>NW_028230448.1:4716124-5331853 GCF_043228905.1 Azolla caroliniana | reverse complement strand
GATGGACTCCTCTTTAGTGGAGTTGGAGGGTTTTACTGATATTGCGAAGAGAAACATTTCTTCCTTGTGTCCTTCCCGCAACTAATGTAGCAAAATGGTTGCAATCTTATGAGTAGATCCTCCGGCTTGTTGATATCAGATTTCCCTTGTTCTCCAATCTATGTTTGGGTTATGTAATTCGAACCATGGTAATCCTAAAACAATGGGATGTTCTGGGATACTAATTATATTAAATGATATTACACACGGTAGATTATCTAGGACAATATTAATGGGCTCTGACTCTTCTATGATATTTCCGGCAGCAATGGGACGACCATCAATGACTACTACAGAGGCTGGACATGGGAGTTTTTTGAGAGATATCTGATGAGCTTGGGAAAAATTCCTATCCATGAAGCAAGAATTAGCTCTGGAATCTTGAAGTGCTAAGACATGTTACTAACTGTTACTTGGGCTACGAACACATCGCTAACTGGCTTAGAGGGAATTGTAAGGAATCGACACTCCGATTCCCCTTCACCACTCGGCCACAACCGAGGAAGCGCGAATCAATGCAGCAGAAAATATAGGAAACACAGAGAAAGACACGATAACACAGGGATTAACGTGGAAAACCCTAGACGGGAAAAACCACGGGAGTACAAGACTCCGAACCAAAACTATGCACAGAGAAATATACAATGGCGAGCTGCAAGGCGACGACCTTGAGCTCGCTGTCCTCGCCACAGGCGGCGGAAATACACAGAGGCGTCGACCTCTTCCTCTCTCACGCTCTATCTCTCTCACGGCTGCTCTCTCTTCACTCCTCTTGAGTGGAAAAACAGAAAAATGAGTAGCAACATTAAAACTGTTTGCCCTAAGTCATATTTATACACATATGACTTTCGGGCTATTTACAACTATAGCCTCAAGGGCCCTTGGCAAACATATTCACAGATATGTCCCCGCATCCGGATCTCTCTCCGGGTACATTCGTCATCCGGCTCCGAAGCCGGGGTCTTCATCATCCGGTTCCGAAACCGCAACCGGGCTTGTCGGCATTCATCTCCGACATCCGACCATCCCATCCGAAGGGACCGTAATCCCAACAGGAATGGAACCACTAATGGGCTACACAGATCTAGGGTTGTCCAACCAAATAGCTCCTATTTTGGCTGGACTTAGTCATTTAACTCTTCTTTTAACTAACTAAGGACATTAAATTTGTTCACTAGATTCGGGCTATTAGTACTATTAGGACTATTAGATATTCCTACTGAAATAGACTCTGGTTTAGTACAATTAGAAATAGCAACTATTTGGTTTACCTATCTTCTTGGCCTATTGGGACAATTTACTACAATATGCCCTAGTCCACCGCAATAAAGACATAGTCGATTTGCTCGACGTCGCTGCTTTTCTTCTTTCGATAATGGTCCGCGACGACGTGTAGTGTCAATCTCCATCGGAGTCGGAGTATTCATTAGAGACGCATTATATGACTCCCTCGGAAAAGGTCTCGCTACCACTGAGGCGTAGGTGGGCTCTGATCTTGCCCTCAACATCTGGAATTGCCGTTCCGAACGTTGTTCGAAAAGGCGGTTGTCGCATGTCACCGCGCGACTGATTGCTTCTGTTAATGACTTTGGTTCTTCGGGGAAGGTCAAGAGTAAATCCTTAACATCATTGCGTAAACCATAACAAAATTGCTCCATCAATGCTTGATCATTCCAAGGGATATCGGCGGCGAGTAGGCGAAAATCTGCAGCGTATGCGGAGGCTAGACAATCACCTTGGCATAATCGTCGAATTTTGTTGATTGTTGTCCTTATGTAGTTAGTATCTCCAAAACAGGCTTTAAACTCACTTATAAATTCTTCAAAATTGTTTAGTAATGGAGATTCCTTTTCTAACAACGGAGTGAACCATGCCAATGTTGAGCCACTAAGTAGAGTGCCTACTAGTCCCACTCGTGATGCATCGGTGGGATATCGAGAAGGATGCATTTGAATCACTAAACGTACCTAACTCAGAAAACCTCTAAATTGTGATCGGGTACCATCAAATTTTGCAAGAAGACCAATCTTGGGTCCTTTGTGAATCCCTTGAGTGCTTGATCCTTGTTGTTGTAGTGATACAATAGTCGCTTCAAGTTGTTGTACACGTAATGTTAGTTCCTCGTGTTGTTGTTTTTCCAGCGCTATTACTTGAAGATCCCCCAACAAACGATGATTTTCTTGTTCTAGTGCTACAAATTTCTCTTTTAAGCACTAGAGCTCCAAGAAAACAGATTGGTATTCCTGAGTGCTAACAGTTTCCATTTTACTAGGGAGGATAAGAGGATTAGTATGAAGGGAAAAAAGGGGTAAGAAGATGAGGGAAACCGGAAAGAAGACCGGAAAAAAGGGGATATGTAAGAAGATAAAAGGAAGAAGAGGAAAGGAGGAGACAGAAGGAGGAAAATCGCTTCAAACTGTCAGGAATAGTACTGAGACAGAGAAGAAATTAGTACTAAGAGAGGAATATTAGTACTAAGAGGAATAGAGGGTGTAGAACACTTGAGAGAAGGAGAGAGAGAGAGAGTGAGTGAGAGAGATCGAGGGAGAGAAAATGATGATGAAAATAATATATTATGTTAGAAGAATATACAAGTCTAGGAGGCTTAAGACTGGCGTTGAACTGATTTGGTTCGAAATAATGCCTTGTGGCTCCTTTTATAGTGTTCTTAGGAGTAGTCCTGAAGCTTCTAGAATGTTCCAGAGAAATCTGGAATATACATTAATTTTCTATAGTAAAACATAAATAGAAACAATATTTTACGTATTATAATAGATAGTGTAATGGTCAAGAGTTCGACCAATGTAACATAAGGTCATGAGTTTGAGTCTTGCCGTATTATAATAGGTATGATAAGTCTTTGCCACTCCACAACCTTTGTGGAATATCACCCTCCAACGGTACCGAGGATAATCGGTTTATCACGTACGGTGCCATCACTAGCGCCTTAGCCTAGACCGTCTTTGGTAACTTAACATGTGCAAGCATACTTCGGACCCTTTCCATTATGGTCTAGTTCATTCTCTTGGCCAGCCCATTAAGCTCTAGCGTCTTCAGCATGATATAGTTGAGCTGGATTCCTCGATTTCGGCAATATTCCTCAAATCGTCCACGGTACTCTCCGCCATTCACCGCTTGGATTACCTTTAGTTTTCAGCCGGATTCTTTATCGGTCCTCACTTAACACTTGATCCTTCGTCTTTAGCATGGAAGCCCACAACTTCTTGCTACAGTCATCAATGAAGGACACGAAATACTGTGAACCACCATGCAACTTCGTGTCCACATAGCATACATCTGTATGCATGAGTTCCAACGACATTTTCTTCCTCATCGGGGGCCTCGTTCGGAAGGATGTTCGATTCTACTTACCAGCCAAGCAATCTGTGCACTTCTCAAGTTGCACATTCTTCACCTCAGGAATGAGGTTGTCCTCGGCAAGTTTTCGCATCCCCTTCTGGCTCATATGGCACCACCTCTTGTGTCACAGTTCACCGACCGTGTCGGCTACCACCTTTGCTTCCCCTCGGCATATTTGAGTATTCATTATGTACAATGTGTTGGTCTTTCGAGCTTGATCCACAATCATACTTCTTCGGCAGAACTTCATGACATTGTTTTAGATGCCACACGTGTAGCCTTCATCATCTAGCTAACCGACTCATATTAGGTTCAATCGAACCTCCAGAACGTGTCGTACATCTCTCAACACGAGTCTACATCAGGTTGAGGTTTCCAAACACACATTTCCAATGCCGACGATTTGACATGCATCTCATTTCCCATCTTTACAGATCCTAGATCTCCAACTCTGTAGGATGAGAAGCACTTTTGGTCAGGGGTTAGGTGGAATGACGCACCCGAGTCGACCATCCATGTCGATTCTTCGCCAACGAGATTCACTTCGTTTTGCTCACTGATGAGCAACAACTCCTACTCACTCGTGGCGATTGTTGTGGTGTTCTTTCTATCTAGAATTTTCTTCAGCTCTACACCATCAACTCCCCCTTTCTCCTTTCGGTCGTTAGTTTTCCTGGAAGTGCCCCAGCTTCCCACAATAGAAACATGTGGGTTACCCCCTCAACTTCGACTTGGTCCTTGACTTATCTCGGTTCTGGAGACCTCAATTTTGGCTTCCTCCCCGAATCGTGTCACCTTTCATGACTAAACCCTTCTGGTTGGTATTGGACTAATGGTCCTTCCCGCGAGCTTCTTCATTCAGTAAGATCGACTTCACCTACTCTAGGGATAGATGCTTCCCTTTCGGCCCGGCGTTGCCCAAAGTGACAATGAGAGTCTGCCAATTGTCCGGAAGGGATCCCAACAACAGTAATGCTAAACCTCGTCGACAAGAGGTACTTCTAGAGAGGTAGTTTGGTTCATCAATGTAAAGAATAGTGTGTGGAAGCAAGTAGAACACCGAAGACAGAAAAATATGCAAGTTTAATGGAGAGCTTGAATATACACAGAACGCGGGAGAGACAGAGAGAGAGAAGACACAAGACTCTATTCAGAAAATAATAGTTCTCTGTAATACTCTGTACATGGTATGTGTTCTGTGAACACTTTTATACAAGTCCATATAGACTGACAGAAGTACAGTGTACTTCAATGCTCACACAAGCGTCTGACACTAACTATGAGACATTAACTACCCAGTAGTCTAGGCTGCTACTAGGCTTCCGGTTACTGATGGATCCGACTAACCGGCTACCCAGCTCACCGGCTCACCAATCCGGCTTAGGCTTATTCAGCCGATCCGGATCCGGTTGAGCTTGCCACCCAACACTCCCCCTCAAGCTCAACTTGAGGTCGGATCGTAGTGCCAGTCTCTATGGCAGTCGGTCCTTCCATCGGGCTCCTTCTGGCATCACTTCGCCTCACTCACGCTCCTCGTCCGGTCTGGTCTCGTTTGTCGCAACCCCTCTGGTTCTGCGCACCTCGACCTCCTTGATCAGCTTGTCTGCTCAACAGGCCCAATTCAGCTCCCTCGCTGTTGTGACTTTGGCGCTTGTCATCCCGCCGGTTTCTCCGTGTTGGCGTCGACTTCCGCTCTGTTCTCGTCCGCTTGACCTCCAGTTGATCCGGTTCTTCCGAATCCGTCTGTTGAACTAAATCGGTTGTCTCCGACTCGTTCTAGCTCTTGTCTGAATCTGTTGCTCCTAATTAGTTTTCCGGCTTCAGGCCCTTCACCACATCAGACCATGTTCGGGTCTTGGCTTTCTTCTTCCGATCGACTCTGTCGTTCTTGACTCTGCTGCCATTGCCGCTTGTTCCAACTTGTTTGGATGTGTCAACTTGGCTCCTTTCTTCTTCTTGTGTCTCTCTTTGTCGGTTCTTCCCTCACTGACGCAATCAACAATTTCTTTCCCTTTGCTTGTTCCAGTGTCTTTGCCAATTCTCCCCCTCAAGTGTGGCATGTCGAGATGCTAAACGCCAAGCATTTCGGTGAAGTGATGCAACTTGTCCAATATGAGCGGTTTGGTGAAGATGTCGGCAACCTGCCGTCCGTATGAACATACCGAAGTTCGACTTCACCACTCAGGACACGCTCACGCATGAAGTGGTGGTGCAGTTCTATGTGCTTTGTGCGACCATGGAATGCGGGGTTCTCGGCGAGCTACATGCTACTTATGTTGTCGCAGTAGATTAGGATTGGGGTCAGCACATTGATCCGCAGGTCTTGCAGTAGTCGCCGAACCCAAATGGCTTCATAGGTGGCAACGGTAGCACTCTGGTATTCAGCCTCATTGCTCGAAAGGGCCACTGTTGGCTACTTTTTGCTGCTCCACGCAACAACCGCGCTACCAAGGGAAAACATATACCCGGAGGTGGATCGACGATCTGATGCATCGTCGGCCTAGGCGGCATTGGTGTAGCCGACTAGCTCTTCGCTTATACCATGCCGGTATAACAGTCCCTAGCCCGGGCCTTCGTGCTGCGCACATATCGCAAAATTCGATGTGCGCAAAGAAGGTGCTCCACGGTCGACTTCTACATATATTGGCTGATCACGCCGACCGGATAACTTATGTCAGGTTAGGTGATTGTCAAATATATAAGGCTTTTGATGATTTTTCGGAACCGCTTCTCATCGCAAGCCGGTCCGGAGTTGGGATGAAGCTTCTGGTTCCGGTCTAGGGGTTTGGAGATTGGTCCGCATTCCCTCATGCCGAACTTGTACAACATATTCAACACATAGTGTCTTTGTAATAGCAATATGCCATCAGGGGTTCGGATCACCTCAATCCCAAGGAAATAGTGAAGGTCCCCCTTGGTCCTTCATCTCAAATGCTTTCGATAGTTGGGACTTTGACTCCGCTGATTTCATCGAGTTCGGATCCGGTGATGACTAGATCATCAACATACAGCAAGATGCAAACCGGACCGTCTGAACCTTGCCGGATGAACATTCAGCCGGCATACTGCCGACTTGTTCATCTCCGACTGGAAACCGGGGGTTGGGTCATCATGACCTCTACTTCAAGATTACCTTGAAGAAATACATTCTTCACGTCCATCTGGTGAAGATGCCACCGCCTTGTCGCAGCAACCGCCAGCACCACACGAACCATCGTCATCTTCGCTACCGGAGCGAAGGTCTCGTCGTAGTCGATTCCGTGGGTTTGCGCATATCCCTTCGCCACTAACCGGGCCTTGTACCGGTTAACCGAACCGTCGGCATTGTACTTTACCTTGTACACCCACTTACATCCGATCGGTTTAGAGTGTCGGGGAGGGTCAACTAGGTCCCATGTGTCGTAGGCTTCAAGTGCCCGCATTTCTTCCTCCATAGTGGCACGCCAAGTTACGTCCTTTGCCGCTTCTGCGTAGCTCTCTGGCTCATCACTTCTGCCACCTTAGTCATGTACGCATAATGATGCGCCATGTACTCATTGTACCCGTACCGCTACACAGGGTTCTTCTAGCGGGAAGACCAACATATTTTATCGTTACCCGGTTTGAGGCGCTTCTTGGCCAGTTCGGGCTTTGTTCCCGAAGATCTGGCTTCATCCTTTCCGGAGTCGGATTCGCTCCGATCCAACTCAGGGTTTCCGGTTTCGTATTCCGACATCTTCTTCTTCCCCTTCTCTTTGCGTGTGAACCATCTCCTCGGTTCCTTGCGCGGGGAGAGCATGACAAAGTCTCCATTACTCGCTGGTTCCTCATCCGACTGGTCATCCCGACTCAACCGCTCATTCGGTCCAGTCAACCGAAACGATTCCGGACTCACATCTAGAGTCTCGAACCCTTCGTCTTCTGACTGGACTAGTTTAGGCTCATTAGCCTCATCCTCCAGTATCGGGTCTAGGTCAAAAGTCGGAGCCGGTAAGGCATACCATGATGCCGTCTCATCAAACTCAACATCCCGGCTAACACGGACCTGCTTCGTCCGGGAGTTATAACAGACAGGAACTACACGTCCCTATGTGCAACGCTCGACCACAACTGAGCTTAGAATCATACACAGAAAAACGGGGAATGAATGCACGACACAGTGAAGAGAAGAGTACACAGGATATTTACGTGGAAAAACCCAAACTAGGGAAAAAACCACGGCAGCCCACAGGCTGCAAACTATCACTATGTTACAGTGTACAATAGTAAAGCATCGAGGCAACAACCTCGAGCTTTCTATCTTCGCCACAGGCGGTGGTTACAACAGAGGCAACGACCTCTTGCTCTCTCTCTCTCTCTCTCTTTGTACACAATTACGCGCTCTGATCTTGCGCAAACTCTCTCTCACTCTCAAAATTTTGCCCTAATTGATATTTATACTAATATGACTTTTCGGCTATTTACAAATATAGCCACGATGGACTATCAGAAACATATTTACGAATATGTCTCCTCATCCGGTGAGCACTGCTCACCGGGCCTGCATCATCCGGGGCTTGCCGGGTACTCGTCATCCGGTTCTCACCGGGTCTTCCGTTTCCGGGTACTCCTCATCCGGTTCTGACCAGGTCTGCACCATTCGGCTCTTCATAGCCAGGTACTCCTCATCCGGTTCTCACCAGGTCTGCACCATCCAACTCTCCGTAGCCGGGTTCTCGTCATCCGGTTCTCACCGGGTCTTCCGTAACTGGGTATTCCTCATCCGGTTTCGGTACTGTTCTTCTCACTTCCCATCCGGAGGGACCTGTTCCCTAACAAACTCCACCTTCACTCCGGCATGGGATGTCTTACTAGTCTGATCCGCTTCCGGCATGCATCCAACTTGTCGGGTATTAGTACTTTGGTCAACATATCTGACCCGTTCTTGGCCGTGTGGATCTTCGTCAGCGCAAACTCCTGGTCATCTACTCTTTCTCGGATCTAGTGATACCTTCGTTGGATATGCTTCGTCCGGGAATGGTAGGCCGCATTCCTAGCAAGGTGGATGGCACTTTGGCTGTTGCAATAGAGCCGGTATTCATCTTGCCTGATGCTGAGCTCTCCGATGTAGTCCTTCATCCATAATATTCCCTTGCCGGCTTCCACAACCGCCATGTACTCCGCCCTCCGTGGTTGACAACGCAACCGTCTTCTGCAGCCTCGACTGCCACGAAATAGCTCCTCCTGCATATGTCATTACATACCCAGATGTGGTTCGGCTTGTATCCACATCAGCCGACATGTCCAAATCGGTAAAACCGTCAAGTTGAGGTTTTATGGAGCCGAATCGGAGACACATATTCAAAGTGCCCTTCAAGTACCGGAGTATGCCTTTGACTACATTCCAGTGCTCCTTGCCGGGATTGCTCATAAACCGGCTCACCACTCCGACTGCATATCCTATATCCGGTCGGGTACACACCATTGCGTACATTAAGCTCCTGACGGGAGAGGCATATGGAACCTTCATCATATCAGCCTTCTCTGCTTTCGTCTTCGGGCTTTGCTTACCAGATAATCTACAGTTTGCCGGGAGTATCAATCCGACCGGTTTCGCTTCCAACATGTTGAACCGCTGAAGCACCTTTGTCACGTACTTCTCGTGTGACAGCCACAATTGCTTCGATGGACGATTCCGGATGATATGCATCCCCAACATCTGTCTTGCCGGACCCAAGTCTTTCATTGAGAAGGTCTGGTTGAGAGCCTTTTTCAGCATCCGTATTTTGACTTGGTCCCTCCGGCGATCAACATGTCATCCACGTACAGAAGGAGTATCAGGAAGTTGCCTCCTTCGAACTTCTTCACAAACACGCAGTGATCGGCCTGCGTCTTGTGGTACCCTTGATCGGTCATGAAGGAGTCGAACTTCCGGTACCATTGTCGGGGAGCCTGCTTCAATCCGTACAGGCTCTTCTTCAATCGGCATATGAGGTGCTCCTTCCCTTTCTCCACGAATCCTTCCGGTTGCTGCATGTAGATCTCCTCTTCGAGGTCGCCGTGAAGGAATGTCGTCTTCACGTCTAGCTGCTCTACCTCGAGGTCCATGCTTGCCGCTATACTCAGCACCGTCCGGATGGAGGTCATCTTTACTACCGGGGCAAATATCTCGTCGAAGTCCACGCCCTTCTTCTGCTGGAACCCCTTCACCACGATCCTCGTTTTGTATCTCGAGGGGTTTCCGGCATCTCCCGGTTTCAACTTGTACACCCAGTTGTTTCAAAGTGCCCGCTTTCCTTTCGGCAATTCCACCAATTCGTACATATGGTTCTCATGCATGGAATCCATCTCATCCTACATGGCACTTAACCATTTTCGGCTGTGGGTGTCAACCTTCGCTTCTTCGAAGCTTTCTGGCTCCCCCTCATCGGTCAGCAACACATGCTCTGCATCCGGAAATCTTCGGGGAGCCCTTCGCGTCAATCCAATTCGGGGTCTTGGCCAGTTCCGGTTTCAGCTTCCTCTACTTCTTCTTCTGTCGGTTCGGTATCCTCACCGTAACTGGCTGGTTCCTCGGGTGCTAATTAGTCTCTTGGCGGTTGGGTCTGCTCATCGTAGAATCGATCCTTACCGGTCGACTCAGAGTTCATTATCTTCTTCTCTAACTCCCAGTCGGCGAGCGTCTTGTCCTCCATGAAGATAATATCTCGACTCCGGAATACCTTCTTGTCGACCGGGTCCTACACTCGGTAGCGGAACTCATCGTCGCCGTAACCGAGGAATATGCATGGCCGGGTCTTTGGATCTAACTTTCCTCTCCGGTCCTTAGCTACATGCACGTATGCGAGACACCCGAACACCTTCAGATGCCGGTAGGACACTTCCTTACTGGTCCACACCTTCTACGGTGTGTCTCCATCCAAGGGCAATAAGGGTGATCTCTTTATCACATACGTCGCTGTCAACAACACCTCAGCCCAAAACGTCTTGGGTAACTTTGCATGCGCCAGCATACTCCAGACCCTCTCCATTATGGTCCGGTTCATCCTCTCAGCCAGCCCATTTAGTCCCGGCGTCTTCAGCACGGTAAATTCGAGCCGGATTCCCTTCGAGCGACAGTACTCCTCGAACTGCCCCCGGTATTCCCCTCCATTATCTGCTCAAACCGCCTTCAGCTTCCGACCGGTTTCTCTTTCCACTCTCGCGTGGAGTTCTTTGAAGATGGATAGCACCTGATCCTTCATCTTCAACGGTGTGGCCCACAGCTTCCGGTTGTGGTCATCTATGAACATCACGAAGTACTGTGATCCTGCATGTGACTTCGTGTCCACTTGACACACATCAGTATGCACCAACTCCAGTGGTGCATTACGTCTCATTGGTAGCCTTGGTCAGAAGGAGGTCCGGTTTTGCTTACCAGCCAGACAATCAGTGCACTTCCCCAAGTGCACATTCTTCACGGGAATGAGGTTGTCATCTACAAGGCTCTTCATCCCATTCTTGCTCATGTGACACAGCCTTTTGTGCCACAACTCATCGGCAGTGTCGGATGCCACGTTCACTTCCTCCGGACATAACTGGGCATTCATCAGGTACAACATGTTGACCTTCCAGGCCCGACCCACAATCAGGCTCCCTTTGCTGAACTTCATAACACCGTTCCGGATGCTACCCGTGTAGCCTTCGTCATCTAGCCGACGGCTGATATCAGGTTCAGACGAACCTCCAGAACGTGTCAAGCATCCTTCAGCAGCAGCTTGCATCCGGTTGGTGTTGTCAACCACATGTCTCCTATGCCGACAAGTCGGCATGTACCTTCATTCCGCATACGGACACAGCCGTGATCACCGGCTAAGTAGGATGAGAAGCATTTCCGGTCCGGGGTAAGGTGGAACGACGCTCCGGAGTCTACCACCCAGGTCATCTCGTCGTCGGCAAGGTTTATCTCACTCTCCTCGGTGATGAGCATCAACTCTTCTTCACTTGCCACGATTGCCATTGTTCCCTTCCGGTCCAGCCCCCTCCTGTCTTTACCGTTCCGGTCCGGTGTCCGCTTCGAATCAATACTGTCGGTTTCCTTGTCTTTTGGGAAGTGCCGACAGTTCTTCTAGAAGTGTCCCGGCTTGCCACAATAGAAGCAAGTAAGCCTCCCCCTTGACTTTGACCGTGTCCCCAACTTTTCCCAATTCTGGGGACTACGGTTCCTTTGTCTTCCGCGTTTCGATTCGGTAAGGAGCGCTTTGGAGTCGGAGCTCGTATCCTTATCTTTCCGATGCACCTCCTCATCTAGCAAGCTCGACTTCACTCTTGCTAGGGATAACTGTTTCCCTTCCGGTCCGGCATTGCCCAAAGTGACAACCAATGTCTCCCAGCTATTTGGGAGGGAACCGAGTAGGAGTAGCGCTAGTACCTCATCGGCGAGAGGTACTTCCAATGATGTTTCCTAGTTTATCAGCCCCTGGAAGGCATTCATGTGCTCCGCCATGCTGGAGCCATCTTGGTACCGGAGTCTTACTAGCTTCCAGAATACTGAAACCTGGTTAACAACATTTTTGTTTTGAAACATAATTCCGATCTTCTCCCGGAGCTCATGAGCCTTACTCTCTTCATTGAAGTTGTTGTATAGGCTCATGTCGATGAAGCACCGTATGTACGCCGTTGTCTTCATGTGCATCACCTCCCATATCGTGGTGTTGATCTTTTTCGGTCTGTTGTCCCCGAACTGAACCGGCAACCAAAGATCTTTAACCACGAGCATGTCCCTCATCTTCGACATTCCACACCGAATAGTTGGAGCCGGTGAGCTTGAACGTACCTCCCAAAGATTCGTCCATTTTCTGTGTCATTTCTCTCTGATACCAATTTGACAGGAACTACGTGCTCCCTATGCGCAACGCTCGGCCACAACCGAGCTTAGAATCATACACAGAAAAACGGGGAATGAATGCACGACACAGTGAAGAGAAGAGTACACAGGATGTTTACGTGGAAAAACCCAAACTAGGGAGAAAACCACGGTAGCCCACAGGCTGCAAACTATCACTATGTTACAGTGTACAACAGTAAAGCATCGAGGCAACAACCTCGAGCTTTCTATCTTCGCCACAGGCGGTGGTTACAACAGAGGCAACGATCTCTTGCTCTCTCTCTCTCTCTTTGTACACAGTTACGCACTCTGATCTTGCGCAAACAAGAATGACAACTCTCTCTCACTCTCAAAAGTTTGCCCTAAGTGATATTTATACTAATATGACTTTTCAGCTATTTACAAATATAGCCACGATGGACTATCAGAAACATATTTACGAATATGTCTCTTCATCCGATGAGCATTCCTCACCGGGCCTGCATCATCCGACGCTTGCCGGGTACTCGTCATCCAGTTCTCACCGGGTCTGCACCATCCGGCTCTCCATAGCCGGGTACTCCTCATCCGGTTCTCACCGTGTCTGCACCATTCGGCTCTCCGTAGCCGGGTACTCCTCATCCGGTTCTCACCGGGTCTTCCGTAGCTGGGTATTTCTCATCCGGTTTCAGTACTGTTCTTCTCACTTCTCATCCGGAGGGACCTGTTTCCTAACAATAACACTTATACCCCTTTTGCTCATGTGAGTAACCGACCAGGATGCATTTCTCTGACTTTGCATCCAACTTCCTCCGCTTCTCATCCGGCACATGCACATATGCAATGCTACCGAATATCCGAAGGTGTCATAGTTTTGGGTTGCGCCTGAAATACAACTCATGCGCAAACACCTTGTCACTGATCTGGTTTTGGATGTAGACGTCCGTCTGGACCGCTTCAGCCCAATAAAAGTGGGGCATGCTCTTCTCCTCCAGCATCATGCTTGCCGCGTCGACAACCGACTGGTTCTTCCTTTCGGCCACACCGTTTTGCTCCGGTGTGTATCTGTAGTTGAACTCTCTTTGAATTCCTTTTTGCTGCAAATAATTGTTGAATTGGCCGGAAAAATATTCTTTTCGACCATCCGATCGTAGGCACTTGATCTTCCTCTCCGTTTCCCGTTCAACCAGGCTTCGCAGGTTCCGGAAACACTCGAAGACTTCGTTCTTCCGCTCAATGAGGTAGATTCATGTGTGCCGACTGTAGTCGTCGATGAAGGAGACGAAGTATCGACTCCCGCAAAGACTAACGTTCTGTGTCGGTCCACATACATCTGAATGAATAAGGTCGAGCTTGTTACGGTTATGGTTTCATTCGGTGGGGAATGGAAGCCGGTGTTGCTTCTCGAGTTGGCAGGCTTCACATATTTGGGCCTTTCGGCCACTAAACTTCGGCAAACCGAAAACAACTTGTTCCGTTTGCAGGTCTTAAAGCCTTTGGTAATTGACGTGGCCGATCCACTTGTGCCAAAGATCAATATCCGATTCAATCTTCTGTCCTTTGGTGAACAAATCAGTGCCAACATCATTGGTGTCGAGGATGAACATCCTCCCTTCTCTGCACCCTTGCGCAATAATCTGGCCCTCTTCCTCAATGAACCACCCAAGGTGCGTAAACCACACCTGCATCCCCTGGTCAACGATTTGACCGATTGATACCAGGTTCTTCGTGATACTCGGAACGTGTAATACGTTCATCAGCTTCCCCCTCTGTTTGACGTGGCTCAAAGGGACTTCTCCGATATGCACGATTGGGTGAGGAGTGTCATCTCAGGTTTCGACAACTCTCGGTTGTTCCGGAGAACCACTCTTTGTGGCTCGCCATGTGATTCGATGCAACGGAATCAACATACCACACTTCCTCCGATTTGGAAGTGGTCTTCTTCATAGATTTAGCCTCATGTTTCATCACCAAGGATGGCCCTTTACCGGCTTTTCCGGTTTTGGATCCTCTCGATCCTTCTACGTAGTGCGAGTATTGTCGATTCTCTCTGCTGGCCTTGCCGGATCCGGATCTGTCCGAATCGGCGCGTTTCTTCCAACACTCGCTTTCTCTATGGCCCTTTTTACCACAGTACTAGCATTCCATGTCGTCCTTTGCTTGCCGGCTTCCGGCGCTGCCTTGACTCCCGCGGCTTGTGCAGGGTTCGGAACTATTGTCGGCCCATTCTCTATGCCTTCGGTCCTACTCTTGTCGGCCGCTACCATTGCGAGCCGACCCGCCTTATCCACCACGCCCACGGGGCAGATCGGCCCCCGTGTATAGCATTCTGCTGTCGGTGGGTGCACTTGTTGACACACCGGCGTGGTTCTCCTCCACAAGGAGAATTGACTGTAAGTCGAAAAATGACGGCGTATTGTCCATTGTACACACAGCAGTTCGGAACGCTCCGAACTTTGACGCCAAACCTCCGAGATAGATTTGCACCATATTGGCTTGTTCGATATTCACATCGATGGAGGCCAAGGAGTCGCAAATGCCCTTAATTTTGGAGGTGTAGTCTGCCACCGACAAGTTGTGTTGTCATAGGTTGCTTAGCTCCTGTGGGAGTTGAAGCTTCCTGGTTGTAGTGCTTGCGGCGAAAATCTTCTTTAGATTTCCCCAAGCATCTTTCGTCGTTTTTGCATCCCGAATGTAGCTTAGGAGTTGTTCGCCCACACAAGACGTGAAGCAGTACAGTACTCTGCTCGCCGACTGTTCCCACACAAGGAAATCTCGTTGACATAACTCCAGTAACCGTGCCCGAGCAGGTACTGGTGCATCTTGTAGGACCAAGACGTGTAGTTGTTTCTGTCGAGCTTCTCCGTCAGAAGCGAGCTAGCCATGCCTCTATCCATTGGTTTCACCTGTTCTTCTTGGATGGTTTTACTTTCAAGCTATGTCGGCTGTAGAGGTTCTCCACCCTCACGCTCTGATACCATGTAAAGAATAGCGTGTGGAAGCAAGTAGAAAACCGAAGATAGAAAAATATGCAGGTTTAATGGAGAGCTTGAATTTACACAGTACCTAGGAGAGACAGAGATAGAAAAGACACAAGACTCTATTCAGAAAATAACAATTCTCTGTAATAGTCTGTACATCGTATGTGTTCAGTGAGCACTTTTATACAAGTCCATACGGACTGACAGAAGTACGGTGTACTTCAATGCTCACACAAGCGTCTGACACTAACTATGAGACATTAACTACCCAATAGTCCAGGCTGCTACTAAGCTTCCGGTTATTGATGGATCTGGCTAACTGGCTACCCAGCTCACCGGCTCACCGATCCGGCTCATCCTTCTGGATGCCGATCCGGATCCGGTTGAGCTTGCTGCTCAACAATCAATCATTTGAAGGCATTGATAAGCTTCGCCATACTGAGAGCATCATGATTTTTCGAAATACTGAGACTCGATTCACATCGTTCTTGTTTTCAAACATGACGTCGATCCTCTTCCATAGGACATCTACTTCTATTTCTTCGCCAAAGTTGTTGTATAGAATCATGTCCATAAAACACCTTATGTATGTAGCCACCTTCAGATGCAACACTTCCCACGTCTCTGCATCGATCTTGTTTGTTCTTTTATCTCTGAACTACACCAGTAGCCAGAGGTCTTTGCACATGAGCATGTCTCTCATCTTCGACTTCCACACAGAGTAGTTGGAGTTGGTTAGCTTAAACATGCCACCGAACGAGTCTTCCATTGCTCTGATACCACTTTGTTAGGAATCCTGTGCAAAAAACAAGAACCAGTACACAAACAAGAAAAATGTGAAGACACAAAGATAACGATATTTTACATAGAAAACCCGAAATGGGAAAAACCACTGGGTTCCACAAACCCTGAGAAAACATATCACTATAGTAGAGAAGAAGTACAAATACGGAACTCGAAGGCAACGACCTTGAGTTCTCCTTCATCTGATAGATGGCTACGGAGTTACACTCTCACTCTCTTACTCACAGTTACAAAGGCAACTACCTCATTCTGACTTTTCAATAATGATCACTAACTCATACTATAAGGTTTGCCCTAGTTGCTTATAAACCAAAGCAATTTTTTGGCTATTTACAAGTATAGCCCTCAGGAGGTATTTTTGACTATTTACAATTATAGTCTTTCAAACCGATTTCGGTTTTCGATTCCGATTTTGATTTCCGATTTTGATTTTGGTTTCGGTTTCGACCAAGGACGATATCACTAACATGGTGCTTCTCTTCCTATCCAGAGGGACATGTTTCCCAACACAAACCCCATGTGACGCAGTCGTTGCATGATCTTCGCGGTGCAAGCATGTGGGTCTTTCTTTAATCCGTTGTCATGAAGATTTCCGGCTACAGTGTGAAACCGGGGTGGAATGGGCAAGTCGGTGGTGTGCAACATGTGCACATGTATACTAGAAAATGGTGTATAGAAATAAGAGGGGAAATTTTATCCCACATTGTAAGGTCCCTCCCTCCTTGGGCTATAAAAGGAAGGGAAGGGTCACTTATGAAGGGGTTGCCTATTTTGCGTATGAGAGGTATACAACTTAGTCTAGAGTTCCTACCATTTTAGGGAGTAAGAGTCGAAGCTCATTTATGAGCAATCAAGTACTGTCAGTACTTGTGTCAGCCCGATTGTCAAGGCTTGTATAAAAGTGCTCACTGAGCACATCCTATGTACAGATTGAGTATTATTTTTTGAATTAAGTTCTGTGTTTTACTCTCTCTCTCTGTCTCTCTCGTGCGTACTGTGCAAACCTAAACTTTCCATTAAACCTGTGTTTTCTGTTGTTCGGTTTTCCTATATTGCTTCCGCATGCAATTCTTTTCATGGTATCAGAGCGTGAGGGTTGAGAACCTCTACAACCGACTTTGCTTGAAGGAAAAACCAACGAAGAAGAACAAGAAAACCGATGGAGAGAGGAATGGATAGCTCGCTTCCGACGGAGAAGCTCGACAGAAACAACTACGCGTCTTGGTCTTACAAGATGCACCAGTACCTGCTCAGACATGGTTACTGGAGCTATGTTGATGGTGTAAATGACACAGCACCCGATTCGACACACAAAGACTTCGTGGCGTGGGAACAATTGGCGAGCAGAGTGTTGTACTGTTTCGCGTCTTATGTGGGTGAACAACTATTAAGCTACGTTCGAGATGCAAAAATGCCGAAGGGTGCGTGGGAAAATCTGAAGAAGATTTTCACCGCGAGCACCACAGCTAGGGAGCTTCAGCTGTGACAGGAGTTGAGCAACCTACGGCAACACGATTTATCGGTGGCTGACTATACCTTGAGGATTAAGGACATATGCGACTCCTTAGCTTCCATCGATGTGAACATCGAGGAAAGCGAGATGGTTCAGGTCTGTCTCGGCGGTTTGGCGTCGAAGTTCGGGGTGTTTCGAACTGCTGTGTGTACCCGGGAGAATACGTTGTCCTTTTTCGACTTATAGTCGATGCTCCTTATAGAGGAGAACCATGTGGGTGCGTCGACAAGCACGCATGCCAACAACAAGATGCTGTACACGGAGGGAGATAGGCGAGTCGGTACGCAATGGAGGCGGCCGACGGGATCAAGGAAGAAGGCACCGAAGTGAGGCCGACAGCAATTCCGGACCCTCCGAAAACAGGGGGAGTCAGGGCGGCGAGAACCGGCAAGGGAAATCCGCCACGGAATGCTGGTACTGTGGCAAGAAACCGGTAGCGATCGCACTACGCCGAAGGATCCGGAGAAGCCAAAAAAGGGTCGGTCTTCGTGACAAGACACGAAGCAAACTCAATGAAGCAGTCTGCCCTGAAATCGAACGAGGTGTGGTATGTCGACTCCGGCGCGTCAAACCACATGACGTGCCACGAGGAGTGGTTCTCATATCTTGAGAAACCGACGCAACCAGGAGTAGTTGCAACCGGAGACGACACTCCGCATCTGATCGCGAATGTCGGTGAAGTTCCCTTGAGCCATGTCAGGCAGAAAGGGAAACTTATGAACGTGTTACACATCCTAACCATCACGAAGAATCTGGTGTCGGTCAGGCAGATTGTCGACCAGGGGATGCAAGTTCGGTTTACACACCTCGGGTGCTTCATTGAGGAAGAAGGCCGTATTATTGCGCAAGGGCGCAGAGATGGGAGGATGTTCATCCTCGACTCTACTGACGGTGGCACCGCAATGTTCACGAAGGGATAGAAAGTCGAGTCGGACATCGACTTATGGCACAAGTGGATAGGCCACGTCAACTACCAGCGGCTTAAAGACCTGCAATTGAAACAAGTGGTGTTCGGATTGCCCAAATTTAGTGGCCGAAAGGCAGAAATTTGTGAAGCCTGTCAGCTTGGGAAGCAACACCGACTTCCCTTCCCCAACGAGCGTAACTGGAGCCGGAACAAGCTCGACTTGATACATTCCGATGTGTGGGGGCCAACGAAAAACGTTAGTCTTGGTGGGAGCCGATATTTCGTCTCCTTCATCGACGACTACACGTGACACCCGTGGATCTACCTCATTGAGAGGAAGAGTGAAGTCTTCGACTGTTTCCGGGACCTCAAAGGGTTTGTGGAAACGGAAACAGGAAGAAAGATCAAGTGCCTACGGTCGGATGGCGGAAAAGAATACTTTTCCGGTCAATTCAACGGTTATTTACAACAGATGGGAATTCGGTGCGAATTCAGTTGTAGATACACGCCAGAGCAAATCGGCGTGGCCGAGAGGAAAAATCGGTCCGTGGTGGAAGCGACACGGGCAATGCTAGAGGAGAAGAGCTTGCCAAAGTTCTAATGGGCCGAGGCGGTAAGGACCGCGGTATACATCCAGAACCGGATCGGAGACAAAGTGTTGGCGCACGAACTATATTTCGGAACAAAGCCGAACTTGCGAGTTTTCGGTAGCATTGCATATGTGCATGTGCCGAAGGAGAAAAGGAGGAAGTTGGACGTGAAAGCCGAGAAGTGTATCTTGGTCGGCTATTCGGACAATCAGAAGGGTTATACGTGTTATAACCCACGCACCAAACAAGCGCGCGTGAGCCGTGACGTTGTGTTTGATGAGTCCGCGTCCTAGTACTTGCCTCCGACTCCAGACCTCACCTCCAATCCGAGTTCTGATGATGAGGACAGCGAGGCCGAGGTGCCTCCGGCTGAGCCTAAAATCGGGACCCCCGAAGAGAGTCCGATTTGGTTTCGGTTAAGTGGACCGAATGGAAGACTGAGTCGTTTCGACCAGTCCGATGAAGAGCCGGCGAGTACTGGAGACTCGGCCGTACATTCCTTGCGCAGGAAGCCGAGGAGACGGCTCACGCGTAAAATAAAAGGGAAGAAGAAGGTGTCAGATTATGGCACGGATAGGAATGAGTCGGATTGACGCGAATCCGACTCCGAGGGAAGCCGTGATGGAGCGAAGTTCGCGTCAGCCGAGAAGACCTCGACATCGGCTAAAGACTGATTACGCCAATCTACCCGCCAGAAGAACCCAGTTGTGCGGTTCGGACACAACGAGTACATGGCGCATCATTATGCGTACATGACCCATGTAGCGGAAGTGCGTGAGCCAAAGAGGTACGCAGAAGCGGCTAAGGACGCGAATTGGTACGCCGCAATGGAGGAAGAGATGCACGCATTGGCGGAAAACGAAACTTGGGACCTGGTTGATGCACCAAAGGGTGTGAAGCCGATCGGATGTAGGTGGGTGTACAAGGTCAAGTACAACACCGACGGCTCAGTCAACCGATACAAGGTCCGGTTAGTGGCAAAAGGCTACGCGTAGAAACACGGCATCGACTACGATGAGACATTTGCGCCGGTCGCGAAGATGATGACCGTCTGTGTTTTTCTCGCGATAGCTGCGGCAAAGGAGTGGCACTTACATCAGATGGATGTAAAGAATGCTTTCCTGCAAGGTGAGCTTGAGGAACAGGTGTACATGGTACAACCCCCTGGATTTCACTCAAGAACGAACACTTCGGCAGTGTGCCGATTGAAGAAGTCCCTTGACGGACTAAAGCTAGCCCTACGTGCCTGGAACGCGAAGATCACACAGCAACTGCGTCGGATGGGCTTTGTAACGTCACAATCAGACTCTTCCCTGTTCATCCGGAAAGGGTCAACTCGGGTCGGTTAGTATTTTACTATATGTTGATGACTTGGTCATCACCGGCGCCGACCTAGGTGAAATCGACCGCGTGATGCTCCAGCTTGCGGCATCATTCGAGATGAAGGATCTGGGGGACCTTCATTACTTCCTCGGGATCGAAGTGATCCGCACCCCCGAAGGCATACAGATCAGCCAACTTCATTACGCACTGAATATGCTACTCAAATTCGGGATGGCAGACTGTAAGTCCGTCTCGACTCCTCTGGATAGAACCATCAAGCTTCGCCCTGAGTCCGGCAAGGTATGTGACCCGACGAGATTCCGACAGATAGTCGGAAGCCTCATATACTTGACCATCACCCGACCCGATCTTAGTTATTCGGTCGGGGTGCTCAGTTAGTTCATGGTGCGACCTACCGAGGAGCACCTTTAGTGTGCGCAACGCATACTGCGGTACGTAAGCGGCACTAAGGACCGGGGATTGCTATATCGGACTGGTACAGCCTCACCGTTGGTCGGCTACATCGACGCTGATTGGGCTGGCAACGCTGCCGATCGCCGATCCACATCCGGATACGTGTTCTCTCTTGGGAGTGCCATGATCGCGTGGAGTAGTAAGAAGTAGCCGATAGTTGCACTATCGAGCACCGAAGCTGAGTACCGAGGAGCGGCTATCGCAACATGCGAAGCCATATGGTTGAAACAGCTACTTACGGACCTGCAGGGGAGGTGTCCGATCCGACGATGATCTATTGCGACAACCTCAGAAGCATCCAGCTTGCCAAGAACCCTGTTTTCCATGCTCGGACTAAGCACATTGAGGTGTACTACCATTTCGTCCAAGAGCATGTTCTCTCCGATGAAGTCGAACTTCAGTATGTTTCAACGGATTGGCAACCCATCGACATCTTCACCAAGACTCTTGGTCTAGACAAGTTGCGGCAATTCTCGGGTGCGCTTGGGTTGCATCACCTCGACGTGCCAAACTTAAGGGGGAGAGAAGACCGCGACACCGAGTCAGATGATGAATTCGATTTGGGATCGGCTGAGGAAGCCGAGGGTGGACCCGCGGAAGAGTCCAAAAGCGGACACAAAGGGAGCAGCTGGAAGAAAGAGCCGAAGCCAACCAAGCATGGGGGAGATGAAGCCGTCAAGGGTGAGAAGACCGAAGAAGAGTTCGAGACATTCAACTCGGACGAGAGCGAAAACCGATCGGAGGTAGCCGAGTCGGTTCAGATGTTTGATTCGGATACGCTTAATCAACCAAGGGCCAAGCGGAAGAGAAGGCGGCATAAGATGCACCAACACCGCAACATCAAGGAAGCTGAGAACGGTCGTGGGAGCAGACAAGCTGACCGGAAGGGTCTAACTGCGCGGCGTCGAACAGGCCGAGGAGCGCGAGCAAGGCGTGGCGTGGAGTCGGGAGAAGCCGGAGCATAGATCCGGCGGAGCAGATGGAACCTCAAGTTGACCTTGAGGGGGAGTGTTAAGAGAGAAGCTCAACATCGGCCGGATCGGCTGAGCAAGTCAGGGACTAGATCGGTTGGGACCGATCAGTTAGGCCGGACCGGTGCGTAGAACGGGTGTGTAAACCGGTGCGTATGAAGGCCGTATCGGTGCGTAAACCGAAAGGCTGTTAGAGAGATATTCCTCGTAAGGAATAGTTTTGGGAGAAAGAGTCGAAGCTAATTTATGAGCAGTCAAGTACTGTCAGTACTTGTGTCAGCCCAATTGTCAAGGCTTGTATAAAAGTGCTCACTGAGCACATCCTATGTACAGATTGACTATTATTTTTTGAATTAAGTTCTGTGTTTTACTCTCTCTCTCTGTCTCTCCCGTGCGTACTATGCAAACCTAAGCTTTCCATTAAACCTGTGTTTTCTGTTGTTCGGTTTTCCTATATTGCTTCCGCACGCAATTCTTTTCAGTTTGTTTTAATATAACTTGTTGAGCATCTTGCCTCCACCGATCTCTCCTTCTATGTCATGGTCTTATTCTTTCCCCTTCTCCTCTTGAGCTAAGCTTCCAAATCAAAGCTTATTATTTCTCCTCTACTCCTTAGTTTGAGACCCCCGTGGTCCCGCCCCTTCTACACGACCCCGCGTAGTAACACGACATATTTGGTGAACCCAACATGAAGGGCGGCAAGGGAGCATGGACATGGAAGAAGACTTTGACTTCAAGGAATTGATGGCAAAGATCGTGATGGAATCTGGAAGGAAGATGACGAAGCGAGATGCAGCTCAACAAGCCGTTGAAAGGGTGGTCGATCGAGTTGGCCGGTTCAATGGGAATGAGGTCCCAACATTTTTGAGAGCTTATAATGCCGAAATGATGAAGCGGGGTGTGGACGAAGCGACAAGGCTAGATTTTTTTTGTCAAGTGGCTGCCGTATCAAGATATGAGGAGGTCAAGGAGCTCCGAGAAGCTCACGAATCGTGGGAGTCCTTTGAGGGAGCTCTATTGGAGGCGTACGGGTACGCGGAACTAGAAGGAAGAGCTCGACATGAGTTCGATCGGTGGGTGGCGTCGGCGAGGCATCATCGCAGTGCGATGGAAGCATTCCGAGAGTTTGAGTGTCATTTCTCTCAACCCTTGGAGTGGGAACGGAGATCGGTGGGGTGGACAAAGTCCTCCTATTTTTGAAGACGGTCCATCATGAGGAGAGGATGGACATCTTATTTGAGCTTCAAGATGATTATGGAACACATGGTCTCACCGAGGAGTGGTACGAAGTGGAATGGGTATGCCAGTAACATGATGCGAGGCAGTCGGCCACAACACGGCCCGTGAGCAGCGGAGAAGAGAGAGCGGCCAGTGACTACGCACTACCGCTGGGAGAGAGCTCAACACAAAATGTTTCGGAGGAGCTCGACCTAGAAGTGCTAATACGGGAGGCATGCGAGCTTGTGAAGGCGAAAATCGAAGCCGAAGAAGGGCTTATTATGGAGTCAGGTCGGAGGTGATCGGAGAGCGGCGGGGCCACGACCTTAGACACACCGGTCCTAGAGGCTTTGGTGGTTGGCCCGAGTGCCGGCGTGAGACCTAGAGCGACGGGCGGTGGCAGCGGCAAGATGGGCAACCGAGACGACGACATGGAAGAGACGGCGGCAAGCGTAATCGAGGCTTGCGCGATCGGAGGCAGGGTAGTTGCGGACAACAACGTCCAGACGGAGGCGGCTACGGACACAACGAGCGGCGGTACTGGGTCCTTACCCACACCGGTCCTAGAGGCTCCGGCGGTCGGTCTGAGTGCCGGCGTGAGACCTAGAGCAATGGGCGGTGGCGGCGGCAAGGTGGGAAACCGAGACGACGACGAGGATCGTAGTGGACGGAGGCAAGACCCCTCGACACTGGGGCCGGAGACTATGGCGGTTGCGCTCGAATGCCAACATAACACCGGAGAGAAGGGTGGTGGCCGTGAGGAGGCGTGGCCCGGAGCGAACACGTACAAAGATGAGGATGCGAGGTCCGGAACGGGCATATCCAAGAGGACCGACGGAGATGTCGAGAGCAGCAAAGAGGAGAGAGTCAGGGACCGACTCGATCAAAAGACGAAGTGGAAGAAAAGTGAAGTGGGGGCCGGTCAACCGGGCCCAAACCGAAAGAAGCCGGGATTGTCTGATCGACTCCTTACCGGCTGGTTACGGTTACGATGGGAGCCGGTGACAGCGAGAAGGAGGCTAACCGGGCATGACGAGTACGGATCGGTGAGAGTCCGAGAGCAAGAGGGACCCTCCCTGCCTATTCTAGAGACTTCGGCGGTTGCGGATCAACATAAAACTGGAGAGACGGCGGGTTGGGAACAGGTACCGGAACGGGTACCCGGTGCATGAAGACGGACGAGCACAACCAAGATGGCCGAGCGGAGACGGAAGGGTCTACGACGAAAAAGGAAGAAGAGGCCGACATGGAGGTCGGGACCACGGCGAGTAAAGAGCGTGAAGTGAAGCATGCATTACGGCCGGAGAAGGGCCGGGAAGCAATCATGCACCCAGAAGAGTGGCAACAAGTGACCGGCAATGACGAACCGATCGAGCCTTTGCGAGGAATGTACGCAGCGAGAGACAGAGCGGTGAGGTGCTGGTATCAACGGATGATCGGCGAGCACGGAAGGCTATGTCTTGAGAAATGGAGAAGGTGCGTGGAGAGCAACGGGCTACGCGCCGGGAAGAGGAAGCGCGACTTCCCATGTGGCATGCAAGGCCAAGCGGGCAAAAAGGGTGTGAGTCGGGATGAAGCGGTAACGAGAGCTGCGAAGGACACCGACACGGAGGATGGGATGGAGGCATGCTCTACCGCAAGAGAGCACGGCGAGCGAGGGAGAAGCGAGGAGCACATAATGGGGTCACGTAAGGACCGAAGAACGAGCGCGCATTCGGTGGACGACAACAACACACAAAAAGAGCCTACGGAAGCAGAGTGTGGGATGGAAGGAGTCGGCATGAGGTATTCGACAAGAGGAGACGGTCGAACCAAAGGAGGGACACACGCGGTACGCGGTACCAGAATCCGACGTGCGATCGGAATGACCGGGGGCCCAATCGGAGAACATACGTGGCAGACAAAGTCGGGGTGACCGAGTCGGCAACGTCGTTCGGGAGGACCGATCGGGAAGGAAGGCGCGAACGTCAGATATGGTGGATCGGATGGAGACGGCGGGTCGGCGCCGGTAAGGAACCGGCAAGATGGATCGGCACCGGCAAGGAACCGGCAAGACGGTCGGGTGCCAGGAAGGTGAAGAACCCGGTTGATCACCGTCGCTGAAATCTCTCACCCTTTTCCTTTCTTGGCACGTACCGATGGACGTGTGGTTTGGTAGGGGTGGATGTCGTGAAGATTTCCGGCTACGGTGTGAAACCAGGGTGGAATGGGGAAGTCGGTGGTGTGCAACATGTGCACATGTATACTAGAAAATGGTGTATAGAAATAAGAGGGGAAATTTTATCCCACATTGTAAGGTCCCTCCCTCCTTGGGCTATAAAAGGAAGGGAGGGGTCACTTATGAAGGGGTTGCCTATTTTGCGTATGAGAGGTATACGACTTAGTCTAGAGTTCTTACCGTTTTAGGGTTAGGGTTTCGTTTAGGGTTTCCTTAATCATCCTCGGTTAGGGTTTTCTCATAGTCGTTTGGTGTGGCCCATGCGGCCACCATTGCTGTAATCATTCGTTTGTTTTAATATAATTTGTTGAGCATCTTGCCTCCGCCGATCCCTCCTTCTATGTCATGGTCTTATTCTTTCTTCTTCTCCTCTTGAGCTAAGCTTCCAAATCATATCTTATTCTTTCTCCTCTACTCCCTAGTTCGAGACCCCCGTGGTCCCGCCACTTCTACACGCACACGCGTAGTAACACGACACCGTAGAGGGGCTTCTTCAGTCGGCAGACATCCGACATGTTCAATTCTGATAGAAATCCGAGGGGTTGTAGCATTTACACCTGATCCTCAAGCTCTTCTTGTCTGAACACATTCTTTACTACACACAGACAACAACACACAAACAATCGTCATCTTTGCAACCAGCGCAAATATCTCATCATAATCGATGTCGTGTTGTTGCGCATAGCCCTTGGCAACCAGTCGGGTCTTATATTGGTTGACGAAGCCGTTAGCATTGTACTTTACCTTGTACACCCACCTAAATCCGATCAGCTTCACACCGTTGGGGGCGTCAACCGGCTCCCAAGTCTCATTTTCTGTCAATGCGCGCATCTCTTCCTCCATGGCAGCACACCAATTTGCGTCCTTTTTCGTCTCCGCATAGCCCTCCAGCTTGTGTATCTCCGCCACTTTGGTCATGTACGCATAATGATATGCCATGTAATCATTATATTGGTACATGATGACAGGGTTCTTCAGGCGGGTGTATTGGAATAATTCTTGATTTGCCGATTTCGTGGCCTTCTCGGCAGATTTCTACCTCCTCCTCGGAGGTTGCTTTTCGATTCATTCGGCGTTAGATTGACTACGATCTGACTCAGCACGGCCGGTATCGTACTCTGACAACATCTTCTTTGTGTTCTCCTTGCGCGTAAACCATCTCTTCGGATCCTTGTGCGGGGACTGCACGATTGAGTCTTCACTACTTGCCGGCTCTGCACGGTGATGGATTTTCACGACAGCGGCTCGTAACCCACAATGGGTGGAAGTAACCTTCGCCCACACACTACAAGCCTTTGTCACCAGCTTGAGGGGGAGGACCCGAGATTGCCTCGGAAAGGCCGAAGAAAGCCGAAGGCCGGAAAATAGCACACGAAGCCGACGAAAGCTAAAACGAATTTCGGACGCCTCACACTTGAGCTTGAGGGGGCATGTTGAGAGATCAAGCTCAACTTAGTTTAGTTAGTTAGTCAACCATGTAACTTTGTAGTTACCTAGATAGAATCTAGTTAGAAGTGTTTACTATAACACCTTAAATAGGACCTTGTACTTAAGTGGGATATTCTAGATCCTCCACTCCTAAGTACATTTAATATAGGACTTAAACATTAGTACCTATATTCTACTCACACATGTGCACCTTTGCACATGAGATGTATATATACCTCATTGTGGGTATTTTTGTATTTGATGATGATGATGATAATGCTAACTTAATATAGTTACTCATCCCCCATCTTGTGTTGTGCATAAGTGTATATCTCTCTCTCTCTCTCTTCCTCTCACACACATACACACACATATCACTTAATCTTCCACTTATCAACTAATCACATAATTAGGTACTAATTAACCCTTACTTAATTACTTACTTAATTCTTAAGAGACAAGGACGAGGAGCAAGTTATATTTATAAACATGAGGATTAAGGCTTTGTGGGAGTGCCCAGACTAGGACCAGGAGGTCGGTGCAAAGAACCTCGTTGATACCGAAAGGTTTCAACCTGCTTCACGAGAGCCTATTCCTCCGTTAGCCGGGGAATCGGGGGAGCTAATAGAGCTTGATGATGAGATTATAGAAGATATTTCATTGGCTCCGCTAACGGGGGAAGACAATGCATGTATAGCCGAAGAGACTTCTATACAGGATGAAAAAGAAAATGACATTGACGATTTGCTTGCTATGTAATAGACTCTTTCAAAAACGTGAAATGCATTGTTTGGAATTCACATTATTAATACAGATTTTGGGCTTTAATTTGTGGATTCTATTCTTTATAATCTTCTATATGTTTCAATTTTATTTCTATATACTTGGTTAGTAAACTTATGACATTGGTTTCACCGCGTGCATTGCTGACTACCAATATGGAGAAACATGAATTAGTTTAAATTAAGGTTGATTTTGGTCAAACTTTACCTTAACATAACATGGTCGTAGACTTGTTGCCATGATTGTCCATGTTGTTATTATGGATCTTTGTCTTCTATTGTTAAAACTATTATGTTTCTCTTCCATTGTTGCTTAGATTGTGTAGTGTGTTGATAATGGTTCCACTAGCGTTATCCGCATGTTTTTATACGCTTGTAGTTCCACTAACGTTATCGTTCGGAGTTTGATCCCATGTGAATCACCTAAGGAATAGATTAGATCAATTTTAAATACAAGTATGAAAGCCTTAATAGGTTTGTTATTTCCACCACATTATCCTAAAGTTCATTGTCTTACATTGTCCACAATTATATACATATGGTTTGATCCCATACGAACAAATTGAGGAATAGATTAGATCAACTATAAATAC
Source organism: Azolla caroliniana (assembly GCF_043228905.1). NCBI lineage: Eukaryota > Viridiplantae > Streptophyta > Polypodiopsida > Salviniales > Salviniaceae > Azolla > Azolla caroliniana. Next base: position 5,303,849 of record NW_028230448.1, on the reverse strand, counting down.
AAGTAGTAAATACCTTAATAAGTTAGTTATTCCAATCACATTATCCTAAAGTGCACTATCCTACATTGTCCACAATTATATACATGCGAGTATATGGGTCAAAGTATAAATTATAACTCATTTTATTAGTATGGTTACAAGTACACCTCATATTTTTGTAAAACTTACCAAATTAATATAAGTCTTTAACTTAGTGTTTCCCATGCCGCACATTAGTGAGATATTGAGCCATTGTTGAACTTTATTATGCCTACATTAACTTATCAACACGTCCAAACTTATTTGAATTTCTAATGATCTCCACTCGTAGACCTATCATGTATTTTTATATTTGCAAATTCTAATCAAGTTGTGGAACATGTGATACTAGTGCATCCAGTTTTTGTAGAGAGGGTATATTTGGATATTTTCAAGAAGATTCTACAAGCGGAATGCGCGATCCTTCCACTTGTGAACGCCGAACATGTTGACCACTCCTCCGGTTACCACCCACAAACCGATGGCCAAGCAGAACGAACAAATCAAATGTTGGAGCAATATCTTCGGTGCTTTCTAAGCTATCATCAAGATGACTGGGTGGATATTCTCCACTTCGCTGAATTTTCCTATAATAACTCTGTCCACTCATCGACTAGACTTATGCCATTTTGTGCTTATACAGGTTGTCACTGTCGGTGATGTGTATTTGAAACCCTAGAGTTAACCACAAATCCTTGCACAAAGGATAATTTGGAGCGGTTACGCAAGATACAAGAAGATTTATCTACTCATCTACAACAAGCTCAACAAACACACAAGGTTTACATGGATCATCATTGGCTTCCATCCAGTTTTAACATTGGAGATCGGGTATGGCTACTACGACGACACATCCAGACTACTCGCCCATGTGAGAAGTTGGATTATCGGCAATTAGGTCCTTTCCGTATTATCGGAAAGATTAATGATGTTGATTTTCGTCTCGATCTACCCCCGCAACTTCGCATACATCCGGTGTTTCATAGTTCTCTCCTCGAACCCTGTCAAGACAGTACCATCCCAGGACTTATTCCACAACCTCCACCCCCGATCGAACTTGAAGATGGACTTGAATACGAGGTTACCGCCATCCTCGATTCCAAGATTGCTCACAACAAGCTCTACTATTTAGTCAATTGGCTAGGATATAGTCCCAGCGAGCATACTTGGGAACCAATAGAGAATGTGACCAATGCTCGTGCTCTTCTTGAAGACTTCCATCGTCAATATCCTGATAAACCGGGTCGTCAATCCAAAAGGACTCGTGACACTCGTCGTTTTAAAGGGAGAATAGGGTCATGATATGGCAAGACTTTAACCCATGACCTTATGTTACATGGGTCGAGCTCTTGACCATTACACTATCTATTGTAATACGTATGATATTATTTTTATTTAAGTTTTACTACAAAAAATTCATGTGTATTCCAAATTTCTTTGGAACATTCTCGAAGCTTCAGGACTACTCCTGACAACACTTTAAAAGGAGGCACAAGGCATTATTTCGAACCAAATCTGTTCAACGCTAGTCTTAAGCCTCCTTGTATATTCTTCTCACATAATATATCGTTGTCATCATCATTGCTCGAACCCTCACGATTAAAAAACCAACGGATTTCTCTCTCTCTCTCTCTCTCTCTCTCTCTCTCTCCTTCTCTCGAGTGTTCTACGCCCTCTATTCCTCTTAGTACTAATATTCCTCTCTTAGTACTAATTTCTTCTCTGTCTCAGTACTATTCCTGATAGTGCCGACATTTGAGGGTGTTCAGTTGTCTTGCTTGTGTGCATGTGGCAAAGGACCAAAGGGGGAAGTTGGACCCAGAATATGGCCATGCATATTTATCGGCTACGGAAATGATAAATTTCGCTATCAGCTATGGAACATAGCTGAGAAGAAAGTGATTAGCCGCGACATTGTCTTCATGGAGGAAAAGACAATAGTTGACTGGGAGATTGAGAATAAGTCTCCAACTACCAAATCGAACTGAGTCGACGCTCGGCCAAATCGAGTAAAAGCCGATTTGATTGAAATCGAATCTAAGCCAGTCGGCCGAGTTAATACTCGGCAAAATCGAGAACCGACTGAAGAGCAAGGGGAAACGACTGAACAAGGAACCGAATTCGAATCGGCTGAAGAAGTCAAAGAAGAACCTACCATGCCGAATGGAGTCCGTAGATATCCCCTAAGAGAAAGGAGAGCCCCCCGAAGATTTCCGGATGAAGAGCGTGTACTGCTAACCGATGAGTGGGAGCCGGAAAGCTTTGAAGAAGCCAAGGAAGATACCCACAACTGAAACTAGTTGAGTGCCATGGAACAGGAGATGAATTCTTTTCATGAGAACCACACATATGAACTAACCGAACTACCGAGAGGAAAGAAGGCACTTCAAAATAAATGGGTATACAAGTTAAAACCAGGAGATGGCGGTAATCCACCCAGGTACAAAGCATGAATCGTTAAAAAAGGTTTTCAGCCGAAGAAGCATGTCGATTTCGACGAAATATTTGCCCTAGTTGTAAAGATGACATCAATTCGAACCGTGTTGAGCATCGCGGCCAGCATGGATCTCGAGGTCGAGCAATTGGATGTCAAGACGGCGTTTTTGTATGGTGATCTTGAAATCTAGAGGAGATCTATATGCACCAACCGGAAGGAGTTGTAGAGAAAGGTAAAGAGAACCTAGTATGTGGATTAAGGAAGAGTTTGTAAGGGTTGAAGCAAGCACCTCGGAAATGGTACCGAAAATTTGAATCCTTCATTACCTACAACGGGTACCACAAAACGCAGACCGATCACTGTGTATTTGTGAAGAAATTCGACAGAGGATATTTCCTCATCCTTCTATTGTACGTGGACAACATATTGATTGTCAGACGGGATCATACAAAGATCCAAGTGCTGAAGAAGGCCTTAAGCAGATCGTTTTTTATGAAGGATATGGGTCCGGCAAAGCAAATCTTGGGGATGCACATTGTTCAGGATTGAACAAAGAAATTGTTGTGGTTGTCACACGAAAAATAAGTGACAAAGGTGCTCCAGAGATTCGGCATGGAAAACATTGTCGTGAAAATCCGTCACTATGTGCGATCGCAAGGCGGAACCGTCGGGGTTCTGGACTAGAAGGATTTAGTACAACACGTACAACACAAGCAAAATTCACATATAAGACGAGTAGATGAGAGAAAACGTTCGTTTATTACATCAGAAAATAGATTCTTTTATAATTCAAGAATCTTGTTACAACGGGTTGGAGATGAAAATGAGAGATAAAATTTTTAAAGAAAGGAGCCAACAACCATATGAGAAGTGGTCCAATATGAATATGAGAGATTATTCTTGAAAGGAAGGAGCCAACAACCATGTAAGGAGTGGTCCGATATCAATATGAGAGAGATTTCTTCCCCAAGGAATGGGAGAGAGAAGAAGAAGGGGAAAAGAAACAAAAAGTAGAGGGAAAAAAGGGAACATATATCGAGCTCTTTGTTGATCCTCCTCCCCAATGTTACTTTACATGTCCACTTTTAGTTGCATTGCCTCTATTCTTAGTTGCATGGCCTCTACTTTTAGTTGCATGCCTTTTACTTTTAGTTACATGGCCTTGGCTTTTAGTTGCATGCGACCATCCGTATACTTCGGCCAAATGACACAATCATCCATAAAGTTTAGCCCGTGCGCAATCCGTACGTGTGTCACAACCAAACCGTAGACGCTTCCGCGCACAAAAGTCCAGACTGCGCAATGTACGCATCCATGCACACGCACATCCCGACCACGCCGTGTACGCATCCGCACGCTCGTCCATCCGAAATGGACACGCGACCATGCAAGCGTACGCCCGAAACTTGCACACGCGCGTACGTCCAAAAACGTCTTTTAGTTGCATGGCCTTGGCTTTTAGTTGCATGCGACCATCCGTATACTTCGGCCAAATGACCCAATCATCCATAAAGTTTAGCCCGTGCGCAATCTGTACGTGTGTCACAACCAAACCGTAGACGCGTCCGCGCACAAAAGTCCAGACTGCGCAATGTATGCATCCACGCACACGCACATCCCGACCGCCCCGTGTACGCATCTGCACGCTCGTCTGTCCGAAACGGACACGCGGCCGTGCATGCGTACGCCCGAAACTTGCACACACCCGTACGTCCGAAAACGTCTTTTAGTTGCATGGCCTTGGCTTTTAGTTGCATGCGACCATGTGTATACTTCGGCCAAATGACCCAATCATCCATAAAGTTTAGCTCGTGCGCAATCCGTACATGTGTCACAACCAAACTGTAGACGCGTCCGCGCACAAAAGTCCAGACTGCGCAATGTACGCATCCATGCACACGCACATCCCGACCGCGCCGTGTACGCATCCGCACGCTCATCCGTCCGAAACGGATACGCGGTCGTACGTCTGAAAACGTGCACATGCACATACGTCCAAAAACATCCACACTACCGTGCACACAACTTCCACACGCCCGTACGTCCAAAAACGTGCACATGCGCATACGTCCGAAAACATCCATGCTACCGTGCACACACACGTACGCCCAAAGCGTCAAGACGATCGTGCATATGCACGTACGCTCGAAGCGTGCACACCACACAGTGTAGCCCAAGTCACATTGAACATTCTGTGCTCCACACACTGATAGAATGAATATGTTTTGGTTTCCCTTATATATCATGGGTTCCAATGTTGTCCTATCTATGTGGGATATCTCACAGTTTTGTCTTTTCTTTTTTTTTCTTTAAACTTCACACTCACATAACTTGACACTTGTTTATCCGTTTCATGCGTAGTGAAATACGTTATGAAGCTCTTGAAGAAATCTATCTTTCCATACGAATACATTAAGCTAATCTTAAATACTTATTTTTCTAGTTTTCATATCGTGTGTGAAAAACCACACGACAATGTGAAATCGGTCAGCTCCACCTAAAAGGAACCTCGAACGTTTGTCTCCGTTTCGGTTCAGGTAACCCCACACTGGAAGGTTATACTGACACGGACTTGTTGGCGGATGAGGATACCACCTGATCCACGTTCGAGTACATAATGACTTATGCAGGGGGAGCCATTTCGTGACAGCCGAGGCTGCAGAACGTCGTGGCGTAGTTGACCAAGGAAACCGAATATATGGCTGCAGTGGAAGCCGGCAAGGAAATCACATGGATGAAGGAGTTTATCAGTGAGTTGGGAATTCAGCTGGAGGAATTCCAACTCCATTGCAATAACTAGAGTGTCATTCACCTTGCGAAAAATGTCGCCTACCACTCAAGGACCAAACACATCCAGAGAAGATAAATTTGGCTCCAAGAGGTAGTAGAAGAAAAGGAGTTTGCTCCACACGGTCGAAAACGGATTGGATATGCTAATGAAGGTGTTGTCAGCCGAAAACTAAACGTGTGCCGATAGGGACTCGATTTGGTGAAGTACCCCATGCCGGAGTGAAGAGGGAGCTTGTTGGGACACATGTCCCTCTAGATGGGAAGAGAAGGACCGTGTTGGTGAGTATCTTGGCCAGGACAAATAGGCTAAGGCCGAAATCGAAATTGAAAATAGACATCGTTTCGGAAGACTATAATTGTAAATAGTCAAAAATATCTCTTAGGAGCTATACTTGTAAATAGCCAGAAAGTTGCTTTGGTTTATAAGCAATTAGGGTAGACCATTATTGAGTTAGTGATCATTATTGAAAAGTTAGAACAAGGTAGTTGCCTCTGTAACTGTGACTAAGAGAGTGAGAGTATAACTCTATAGTCGTCTATCAAACGGAGGAGAACTCGAGGCCGCTACCTCCAAGTTCCGTATTTATACTTCCTCTCTACTATAGTGATATGTTTTCTCGGGGTTTGTGGACCCCCGTGGTTTTTCCCATTTCAGATTTTCCATGTAAAATATCGGTGTCCCTGTGTCTTCACGTTTTTCTTGTCTATGTACTAGTTCTTGTTTTCTGCACACGAATACGAACGTTAAACCAGTTGTGGCCGGTCGATTCCTAACTAAGGTTTGTTATGTGAAAGTTGGACTCTTCATTGTTCATCTGGTAAGATCAACATGGGCCGGTAAGTATTTTACTTTATGTTGATGATCTAGTTATCGTTGGCGCCGCCTTGGAGGAAATCGGCCGCATCAAGTCCAAACTTGCTGCATCATTGAAGATAAAGGATCTGGGCGATCTTCACTACCTCCTCAAGATCGAAGTGATCCCGAGGCATATTGATCAACCAACTTCAAATGGCATCTACATCAGATGGATGTAAAGAATGCATTCTTGCAAGGTGACCTTGAGGAATGGGTGTACATGCTCCCCCGTATTTCTATCTGAATTGAATACGTCAGATGTCTGCTGACTGAAGAAGTCTCTCTACAGATTAAAGAAAGACCAACGTGCTTGCAACGCGAAGATCACACAATGATTGCATCGGATGGGGTTTTCTACGTCAAAGTTGGACTCTTCATTGTTCATTTGGTAGGGTCAACATGGGCCGGTAAGTATTTTACTTTATGTTGATGATCTACTCATCGTCAGCGTTGCCTTGGAGAAAATCGGCCACATCAAGTCCCAACTTGCTGCATCATTCGAGATGAAGGATCTGGGGGACCTTCGCTACCTCCTTGGGATTGAAGTGATCCCAAAGGCATATTGATCAACCAACGTCATTATGTGTTGAATGTGCTCTTCAAGTTCGGCATGATGGATTGTAAATCTATTTTGACTCCTCTTGACAGGAATGTCAAGCTTTGCCCCAAATCAGGAAATGTGTACAACCCGACACGGTTCTGACAGATTGTCCGAAGCCTCATCTGTCTGACCATCACCCAATCGGACCTCAGTATTCCAATTGGTCTGATCAGTCAATTTAGGTTGCACTTGAAAATCGATTACCTCAGTGCGCGCATCGAATCATGCGATATGTGAGTGGCACAAAGGATCGTGGGTTGTTGTATCAGGTAGGTGTAGCAGGATAGTTAGTCGGCTAGATGGATGTCGATTGGGCTGCAAATGTCATCGATCATAGGTCTATATCAGGGTTTATGTTCTTAGTTGGGAGGCCTAATGCAGAGGAGTGGTTGTCGCTTCATGCGAAGTGATATGGCCAATCGACTACTTAAGGATTTGCGGATGGAGGTTGCCCATCCGACGACGATCTATTGAGACAACCTTAGTAGCATCCATGTATCAAAGAACCCTGTCTTCCATGCTCAGAATAAGCACTGTCATTGAGGTGCACTATTATTTTGTCTGTGAGCGAGTTCTCTCTAGTGAAGTGGAACTCGTGTATGTTCCGAAGGACCAGCAGGTAGCAAACATCTTCACCAAACCTCTTGGCCTAGACAAGTTGCAACAATTTTGGAGTGAGCTTGGTTTGCAACACCTCGACATGCCAACCTTGAGGGGGACAAGTACCGGGAGAGTTGAATGTGCTCTCCAAGTTTGGCATGATGGATTGTAAATCCATTTCGACTCCTCTTGATAGGAATGTCAAGGTTTGCCCCAAATCAGGAAATGCATACAACCCGACACGGTTCTGACAGATTGTCGGAAGCCTCCATCACACAACTGGACCTCAATAATCTAGTTGGTCTGATCAATCAATTTAGGTCGCACCCGAAAACCAATCACCTCAGTGCGCGCATCGAATCATGCGATATGTGAGCGGCACGAAGGAACGTGGGTTGTATCAGGTAGGTGTAGCAGGACAGGTAGTCGGCTAGACGGATGCCGATTAGGCTACAAATGTCGTCGATCGTAGGTCTATATCAAGGTTTATGTTCTTACGTGGAAGTGTTGCGATCACTTTGTGTAGAAAGAAGTAGCTGACAATTACACTGTCAAGCACGGAGGCCTAATACAGAGGAGCGGTTGTCGCTTCATGTGAAGCGATATGGCTTAATCGGCTACTTAAGGATCTGCGGATGGAGGTTGCCCATCCGACGATGATCTATCGTGACAACCTTAGTAGCATCCAGGTAGCAAAGAACCATGTCTTCCACGCCCAGAATAAGCACATTGAGGTGCACTATTATTTTCTCTGTGAGCGAGTTCTCTCCAGTGAAGTGGAACTCGTGTATGTTCCCACGGATTGGCAAGTAGCCGACATCTTCAGCAAACCTCTTGGCCTAGACAAGTTGCTACAATTTTCAAGCGAGCTTGGTTTGCATCACCTCGACAGGCCGAACTTGAGGGGGAGACGTACCGGGAGAGTTGAATTCAGAGGATCTGAATCAGATGAAGAATTCGATTTTGGAACGGTTGAAGAAGCAGAAGATGGATGCAGGGGAGCGATCAGAAGGACAAACCGGAACCAAAGTCAATTGAACAAGGGGGAGACCAATCCGAAAGAGGCAAGACAGATGGTAAAGCCAATCCGAACAAAAGGGCCAAGACCAAAACATGGTCAGATGTGGTCAAAGGCCGGCAAGGAGACGAGTCGAAGACAACCCACTCGATCGAAGGAAGTGGTTCAGAAGAACTGAGTAACATAATGGCCAGACGGATGATAAGGCAGCTAGAGATAATGCCAAAGCAGGAGAGCCGATGGATTGAGGGGCGCCGAAGTCACAGAGCCAGAAGGAGGCTGACGAAGGCCTCAACAATAGACAAGCCGACTAAACAGGTCGAGGAGCGTGGGACCAGACGGGTCGTGGAGCGCATGCAAGAAGGCGTGAAGCCAAGAGAGGCCAAAGTGAAGAACCGGCGGAGTAGGAGGAACCTCAAGTTGAGCTTAAGGGAGAGGGTGGAGAGACAAGCTCAACATCAGTTGAGGAAGTCAGTTGACGAAGCCGACAACTAAGTCGGCTGAGGAAGTCGGTTGAATAAGCCGACATTTGGGCAACCTAGGATAAGGCCGATAGGCCGTTAGAGCCTATATTCCTAATCTGAGTGTTAGGAATACTTTGGTAGTTATAGCGTTAGGGGCCTATATTCCTATGCTAGTAAAGAGGAATATTATGGTTCGAGTTAGTGTCAAGCTCATTTATGAGTATTCAAGTACTAACGGTACTTGTGTCAGCCTATTGTCAGGGCTTGTATAAAAGTTCTCATTCAGCACAGTCATATGTACAGAGCACCATTATTTTGAATTTAGTTCTTTTGTTGTTCTCTCTCTCTCTCTCTCTCTCTCTCTCTCTCTCTCTCTCTCTCTCTCTCTCTCTCTCTCTCATATTGTGTATTCTCCATTTATCTGTGTTTACCTAAGTGTTGCTACAGTCCTGCTAAGCCGACTACATCTGTGTATAAGCCTCTGCACCTTACTCTTTCCAACAACAAACAGATAGAGCAACAATAACATATTGAACAAGAACATGTTGTGAATAGCCAGAACAACAACAAACATGCTCAAACAGAACAACAAGAACATTGTATCATCATAGGACGCCCTTTCCACATGTGAACCTGTACAAGATTCAAGCATATGCATGTAAAAGACTCTCAAATGTATAAAGGAGAAAAACACAAACAACAACAACAACAACAACAACAAAAAGGACAAGAACATTTAACTTCATCAACAAGAAGAGAGCATCATAGCATCATAGTACCCTCTTTCCATATGCAAACATGTACAATATTCAAGAAAATGCAGAACATGCAACAAAGCCTAAAGAAGGAGGAAACCCAGATGTCGTAGTGGTAATCCATTTCTAGTTGAGATCCCCCAAGTGGTTCAATGTTTCTGAGTTGTTGGTATCCTTGCAATCTGAGAAAACAATAGTGCTCTTCCAAGTTTTACTGAGTATTGAAAGAAAGGAACCTTTATGATCTGTTCCCCCAAGGAATGTGACCAAAACCAGCCCCCTAGATCCCAACGTTAATCTTACAACTGGGTCTTTTGCATATAACCAAAACATATCACACGTATGAGCAATTGAAGGATAAGGATCGAGCATCCATTTCTTTCCAAATTTAGCAACGACTCTAACTAGTGCACTTCGCAAGTGTTGTAGATAACTACACCCTAAGGTGTAAGGTTGTAATGTATGATTGTCTAGGACCTTAAAGTAAGAAGTGCACCCATTAAGTGAAATTGCCTTGGCAGCCACCAATGTGTCATTTATGAAGCATCCAAACTACATATGTTCCTTCATGGGTTGAAAGGTTGTAGAAAACGAAGAATATGTTGTTGATATACTAGCGGTCCTTATCTTGGCACCATGAACTGATTGTAATTGTGCAAGACGATATTATTGTGACATTTGTTGAAAATGATTCCACGTTCTTACAGATGCAGCATGCCCATTATCCAATTTTCCCTAGGCAAGGTGAGTTCTCAAGCCCAACACTTTTCTTGCATTATCCCGAAATAAAGAATTGGCAAGAAGAGGTTGATTAAGTAGCGCATCCCACGTAGAAGGCTTCTCCTTAAGCAAGAATGACTTAATCACATCCCATGCCCTTATGATTCCTAGCAAAAATCTATTGGATGCAAGATCCCGCCTTGGTGTTTGTACATCATTCAGGAATAACCATTTTAAAGAGGGTGACCAAACACCGCCTGTCTTAGGACTTAACTACATCAACTGATTTAGAAATATCTCTTTCCAAGATTCTGATCCTGGCAGCAATCCTCTAATCACAAACTTAGTCAAAAGGGCTCTTGATTGCATTAAAGGGTCTATCAAACCTCCATTGCTTTTAGGTTGTATTAACACATTCCAAGCAACTTTGGCTACCGTTGGAGATCCTTGTTTTCCCCCAAACGAAATTCCGAATCAAACTTTGCACTTTCGTTATTGCAGATCTAGAACTTAGCCAAATGGATGATATAAACCACATTGAAGCTAGCAATACAAAGTTGGCTACAATAACCCGACCTGCAAAGGACAATTGTTGGGCATCCCAATGTATTAGTTTACATTTTATTGATAATAGTAGTGGTGATAACATTGCTTCTGGCCGCAAATCTATGCCAACCATACATCCCAAATAACGAACTAGTTCACCATGATGAAGCCATCGGAAAGAAGGACCTGCATACCATGCAGGGTGAGTTTCTTCACCTACCCAAATTCCAATTGACTTGTTCCAATTAAGTGATGCACCTGTAGCATCTGAAAAAACTTGCAAAGTATCTTGTACCCGACCAAGATTTCCAATCTCCCCATTAACATAAAGGGTTGTGTCATCTGCAAATTCAGCATCCAATACACTAGGTTGTGTAAAAGGTAATGTTATGGATCTTAGGTAGGAGGACAAGGCTTCCCCAAACAAGATGAAAAGAAACGGGGAAGAGGGCATCCTTGCTGAACTGACCTGGAGATAAGAAATAATGGCCCATATCCTCCAGCAAACAAGACGGAACTAGAAGCATGCCTATATAGGGCAGAGACACCTTTTATCCATGCAGCAAGAAAGCCTAATCTTGACAGCACTGCCTCAAGAAAGTCCCAATCCACTTTATCATAAGCCTTCTCAAAGTCCAGCAAAAATACTGCAAGTTGTTGTTTATTTTGCTGAGCTAAAGCAACCATTTCCCAAAACAAAAAGATGTTATAAAAAATGCTTCTATCTTGCAGAAAACCAGATTGAGTGTCATGAATAATAGATGGCAACATTGATCTTAGTCTGAATGCAATGGTTTTTGCCACAATCTTGTACACATCATTAAGGAATGTTATTGGCCTCCACTTGGCGACTTCATCACATTGGGCATCCGAGTTAGGGATCATATATATGATTCGTTCCGTCCATTCTGCAGGCATACTACCACTTAAAAATATTAAATTAACCGCTCTAGTAAGTAGGGAACCCAGAAAATCCCAATAATGCAAATAGAAACCAACTCCTATTCCATCTGTTCCCAGACTGACATCCTTTCCTAAGGATTTAGCTACAAAAAAGACCTCTTGCGGTGTGAATGGTTGCAATAAATGAGACGCCATTACATTTGTAACCTTTTGTTGAACAGTTGTCTCTTGTAAAGACTATTTGCTGAAAAAGATTTCGCAAACAACAATTGATGGTAGTAATCTGAGACTATATCTCGCATCTCATATTCATCTGATGTGTAGGATCCATCAAGCCACTTCAAAGAGGTAATAGAAAGAGGTTTATTTTTCCGTTTAAACTGATTAAAAATTTCTTTGTTGACCTGATCCACTTCAACTCGATTCGGCCGAGCATCAACTCAGTTCAATTCGGTAGTTCGAGACTTATTGTCAATCTCCTAGTCAACTATTGTCTTTCCCTCCATGAAAACAATGTCATGGCTAATCACTTTCTTCTCATCTAGATCCCATAGCCGATAACGAAATTCATCATTGCCGTCGCCGAGAAATATGCATGGCCAAGATTTCGGGTTCAACTTCCCCCTCTAGCCCTTTGCCACATGCACAAAAGTAAGACAGCCGAACACCCTCAAATGTCGGTACGATACGTCTTTGCCACGGGGGGCCCTTTGTTGAATATCACCCTCCAAGGGTACTAAGGGTGATCGGTTTATCACGTACGGTGCCATCACTAGTGCCTCAGCCCAGAACATCTTCGGTAACTTAGCATGTGCAAGCATACTTCAGACCCTTTCCATTATGATCTGATTCATTCTCTCGGCCAACCCATTAAGCTTTGGTGTCTTCGGCACAGTATGCACGAGCCGGATTGCTTGATTTTGGCAATATTCCTCAAACGATCCACGATACTCTCTGTCAATCACCGCTCGGACTGCCTTCAATTTTCGGCCAGTTTCTCTCTCGGCCCTCACTTGGAACTCTTTGAAGACGGATAACACTTGATCCTTCGTCTTACTAGTCTGATCCGCTTCTAACATGCATCCTTCGTCTTACTAGTCCCATTTCCCATCCGGAGGGACCTGTTTCCTAACAAACTCCCCCTTCACTCCGGCATGGGGTGTCTTACTAGTCCAATCCGCTTCCGACATGCATCCAGCTTGTCAGGTATTAGCACTTTGGTCAGCATATCTGACCCGTTCTTGGCCATGTGGATCTTCATCAGCGCGAACTCTCGATCTTCTACTCACTCCCGGATCCAGTGATACCTACGTTGGATATGCTTCATCCTGGAATGGTACGTTGCGTTCTTAGCAAGGTGGATGGCACTTTGACTATCGCAATAGAGCCGGTATTCATCTTGCCAGATACCGAGCTCTCCGATGAATTCCTCCATCCATAATATTTCCTTGCCGGCTTCCACAGCCACCATGTACTCCGCTGTCGCGTTGTTACGCGCGTGCGTGTAGAAGGGGCGGGACCGCGGGGGTCTTGGACTAGGGAGTGGAGGAGAAAGAATAGGACATGATATGGAGGCTTAGCTCAAGAGGAGAAGAGGAAAGAATAAGACCACGACATCGAAGGAGGGATCGGCGGAGGCAAGATGCTCAACAAGTTATATTAAAACAACGAATGGTTACAACCATGGTGGCCGCCATGGCCGCACCAAAATGACTATCCGCAAAACCCTAAAGGGAAACCCAAGAAGAAAACCCTAACCGAAACCCTAACCCTAAAACGAAATGGGAAGAGGGAGAACCCTAGACTAAGTGGTATACCTTACTCGCACAAAATAGGCAACCCCTTCATAAGTGACCCCTCCCTTCCTTTTATAGCCCAAGGAGGGAGGGACCTTACAATGTGGGACAATTTCCCCTCTTTCTATACCCCACATCCTAGTATACATGTGCACATGTTGCACACCACCGACTTGCCCCTTCCACCCCGGTTTCCGCCTATGGACGAAAATCTTCACAACATCCACCCCCACCAAACCGCACATCCACCGTATGTGCCAAGAAAGGAAAAGGGTGAAAGATTTCGTCCACGGTGATCAACCGGGTCTTTCGCCTTACCGGCACCCAACCTTCTTGCGGGCCCCTTGCTGGCGCCGATCCGTCTTGCCGGCCCCGACCCGCCGACTCCATCCGATCCACCATGTCCGGCGCATGAACCTTCTTCTTCGACCGGCCATCCCGGACACCGTCGCCGATCCGGTCTCCCTTCCTTCGCTCACCGTGCATGTCCTCCGGTTAGACCCCCGATTACTTCGGTTGCTCGTCGGGTGCCGCTCCTCGCGTATCGCGTGTGTTCCACCTCCGGCTCGACCTTCTCCTCGCCCCGAACACCTCGTACCGACCCCCTTCGTTCTACACTCGGCTTCCGTAGGCACTTTCTGTGCGTCGTTGTCGTCCATCGAATGCGTGCTCGTTCTTCGGTCCTTACGTGACCCCATTACGCGCTCCTTGCTTCTCCCTTGCTCGTCGTGCTCTCTTGCTGTAGAGCGTACCGTCATCCCGACCACCATGTCAATGTCCTTCACGACTCCCGTTACCGCTTCATCCCGACTCTCGTCCTCTTGGCCCGCTTGGCCTCGCATGCCTTCCGGGAAGCCATGCTTCCTCTTCCCGGCGCGTAGCCCGTTGCTCTCCACGCACCTCCTCCGGTTCTCAAGACATAGCCTTTCACGCTCGTCGATCATCCGCCGATACCGGCACCTCACTGCTCCATCTCTCGTCGCGCGCATTCCTCGCAAAGGCTCGTATGTCCTCCGGGTGCACTCCTAAACTCTCCGATCGTACTCCGGATTCCACCCTTTTCGTGCCGCGTATGTTCCTCCTTTGGTTTTATCATCTCTGCATGTCGAACACCTCGGCGTGTCGACTCTTCCTACTCCGTGCTTGCCTTCCATGGGCCCTTCTCGTGCGCCGATGTTGTCCCCCGAATATGCGCTCATTCTTTGGCCCTTAGGCGACCCCATTCCGCGTTCCTTGCCTCTCCTTTGCCCGTCGTGCTCTCTCACCGTAGAGCGTACCGTCCTCCCGACCTCCGTGTCGGTGTCCCTCGAGGCTCTCGTTACCGCCTCGCCTCGGCTTGCGCCCTCTTGCCCCACTTGGCCTTGTATGTCCTCCGGGAAGCCGCTGCGTTTTCTCTTCCCGGTGTGTACCCTGTTGTTCTCCGCACACCATCCTTCGCTCTCGCCACCCATCCGCCGATCTCGGCTCCTTACGGCTTCGTCTCTCGCCGCGTGCTTGTCTCTCAAAGGCTCGACCGGTCCACCGTTGCCGGTCACTCGTTGCCACTCTTCCGGGTGCATGCTTACTTCTTGGCCCTTCGCTGGCCGTAGTGCATGCTCCGTTTTATGCCGTAGTGCATACTTCGTATTACGCGACTCATCCGTCGTAGACCCGACCTCCGCATCGGTCTCTTCGTCCTTTCTTGCCGTAGCCCCTTTCGACTCCGGCTTGCCGTCTTGGCCGTGCTCATCCGTCTTCTTGCACCGGGTACCCGTTCTAGTGGCCTCGTCAGTTCCGGTCTCCGACTCCTCGCCGCCACCCGTCGTGTCTCCGGTCTTATGTTGATCCGCAACCACCGAAGTCTCAAGGATAGATGTGGAGGGCTCCTCTCGCTCTCGGTCTTCTGCCAAGCCGTAATCACCGTGCCTGGTTAGCTTCCTTCTCGCGCTCACCGGCTCCCACCGGGTGTTGTGGCCCGTTCGCCTCGACCTCCAACCGTGCCAACTTAGCCTTCGCCCGGATCGGTCTCGGCCGATCGAGTTCCGGTTACGTCGGCTCCCTTCCGTAATCGTAATCGGCCGGTAGATGTTTGTCCGAACAAATCCAACCTTGCCAGCTCTTCTTCGGTTCGGGCCCGGTTGACCAGACCCCGCTCCAATGTTCTTCCGCGTCGTCTTCCGGTCATGTCGGATTATCGACCGGTCCATCTTCCGGTCGGGTCGGTTCCCGACTCTCTCCTCTTCGCCGCTCCCGACCTCTCCGTCGGTCCTCTCGTATATGCCCGTTCCGGGCCTCGCATCCTCATCTTCGTACGTGTTCGCTCTGGGCCACACCTCCTCACGGCCACCGCCCTTCTCTCCAGTCTTATGTTGGCATTCGAGTGCTACCACCGTAGTCTCCGGTCTCGGTGTCGAGAGGTCTTGCCTCCGTCCGCTATGACCTTCCTCGTCGTCGTTTCGATCGTCCGCTTTGCCGCCGCCACCTTCCATCTCTTCGGTCTCTCGTGGGCTCTCGGGGCCGACTGCCAAAGTCTCTAGAATAGGTGTGGGAAAAGTCCCGATACCGTTACTCGCCGATGCCATGTTCGTAACCACCTTCGTTCGGACGCCATGGTCCGTGGCTATCTCTTCCTCGTTCTCTTCGTCGTCGTGGTAGGCCGCCTTGCCGTGACCACCGCCCGTCGCTCTAAGTCTCACCCCGGCACTCGGGCCGGCCGCCGGAGCCTCTAGGACTGGTGTGGGTAAGGACCCGGCACCGCCACTCGTTGTGTCAGTAGCCGCTTTCGTCCGGTCGTCGTTGTCCGCGGCTACCCCATCTCCGATTCCACAAACCTCGATTACGCTTGCCACCATCTCTCCCATGTCGTCGTCTCGGTTGCCCGCCTTGCCGCCGCCACCGTCCGTCACTCTAGGTCTCACACCGGCTCTCGGGCCGGATGCCGGAGTCTCTAGGACCGGTGTGTGTAAGGTCGCGGCACCGCCGCTTGTCCGCTCTTCACTCGATGTTTCGGGCCGCCATGTCCCGAATCCGTAGTTACCGGCCTCCATGGCCGTCCCTTCACCGCAACGCAAGAGGGTCGCTTGCTCCGCACCCTCTCTTATCTCGCCGTCGTACGCTCTCCCGGCCTCCGTATAGGCCCCGTCTTCTACGTCTAGGGAGGCTTCTTCCTCCACATCCTCCGATCTCCTCCGGCCCGTCTCCATAACAAGCCCTTCTTCGGCTCCGATTTTCGCCTTCACAAGCTCGCATGCCTCTCGTATTAGCGCTTCTAGGTCGAGCTCCTCCGAACCGTTTTGCATTGAGCTCTCTTCCGGCGGTAGTGCGTACTCACTCGCCGCTCTCTCTTCTCTGCCGCTCGTGGGCCACATTGTTGCCGACCGCTCCCCATCGGATTGCCGGCATACCCACTCCGGTTTCACGTATCCGCACGCTTCCAATAGGGCTACCTTCAAGGACACCCACGACTCGTGAGCTTCTCGTAGCTCCTTGACCTCCTTGTGCACCGTTGCGGCGGCCACTCGAGGAAAATACTCTAGCCACATCTCCTCGTCCATGCCCCCTTTCGCCATCTCGGCATCGTACGCTTCCAAGAACCTCGGGACATCGTCCCCCTTGAATCGGCCGACTCGATCGACCACCCTTTCGACGGCTTGTTGAACCGCATCTCACTTCGCCATCTTCCGTCCGGCTTCCATCACGATTTTCGCCATCATCTCCTCGAAGTCCAAGTCTTCTTCCATCTCCATGCTCCCTTGCCGCCCTTCACGTCGGGTTCACCAAAGATGTCGCGTTGTTACGCGCGTGCGTGTAGAAGGGGCGGGACCGCGGGGGTCTTGGACTAGGGAGTGGAGGAGAAAGAATAGGACATGATATGGAGGCTTAGCTCAAGAGGAGAAGAGGAAAGAATAAGACCACGACATCGAAGGAGGGATCGGCGGAGGCAAGATGCTCAACAAGTTATATTAAAACAACGAATGGTTACAACCATGGTGGCCGCCATGGCCGCACCAAAATGACTATCCGCAAAACCCTAAAGGGAAACCCAAGAAGAAAACCCTAACCGAAACCCTAACCCTAAAACGAAATGGGAAGAGGGAGAACCCTAGACTAAGTGGTATACCTTACTCGCACAAAATAGGCAACCCCTTCATAAGTGACCCCTCCCTTCCTTTTATAGCCCAAGGAGGGAGACACCGCCTCCATGGTTGACAACGCAACTGTCTTCTGCAGCCTCGACTACCACGAAACAGCTCCCCCTGCATATGTCATTACATACCTAGATGTAGACCGGCTGGTATCCACATCAACCGACATGTCCGAATCGGTAAAACTGTCAAGTTGAGGTTTACCGGAGCCGAATCAGAGACACATATTCGAAGTGCCCTTCAAGTATCGGAGTATCCATTTGACCGCGTTCCAGTGCTCCTTGCCGGGATTTCTCATAAACCGGCTCACCACTCCGACTGCGTATCCGATATCCAGTCGAGTACACACCATTGCGTACATTAAGCTCCCGACGGCAAAGGCATATGGCACCTTCATCATATCCGTCTTCTCTGCTTTCGTCTTCGGGCTTTGCTTACCGGATAATCTGCAGTTTGCCGGAAGTGTCGATCCGACCGGTTTCGCTTCTAACATGTTGAACCGCTGAAGCACCTTTGTCACGTACTTCTCCTGTGACAACCACAATTGCTTCTTTGACCGGTCCCGGATGATGTGCATCGCCAGCATCTGTCTTGCCAGACCCAAGTCTTTCATTGCGAAATTTCGGTTGAGAGCCTTCTTCAGCATCCGTATTTTGGCTTGGTCCCGTCCAACGATCAACATGTCGTCCACGTACAGGAGTATCAGGAAGTCGCCTCCTTCAAACTTCTTCACAAACACGCAGTGATCGGCCTGCGTCTTGTGGTACCCTTGATCTGTCATAAAGGAGTCGAACTTCCGGTACCATTGTCGGGGAGCCTGCTTCAGTCCATACAAGCAAACCAGGTGCTCCTTCCCTTTCTCCACGAATCCTTCCAATTGCTGCATATAGATCTTCTCTTCTAGGTCACCATGAAGGAATGTCGTCTTCACGTCCAGCTGCTCCACCTCAGGGTCCATGCTTGCCGCTATACTCAGCACCATCCGGATGGAGGTCATCTTTACTACCGGGGCAAATATCTCATCGAAGTCCACGCCCTCCTTCTGTTGGAACCCCTTCACCACGATCCTGGCTTTGTATCTCGGGGGTTGCCGGCATCTCCCGGTTTCAACTTGTACACCCACTTGTTTCGGAGTGCCCGCTTTCCTTTTGGCAACTCCACCAATTCGTACGTATGGTTCTCATGCAGGGAATCCATCTCATCCTGCATGGCACTTAACCATTTGCGGCTACGGGCGTCACTTTTACCTTCCTCGAAGCTTTCTGGCTCTCCCTCATCGGTCAGCAGCACATGCTCTGCATCCGGAAATCTTCGGGGGGCCCTTCTCTCTGTAAGAGGATATCTCTGTCTTTGACCTTCGGCAACCGGCTCCACTATTTGATCTTCATCCGAATCCGATTCGGGGTCTTGGCCGATTCTGATTTCAGCTTCCTCTACTTCTTTTTCTGCCGGTTCAGTATCCTCACCGTAACCGGCTGGTTCCTCGAGTGCTAACCGGTCTCTTGCCGGTTGGGTCTGCTCATCGTAGAATCGATCCTTACCGGTCGACTCAGAGTTCATTATCTTCTTCTCCGACTCCCAGTCGGCGAGCGTCTTGTCCTCCATGAAGATAATATCTTGACTCCAGAATACCTTCTTGTCAACCGGGTCACACACTCGGTAGCCGAACTCATCATCGCCGTAAATTCGAGCCAGATTCCCTTCGAGCGATAGTACTCCTCGAACTACCCCCGGTATTCACCTCCGTTATCTGCTCGGACCGCCTTCAGCTTCTGGCCGGTTTCTCTTTCTACTCTCGGGTGGAGCTCTTTGAAGACAGATAGCACCTGATCTTTCGTCTTCAACGGTGTGGCCCACAACTTCTGGCTGTGGTCATCTATGAACGTCACGAAGTACTGCGATCCTGCATGTGACTTCGTGTCCACCTGACATACATCAGTATGCACCAACTCCAGTGGTGCATACGTCTCATCGGTGGCCTTGGTCGTAAGGAGGTCCGGTTTGCTTACCGGCCATACAATCAGTGCACTTCTCCAAGTGCACGTTCTTCACTGGAATGAGGTTGTCGTCTGCAAGCCTCTTCATCCCCTTCTCACTCATGTGACACAGCCTCTTGTGCCACAGCTCACTGGCAGTGTCGGATGCCACGTTCATTTCTTCCGGGCATAACCAGGCATTCATCAGGTACAGTGTGTTGACCTTCCGGGCCCGAGCCACAATCATGCTCCCTTTGCTGAACTTCATGACACCGTTCCTAATGCTACCCATTTAGCCTTCATCATCCAGACGACCGGCTGATATCAGGTTCAATCAAACCTCCGGAACGTGTCGGACATCCTTCAGCAACATCTTGCATACGGTTGGGGTTGTCAACCACACGTCTCCTATGCCGACAATTCAGCATGTACCTTCATTCCCCATCCGGACACAGTCGTGATCACCGACTGTGTACGATGAGAAGCATTTACAGTCCGGGGTAAGGTGGAACGACGCTCCGGAGTCGACCACCCAGGTCATCTTGTCGCTGGCAAGGTTCAACTCACTCTCCTCTGTGATGAGCATTAGCTCTTCTTCACTTGCCGTGATTGTCGTTGTTCCCTTCCGGTCCGGCTCCATCCGGTCTTTACCGTTCCGGTCCGGTGTCCGCTTCGAATCGGTACCATTAGTTTCCTTGTCTTTTCGGAAATGCCAACAGTTCTTCTGGAAGTGTCCCAGCTTGCCGCAATAGAAGTAGGTAGGCCTCCCCCTTGACTTTCACTGTGTCCCCGACTTCTCCCAGTTCTGGGGACTACGGTTCCTTTGTCTTTAGTGTTCCGATTCGGTAAGGAGCACTTTGGAGTCGGAGCTCGTATCCTTATCTTTCCGACGCGCCTCCTTATCTAGCAAGCTCGATTTCACTCTTGCTAGGGATAACCGTTTTCCTTCCGGCCAGGTGTTGCCCAAAGTGACAACCAACGTCTCCCAGCTATTTGGGAGGGAACCAAGCAGGAGTAGTGCTAGTACCTCATCGGCGAGAGGTACTTCCAATGATGTTGCCTGGTGGATCAGCCCCTAGAAGGCATTCATGTGCTCCGCCATGTTGGAGCCATCTTGGTACCGGAGTCTTACTAGCTTCCGAAATACTGAAACCTGATTAATAGCATTTTTGTTCTGAAACATAATGTCGATCTTCTCCAAGAGCTCACGAGCCTTGCTCTCTTCACTGAAGTTGTTGTCTTCATGTGCATGTCGATGAAGCACCATATGTACGTTGTTGTCTTCATGTGCATCACCTCCTATATCATGGCATCGATTTTGTCCGGTCTCTTGTCCCCGAACTGAACCGGCAACCAAAGGTCTTTAACCACGAGCATGTCCCTCATCTTCGACTTCCACACGGAATAGTTGGAGCCGGTGAGCTTGAACATGCCTCCCAACAAATCGTCCATTTTTTCTGTGTTGTTTCACTCTGATACCACTTTGTCGGGAATACGCTCCCTAAGCTATGCTCGGCCACAACCGAGACGTCGGATCAATCACAGAAAACAGGGATGTGGGAAGATGTATATATGCACGAAATAGTAAAGAAGAAGAGAGTGCACAGGATGTTAACGTGGAAAACCCAAATATGGGAAAAACCACGACATCCCTCAGACTGCAAACTATCACTATGTAAAGTAATACAAAAATGGGGCACAGAGGCAACGACCTCTTGCTCCCTCGCTTCACCACCAGGCGGTTACAACAGAGACACAATCTCTGTATATCGCTCTCTCTCTCTCTCTCTATTACACATTGTACAGAGGTTACACCAACAACTCTATCATCATTATTACTATTAAGTTTGCCCTTGGTCATATTTATACTGATATGACTTTCGGACTATTTACAAATATAGCCCCAATGGGCTCTCTGGAACATATTTACATATATGTCCCTTCATCCGATGAGAGGTTCTCACCGGGCTTACAACATCCGGTTCTCACCGGGTCTTCCTTGCCGGGTACTCGTCATCCAGTTCTCACCGGGTCTTCCATTGCCGGGTACTCCACATCTAGATCTCATCGGGTCTTACGTTGCCGGGTACTCCACATCCGGTTCTCACCGGGTCTTCCCACTTCCCATCCAGAGGAACCTGTTTCCTAACACGAAATAAACCTGATGTCCATGGACTTCTACAAAAAGGGCAAATGGTTGATCAACACCAAGCACGGATACGAAGGAGCTGCACGGTGCGTGCCCGAATGTGTGCGTGAAGATCGGCGACGTCAAAATAGACCAGCACTTCTTCGTGCAGGAAACATCCTCATACCAGGTTATCCTCAGCGAACCATACATTACAACAACCCATATGGAGACCAAGGTGCTGGACAACGGTTCGGCGTACGCAAGGGTAAAAAGCCAAGATGGACGTCACTTCATCCAGTTCTTGACAATATGACCGAACCACGAGCGCAACCGAGAGACCCTCGGCACCGATGACCGAGGGGATTTTTAGAGAGGGCTATCAAGGCGTGGGACCGCGCTAGTTCAGACACCCCGGAGGAACCCCACACATGTACCATAGGTAAGAAGTTTTGGTTCTCCGACAACGAAGGTTATAAGATAACTAGTGTAAGCGGCAGGGAAAAGAAACAAGTCGAGGAGTGTCTCAGGGCATGCGGAGCCCTCAGCCTTGACAAAGAAATTAGCGGCGTTGTGGTGACGGTCTCTTTCGATGACACCCTTGGATAGACTCTCAATGGACGATACCGCTCTATTCGTTCTCATTAGAATTGGCTCAATCCTCGACATTCGACAATGGAAGCAAAACCTCTATGGGTTTTTGATATCTAGTCACTAATTTTTCTTATTGATGCATACTAGGAACGGGTACAAAATTATAACTAACGCAAAAAACATGGATACTTTTGCACAAAATACTCTCATTAGGCTGCAACAACAAGCAAAATTTGTTTTTTCGAAAATATGCAACGTTTCTTCAAGATTCGAAATGGACGGTTACCCTTCTCTTCTTTCTCTCTTGGAAGTGGTTGGCCCTCAACTTCTTCGTAAGGAACAAATTCTCTATAGGTACCCCTCTATTCGTTCTCACTAGGATTGGGTCAATGCTCGACATTCTACAATGGAAGCAAAAGCTCTATTGGTATTCGAAATTTAGTCACTTTTTCTCCGATTGATTCTTACTAGGAAGTGTTGAAGCCTTAAATGTTCTCCATAGGAAACACGCCATGTATCCACTAAGCTACAAGTTCCACATATTCCTGTAATGAAAGTGTGTCTTCCATCAACAATTTTATAACTAACGCAACAAACATGGATCCTTTCCTACAAAATACTCTCATAAGGATGCAACAACAAGGCGCAATCTCTTTTCTTGGAAATAGGAAACAGTCAACACTCTAAATGGAATGGACGATAACTCTCTACTATTTCTCTCTTGAAAGGGGTCAAACCTCAACTTCTTGATAAGGAACACATTCTTGATAAGTAAGTGAGTAATATGTCCTATTTATTCGCACTAGGAAGGGGTCGAACCTTCGACCTTCTGCTTAGGAAACAGACGCTCTATCCACTGAGCTACAAGTGCCACATGTTCTTATACACGAAAGAAGACATGTACTCCACTAAATTCTAACTAAGACATAATACAAGCATTTTGTTAGATCCTAATACTTCAGTAAGTTATACAACAACCGATGCAACCTATCTTTTGGAAACATGAAACAACTTCTTGCTACAGTCATCAATGAAGGTCACGAAATACTGTGAACCACCATGCGACTTCGTGTCCACATAGCATACGTCCGTATGCACGAGCTCCAACGTCATTTTCTTCCTCATCGGGGGCCTCGTTCAAAAGGATGTTTGATTCTCCTTACCATCCAAGAAATCCATGCACTTCTCAAGTTGCACGTTCTTTACCTCAGGAACGAGGTTGTCCTCAGCAAGCTTTCGCATCCCCTTCTGGCTCATATGGCACCAGCTCCTGTGCCATAGTTCACCGACCGTGTCAGCTGCCACATTTGCATCCCCTCGGCATATTCAAGCATTCATTATGTACTGTGTGCTGGTCTTCTGAGCTCGAGCCACAATCATACTTCCTCAGCATAACTTCATGACACCGTTTTGAATGCTACTCGTGTAGCCTTCATCATCTAGCCGACTAGCTCATATTAGGTTCAATCGAACCTCCGGAACGTGTCATACATCTCTCAATATGAGTCTCCACTTGCTTGAGGTTTCCAACACACATTTTCAATGCCAATGATTTGGCATGCTCCTTCATTTCCCATCTTTACGGATCCGAGATCTCCGACTCTGTAGGATGAGAAGCACTTTTGGTCAGGGGTTAGGTGGAATGACGCACCCGAATTGACCACCCATGTTGATTCTTTGCCGACGAGATTCACTTCGTTTAGCTTAGTAATGAGCAACAACTTCTCCTCACTCGCGGCGATTGTTGTAGTGTTCTTTTTGTCCAGGATTTTCTTCGGCTCTACACCATCAACTCCCCCTTTCTCCTTTCGGCTGGCAATTTTTCTGGAAGTGCCCCAGCTTCCCACAATAGAAGTATGTGGGTCTCCCCCTCGACTTCGACTTGGTCCCCGACATATCTCGGTTCTGGGGAATTCGATTTCGGCCTCTTCTCCAAATCATGTCACCATTCGTGACTAAACCCTTTTGGCCGGTATTGGACTCACGGTCCTTCCGGAGAGCTTCTTCATTCAGTAAGCTCGACTTCACCTGCTCTAGGGATAGATGCTTCCCTTCCACCCCAGCGTTGCCCAAAGTGACAACGAGCGTCTCCCAGCTGTCCGGAAGGGATCCTAGCAACAATGATGATAATACCTCGTCGGCCAGAGGTACTTCTAGAGAGGTGATTTGGTTCATCAATCCTTGGAAGGCATTGATGTGCTCTGCCATACAAGAGCCATCCTAATACCAAAGCCTCACGATTTTTCGAAATACTGAGACTCAATACACGATGTTCTTGTTTTCGAACATGATGTTGATCTTCATCCATAGGACATCTGCTTGTGTTTCTTCGCCAAAGTTGTTGTATAGACTCATGTCTGTAAAACACCTTATGTATGTGCCCACCTTCAAATGCAACACTTCCCACATCGTTGCATCAATCTTGTTTGGTATTTTATATCCGAATTGCACCGGCAACCAGAGGTCTTTGCACACGAGCATGTCTCTCATCTTCGACTTCCACACTGAGTAGTTGGATCCAGTTAGCTTAAACATGCCGCCTAACGAGTCTTCCATTGCTCTGATACCTCTTTGTTAGGAATCTTGTGAAGAAAACAAGAACTAGTACACCAACAAGAAAAATGTGAAGACACAGAGACACTGATATTTTACGTGGAAACCCCAAAATGGGAAAAACCACGGGGGTCCAAAAACCCTGAGAAAACATATCACTATAGTAGAGAGGAAGTACAAATACGGAACTCGGAGGCAGCGACCTTGAGTTCTGCTTCCTCTAACAGCGGCTACGGAGTTACACTCTCACTCTCTTACTCACAGTTACAAAGGCAACTACCTCGTTCTGACTTTTCAATAATGATCACTAACTCACGCTATAAGGTTTGCCCTTGTTGCCTATAAAGCAAAGCAATTTTCTAGATATTTACAAATATAGCCCCTAGGAGCCATTTTTTACTATTTACAATTATAGTCTTCCGAAACTATTTCGGTTTTCGATTTTGATTTTGATTTCCGATTTTGGTTTTGGTTTCGGTTTCGGCCGAGGCCGATATCACCAGCATGGTCCTTCTCTTCCCATCCGAAGGGACATGTTTCCCAACACAAACCCCATCCGACGTAGTCATTGTGTAATCTTCACGTTCCAAAAATGTGGGTCTTTCTTTAATCCATAGAGGGACTTCTTCAGTTAGTAGACATCCCACATGTTCAATTCGGATAGAAATCCAGGGGATGTAGCATGTAGACCTGTTCCTCAAGGTCGCCTTGCAAGAACGCATTCTTTACATCCATCTAATGTAGATGCCATCCCTTTGTCACTGCTACCGCCAGCAACACACAAATGATTGTCATCTTTGCAACCAGCACAAATGTCTCATCGTAATCGATGTCGTGTTGTTGCATATAGCCCTTGGCCACTAGTCGGGCCTTATATCAGTCGACAGAGCCGTCGGCAGTGTTTTGTACCTTGTACACCCACCTACATCTGATCGGCTTCACACCCTTGGGGGTGTCAACCGGGTCCCAAGTCTCATTTTCCTTCAATGCGCGCATCTCTTCCTCCATGGTGGCACACCAATTTGCATCCTTTTCTGCCTCGGTATCGTACTCCGGCATCTTCTTCTTTGCGTTCTCCTTGCACGTAAACCGTCTCCTCGGTTCCTTGTGCAGGGACTTCACGGTCAAGTCTTCACTACTCGCCGGCTCTACACTCGGTTGACCATCTCAGCTCAGCCCCTCATTCGGCCCACTTAGCCGAAATAAGATCGGACTCTCTCTTAGAGCTCCAACTTCATCACTATGCGGAGGCATTTCAGCCTCACTCGCGTCATCCTCAGAATCCGGAATGGAGTGCATGGGGGTAGGATGTGAAGACAAGTACCATGAAGCCGACTCGTCGAACACGACATCTTGGCTCACTCAGGCTTCTTTCGTTCGGTGGTTATAACATTTATACCCTTTTTGCTCATCCGAGAAGCTGACCAGGATAAACTTTTCGGGTTTCGCATCTAACTTCCTTCGTTTCTCTTTCGGCAATTGTACAGACGCTATGATGCCGAAAACCCTTAAGTGTGCCAAGTTCGGCTTCTTCCCAAAGTACAACTCATGTGGCGACACTTCTTCATTTGCAAAAGTCCGATTCTATAGGTAAATAGCTATTTTCATGGCTTTGGCCCAATAAAATTTCAGCACTGGCTACTTCTTCGATCATCCGATTCTTCCGCTCGGCCACGCCGTTTTGCCGCGGCGTGTATCTGCAAGAGAATTCGCGCCGAATTCCTTCCTTTTGTAGATAACTCGAGAACTGGTCGGAGAAGTACTCCTTTCCGCCATCGGTCCTGAGACATTTGATTTTACGACCTATCTCTCGTTCGGCAAGGTTCTTCATCTTCAAGAAGCAGGACAAGACTTCGCTTTTCTTCTCTATCGTGCATGCCTAGGTATGTCGAGTGAAATCGTCGATGAAAGTCATGAAATATCAGCTCCCACCGAGACTCGCATTCTGTGCCGATCCCCATACATCCGAATGGATTAAATCGAGCTTGTTTCAGCTCCCATTTCATTCATTTGGGAATAGAAGTCAATGATGCTTCCCTAATTGGCAGGCTTCGCAGACTTGGCCCTTTCGGCCATTGAATTTCGGCAAGCTGAAACCAATGTTTTTCGTTTGCATCTCTCGAAGCCGTGGGAAGTTGACATGGCGGAACCGCGTGTGCCATAGGTCGATATCCGATTCAACCTTTTGCCCTTTCGCGAACATAGTGGTGCCTACATCATTGGTCTCGATGATGAACATCATCCCTTCTCGGCGCCCTTGCACAATTATCTTGCCTTCCTCTTCTATGAAGCACCCGAGATGAGTAAATCGAACTTGGATGCCTTGGTCGACTATTTGTTCGACCGACACCAAATTTTTGGTGATTGTCGGCACATACAAGACATTTCTCATGATTCCCTTCTGGTCGGTATGGCTGAGAGGTACATCTACAATGTACTCAATGGGGTGAGGGGTGTCATCACCAATTTTGACAACCCCCGCTGCTCCAGCTTTTCCAGAGACGAGAACCATTCCTGGTGATTCGTCATGTGGTTTGATGCTCCCGAATCCACATACCATACCTCATTCGACCTCGAGGTATTCACCGCCATCGAAATGTCTTTGTGCTTCATGATGAAGGCGGGTCTCGTGCCAGCTTTCCCTGAGCCTTCTGCGTAGTGAGATCTCTGACGCCTATTTGCTGTGTAGAAATAATGCTCGGCCACAACCGAGTCTTCAACAAGGAATAGAAGAAAACAAACTAACACAGAGATGACACAAGATGTTTACGTGGAAACCCTAAATGGGGAATAAATCACGGGATCCCAAAGACTCCAAACTATCACTATGAGAGGAGGAATACAAAGTGAGACTCAGAGGCAACGACCTCGAGCTCTATGTCTTCGCCAATGGAGGTTACAACAGAAACTAGTTCCATAGATGAGGATAGATGAAGTAAATAGGGAGAAGACATGGGAGTGCCAAGGAATTCCTAAATTGAGATCTCTCCATGTTATTCGGGGTTATTCTAGGTTGGATGGTCATTGTATTGCGGTTAGAGAATTAACTTATTTTTGCTTCCATTGTGTGTAGGGAAATTGGAGGTATTGTTTAAACAAAGCATATATTCAGAATTGGGAGTACCATACATTGAATGATAAGGAAGTGGTTGATGGAGAAACAGAAAACCATGTCAACTTCACATATTAAGGACATGGAGATACTCTGAGTGACGTCATAAACGTTGGGGATAATTTCGTTTAGAAGACAAACTAGTAGCGTACATGTACTCTCATTTGGTCAAGTGCATCAAAGTCCTGATGTCACAATAGAATAGTTGCTCAGATTTATACACAGTTAGTGCTAATGTGTATGAATGTATTTACAACAATATGCCATGGAATTTGTAGCTACAAGGAGATCATACCAGTTTTCTTGTAATGTGGACAAAGTAGTTGCATTGCAAAAAAACAGTTTAATAAAATCGTTTTGGAGTCTTCTTTTTGATATACAGTCTTCTTTGTGTTCTTGTTTCTTAATAAAATCATTTGGGAGTCTTCTATCTTATATACAATCTTCTGTCTGTTCTTGTTTCTTAATAAAATTGTGGTCAGTTTGTTAAATGCAGCTTTCATTTTTAGTGTCGGTTAAATGGGTATTGACTGACAGTATTACTGTCAGTTTTACTTATTGCAACTTTCAGTCTTAGTGTCTGTTCAATGTACATAATGACGATTATATTGTTTGGAATACATTTTAGCAATGGTTTTTTTACTCTCAAGTGAACCATGTACAAGTTCAAACTGCTTGCCATTCTAAGAACAAGCAACGGGATGAAATCAAAAATCAACGACCTATTTTAAAATTACACAGTGGAAAATTTACTCAAAACAAGGGATTTTATTCTTCATTGATTAATCTGTCATCAAATTACATATTTATAAGACACCATTCACAATGTCTACAAAGCGCCTATAAACAGCTAAGCTCTTGTTGGTTAGTGGAACTTCTCTACAGATGTGACCTGCATACCGAGCTCAGTATGGTGTCCACAACCATGCAGTTAGTTGGCAGCTCAATGTTTTCACTAAGTAGTCATCAGGCATTTCCTCGAGTACAATGAGACAGCATCTGTGAAGGTTGAAGTAATGCCAGAAAGGTTCTGTATCCACAATCAACGTATTGTCGGCATTATATTCGAGCCAGGTGTCCCAAAAATCAGAGAGTCTTTTGAATCGTGCAATATCCTTCTGCTCACATTTTTCTCGTGTCCACTAACCCTTGAAATGTTGTCTCCACTTTGGGAAGAATCTTTCTACACACTTCCACACATCTGTATGTGTTTTTTCACTCCAAATAAACAAATCAAAGTATTGCACAGCCCACACTAGAAATTGATTCACATCCCTCCTTGGCCACATATATCGCACACTCATCAGGACTTTATCAAGCTCCAAGATCAAGGCTCTTCTTTCATCTTCTAATGGTTTAGGTTTCCATTCCTACAACTAAGCCTCTGTTACACCAAGTATTGGTAGCACACGATCAATTTCAATCAACTCGGGTTCTGTCGACACAATTGG
This sequence comes from Azolla caroliniana, assembly GCF_043228905.1. NCBI lineage: Eukaryota > Viridiplantae > Streptophyta > Polypodiopsida > Salviniales > Salviniaceae > Azolla > Azolla caroliniana. The sequence goes on along the minus strand of NW_028230448.1, from coordinate 5,274,407 downwards.
TGTCCTTTTCCTGTTCAAACACCTGGTCGGTTCTGTCGTTGGGTCGTAGCTTCACATTGTTTTCCTCTTGTGCAGTCATGGCGTGTGCCTTTGTGCATGTAGATACTTCTTATTTCCATACCAGGCCACTAGTATCACATGATGCATCTACCTGCAAAATCAAATCATCTATGCAACATTCTTGATCTACTTGTGTGACAAGATCATCTATGCAACATACTTTATCTACTTGCGTGACCAGATCATCTGTGTCAGTAGCTACATCTACGTTCAAGATTGGGCCAGCAACATCAACAGTTTCCACATTGTCATCGCCTTAGCAGCAATAGATTCAAACCCTTTAGACTTTGCAACATTAGAAAACACCAACATATTCACACTCACAAAGTAGCTAACAGTCTCACAAACCAACATAATGAACATGAAATATTCTGCAACAAAATAATAATATTATCTTAATATCCATCAACGAGTTCCATTACATAATGTGGATCAAGCAACAACCAATCTAAGGTTTTACTTGTCCAAATAGATCATAAAAAAACTTCATAATTTTCTAGGAAAATACCTAACAATCATATCCCACTAATCAATAATTCAAGATCCCCTTGACCAAGTAACTGGTCTTGTCCCCGATCACGGCCCCTTCTTCAGACTTTTTCTAGAAGGTTGCCCATTTAGCCTTACTTCTTTCACCCATTGCGCAAGTGTGTCCTCCTCCGACAACCTTTCCATCACCTCAACAGCGGCTTGCACGTCAACCACATCTTGCGCTAGCTATTCAAATAGAGTGGGATCTGGTGGGACATCATCAACAATTGGGCTCGGTGGGGTTGCATCAAGGTTTTGAGATTCGAAGAAATGTTGCATCAAATGTTCAAAAACACTATTGTTATGAACCTTATATTTACATGTTGAGTCTAGTATTTCATGGCTTTTCACAACGTTTCCTAATTCAGTACAATCTTCCAAAAGAATAGGGTGGAGCTGATCTAAAGGAGATGTGATAACAGGACTCTTACTTTCAGCCACGTTGCCAGCTATCTCCTCATCGGTTGCGGTGTCATCGGCAGTAGCTAATTAGCTACATTATAGCTAATTAGCTACTACACTATAGATTGGTAGTAGCTAATTAGCTATATCTTAGCTAGTTAGCTACTATATTTAAGTTGTAGCTAATTAGCTTCTACACTATAGATTGGCAGTATTTAATTAGCTATATCTTAGCTAATTAGCTACTACACTACAAAACCAGAATAGCTAATTAGCTACCACACATTATATGGTAGTAGCTAATTAGCTAAGTTGTAACTAATTAGCTATTACACTACAGAACCAAAATAGCTAATTAGCTACAACACTTTACATTGCTTACCTAATTAGTTGCTACCCTTTATATGTTGTAGCTAATTACCTACCACACTACAGAACTAGAATAGCTAATTAGCTAACACACTTTATACTGCTTACCTAATTAGCCACTACACTTTATATTGCTTAGCTAATTAGCTACTACACTAAACCACAATAGCTAATTAGGTACCACACTTTATACTGCTTAGCTAATTAAGTTGTAACTAATTAGCTACTACACTATAGAGACAAGCAGCAAATTTACATGTTTGTTTTCTCCACTCATCAGGGAGAGTTGTATTGCAATCCCCCAAACATACTGCAGCAGTGCAACAGGCATATGCAAAACAAGTGATATGGTATGTGTGTTGGCATGGTCGTAGGTGTACCAGCAGGGTAGCAGTTTTGTCCTCTACACCTAATTCTCAAGTGATGCAACATGCTTGAACAGTCAATATATTCTTGCTTGGTTCTCCTACGTTTGGTAAGGGAGCAAGAATGTTGAGGTCCAATTCTTGTCTACACCTTACCATCCCCTCCACAAATTGTAGCTGCTTCTTAATGCAGCTAACTACCTATTCTTGATTTGTGCATTTTTCCTACAAAACAATCGAAAAATTTACCGATTTATCATTCCTTAATGAAGAAGATAGAACAACAAGAAATATGAATCATTAACTTACTCGGAGGTTCTCCATATTGTTACAGCGACACTATTTACACCTAGAAGATCCAAGTTCACCTGAATCTTTGTCTGTAGCTGTATTTTCCATTAGGGATCCAGCAGCCCCTCAGTTTCGAGCTCATGTTGAGCAGCCTGTTCCAGATAATTCCTCATTGAGCACATTTTCATGTACAAGTTATTTATAACATGTTACATACTAGCAAAACAATAGCTACCTGAATCTTATTTCTAATTGTTGTCACTACCAAAGTGACCTTGCTTTCCATCGGAGCAACCAATGTTGCTTTCTCTAACGCATTCTTTGTTGCCTCCAATGTCTCACAGGCTTCATGGACATTTTTCAGCATATAGCTAATCAATGTCTAACCTGTATCATCGACATTGGCTTTCATTGTGTTTCTGTGTAGTGTATACTATGAAGTCAAATTTTGCTTGTAAGAAAAGATCCTGGCAAATACATTGGAAGCTAAGGTGTATAAGAATAAAGCACAATATATGAAAGGTTCAAGAGTTAAAAGACGAAGGAACTTGAAGGCATATTAAGTTAGAGGCATTTTTCAAAAGTAGAAAAAGCAAACGAAAAGAAAAGAAAAAAAGACATAGAAACAAAGGTAGAAAAAACAAGGCAAAGAAAAAAGCTCATAACTTCTTCATCTCCTATCCAAATTGTTGAGAGACAAGCTCAACATCGGCCGGATTGGTTGAGCAAGCCGAGGACCAGATCGGTTGGGACCGATCGGTCAGGCCGGATCGGTTGGAAACCGGTATGCAGACCGGTGCATAGTAAGGTTGTATCGGTGCGTAAACCGAAAGGCCGTTAAAGAGATATTCCTCATAAGGAATAGTTTTGGGAGTAAGAGTCGGGGCTCATTTATGAGCAGTCAAGTACTGTCAGTACTTGTGTCAGCCCATTGTCAGGGCTTGTATTAAAGGGGCTCACTGAGCACGATGTATGTACAGAGTGTTAGTTTTTTAATTGTTTTTACTCTCTCTCTATCTCTATCTCTCCCGTGCATATTGTGCAAACCTAAGCTTTCCATTAAACCTGCGTTTTCTGTTGTTCAGTTTCCTATATTGTTTCCGCACATAATCTTTTACATGGTATTAGAGCGCGAGGGTTGAGATCCTTTGCAGCCGACTTTGCTTAAAGGAAAACTAACGAAGAAGAACAAGAAAATCGATGGACAGAGGAATGGCTAGCTCGCATCCAACAGAGAAGCTCGACAGAACCACCTATGCATCTTGGTCCTACAAGATGCACCAGTACCTGCTTGGGCACGGTTACTGGAGCTATGTTGAAGGAGCGAATGACGCGGCACCCGAATCGACACACAAAGACCTCCCAGCATGGGAACAATCGGCGAGCAGAGTGGTGTACTGTTTCGTGTCTTGTGTGGGCGAACAACTATTAAGCTACATTCAGGATGCAAAAACACCGAAGGGTGCATGGGAAAATCTGAAGAAGATATTCGCCACGAGCACCACAGCCAAGAAGCTTCTGCTCCGACAGGAGTTGAGCAATGTTAATCGGCTAATTACTAACTACTACCGATACAGAAGAGTGAACGTCGCTACTCGACGTTCTAACAAGGAATTGTGTTTTACGAACGGAATTATACTATATTAATCGGTAATTACCGTGATCGTTACTTAGTTATAAATTAGGAAGCTTGCACTTAACAACATAGACAATAGAAAGAACACAGAATCCGTACAGGATATTCCTAACTTAAACTTATATTACTAAATAAAACGACCTTTCTTACAATGCCTTCGGTTCCCTTTTATAGGTATACCGAAGGTCTTTTCTCATCAAGAACTATTCCTACTTACTATCAAGAATTACAAAATTATCTAACTAACTTAGTTCTCTTCGTTTACTGCTGAGTCATTGATCCGAACAGTCGATCCGAACCGACTCCGTTTTCGACGCTTTCCCACTTGTTCGGTAAAACTGACTGTCCGGGTCCGGGTAACACTTGGCACGTCCGTGGGCCAGGACCTTGTCCAGCGAACCCACGCCTATTCCTGTAGCTCTTCATCCGAATCGTTCAGAATATCAAAAATCGAAGGCTCTTCTGGCCTTGGATGTATTCCCTCTATATCTTCCTCTTCATCTGTGTCACAGTCGTCATTCGGAGCAGGTTTTGAATGTTGTGATTCGGTTGGCTGCTCTGGTTCACTTCTACAGGAGTTTGAAGACCAGGAGTCTTGCTGGTTCTTTCAGCTTCAATTTTATCCAACTGAACGGAAGTGCCTATATCATGTTTGTCGAATTCTTGCATAATACGTTGAATTTCTTCTCTGTAAAATGCCGCAATTTCGTCCATATCTTTCATGATATCCTCTTGGATATTGTCAATATCCTTTTGTGCTATTTTAAAAAAACCTGCACCTTGGACCTGACGGTTATTTTTGTCGGCACGCAATAACTGTAATTCCGCCGCTTGTGCCGTCCATAACTTCCATCCTTGCGCAAGGGATTCATTGATCATTTCCTTTGCTAGGTTTCGATGTTTCCCTATGATGCGCTGCACTTTGTCCCTAGTGATGCTTGCGACGAATTGAGCGGCTTGCAACTCTTTCCGTAAATCCGTAATAGTGGCTTGGTTTTCACTTTCAGCCCGCATTAGTTTGGATTCGACTACATATATGTCCAGCCGCCTTTGTTCCGATATCTTCCGAATTTCGTTTATTTGTTGTTCGAATGCCGATTTCTCTTTGCTCCATTCCTCCTGGTGTTCCATAATTCTTCTGTTGACTTCTTCAAGACTCCGCTCTTTTTCTGTCAATTGACTTTCCTGTGACACTATATACCTTTCGAATTCTTCAATTTGTTCGGTATATGTATGATTGGCCGTCTTAGCTTCTTCCAGATTTTTCTGTAATTCGTTTATTAATTGATTTTTTTCTTCGAAAACTTTGTATTGGCCATTCTGAATGGTTTCTATTTGTTTTTCTAATTCTGTAGTTCGAAATACAGCATTGTTGGCCCTTGTTGTTTCTGCTTGTCGTGCTTTCTCAGCATCCTCCAATTTCTGCTGCCATTCTGACTCCGACGCCATAAGCCGTGCCTGCGTTTCCCATTTGTTTAGACTTTCTTTTAGTTCTTTATTTTCTGCCTGTATGTTACAAAACTGATGTTTCAGCACCTCCGCCGATGCTGATACACTTTTGTATCTTTCAGCCATATCACTGGCTGCTTTGCGTGCCGTTTCATATTCTTTATGAATTTCAACCAGTGCTTCATGTAATGGTGGCATTTCAATAGCCTCCCCTCTATTCTGTGCACTTCTTTTCCGGCCGATTTTCTCTATCTCTGCTTTTTCTTGAGGTTCCAACACTCCTCGTAAGGCTTTCTGTATCATTATTCGGTCATTATGTTCTTGAGCCAGCCGTTCTGATACTTCTGTCAATCTTTTAGCCAACCATTCAACCAATTCGTATGAAGTTCCGAACTGTAAAATGGCAGCTAATTCATGTGCTGCTGGTGGAATATCCAAGTACCCATGTGCTTCCCGAATTGCTACTTTTGAAGATTGTCCTTGTTGAGGTTGTGTCGAAACGCTCTCATTCCCTGGTTTTATTACTTCTGCTACTACAGGCGTATTCGAATTTTCCTTTGTGCGTTGCCTTTTCGGTGCTGACCCATCACTGTTTTCTGGTTGGAATTGCCTATTAGCCTTTTGTTTAACCCTTGTCCTTTGTCGCATCTTCTCTGGTTGTTGTCGATTTTCTGTCGGCTGCTGCTTGTTTATCAAATTGTCAACTGTTTCTTGTTCGGCTGCTGGTTGCCTGTTTTCGGAATTCTCTGGTCTTGGTGGTTCCGACTGAGGCATATCCGTTTGTATATTATCGGCATGTGCCGATTCTTCCTCTATCCATTCTTCATGTACTACCTATCGGTGTCTTCGCGGTGCTTGTACTATCGGTGGTCTTCTTGACTGAACAGGAATTTCCGATTCTTGAATCGGAAACAATACCGATAGCCAACGACCAAAAATTTGCTTCATTGGTTTTCCTGTTTTCACCCCTTGTAGTTGCTCTCTCAGAGCTTCCCCCGACAATAGTGGCCAGTTGAAATCCTCCTTTTCGTATGCGGCTATGATAAACCCAGCCCTTTTTTTCGGCATACAATAAAAACGGGGACTGACAAATCCCACCTCTAGTAAAAATCTAGCCACTTCATGGAAAAACTCATCCCGACCTCCATAAGTCTGATATGCTTTTGCCGAGGGTGAGTATTCCCCGAAATACGATTGGAGTGCTTCTGATGAAGGTTTTTTAACTGCCTCAAAGCCTCCTCTTGGCATCTGTAATGCATTTCGTATTTTCTTTGTGGTGACCTTGGTGATGTCTAACTATTGTACCAATTCTTCCGCCTGCGGATGAGGTTCCGCTTCTGCTACTTTGATGAAACCTTGTAAGTTTCTCTCATGAAGCCATAGTCGCAGTTCTTCAGACACAGGAATCGGCATGACTTCTGTGTTTGCTTGTTCTGAATCACTTGTCGATGACGGTTGGAGATCTGCACAGCTTCTGTAGCGATGAAAATCAGAAAAACAGAGTTTGGGCGAACTAGGGCACGAAGGCTCAGACTGTTTCGATATCTGCACTCGTTTCTGTTGTTTTGGCGACACAGAAGATACAGAAATATGCTTTAAAGATATTAACTTATGCATTATGACTAAAGAATAGTAATAGCTATTAATGTAGGAATTAATTAGTATTAACTCTACGTGTAGTGGTTGTACTACTTACTAATAATCATGCAATTCCTCTTTCTATTTATAGTCGATTCAGACTGTTATGGCAAGATTGTATTTCTGCATTTGACAAGAACTATTGAGTTAGTTAGTTAGCTTTTTTTTTTTTTTTTTTTTTTACTCTTCCGTTTGAATAAACGGATTTACCGGCATATCTCCCAAATACGGTTTAAGCCGGAATCCATTTACCCATTTCGGTAAAACCTCTCCGGTTAATGATCCCAGCTGATACGTACCATTTTTACTATTAATTATCCATACTGGACCTGTCCATCTATACCGGAGTTTCCCAGGCATAAGTCCCATTCTCGTTTGGAATACCAATACCAGTTTCCCAATTTCGAATTGCTCTTCCGATTTCCTTCGATGTCGATTTACGAATGCCTTGATTTGTCTCTGCTTGTGTTCTAGTGCTGACATTGATTGAATCCGTTCTTCTTCTAATACTAATAAAGCCTCTTTGCGTATCTGCTCCGATTCTATTTCATTTAACTTATTCGTCGCTTGGATACGAAGTGTCGGAATTTGAAATTCGATCGGCATAACGGCTTCAAGTCCGAATGCCATTCGGAAAGGTGTTGATTTAATGGATGTTTTGTATGAAGTACGATATGCCCATAATGCACTATTTAACTTTTGATCCCAATCAGTACGATTTTCATTCACTATCTTCTTTAAAATTGTTTGAATTGTTTTATTTGTCGATTCTGCCAATCCATTAGCTTGGGGATAGTAAGGCGTACTTTTCTTATGAACTACGGCATAGTAATTGGTTAATTCGTTAATTAACTTGTTAATAAAATGAGTGCCTTGATCGCTTACCAATTCTATTGGGCAACCGAATCGACACCATATATTTTCATACAGGAATTTTGCTGTGGATGCTGCTGTATTGTCCCTGAGAGCTTTTGCTTCAACCCATTTTGTGCAATAGTCAGTCGCAATTATGATATATCGATTACCGGTTCTTGCAGCTGCTGGTTTGAATGGGCCAACAAAATCTAAGCCCCATTTCTGAAATGGCTCAAGAGGTAAAACCGGTTGAAAAGGCATTCGATCCTTTTCGGTCGGTTGCCCCATTCTTTGACACAAATCGCATTTCTTACAGTATTTGTTAGCATCTTTCATCACCGTTGGCCACCATAACCCGCTATTCCATATTTTTCTGGCTGTTGCTTCTCCTGCGTAATGACCGCCAGCAATTCCACAATGTGACTCTGTTAATATGGCTGATTTTTCAAATTTCCGTACTGCCCTTCGCCATATTCCATCTGCTCCTTTATGATACAACATGTCATTAAATAAACAAAAATTCCGACTTCGTACTGCAATTCTTTTTCTTTCATCTGTCGACATGTGTTCGGCCGGAATTCCTGTTGATAGAAATATCGTCATTTCGGAAATCCATTCATCCTCTTTTTCCTCATTCACTTCTTGTGCTTTTACTGCCTCAACCCGAAATAATTGAGTATCTGGAAAATCATCTTTAACCCCAACCGCTTCTTCTCTAGACTCAAGCCGACTGAGATAGTCAGCAATCGCGTGCTGTGCTCCTGGTCGATGTATAATGTCGAATTCAAACTCTTGAAGCAATAACGTCCATCTGGCTAACTTGCCTGTCAATTCTTGTTTGGAAACTAGATACAGTAGAGCCGAATGATCCACATGAAATGTAAATTTCTTACCCAAAAGGTAATGTCGAAATTTGTTCACACTATATATCATTCCCAAAGCTTCTCTTTCGGTTGTTGAATAGTTTCTTTCGGCCGACGAAAGTTTCCTACTGGCATAGTATACCGGCCTATACCAGTTTGGTTCGGATAATTGCATTAAAGCACTGCCTATGGCAATGTCCGATGCATCGACGAAAACATGAAATGGTTTGTTCCAGTCCGGTGGTTGAACTACCGGAACCTTTGTCAGCATCTTCTTGAGACATTCGTATGCATCTTGTTCTATACTTGTCCATATAAAAGGAACTTTGTGTACTGCTGTGTGTAACGGAATAGCAATGTCTGCTAGATATCTCATCATTCTACTGTGCCACCGAATTTGACCCAAAAATCTACTTAGAGCTTTAGCATTTGTTGGTGGTGTTGCCTCAATAATTGCTTTAACTTTGTCTGGGTCCACTGCAATCCCTTCTTGACTGACAATATGCCCAAGTAACGTACCACTCATTACTCCGAATGCGCATTTGGCTGGATTTAAGCTAAGACGCCCTTTTCGACATTTTTCTAAACATAGCCGTAAATGCTCAAAATGATCAGCTTTCCGACTATATACCGCAAAATCATCTAAAAACACCTGCATGAAAGCTGGAATATATTCCCCGAATATTTCCTGTATTACCCGCTGAAATTTAGCTGGAGCTGTTTTTAAACCGAACATCATTACTACTGCCACAAAGACACCCCATTCTGTGACGAAAGCTGTCTTTTCCTGATCTTCCGGATTCATCCGTACTTGGTTGTACCCACTGAACCCATCCAAGAAACTATAAATTTCATGTCCCGCTACTGCATCTAATATCCCATCTGTGAATGGCAACGGAAACGCATCCGTAATTGTCGCTGCATTCAATTTTCTGTAATCCACACATACGCGAATTTTCCCATTCTTTTTCGGGACTACTACTATCGGACTCAGCCATGTTGATTTTTTGACGGGTCGAATAAATCCTACTTTTAAGAGTTTATCGATTTCTTCTTTTACTTTGATAGCATAATTCGGATTCAACCTGTACCTGCGTTGTTGTACTGGCTTTGCATCTTTATGCAAATTGATTTGATGTTGACAAAAAGCGGGATCCAGACCTTTCATATCGTCAAACGACCATGCAAAAACATCTTTATATTGTAATAGTAATGTTGTTAATGTCCGTTTGTCATTTTCCGCCAAATCTCTAGCAATCAAGACTATTTTTCTTTCAGCATCCTCTACTCCTGCCAAATCGATCTCCTCCAATGCTGAGGCTTGCACTCTCTGAGATACCTTCATTTCCTTATCTGTAGCTTCTTGTTGCATTCGTATTTCTTTCATTGTTTGCTCATCTATTGGCACTTCTTCGTGTGAGTCTACATATGGTGTTAATGCTTGCAAAATATCTACCTCAAATAGAGGGATGATTTTCTGATTATCATTGAAATACTGACTTTCTTCTTCCTCGTCCAATCCTTCCATCATATTAACTGCTTCTGCATGTACAGGTAAACTCTGTTTGCTTGTTGTCACTTTGTTGTGCGTCGGAATCCTGACCTTAGTTTTTCCTTTCCTAAATGTTAGCACATTTTGTTTCCAATTTTGTTTAATATTAGCTGTCTTTAACCATGGTCTCCCCAATAACAAGGGGTATGCGCCCTGTGTTTCTAACTGCAAAATTACTGCCGAAATCTGAAAACTGTGTCCCCCGATTATTACATCCAGTTGTCGAAGCAAACCAATCGGTCGTACCGTACTTGTATCTGCCATTCGTAACCAAAACGGACATGCTTCCCATTCCGTGATTCCCAGTTTTTCACATGTAGTTTTGTTAATCACATTAACACCCGAGCCTCCATCTATAATCACATTTCCGATTTCTTGCCCGTAAAGTATTACCTTAATCGACGGATTCTGTTCATCCATGATCGAAGGGTTATTACTTGGCTGATTGTAGTGTACTGCTATTTGTTCGGAACCTTTATATGCAATTAATGTTGCCACTTTTTCTGTAAACCTTGGTACTAACTTAAGTAAGCCCGTAAGTGGCAATGACACTTGGCAATCAGCCAACAGTTTCCAAGTTTCTTCCTGTTCCTTATTCCCCAATGACTGTTGTACAGCGATGTTCTGGTCAATGTTATTGTCTTGTAACATTCGATTCACATTACTTTGATTTGCTTCGTCCACCCATTCTTTTGCCGCCTTCCGAACTTCTTCCTGAATTTCCCACTCTGATTGTTTGCTTTTGCTGCGTGTCGTTACTTGCTGAACTTCCGGTATTACCATATTAACTGCTAGACCCTTTCCTTTAACCGGACATTGATTAGCATAATGGCCTAGTTGTCGACAAATATAACAAGTGGGTACAAATGTTGCACTGGTCTCTCCATGTGCAAATTGGCCGTTATTAAATTGCTGCTCTTCATTACCACTCGGGTTTTGTTGGTATTGACGTGTAGCTTTTGGTTTGTAAAATCTCTTGTTTTTATACCGATTCTGCCTAAATTGTTCAGTATTATCATTTGGTTGTGCTACATTTTGTGTTATCCCGAACTCCTGATTTGGCGGAAAATTATTCTGTTGAAACATTTGATTATTTTGTGGAACGGTTTGAGTATTATGTTGAAAGGTCATATTACCCGGTTGAAATGCCGGATTTGGTTGAAATGTAGAATTTGGTTGCACATTCGGACAGTTCTGTTGAAACCCTTGAAATGGTGGGTTACCTTGTTGGAAACTTTGATTATTTTGTTGAAAATATTGATTTGGATTCTGTACGAATGATGGGTTGGATTGAGCAAAACCTGGTTGAAATGCTTGAGTCACTTGAGTGGGTTGCATATTTTGTTGTGAAAAGATCTGATTTGGCTGTAGAACCGGATTTTGTTGTACATTTTGCTGATTTTGTGAAAAATTATTATTTTGATAACCATTGAACATATTAGTGTTATTTTGGTAACCATTGTCAATAAAAATTTGTCGTACTGACGCCGTAGTCTTATTAAGCAGATTATATTCACATTGTTCTACTGAATGTAATTTTGAATGACATATTGTACAATGTGTTCTTAACGTACATTCAATTGCCGAATGCCCCGTATTTAAACAAGTGGTGCATTGAACTGCTTGTCGAAATTGTAACTCCTCTATTGTCGGTAATATACGGTGTAATGCCGACATGTCCATACTCTGAACATTGACCGGTGGTCGACCCATTTCTATTGCTTTATCAATTACTTGTTCGATAGTCTGATTTCGAAAATCGAACACTTTCAATGTCGTCCTTAATGGTTCTTTTACAGCTTCCAGAAAGACTTCTTTTAATTCATTATCCGGAATCGGCCTTGAAATCTGAAGCTGTAAGTTCTGAAATCGTATCACAAACTGAGATACTGTTTCATTTTTTTCTTGATATAACGCATAAAATTGCGCAATCAAATCCTTCTGCGGAATTTGTTGATGAAATAATTGTAAAAATTTACTAGTTAACACTTCAAAGGATGGAAATCCTTGAAGACCGTTCTGCGCAAACCAATTGGCAGAATATCCGTCTAATGATAAGACGAACTCAGCGATTTTTGACTTATCTTCGGCATCTGCCGACTATCGCTGAGCTCCATGGTTAATCTCCCATGTCGTTAAGAAATCCCTAACATGTGCTTCCGCATCTGTTCCTTCCCGGAACTTAGAATAAGTATAAGGCATATCGTCCCAAATGTCGTAAAACGATACCTCTTCCGTCTGTTTTTCGTCTGAAGGTAATTGATCGGATAAGTCAGGAAGTTTCGACCACTTTGTGCTTGATTCCGGCTGTTCTTGTGCAATGAACGCTTCCTGCACTGCCTTCGTAACTGACCTTGTACGAGGGCGCTTACCACTGACCGGTGTCTCCTCTTTATACGACATCCATTCGATTTGTTCTCTGCTTAATTGCAGATGTAACCGGGCGTGCCAAAATTCTTCTGTGTTAATCGGCTAATTACTAACTACTACCGATACAGAAGAGTGAACGTCGCTACTCAACGTTCTAACAAGGAATTGTGTTTTACAAATGGAATTATACTATATTAATCGGTAATTACCGTGATCGTTACTTAGTTATAAATTAGGAAGCTTGCACTTAACAACATAGACAATAGAAAGAACACAGAATCCGTACAGGATATTCCTAACTTAAACTTATATTACTAAATAAAACGACCTTTCTTACAATGCCTTCGGTTCCCTTTTATAGGTATACCGAAGGTCTTTTCTCATCAAGAACTATTCCTACTTACTATCAAGAATTACAAAATTATCTAACTAACTTAGTTCTCTTCGTTTACTACTGAGTCATTGATCCGAACAGTCGATCCGAACCGACTCTGTTTTCGACGCTTTCCCACTTGTTCGGTAAAACTGACTATCCGGGTCCGGGTAACAAGCAACCTACGACAACGCGATTTGTCGGTGGCTGACTATACCTCGAAGGTCAAGGACATCTACGACTCCTTAGCTTCCATCCATGTGAACATCGAGGAAAGCAAGATGGTCCAGGTCTGTCTCAAGGGTTTGGCGTCAAAGTTCGGAGCGTTCCGAACTGCTGTGTGTACACGGGAAAATACGTCGTCGTTTATTGACTTACAGTCGATGCTCCTTATAGAGGAGAACTACGCGGGTGCATCGACAAGCATGCATGCCGACAGCAAGATATTGTACACAGAGGGAGATAGGCCCCGTGGTCGTGGCGGATGAGGCGAGTCGGTACGCAATGGAGGCGGCCAACGGGATCAAGGACGAAGGCACCGAAGTCATGCCGACAACAATTCTGGACCCTCCAGAAACAAGGGGAGTCGAGGCGACGAGAACCGGCAAGGGAAATCTGCCGTGGAATGCTGGTATTGTGGCAAGAAAGGCCACAGGGAGAGCAAGTGCTGGAAAAAGTGCGCCGATTCGGAGAGAACCAAGTCCGGATCAGGTTCCGGACAGACCGAAAAAGGAAATCGGCAACGATCGCACTACGCCGAAGGATCCAAAGAAGCTGGAAAAGGGTTAGTCTTCGTGACAAGACACGAAGCAAACTCAATGAAGCAGACCACCCCGAAATCGGACGAGGTGTGGTACGTCGACTCCGGAGTGTCAAATCACATGACGAGCCATAAGGAGTGGTTCTTGTACCTAGAAAAACTGATGCAACCGGGAGTAGTCGCAACCGGAGACGACACTCCGCATCCGATCGCGAATGTCGTTGAAGTTCCCCTGAGCCATGTTGGGCAGAAAGGGAAACTCATGAACGTGCTACACGTCCCGACAATCATGAAGAACTTGGTGTCGGTTGAACAGATCGTCGACCAAGGGATGGAGGTCCGGTTTACACACCGTGGGTGCTTCATTGAGGAAGAAGGCCGTGTTATTGCGCAAGGGCGCAGAGATGGGAGGATGTTCATCCTCAACTCTACTGACGGTGGCATCGACTTATGGCACAAGCGGATAGGCCACATCAACTACCAGCAACTTCAAGACCTGCAATCGAAACAAGTGATGCTTGGATTGCCCAAATTTAGTGGTCGGAAGGCACAAATTTGTGAAGCCTACCAGCTTAGGAAGCAACACCGACTTCCCTTCCCCAACAAGCGTAACCGGAGCCGGAACATGCTCGACTTGATACACTCCAATGTGTGGGGGCCGGCACAAAATGTTAGTCTTGGCAGGAGTCGATATTTCATCTCCTTCATCGACTTCTACACGTGACACACATGGATCTACCTCATTGAGAGAAAGAGCGAGGTTTTCGACTGTTTCCGGGGCCTCAATGGGTTCGTGGAAACGGAAACAAGAAGAAAGATCAAGTGCATGTGGTCGGATGGCGGAAAAGAATACTTTTCCAGTCAATTCAATGGTTATCTACAACAGATGGGAATTCGGCGCGAATTCAGTTGTAGATACACGCCGGAGCAAAATGACGTGGCCGAGAGGAAAAATTGGTCGGTTGTGGAAACGGCACAAGCAATGTTGGAGGAGAAGAGCTTGCCCAAGTTCTACTAGGCTGAGGCGGTATGAACCACGGTATACATCCAGAAACGGATCAGAGAAAAAGTGTCGGCGCACGAGCTATATTTCAGAACGAAGCCGAACTTGTGATACATACGAGTTTTCGGTAGCATTGCGTATGTGCATGTGCCGAAGGAGAAACGGAGGAAGCTGGACACAAAGGCCGAGAAATGCATCTTGGTCGGTTACTCGGACAACCAGAAGGGTTATAAGTGTTATAACCCGTGCACCAAACAAGCGCGCGTGAGCCGCGACGTTGTGTTTGATGAGTGTGCGTCCTGGTACTTGCCTCCGACTTTGGATCTCAACTCCAATCCGAGCTCTGACGATGAGGTCAGTGAGACTAAGAGGCCTCCAGATGAGCCTGAAATCAGGACCCGCGAAGAGAGTCCGATTTCGTTTCGGTTAAGTGGACCGAATGGACGACTGAGTCGGTTCGACTAGTCCGATGAAGAGCCGGCGAGTAGTGGAGATTCGGTCGTGCATTCCCCACGCAGGAAGCCGAGGAGACGGCTTACACGCAAAGAGAAAGGGAAGAAGAAGGTGTCAGATTCTGGGACAGATAGGAACGAGTCAGACCGACGCGAGTCGGACTCCGAGCGAAGCGGTGACGGGTCTTCAAGAGCGAAGTCTGCGTCGGCCGAGAAGACCTCAACATCACCTAATGACCGATTACGCTGATCTACCTTCTAGAACAACCCAGTTGTGTGGTTCGGATACAACGAGTACATGGCGCATCATTATGCGTACATGACCCGTATAGCGGAAGTGCATGAGCCGGAGAGCTACGCAGAAGCAGCTAAGGACGCGAATTGGCGCGCCGCGATGGAGGAAGAGATGCACGAATTGGCGGAAAACGAGACCTGGGACCTGGTTGACGCACCGAAGGGTGTAAAGCCGATCGGATACAGGTGGGTGTACAAGGTCAAGTACAACACTGACAACTCAGTCAACCGATACAAGGCCCGGTTACTAGCAAAAAGCTACGCGCAAAAACACGGCATCGACTATGATGAGACGTTGGCGCCGGCCGCGAAGATGACGACCGCCCGTGTTTTGCTCGCGGTAGCTGCAACAAAGGGGTGGCACTTACATCAAATGGATGTAAAGAATGTGTTCCTGCAAGGTGAGCTTGAGGAACAGGTGTACATGGTACAGCCCCCCGGATTTCACTCCAAAACGAACACGTTGGCAGTGTGCCGATTGAAGAAGTCCCTTTATGGACTGAAGCAAGCCCTGCGTGCCTGGAACGCGAAGATCATGCGGCAACTGCGTCGAATGGGCTTTGCAATGTCAAAATCGGACTCCTCACTGTTCATCCGGAAAGGTCGACTCGGGCCAGTTAGTGTTTTACTATATGTTGATGACTTGGTCATCACCGGCGCCAACCTGGGTGAAATCGACCGCGTGAAGCTCCAGCTTGCGGCATCATTCGACATGAAGGATCTGGGGAACCTTCATTACATCCTCGGGATCGAAGTGATCCGCACCCCCGAAGGCATACTGATCAGCCAACGTCATTACACGCTGAATATGCTCTTCAAATTCGGGATGGCCGACTGTAAATCCGTCTCAACTCCTCTGGATAGAACCGTCAAGCTTTGCCCCAATTCCGGCAAGGTATGCGACCCGACGAGGTTCCGACAAATTGTCGGAATCCTTATCTACTTGACAATCACCCGACCCGATCTCAGTTATCCAGTCAGGGTGATCAGTCAATTCATGGCGCGGCCTACCGAGGAGCCCCTTCAGTGTGCGCAACGTGTACTGCGGTACGTAAGCGGCACTAAGGACCGGGAACTGCTATATCGGACCGGTACAGCCTCACAGTTGGTCGGCTACACCGATGCTGATTGGGTTGGTAACGCCGCCGATCGCCAATCCACGTCCGGATAAGCGTTCTCTCTTGAGAGTGCCGCGATAGCGTGGAGCAGTAAGAAGCAACCGACAGTTGCACTATCAAGCACCGAAGCCGAGTATAAAGGAGTGGTTGTCGCAACATGCGAAGCCATATGGTTGAAGAGGCTACTTAAGGACCTGCAAGAGGAGGTGTCCGATTCGACGATGATCTACTGCGACAACCTCAGTAGCATCCAGCTCGTGAAGAACCCCGTTCTCCATGCACGGACCAAGCACATTGAGGTGCACTACCATTTTTTCCATGAGCGTGTCCTTTCTGGTGAAGTCGAACTTCAGTATGTTCCAACGGATCGGCAAACCGCCGACATCTTCACCAAGCCCCTTGGTCTTGACAAGTTGCAGCAATTCTTGGGTGCGCTTGGGTTGCGTCACCTCGAAGTGCCAAACTTGAGGGGGAGAACAGTCTCAAAAGACCGAGCAAGAGAGCAGGAAGGGAGCGGAAGAGGCCACGACACCGAGTCGGATGACGAATCCGACTTCGGATCGGCTGAAGAAGCCGAGGGCGGATCCGCGGAAGAGTCCGGAAGCAGACATAAGGGGAACAACCGAAAGAAAGAGTCGAAGCCAACCAAGCATGGGGGAGATGACGTCGTCAAGGGAGAGAAGACTGAAGACGAGTTGGAGACAGCCAACTCGGACGAGAGCGAAAACCGATCGGAAGTAGCCGAGTCGGTTTGGATGTTTCATTCGGATACACTGAATCAACTGATGACCAAGCAGAAAAGAAGGCAGCAGGAGAAGAGCCAACACCGTGACTGCAAGGGACCTATGAAGGGCCATGGGAGAAGACAAGCCGACCGGAAGGGTCGAAGCGCGCAGAGTCAAACAGGCCGAGGAGCGCGAGCGAGGCGTGGAGCCAGGAGGAACTAGAGCGGTGATCAGGAAGATCCCGAAGAGCCTCAAGTTGAGCTTGAGGGGGAGTGTTGAGAGACAAGCTCAACATCGGCTGGATCGGCTGGATCGGCTGAGCAAGCCGAGGACCAGATCGGTTGGGACTGATCAGTCAGACCGGATCGGTTGGAAACTGGTATGCAGACCGGTGCGTAGGAAGGCCGTATCGGTGCGTAAACCGAAAGGCCGTTAGAGAGATATTCCGCGTAAGCAATAGTTTTGGGAGTAAGAGTCGAGGCTCATTTATGAGCAGTCAAGTACCATCAGTACTTGTGTCAACCCATTGTCAGGGCTTGTATAAAAGGTGCTCACTGAGCATGATGTATGTACAGAGTGTTAGGTTTTGAATTGTTTTTACTCTCTCTCTCTCTGTCTCTCCCGTGCATACTATGCAAACCTAAGCTTTCCATTAAACCTGCGTTTTCTGTTGTTCAGTTTCCTAATGGAAAGCTTAGGTTTGCACAATATGCACGGGAGAGAGAGAGGATGTCGGCGGTCTGCCGATCCGTCGGAACATACTAAAGTTCGACTTCACCAGAAAGGACACGCTCACGGACAAAATGGTAGTGCACCTCAATGTGCTTGGTCCATGCGTGGAAAACGGGGTTCTTCGCGAGCTGGATGTTGCTGAGGTTGTCGCAATAGATCATCGTCGGATCGAACACCTCCTCTTGCAGGTCCTTAAGTAGCCTCTTCAACCATATGGATTCGCATGTCACGACAACCGCTCCTCTATACTTGGCTTCGGTGCTCGACAGTGCAACTATCGGCTGCTTCTTACTGCTCCACGCTATCGCGGCACTCCCAAGAGAGAACTCTTATCTGGACGTGGATCGGCGATCGGCGGCGTTACCAACCCAATCAGCATCGGTGTAGCCAACCAATTGCAAGGTTGTACCGGTCCGATATAGCAGTCCCCAGTCCTTAGTGCCACTTACGTACCACAATACGCATTGCGCACACTAAAGGTGCTCCTCGGTAGGTCGCGCCATGAACTGACCGGAGAGGAAAGTTAGATCCAAAGACCCGGCCATGCATATTCCTCGGTTACGGTGACGATGAGTTCGGCTACCGAGTGTGGGACCTGGTCGACAAGAAAGTATTCCGGAGCCGAGATATTATCTTCATGGAGGACAAGACGCTTGCCGACTGGGAGTCGGAGAAGAAGATAATGAACTCCGAGTCGACCAGTAAGGATAGACTCTACAATGAACAGACCCAACCGGCAAGAGACCGGTTAGCACTCGAGGACCCAGCCGGTTACGGTGAGGATATCGAACCGGCAGAAGAAGAAGTAGAGGAAGCTGAAACCGGAACCGGCCAAGACCCCAAATCAGATTCGGATGAAGAGCAAATAGAGGAGCCGGATACCGAAGCCCAGAGACGGAGATATCCTCTCAGAGAGAGAAGGGCCCCCCGGAGATTTCCGGATGCAGAGCATGTGCTGTTAACCGATGAGGGGGAGCCAGAAAGCTTCGAAGAAGCAAAGGATGACACCCACAGCCAAAAATGGTTAAGTGCCATGCAGGACGAGATGGATTCCCTGCATGAGAACCATACGTACGAATTGGTGGAGTTGCCGAAAGGAAAGCGGGCACTTCGAAACAAGTGGATGTACAAGTTGAAACCGGGAGATGCCAGCAACCCCCCGAGATACAAAGCCAGGATCGTAATGAAGGGGTTCCAGCAGAAGAAGGGCGTGGACTTCGACGAGATATTTGCCCTGGTAGTAAAGATGACCTCCATCCGGACGGTGCTGAGTATAGCGGCAAGCATGGACCTCGAGATAGAGCAGCTAGACGTGAAGAAGGCATTCCTTCACGGCGACCTCAAAGAGGAGATCTACATGCAGCAACCAGAAGGATTCGTGGAGAAAGGGAAGGAGCACCTAGTTTGCCGGTTGAAGAAGAGCCTCTACAAGTTGAAGTAGGCCCCCCGGCAATGGTACCGGAAGTTCGATTCCTTCATGGCCGATCAAGGGTACCACAAGACGCAGACCGATCACTGCGTGTTTGTGAAGAAGTTCGAAGGAGGCGACTTCCTGATACTCCTTCTGTACGTGGATGACATGTTGATCGTCGGACGGGACCAAGTCAAAATACGGATCCTGAAGAAGGCCCTCAACCGGACCTTCTCAATGAAAGACTTGGGTCCGGCAAGACAGATGCTGGGGATGCATATTATCCGGAACCGGTCAATGAAGCAATTATGGCTGTCACAGGAGAAGTACGTGACAAAGGTACTTCACCGGTTCAACATGTCAGATGCGAGACCGGCCGGATCGACACTTCCGGCAAACTGCAGGTTATTCGGTAAGCAAAGCCCGAAGACGAAAGCAGAGAAGGCGGATATGATGAAGATTCCATATGCCTCTGCCGTCGAGAGCTTGATGTATGCAATGGTGTGTACCCGACCGGATATAGGATACACAATCGGAGTGGTGAGCCGGTTTATGAGCAATCCCGGCAAGGAGCACTGGAACGCGGTCAAATGGATACTCCGTTATTTGAAGGGTACTTCAAATATGTGTCTCTGATTCGTCTCCGGAAAACCTCAACTTGACGGTTTCACCGATTCGGACATGTCGGCTGATGTGGATACCAGCCGGTCTACATCCGGGTATGTAATGACATATGCAAGTGGAGCTGTTTCGTGGCAGTCGAGGCTACAAAAGACGGTCGCATTGTGAACCACGGAGGCGGAGTACATGGCGGCTGTAGAAGTCGGCAAGGAAATATTATGGATGAAGGACTTCATCGGAGAGCTCGGTATCCAGCAAGATGAATACCGGCTCTATTGCTATAGTCAAAGTGCCATCCATCTTGCTAAGAATGCGGCCTACCATTCCCGGACGAAGCATATCCAGCGAAGATATCACTGGATCCGGGAAAGAGTAGATGACCAGGAGTTCGCACTGACGAAGATTCACACGGCCGAGAACGGTTTAGATATGCTGACCAAAGTGCTGATACCCGACAAGCTGGATGCATGCTGGAAGAGGATTGGACTAGTAAGACACCCCATGCCGGAGTGAAGGGGGAGTTTGTTGGGAGACAGGTCCCTCCGGATGGGAAGGGAAACTGGATGAGGAGTACCCGGCTACGGAGAGCCGGATGGTACAGACCCGGTGAAGACCGGATGAGGAGTACCCGGCTACGGAGAGCTGGATCGTATAGACCTGGTGAGAACCGGTGTCGTAGTCTATTTTGTACACTACGTGAAAAACGTATATAGTATTAGATTCAATAAAAAATGAAGAAATAGAAGAAAATAGCAAAATAAATGGAACATGCATAGGGCAAGATTCGAACCTTGCACCTCCATGTTAATAATGTAATGTTTTACCATTACACTAGCATTTCATTAGTGTTAAAGCATAGATGTCCCACATAGAAAGGTAAATTCACGCTAGGATAAACATTAGAAAAACGCATAACAAAAGAAAAAGCTACACATACACATCTAGCGTGCATGATAAAAAACGCACAAGTTAGAAAAAAGCATGATCACTTTAGATAAAGCATATAGTCTATCTATAGGAAAAGCATGGGGTCTATAGTTAGAGAAAAAGCATGGATTACTAAGACTTCCTCATCACTACATAAGGATGGGGAGCACAATGTAATTGTGTGTGAAAAATATTTGGAAACTGGATATGTTTCTAAAAAACACCAATTAATAAACTATACTCGTGGGATTCACGAGGATTCTATATCATTCTCTTTCAACCGAAGTTTATATTCTTATATTCATATTGATTAATCTAATACAATACACTTGTGGGATTCACGAGTTTGCTATAACTCTTTCTTACAACATATTTATATTCTTATTAGCCTTAAAACTCTCCTCTTCCTAGTCCAAAACCCCAGCGGTTCCCACCCGACTCACGCAAACGATCCGGAGCCGAAAGGCACGACACCGGATGAAGAGACATATTCATAAATATGTTTCTGAGAGTCCATCATGGCTATATTTGTAAATAGCCGAAAAGTCATATTAGTATAAATATGACTTAGGGAAAACTTTTAGTGTTGTTGTTATTCTTGTCTACGCGAGATCAGAGTGCGTAACAGTGTACAGAGAGTGAGAGAGAGAGGAAGAGGTCTTTGCCTCTGATTGTAACCGCCGCCTATGGCAAAGATCGTGAGCACACAGTCATTGCCTCTGTGAACTCACTGTTGTACATTCTAACATAGTGATAGTTTGTAGCCTGCGGGCTGCCATGGTTTTTTCCCTAGTTTGGGTTTTCCACGTAAACATCCTGTGTACTCTTCTCTTCTTTGTGTCGTGCATCTATTTCCCGTTTTTGTGTATGATTCTAAGTTGGGTTGTGGTAGAGCGTTGCGTATAGGGAGCGTTTAGTTCTCGTCACTTTCGGCTTGCAGTGCCGAAGTCCGCAGTTAGTCGGTGCAGCCAGGTCGCTTCCTTCGCTGCTTCCGATGTTGCTATGTACTTGGCTTCTATGGTAGACAGAGCCATGCACTCTTGAAGTTTCGACCTCCATGATATCGCACTGCCACCATAGGTGAAGACGTAGCCTGATGTCGATTTCCAATTATCTGTATTTCCAACATAGTCGGAATCAGTGTAGCCTTCCACTTCGGCTGAGGTTGGTAATCCGAAAGTCAGCTTTTCATAAACGGCCTGTAGCTTCTCCCACAATGAGAACGATGACATCTCTTTCGCCATGTTGAAATAGACGTTTTCAACCAGATTCATTCGGATGGTGGAGCGTGCAATTTCGTCCGTTGATCTCCACTCCTCGGCTATCATTGAAGTAGGTTTTTCGATGTGCCGAATGGCTTCGACCTAACTTCGAATGATCAGCACATCCTGCATTATCTCCTTGCACGAGGCAAAGTTTTTGCCGTCGAATTTTCTGGTTTCGACTCATGTTCCGGATGTTGAAGCCATATTCTTTTTTTGTGAAATTGAGATTTCGGACCTGGTCTTTTCTTTCAGCTTCTTGTGTTGTCTGTGGCCGCCGAACAACAAAACCTATGCTCTGATACCAGTTGTTGATAACGAGTGCGTTTTGCATAAACGTATATGGATCTGTTGTAGGTTATGAACAGCAAACAACGTAGACAAAAAAAAATTGAATAGGCGTAGACTTACACAGTGCAAGCTCTAATGGAAAGCTTTATTGCTTCGTTCTCACTCTCTCTCTGATATACAATACACAGAACCTGAGAATCAGTTCTTCGTCTCTCTCTCTCTGTCACTCTTCCTCTCGTCACTCTATCCAATGTTAGGTATTTGGTTATATACTAAGCCCTAACTAATTAACGAGTTCACACTCGGACGGATACAACTTGGAAGGAGTTAGCCTTTTATGCCAACATGGAGGTGTCTGATCCGACGACAATCTATTGCGACAACCTCGGCAGCATCCAGTTGGCAAAGAACCCCATCTTTCACGCCCCGACTAAGCACATCGAGGTGCACTATGATTTTGTCTGAGAGCGCGTTCTCTCCGGTGAAGTGGAACTGCTACATATTCCAATGAATCATCAGGTGGTCGATATCTTCACCAAACCCCTCGGCTTAGACAAGTTGCGGAAATTTTTCAGTGCACTGGTTGTGTAGTACCTCGATATGCCAAACTTGAGGTGGAGGAATGAAAGGAGGAATGAGGAAGATGACCAAAAAGCCAAGTTAGAAATTGATTTCGACTTCGGCTGAGTGAAGAAGTCAGAGTGCACAGGACGGCTGAAGAAGCGGAGACGGGATGCAGGGGGAGCCACCTGAACGAAGATCCCAAGCCGAAACCAACCGAAAAAGGGGGAAGCAAAGCCGGAAAGACTGAGACACCGACATGGGCCGACGTCGTGAAGGGTCTGGAGTTTGAAGAAGAATTCGAGATAGCCAATTCGGACAAGAGCTAGAACGAATCGAAGGAAACCGATTCTGAAAAGGAGTTCGATTTGGAGGAGCCAAATCAATTGAAGGCTAAACGGACGAGAAGGTAGCGGAAGCCAACACCGACACGGAGGAGCCGACAGGTCAAGAAGTACCAAACTCGCAATGGCGAAGGAGCTGAGAAGGGCCTTATGAGCAGACAAGCCGACCGAGAAGGTCGAGGAAAGCAGAACCGGACCAGTCGAGGTGTGCGAGCAAGGTGGGAAGATCCCAAGTGGAGCCGGAGGAGTGGACCAGCTACCACTGACACTGACACTGAGATTCGACCTCAAGTTGAGCTCAAGGGGGGGTGCTGAGCGGACAAGCTCAACCAAATCCGGATCGGCTGAATAAGCCAAAGCCAGATCAGAGTTTGGAACGAAGAACCGGATCGGTATCTAGAACCAAGAGCTAGATCAGAGAGATGGACCAGATTGTAATCGGTAGGCCATTAGAGGCCTACGAATCTAGCCTAGTACCTAGGCATATTTTTTGGAGTCAATGTCAGTTGCTCGTATGAGCATTGAAGTACCTATCAGTACTTCTGTCAGTCCTTTCATGGATTTGTATAAAAGTGCTCATTGAGCACATCATATGTATAGAGTGTTATTATTTTGAATTGAGTTTATGCTTTCTTCTCTCTCTATCTCTCCTGTGTATTCTCTGCTGTCTTAAGCTTCCATTAAACCTTCATTCTCTGTTTTTATTGTTGTAATCCGGCTGAACTGGTTTGTCTACAAGCTTCCGCACGCTATTCTTTACATGTCCATAAAGACGCATGCTTACAATCCATTGCTATCCAAACATGGCATTCTTGTTTCAACAAAGCATGATAGTCCACAAATGGAGACCATTGCATTACATGCACTAATTGTTTATCAAAAAACATGGGAACTTTATCCAACAATGTACTACAATGTCCAGGGGAACGAAATACTACATCATATAACCCTCGTGGGCCTACATATATATTCTCAACACAATTTGGTGACACAATTGTGTTCAACCATTGTTTAATCTAACTTATGAATGGAAGTTTCCTAGTAAAAAATAATCTAATTGCATGATCATATAATACATAAAAATATTGCACATTTTTCTTAGCATCAACTTCCACGTCATGCACATCTTCATTGACACATCCTTTTGCTTCATTTTCATTTTCCTCCACAATATCAGACAACAAGATATTGGCAATCTCCTATAAATTATCCCAATTATGATTATCCTTGTGAACCTCGTTTACATGTATTGCCTCAACATATGTCAATTTCTTCTCACTGATGTCACGGACACACCAACTCTAGACTACGACAAAGCACAGATGACGAGGCTATGACTAATAAGGTTACAAATGTGGAACTAGATGTGATGAGGCAAGAAACTCGGGAAGTTGGGAGCGACAAGATGAGGAAATTAAGACGCTAGGAAGATGGGGCTAAAGAAGAATACTATATTGATGTGTCAATGACTACCGTTGAATCCCTTGAAAGGGACTAAGGAGGTTACAAGTATTTATACTGTGTTGAAGTACACGCATTAGAATATTCTGGAGAATATTTGGGAGAATATTCTAGAACCTTGTAGTTCTAGAACTTTCTAAAAACTCCTACAACTTGAAATAGATAATCTAGTAATAATATACTAAGATATACATAATATGGCTATATATTTGGATGTGTTAGTTAGAACATAACACTTAACTATATACAAGAGGTTAAGAGTTCGAATCTTGACATGATTATTGTCATGTCCGTGACATTATCCTCCCCTTTACGGCCTCTTTTCTGGAAGCATGGCAGTCTTGTCCATGACATTATCCTCCCCTTTACAGTCACCTTTTCGGAAGCGTGGTGTAGGGATGAGTTGAAAGAGAAAACCGGATTAGGTTGAGGAATGGTTGACCATGTGCAGTCCTCATCGGAGAATGGAACACGAGTGAACATGAGCGACCATATGCGGTCATCATCGGGAACACGAACACCAACGGGCGTGAGCGACCATGTGTGGTCCTCACCGGAGACATTAACACCAATGGGCGTCAGTGACCCTGACCATGTGCGGTCCTCACCGGAGACTGGCACACCAACGAGCATGAGCGACCATGTGTAGTCCTCACCGGAGATACGAACACCAACGGATGTGAGTGACCCTATATGGTCCTCACTGGAGACTAGAACACCAACAGGCGTGAGCGACCATGTGTGGTCCTCACCAGAGATTGGGACACCAACGGGCGTGAGCGACCATGTGTGGTCCTCACAGGAGACTGGCACACCAACGAGCATGAGCGACCATGTGCAGTCCTCACCAGGAACTAGAACACTTGACGTCGATGAAGGCTAGGAAAAGTAGTGTTGATGACGACACCAAGAGGTAATAAAGATGATGATGATGTCGAAGACGAAGCAATGAAGACAATGATGTTGAGGAAACTTCTCTGGAAGCAATGAATGTGACTATGGCAATAATGGAAGTGTTGATGAAGGCTAGGCAAAGTAGTGTTGATGACGACACCAAGAGGTGTTGAAGATAATGATGTCGAAGACGAAGCAATGAAGACAATGATGTTGAGGAAGCGTCTCTGGAAGCAATGACTATGACTATGGCAATGATGGAAACAGAGAAATAGATTAAGAGGATAAGAAACACAGAGATCCAGATGTTGTGGATAAAATGGCTATATATTTGGATGTGTTGGTTAAAACATAACACTTGATTATATACAAGAGGTGAAGAGTTCGAATCTTGGCATTACTGTTGTCATGTTGATTTCATGAATACCCTTAAGTCTCTTAGAGCTCTCAAATTCTTTATTTGCATGATTACATGCAAACATAATATTGCTCTTTATTGGAGTAATTTTTCCCATATCAATGTTCCCCCCAAAATTTGTGAGGAATTCATGTTCATATCTGCTATTTTTTATGTGATATTGAAGATTCGGGATAAAAATGATTTTCCATGAATAATTCAAAAAACTAGAACTCACCCGATTGAAGAGATCGAAGATGAACAAGACAATCAGAGACCCACAATGAGTGTTGAGTATGTGTATGTTGATAGCGCACAGTTCTTTGTTTCTATCGTTGTTATATAGACCACGAATTTGAACTTGCTATATATCTTACGAAACTCTAATAGAGGGATTTCCAACGCTTGTCTTTGTGCAAAATTTTGCCATCGATAGAGACCGCAACAACAAAATCAAGCTTTCTTCTTCTTGTTCTTCTCCTCTCTCTATCTCTCTCTATCCATACAGAACTCTTCTGCTTTGTTATAGAAGCCACCAACTTCCGTTGTAGCCTTGGCTTGTATTTCATTAATAAATAACAACCCTAATAGAAGCTCACCCACAAGTAAGATGCAACCTCAGTGAACAAACCCATTAGCAACCCTCACTAACCAACTCCATCAACAACCCCTTGGACAATGCTACCATCCCCATTTTCATAATCCCTCCTACCCAACAACTTGTTGGGGCTTGTCCACTCAAGTGGAGCCCACAACATTAAGTCGGTTGAACGCCGAATAGACTTAATACTAATTAGTTGTATTTAAATATATATATGTGTATGTATGTATGTATGTATGTATGTATGTATGTATGTATGTATGTATGTATGTCTCCTCTTTTTTTCTTTTTGTATGTTTTTTTTGGGCATGTGTCTTTTGTGTGCGTGAGTGTGAACACAGGTTTGTAGACGTTGGACAAAGAAAAGAAGAAAAGGAAAAAGGAGAGACAGCGTGACCCGTTTTTTTCTATGTGAAAGAAAACAGAGAGCAAAAAACTAGTTTTTTTCTAAGAGAGAAAACAGAGAACGAAAACTGATTTTTCTGAGAGCGCAGAGAGCGAAAACAGAAAACAGAGAGAGAGAGAGAAACAGAAATCGAAAGAGTGAGCAAGGGGAAGAGTGAACTACTGTCACAAATACAGAGACCTACGAGGGGTTGTTCGTGCTATCGAAGAACCATGATTGAACAACACCTGTCCTGTCTACTTGTTTCAGGTTTCTTCGTTTTATGTTTTTCTAGTTTCCTTTTTATTTGGTTTTCTATCTACCCAATTGGGTGAAGAATTATAATTTGGGTCATTGTTGTATCCACCCAATCAGGTGAAGAATTGTAGTCGAGGTTGTTGCCTTGAAGTAGATATATTCCTCTAGTGAGTTCGTATTTCATTTTAATCCAAATTATAGTGAAATTGTTTGGAACCTACGGTTCCCGTGGTTTTTCCCTATTTTGGGTTTTCCACGTTAAAATCTTGGTGTACTCTCATTTTCGTCTTGTGGTTTCATCTATTGGTTATCAAGTGTTAATTGTCTTTGAAGTTTTAATTATCCCGATTCCGCTCCATATTCCCAACAAGTGGTATTAGAGCAGAGGTTCATACCTCCGCAAAGACTTGGAATATGGATGAATCATTAGGTGGGATGATTAAACTGACGGGTTCCAACTACCCCATTTGGAAGTCCAAAATGAGGGACATGTTGGTATGTAAGGACATGTGGTTGCCCGTACTACATGGTACGAGCAAACCCGAGAAAATAGATGCATTAACCTAGGACGCTATGCATCTAAAGACATCTGCATACATCCGATGTTTTATAGACATGAGTCTATATAACAATTTCTGTGATGAAACCAAAGCAAATGAGTTATGGAGAAAAATCGAGAGTATGTTTCAGACCAAAAATGCTTTGAATAGAGTCTCCGTGTTTAGGAAACTTGTAAGACTTAGGTATCAAGATGGCTCTAGTATGGCAGAGCATCTTAATACGTTTCAAGGATTTATAAGTCAAACTGTCTCTCTAGATATACCTCTAGCAAATGAGGTGTTGACCTTGTTATTGTTAGGCTCTCTCCCAGATAGTTGGGAAACCCTTGTTGTGACGCTTGGGACTGCAACACAACAAAAAGACCTAACATTGGACATGCTTAAGTCGAATCTTCTACATGAAGAAGCACGACGAAAGGAGCATGAGTCCAACTTTGATCATAAAGCCTTAGTCATAGAAAACAACTCCTCTAGAGGAAGAAACCATGGTAGGGGTCCACAAAATCACAAAAATCATTCTAAGGGGAGGTCTAAATCTAGAAATAGGAAAGACTCTAAGAAAGACTTCACGTGTCACTACTATGGTGGTCTAAACCACTATGAAAGAGATTGTAGGAAGAAAAAGAGGGACCAAAAGAGTGGAACTACTAACAACAAGAAAAATGATTCCACGACAGCCGCATGTGATGGTGATATCATCATCGCGTGTGATGATGCTTGTGTCAACTTAGCATCCCAAGAAACCGATTGGATTATCGATTCGGGAACCTCTTACCACATTACCCCATATCGGGAAATGTTCTCGTCATATGCCGGTGGTGACTTTGGTAAAGTCAAAATGGCAAACCACGGCGTGACTGAGGTCGTTGGCATAGGAAATATAATTCTAACCACGGATATGGGTTGCAAACTAGTATTAAAAGATGTTAGGCATGTGCCAGACATTCGGCTGAATATTATTTCAGCCGGTAAGCTTGATGATGAGGGTTACACAAATTCCTTTGGTGAAGGAAAATGGAAGCTCATCAAAGGCTTGCTAGTATTAGCAAAATGTCTAAAACAGAATTCCCTCTATGTACTTCATGATGTGGTGTCTGGCGGAGAGGTAAATGTAGCCAACAAGGATGCCTCGATTGAGCTATGGCATAAGAGACTTGAGCACATGAGTCAAAAGGGACTGGATGTTCTAGCAAGGAAGAACATCTTGCCGGACATAAAAGGGATGCACTTGGAAACTTGTGTTGATTGCTTGGCCGGCAAACAACACAGAGTTGCTTTTCAACATCTGCCCCCCAAAAGAAAATTTTAGCCATTGGAATTGGTGCACACGGACTTGTGCTATATGAAAGATAGAACTCTTGGGGGAACATTGTACTTTGCCACATTTATCGATGACTTCTCGAGGAAGTTGTGGTGCTTTGCATTAAAGACTAAAGATCAAGTGTTTGAAATCTTTAGGAATTTTCATGTAAGTGTGGAAAGAGAAACTGGAAGAAAGCTGAAATGTATCTGTGCCAATAACGGCGGTGAATATCAGGGACGATTTGAGGAATATTGTCGTGAGCATGGTATTAGACTAGAGAGAAGTGTCCCGAAAACACCTCAGCACAATGGTGTGGCTGAGAGGACGAATAGGACAATTTGTGAGCGGATAAGATGTATGTTATCCCACTCAAAATTGCCTAAATCCTTTTGGGGTGAAGCAATGAGGACTGCAATTGACCTCATAAACTTGTCTCCGTCAGCCCCCTTGGATGGCGATGTTCCCGAGAGGGTTTGGACAGGCAAAGATGTGTCATACAAACACTTGAGAGTATTTGGCTGTAGGGCTTACGTTCACATCCCAAAAGATGAAAGATCCAAGCTTGATGACAAATGCAAACCATGCATATTCTTGGGATACGGCCATGAGGAATTCGGCTATAGACTTTATGACCCAGTAGAGAGAAGGTCATTAGAAGCAGGGATGTGGTATTCCTTGAGGATCAGACCTTACAAGATCCGGAACCGAATGAAATGCCGGATCTCACCCCTGATTTTTCAGTCACCGAACACCCAATGCCTACCCCAGACACACAAGGTCATGGGGGAGATACCGAGGAGTATGATGATATGGCTGATGATGCAACCGACAATGATGATGGGCAAAATCATGACCATCATACTCTAGGTGACATTTCAACAGCTCCTCCGGAAGAGGAAGAGGTTAGAAGGTCTATGAGACAAAGAAGACCTTCTACGAGATACAACCCACATGAATATGTGATGCTTTCAGATGGAGGAGAGCCAGAAAGTTTTAGAGAAGCTATGGCAAATGATCATAAGGAGGAATGGCTTGACACCATGAATGATGAGATGAAGTCTTTGCAAGACAATCACACTTATGATCTTGTAAAGCTGCCTAAGGGCAAGAGAGCGTTGAAAAACAAATGGGTTTACAGGCTCAAGACTGAAGAACATTGCTCACAGCCAAGATACAAGGCAAGATTGGTTGTGAAGGGGTTCAGCCAGAAAAAGGGAATTGATTTCGAGGAGATTTTCTCACCAGTGGTGAAGATGTCCTCGATCAGAGTTGTATTTGGGATTGCAGCCAGTCTCGATCTAGAAATCGAGCAACTTGATGTAAAAACTGCCTTCCTCCATGGCGATTTGGAAGAAGAGATTTACATGGATCAACCCGAAGGGTTTGGAGTCAAAGGTAAGGAAAACCTGGTATGCAAGTTAAAGAAGAGCTTGTACGGCCTAAAACAAGCTCCTAGACTTTGGTACAAAAAGTTTGACTCCTTTATGTTGAACCATGGGTATAATAGAACAAACACAGACCATTGTGTGTTTGTTAAGAAATTCCCAGATGGGGATTTTGTCATTTTGCTCTTGTATGTTGATGATATGTTGATCGTTGGTCAAGACACCAACAAGATTGAGAAGTTGAAAAAGGAACTCATCAAATCTTTTGCCATGAAGGACTTGGGACCAGCCAAGCAAATCCTTGGGATGAAGATAACCAGGGACAAGTCAAGCAAAAGACTTTGGTTGTCTCAAGAAAAGTACATTGAGAAGGTACTCGAGAGATTCAACATGGCTAAGAGTAAGCCGGTCAACACTCCACTCGCGGGCCACTTTAAACTTAGCTCAGCTCAATGCCCTACGAGTGATGAAGAGCAAGAAGGAATGAAACAAATGCCATATGCCTCTGCAGTCGGTAGTTTAATGTATGCTATGGTATGCACGAGGCCGGACATTGCTCACACAGTTGGTGTAGTGAGCCGTTTTCTCTCGAACCCTGGAAAAGATCATTGGGAAGCAGTGAAATGGATCCTGCGATATCTGAGGGGTACCTCAAGAGTCTATCTAAAATTTGGTGAGAACCAAACTATATTAGATGGATATACAGATGCTGATATGGCTGGTGATGTTGACTCCAGAAAGTATACATCTGGTTACTTAATGATCTTTGTAGGGGGAGCGGTCTCTTGGCAATCGAGATTGCAAAAATGTGTGGCATTATCCACAACGGAGGCTGAGTATATTGTTGCCACAAAAGCTAGTAAGGAATTGTTATGGCTAAAGAAATGCCTACAAGAGTTGGGGCTGACCCAAGAACGGTACATTTTGTATTGTGATAGCCAAAGTGCTATCCACTTAAGCAAGAATTCTTCCTTTCACTCTAAGTCAAAACACATAGATGTTAGATACCATTGGATTAGAGAAGTGCTTGAAGAAAAGCAAATGCACATTGAAAAGATTCACACAAATGAGAATGGTTCCGACATGATGACAAAATGTTTGTCAAGGGAGAAGCTTGAAGTTTGCAAACAAAAGGCAAACCTAGTTGTGCCCCCCACTTGAGATGGAGGGGGAGAATTGTTGGGGCTTGTCCACTCAAGTGGAGCCCACAACATTAAGTCGGTTGAACGCCGAATAGACTTAATACTAATTAGTTGTATTTAAATATATATATATATATATGTATGTATGTATGTATGTATGTATGTATGTCTCATCTTTTTTTCTTTTTGTATGTTTTTTTTGGGCATGTGTCTTTTGTGTGCGTGAGTGTGAACACAAGTTTGTAGACGTTGGACAAAGAAAAGAAGAAAAGGAAAAAGGAGAGACAGCGTGACCCGTTTTTTTCTATGTGAAAGAAAACAGAGAGCAAAAAACTGGTTTTTTTCTAAGAGAGAAAACAGAGAACGAAAACTGATTTTTCTGAGAGCGTAGAGAGCGAAAACAGAAAACAGAGAGAGAGAAACAGAAATCAAAAGAGTGAGCAAGGGGAAGAGTGAACTACTGTCACAAATACAAAGACCTACGAGGGGTTGTTCGTGCTATCGAAGAACCATGATTGAACAACACCTGTCCTGTCTACTTGTTTCAGGTTTCTTCGTTTTATGTTTTTCTAGTTTCCTTTTTATTTGGTTTTCTATCTACCCAATTGGGTGAAGAATTATAATTTGGGTCATTGTTGTATCCACCCAATCGGGTGAAGAATTGTAGCCGAGGTTGTTGCCTTGAAGTAGATACATTCCTCTAGTGAGGTCGTATTTCATTGTAATCCAAATTATAGTGAAATTGTTTGGAACCTACGGTTCCCGTGGTTTTTCCCTATTTTGGGTTTTCCACGTTAAAATCTTGGTGTACTCTCATTTTCGTATTGTGGTTTCATCTATTGGTTATCAAGTGTTAATTGTGTTTGAAGTTTTAATTATCCTGATTCCACTCCATATTCCCAACACAACCCACCTCATATTTTTCACACTTCATTGATTGGAAACCAAATAACTATGTTCTTCCAAACAAGCTAGAGAGGATCAAAACGGGGCGTCAACTATATAATCAACTCAATGGCCAAGTTACATCCCTGATCCCCTCATATTTCGGACTTGTATGAATTGTTCTTCCCTCCTCATCAAGTGATATTTGTTTACTAGTAAGTCGAACCTAAGAAAATCCCCAACATTCAACTATACCCCACTTTATATAATGACAAAGCTCAATAATAACCAGTGACCATCCCACCCACTAAGTCATGAAGATAGTCCCATACTTTGAAGGATATACTCAACAAAGATAGGCACTAACACCCATGGAATCATAAATTTCTAAATATTTAGCACAAAGGTTAATAAATTTGATAGTGGTTCACAACACATCCTTGTGATGTCACCAAAAAGCCTATCTTCTACCCTCGTCCCCAATGTGCATCCTAGCTTGACGACTTAATCTCTAAGAGGATATGTCCCACAATCCTCTTCAATTGGCCACCTTCCCTCACAGTGCCAAAATAAGACCATGAAAGTCAACATCCTCTAAATAATGGATAATTTTGAGTTGATAAGAACACCAACATTCTTGGCATGGACATCCAAGTGATAGTGCACATCCCCAAGCTATTTGAGTTCCAATAGAAGGAACCTCCATTTGACCATCTACGCTTCCATCCATATAGGCGCCAAAGTTTAAACCTCGCCTTCCATATTCATAGAGGCTCCTCTAGGCACCAACTAATCAGTCTTTGGATGCAAGTTACTATGTCACTCTTGTCCTACCAATAAGACTTCAAAACTATGGTTAGTACACCATTCTTCCCACCTTACTCTAGCTATAGATGTAACCCATCCTTATATTCACCCACTATGTGGCACATCATTGGATTGTGGAAACATGAACAAGTTGGGCAAGGACACCATACCAATGCAAGATGTTCAGCTACCCTCACTACACATTGAGCGCTTGCAACATGCTTAACCTACCTCATCATGTCCCATAATACCCAAACCACTTTGCCCACTTACGTCCCTACAGACCACACTTGTCACACTTGTGCCCCTACCGACCAGGCATTCTATATCATGTGCTCCACTCCCACACTCGATGACATCCATATCTCGCATAACCCTCTTTCTTCATCTTCGTGTTCCCTTGACTTGGTGGACTATCATAATTTTAAGAAATTGTGGTCTTATGAGACCATCAATGGAGGATAGTGGGGGATATGCCAATAAAGATGTGAGAAGCAAATGGTTTCAACATTGCTTATTGGGTAATGATGCTCGATTGGAATTGTTCGACCCACTGGCGCACCTATGTTTTGTTTTTTATTTATGGAACAACATGTAAGCACTTTATACATACATATATATCATATGGCATTTATTTTCCACCTTAATAATGCATTCTACTTTGATATTCTTCTCCCTAACTCTACCATGTCAAAAAGAAGCTTTATACGTACCATAGCTACTAGACCATTTTTTTTAATGGTGATGGTGTTAGTGGAGAATCCATTTGTAGCTCTAAGCATATGAGGTGTCTTCATCCATCAAATTAGATGACAAGTTTTCTTGTTGATTCCTTTGAGATTAACCTCCACTTGCTATTAATGACCCATTTGATAATGCTGTATGGAGTATAGATCTGGGATTCTAGATGCTATTCCATAAGACAAATGAGGCCTTTTCATGGGCGTGATGAGTTTTATATCTTGTCCCATGATCAAAGCCATGTAGTATCCCCTTCTTGTTTATGCAACAAAACTTCAGTAATTGGTCTCTTTAGTTAATGATCAAGAGTCATAGTGGGCAAGAGATGGTTCTATCCACAACTACTGTGATTTTGAGATAATATCAGTTATTCTGAATCCGAAAATACAATTTATGGTTAAATCTAAATAAAATTATGAAACCATAATAATGTGAGTAAGCTTTAAATAAATATGTATTTTCTGTGGTTTGTAGTTTCTGTAGGTAAAATAATAATAAAAAGGCTAAGTAAGTTACATCTCTAAACTTAACAATAGCAATAGATTGCCACTAAATGTGGACAGGTATTAAAAACAACGTCTCTAAACTTAGGGTAGGCAACTAGTGGTTGTTATCCGCCTTCTTGTTTGGGATAAAATTTATTCAAAGATCTTTCTGGTTTTTAGTTTTTGGTTTTGTACATATTCCTTGCCAACTCATGTTATAACAAACTTTTTGGTTTGGCTCTTAGTGTCTAAATTTGAAGGTTTTTCTTTTATTATATATAGATATAGATAGATAGATAGATAGATATACACGCACCTATTTCTTTATTGCCATCAATCATTTGATATTGTTATACCCTAGAAGAAGAATAAAACAAAAAGTCTCAAAAAGATTGTCTTGGAAAATAAATTTTGTTTCAATGGCATGTGCACATAATGAAAGGAACGCATAAGTTTCTCAAACCCAAACATCATTTATTCGAGGCTAAAAATTTGATCTCCTTGATATATAAATGAAAAAACCATCATGTGAACACCCTCGAGTAAATTGCTCCGTGAACAAGTATCACATAAACCAATGGGGGAATGAATGTCTTCATTTGGCATAGATGGCTCGCATGAAGGGTACAGGGGAACTTTTCATGCGCTCGAGTAAAAATGTTTTAATGAAAGGTATTTAGGAGAAGCTTTGGCTAAACAGATATGGAGAAGAGAGTGGAGCCGATGAGAAGGCAGCAACTCATAGAGAGGAAACAGATCCAAATGGAGCAAAACAAGAGGACAGAGAATAATGCATACCTATGGTCGAATCAAAACTTCTGAACTGACAAAACATAGTTAATCGGGAATCTGTGCTCAAATTAATGATATTGAATTAACTATTGTCACACAACAAATCACAAATCATTGCATGTGAACATAGTTAAATCGGGAATCTGTGCTTAAATTAATGATATTGAATTAACTATTGTCACACAACAAATCACAAATCATTTGCATGTGAAGCACATCCAACACTCAAGACTAGCTAAAGTCGGTACATAATTTAACAGTGGTCCAGGCATCGCACAAAGAAAGAAGATTCATGAAAACAAATGCACTAATCTGACACTCTTAACATGACAACGATACATTTCAACACTATAGATTACGCTGCACCTGCTACATTATTAACCTTCACACTCAATTCACAAAACAGAAGGTCCTTAGCTTGACTACCTACATTTTTAACACTAGACCATTCAATAATCACATAGCAATAAGCTAACACGTTTTACTGTGAACAAAAAAACACAGGACTTACAACTTCGAACACTAAATTTTAGTTATGCAAGATACCAAAATCAGAAGAACTTGGGAAATCCATCCAAAATATACAAAACAAGACCTCAATTTTGCCCATTTGCACTAAAATTATTATTTGTTATTGTAGCTAAGAAATTAACTGACAGAAGCAGAGAATCCAGAGCTTGAAAAGGAGTAAAAATGAATTTTTATTTTGGGTAACTTGTTGAGGTAGGAGGAACTACAAGTTTAGCACCCTCCGATTTCTCCCTACAAATGCTTCAAATCTATGAAGCTATTAATAATAATAATGTCACTTGCCTTTTGTGTGATTCTCGACGTGATTTTTGCTTGTATTCTCATTTATACACGCCCATATATAAAATCACCATATCAGCTTTCACAAACTCCAAAAAAAAGTGTGTTTTTCTTTCCACTCGAGAAAGCAAAAGAGTGGAAATTTGTTGTGCATTTTTTGCAAGTAGTTCCATAAGAAAGAAAAAAGAAAAGGTTTAATTTCTGTTGTCGACAACATCCAGAATCCGGAAAGAGTTTGATTCTTTTCTTTTCTTTTAAATAAAAGAAAACCCATCAAACTGTATAAGCTTGTTGGATTGTGTTGATATCAAGACCTTTCAATCGCACGACTGATTCTACATGACCCTTCAAGGTGTTCAATTCCCTCAACCTGTTTCACAAAAGTTATAGAAACAATGAGCTGTTTTCCATATCCATCTTAACTTACTTTGGCAAATACAGCTAGTAAATTCTTCGAAGTTTTTTTCAAGTCTAAAAATTATTATTCTTATCAATTAAAACCCCCAAAAAACGATCGACATCTTATGAAAAATATAAAGTATCGGGCAAATATTTCAATTTTCCACCTTCCTCACAAATATTTTACCAGTGAATTCTTCAAAACCTCCCTCCAAAAACCTCCATGGTAAAAAATCAGAACACCTCAAAAATTTTGCTTGGCTTTTCAAAACCCTTGATTTCAGCTTTCCATAACAATAAACTTATAGAATTCTATGAACATTATTATTGTTTGATAACTAGAACCTATCATGTTTCAAAACTTTTTGTGAATTTTCATAAACAATACTGGCTAAATTTGGCCTGGGAAAGGGGGGGGATAGATAGATAGATAGATATTATCATCTTCAAAGACCAAATATGGTAGGGGATAGAGAGAGAGAGAGAGAGAGAGAGAGAGAGAGAGAGAGAGAGAGAGAGGGAGAGGGAGGGAGGGAGAGACCTTGCTATCTCTGCACGCCTCTTAGCTTGTTCTGCTATCTCAGTCAACTCATAGTAGCTACTTTTATCTGAAAACAGTTTGCTCGGCTCTGGAGGCTGCAGGCCATGCAATGTCCTCTGAGCTTGTGCCCATTGTGCCTCTCTAGCTTCCTTTCCATAATCCTTCTGTCTTGTAAATGCAATCTGCACATAAAACACCTCACAAGAAATTAGAACTTTTCTTTTTGCATACCTCTTTAATTTCAAACAAATACACTTTGCAGAATTTGATTAAATTAATGGCAAATTCAGAAAGTTCAATCAAAGAATCTAATTTCATCGGTTTCTGTGATCCAACGAAATTATCACAATGTTTATATATTTACCCTTCGTTCAATGAGAAGATCCCATGCTTTCCCGCTCAATATGTATCGGACAGCGAATTTGATGACGTCCAATGGGAGATAGGTTATAATGCTGAATAGCCAGATAACACCAGCCCATCCCCATCCAATACCTCTAATGTTAGCAAATCCCCATGTTGCATACACCGCTAGAAGAGTTGCAACCTGCAAAAATTTAAGAAATGGATTTAAAATTAAAAGAACAAAGGTAAAATTAGATAACATGAAACATTTTAAGATCAAAATAGTTAATTACCAATTGAGCAACAACAAAAGCAATCAAAAGCAAAAACCCGGGTCGCTCCATGAAAGACCAGCTTCTGGATCTAGTGACAAAAATGAGTGCTTGGCTTATAATGCTCACTTGCAAATATACTGCGGCAGTAAGTTGGCTGTTACTCCCCTTAATATCTCGAACACCAAAATGTTTCTGTGAGGAAAAAAGAGATAAATATCATCAGTAATTGATAGAAATAAATAGATATTAATACATACAAATAACAACTTTTGTTTTTGTAAAATAATAATATTAACAATAAATACAAAATGATATTGTGCACACTTACAGGGAAAAAGTCGGTCTTATGAGCAGCCCAAAAGAAGAGGACAGTCATAAGTGCAAGGTAAGTCCCAAGGACAACTCCGGTTGCAAAAATTTCATTTAGTTTCCAGCTATCTGGTAACGGAGAAGGTTTGACTCGATCCTTTGAGATTGTCATGATGGTACCTACGAGAGAATCCAATGAGGGTAAACAAACAAGTATATACGTATATATATGAGCGTAAAATACATGTGTGAAACTTAAAATAATAGACATACATATATACAATGACAAGCAATCATAAGTCATAGTTGGTATTATTGCATGTCTCATTCAATACAGCAATCAATTATCAGGACCATGAAATGACAAGACAGAAGCCAAATTACCAAATAATTCCACACTAACAATAATATCTCTGATTCTCTAGTTTGGTAATATTATTTGTATGACACAGTCAGCTTCATTCAGAACAATAAAAAGCATGAAATGAAATGAACAAAGTCCAAAAAATGCCAAATATTTTCACAATCCAAATGATAAGTCCTATTTTGTAAGTATTGTACTCACCGTCATTCAATATGGCAATGATAAGAACCATGAAAGGAGAGAAGTCAAACTTCCAAATTAGAGCAAGCAGCATAAAACCCATCTGCATACACAAATATGTAGGCAAAGGAGCTCAGAAGTTGTTGGCTAAACAGCTAAATTTGCAGATCATAAAGTCATGATACGAACAAAGTTGACAAAAACACCAAGCCAAATGCCCTTACCACAATACGAATGGTGATAGACACAGCATAAATCTGCGAACAATAGAAGCATATAGTTTATAATAATATGTATGTTTATGTATGGAGAGAGTGAAGAAATCTAACAATATCTGAAATATGACAATACAATAGATATTTCTTACAGTGTAGTTCTTCATCCTCTGGAATATAGCTCGGCTTGTCAGAACCGCACTAATAATAACACTCAATCCAGGTTCAGTTAACACAATATCGGATGCACTTCTTGCAGCATCAGTTGCATCGGCAACAGCAATACCTATATCGGCCTTCTTCAAAGCAGGGGCATCATTCACACCATCCCCAGTCATACCACAAATGTGCTTCTTCTCTTGTAACCGCTTCACTATCTCATATTTGTGCTCTGAACAAATGTCATCACAGAAACAAGTTAGCAAGAAAAAAAATAGTGAAACTAACTGAATTGTTCCATTACCTTTTGATCCATTACTTTTCAACTTTGAGCATAGTTTCCAGCTTTTTCAGATTTATTCAAATACATGGAATTCGAAAGAAAAGTAAAGATTCCAAAAGAACCTGGAAAGACTCCAGCAAATCCATCAGCCTTCTCAATGAGTTCGTCGACAGGAAGAGAAGCAATTGATTCATCTTTATTCTGGCCTAATAGCGATGATGATGGATACATGTTGATACCCATACCAAGTCTTCTACCAGTCTCCTTGGCAATAGCTAGTTGATCCCCTATTGTACAGCAAGTAAAATTATCCCTATTAACAAGACAGCTAATAATAATATTTGGCATGGAATGCATATATAACATATTATATCTCAAAAAGAATTATAAGTGGATGCTCCATTATAACATTACTGTTGGATAATAAAACTAATCATATATAAATTACCAGTAATCATTTTCACGTTCACCCCCAAATTCAAAGCTTGACGGATTGTCTCAGCACTATCATGGCGGGGCGGATCAAAGAGAGGCAAGATTCCAACAAACTGCCATGGGCCTCCTTCACTTTCTTTATTCTTTTCTGGAACTTCCTGCATATATTGGAAGAAACCCAATATTTAAATCATAATGGTAACAGTAATATATAATAATAATAATATGCATAATAGATACATACAAAACAAATCGGATGTGAGCAATAAAGTGAATGACCTAACCTGTCGGGCAACTGCCAATGAACGTAGACCTCTCTCAGCATACTTCTCAATAACCGCATGTGCTTTTCCCTCGATCTCTGCTTTGTTGTGAGCCAGTGCAATCATCTAGAATACATACATATTGTAATTAACAAACAGGAGATGAGTAATGTGTGTATGAAAAAGCATATTGAATACATACACGATGAGAATTAAACCACTAGTATGCATGCATGTGTGTATGAAAAGAAAGATAACTGGCTTTTCTTCACCTGTTCCGGAGCACCTTTGCTTGCCCTATGCCATTTACCATCAGCGTCAATATATGTCAGAGCAGTTCTCTTATCCACTGGATTGAATGGAAGGAAATGGACCTCAGTGACATTCGCACGAGCCTAAAAACATTATCCGATAATAATATCAGTAGTAGCCAAAGAAGGAAAGAGCCAGCAGATACTTTTTCCATCATATCAAAAAGATCTGAATTTTATCGTCTTTTATGATGGAATTTATCACACAATTTTTAACCTCCTTTGGATCAGCTAACATCCCGACAATGGCTGTGTCAATGGCATCTTGATTCTCTGTTCTTGAGGCCCTTGCCGCCAGAAGAACTACATGATCCTTGTCTATTCCTTTGCCAAATACCTATAAATAATGTATTTTAAGAGCTAACACAAGTTAATAAAATAAAATGATTTTCTAACTTCTCAGTAGAGATGTTTTTCTTGTATGTATAATCATTGCTTGCCTCAATTAGATTCTTATCCACGGTAAGTTTATTCAAAGTTAGAGTTCCAGTCTTATCACTGCATAAGACATCCATTCCAGCCATTTCCTCAATAGCGGTCATTCTCTTTGTGATAGCACCCTGAGCAGAAATACATTAATTGAAAGGGGTATTCTGGTCATTTCTAGAAACATAGGGGTA
This sequence comes from Azolla caroliniana, assembly GCF_043228905.1. NCBI lineage: Eukaryota > Viridiplantae > Streptophyta > Polypodiopsida > Salviniales > Salviniaceae > Azolla > Azolla caroliniana. The sequence continues at coordinate 5,233,547 of NW_028230448.1, read as the reverse complement.
TTCTGAGTAAATAGCCTAGGCTTAATTAATATCAACCCATTTGCAGCAACAACATACTATCAAAAGAACTTTTTACCTGCTGGGAAAGACGGTGAGATCCAATAGCCATAGTGACAGAAAGAACAGTAGGCATTGCAATCGGAATCCCTCCGATAAGCAAGACCAAGAGATTGTTGATTCCATCTCTGTACGCCCGGTGTTGTATCGGGTACATTACAATAATCTCAATGACAATTCCAATAGCAATGGAGCAGATGCAAAAATTACCAATAGCTGTAAGGACCTTCAAAACATTTACATGATAATGGTATAAGAAATCAGTACCACCAATCACATGCAAGAGATTTTCCAATTGAATCACAAAAATCAAGAGAGAATACAAAAGAGATAAAAGGAAATGTAGAATCGAAACGATAAAAGATGGAAGAAACAGTTCACTGGAGGGTTACCTTCTGGAAATGACCAACTTGATTAGTTGAATCGACGAGATGGGCAGCTTTTCCAAAGAAGGTGTGAACACCGGTTGCAATGACAACAGCTTCAATCTCACCTTGTTTACATGTGGATCCAGAGAACACCTCATCTCCAGGTTTCTTTGTTACCGGCAATGATTCCCCTGTCAATGCAGACTAAAAAGAACCCTACAAATTAAGTACTTTCATCACAAATATACATAACAATCAAAGAAAATACATAATACATAAGTGTAAATTCATGGAGTTAAACCAAGGTCAGTATAATTTCCAAGTTCCATATATACCTGATCAATCTTTAATGGATCTCCCTCCAAAAGCCTTGCATCCGCAGGAACAATATCACCCAACTTGATACTGATGATATCTCCTGGAACCAATATTGCTGCATCCTGTTCACTCCACTGCCCATCGCGAAGAACCTGAAATTAAACATGCATAAACTATGGTCTCTCATTTGCAAAAGATGTCCTCAGTGTTTCCTCCCAGTGGAAGTGAGGCCTAAAATCATCTACATGCACTCAAAAGAATCATTTTCTTCCTTCTAGAAGCTGCTTTCTAAAACAGCATTCTATCAGACAATGTTTTCTCTTAAGAGTTCAGCAAAAATCCAACCTTGGTTTTCGGTGCCAGTTTAGCCATAAGAGCCGCCGCCGCGTTTCCTGCATTGTTTTCTTCGATGAAGGAGATGGTAGAGTTGATCACCAACAAGACCATGATTCCAACAAAATCTTGCCAATCAGGAGGGGCAGACTGTAATTACGATGTAAAATAATGATCATATCTCCAACTAAGGCCCTTGCATGTTTAGTAAGAATAATACTGATAAATAAATAAAAAAGAAAAAAAAAAACAGAGAGAGAACATGCCACTATACATACCTTACCCCTAACTTTTCCATTAGCCAAGGCAATGGCCATTATTGCAGCAGCTTCCATGACCCATGAGAGGGGATTCCACATAAACCCAAGGAACTTCAGTATTTTGCTTTCCTGAAGAAAGAAATAACAGCACATGTTCAACGAAGATGGCATTGACCTAGAGCCAATTACAAGTGGCTGGATCACCAAAATACAAGGCTAGATCAAGGTATATGTGGGGAGGTGACCAAATTAGAATTAGCTACATATGGGCAACCACATAGATAGAACTAGCTACATGATGTGCATCATGTCACGTAATTAGATCTAACGATACGGGGGTTGTCACTAAACCATGAGCACTAGAAACACTACAACTTAGGGCCTTGCTCCATGTGGCTAGTCACCAAGGCTACTAAACCTAGATCTACAACCGTGTGGGTGATCACTAGAAACACTAATCTGAAACTAGATACATGTGGGTAGTCTCTAAGACACAAGACAGAAGCCTATACCTTAGAGAACTACCTACACACATGGATAGCTAAGAAAACATACAACGGTGAAAACAATAAAACCCTAGATCTAGCTACATGTGGATAAAACACCAAAACACAATATTATAACTGCACATCCTAGATCTACAAACATGTTGGGTGATGAATAAAAAACAGCAACAACCTGTAAATAGACAGACATATGTGCGCAATCGTTAAAAATATATGACACTAGAATTAGAATTAGAATTTTTATCGTCCATAAAGAGGCCAATTTTGACCTATGGGAGAAACAGTGGCCAAGAAGTTAGAACTAGTTACATGTGGGTAATCGCCAAAATGCAAAAAACCACAAAGCTTGAACTAACCCCAAAACACAGCATTAAATTTTAATTATAAACACTAACCCTAAATCGAGCTACATGTGGGCAGTCACCAAAAACACTATGCTGGTATTAGTTACACATGGATAATTACCTAGAAACGCTATCCCAGAACCCTAGCTACATGAGGGTAGTAGTCACCTAAAACTGGATACACGCCACTAATTTCACTCGAAGCAGCCTCATTAGTCTGCAATCGATAGGTCCAAATTTTGCATAGATTTGATGAGAGTCTTCCTTTCGGGGAAGGATTTTGGAAAAAGTGAATATCACTAAACTCTTCTTCTACTCGTGATCCATGTGCAATTCCAAAGCATTAGAATCGATGGCATGTTATGAAAAGCTAAGGGGAGTGAAAAATACATACATATCTACTGTTTTAAAATAGATCTATAGGAACAGCGAAAGAGAAAGAGAGAGAAACTTACAGATTTCTCTTCCAGCTTGTTGAAGCCAAATATCTTGAGGCGATTTTCTCCCTCCACTGAGGAGAGACCTTCTTTGGTACATCTCAGCTGTTCAAAGACCTCCTCAATAGGTATTCTTTCCTGAAAAATGTGAGTGACAGAGAGAGAGATTTACAAGGAGAAAAAACAGACCTAATGACAAAAGATGATAAAACCATAGGAAATGAAGATACGATTGGGCTTTATATGGGTGTGTGTATCAATCACTAAGCTTTAGATGGATAAGTTCTTACCAAATCCACGGTTTCTTTGTTCAGGGCTTCTAACCCAAGAGTCTTCTCTTCCTCGGCACTCATGGCTGAGGTCTAAAGAGAAAAGCAGGGAGGAAGAAGAGGGGGGGGGGGGGAAGAAATAGAGGTAAGGAAGATGAAGAAGGAAGATGAGAAAGAAAGGATAAGAGGTGAGAGAAGAAGGTTAGGGTTAGGGTTAGGTTAGGTTAGGAAGCCATGGAAGCTTGTGTCCTCATCATCATCAACAACATCTTACTTCTCTCCCAGTCTGTCTTTCTGCTTCAGATGGATGGATATATGGTAATGGAAGGGAAGGGAAAACGGGTGGATGGGTGTTATGTATGTACATATTGGGGGGTGAGGAGAAAAAGAAAAGGAAAGAGAAGAAAGCAGAAAGAGAGATGGGAGGGGGGGGGGGGGGGGGGGCCAGAAAGCAGAAAGCAGAAAGCAAAAGAAGATAGTATGGTATGCTATGTATGTATGTATGTGAAAGGGAAGAAGAAGAAGAAGAAGAAGAAGAAGAAGAAGGCAGCCAAAAAGGAGGAGAGTTATGGGAGCTAATTGTGGGGGGTGCTAAACTAAACTCACTCCAGAGTAAGTCTTTGTCTCTGTCTCTGTCTCTCTCTTGTCTCTCTCTTGTCTCTCTCTTGTCTCTCTCTACCTGTCGAGAAAGGAGAAGGCTCCACCGGAACCACACGCTGCGACTCGGTAATGGCAGGTGTTTCCAACAAATGTCCTTCCACCTCTGTCTTTTTCTGGCACTACCGGAACCACCACCCACCTGTTGGGCTCAACCCCCCCCCCCCCCAGGAATCCCCGATCCGAGAGATAGTAAGTGCCAACGAAAAATCTCCCACGTGATCTTTCTTTTTGGCTCCCGCCTAGAGTCAGGACAACTACAAGGCGTTGTCGGAAATCGGAATCGGAATCTGTTACGGCTTGCATTCCTTTAGAAACCCCACAATTGCTTATCACCCCACCCACTGCGAACCAACCACAAGGTAGTGAAAAATGTTCTGTTTTTTTTGTCTGTGTCTTAAGTGGTATGTGTGTGCATGTGAACAATACTGACTCTATCGTGCATCGGTCGTATCGAGCTGACCGCCCCAATCACTAGCCTTCCCGTTTCTCTCTTGCGGAAACATATTGTGGTGTGCATTTCACAATACCTCCCCTCTCATTTTCTCTTTAACTTTCTAAGCGAGAGGTCGTCGAGTCTCCTGGTCTCTTGTTGCTTTGTTTTTGCTTTTTGCTTTTCATCTCTCTCTCTCTCTCTCTCTCTCTCTCTCTCTCTCTCCTCTTTTGGAATTTTTCGTTTCTTCTTTGATTTTTTAAGTTTCGTCTTCTTTCTTTCTTTCTTTCTTGTTTTGAAATTTTAAAACAAAAACAATTAAAACTCCCTTTTCCCCTTTTGCTGTTGAAAGCCTCTCGGAATTACATTTTCAAGCCTTATTTTGACATATTAGTTTCTTTTTCTTTTAAATTAAAACCCTTTCTTTCTGTTTTTTTCATGTTCATTGGTTTTTTTTATTGTTCTTTACTACGCTCTCTCTTTTTCGATTTTGTATTGATTTCCTTATTTTCGTATTATTATTAAAGATCTAGACATAATTTGTTGCCTCGATGATCATCTAAGATTCCCTTCCAATAATAATACCATGTATGTATGTTGATGAGTGAGTGGTTCACTACCCATTGCATTTTTTCTTTAATCCTTTATTCGTTCTTTCTTCCTTCATTTCTTCGATCCAATCCAATCAATGTGATATTATATATGTATATCAAAAGATGCCCTCGACGGTTGAAAAAAAAAAGGGGGGGGGGGGGTTTCTTGGACTTATGGTTTGATGCACACCCATTGATCCGCCACATTAAATTGGAAAAATAAAGTCTAATCTAGAGATGTCGAAATTTTTATTTCCACATAGACAATTTTTACTATAGATTAGCACCCCCTTCACCTACAATGTGATACCTTATTTTCGTTCCACGGGTCAAATTTGGCCTCCATGTGGACAATCAATATTCTATTCTACTCTTTACTTAAAATTCGAAGTAGAAGTTTTGTGATATTCATATCACTTGAGAAAGGCTATGGAATTTTGTTCAAAACTACACAAAGTGAAACAATATAATGCACAAGAATACCGTCATTGTTGGGGTAAAACGAGAAAAAACTTTGACAATAAGTCAAATTTTGAAGAAAAAAAAAGATTTTCTAAAGCTTTGGATGCATGTTCTTAATTATCTTTGGGGTCCATATATTTTGAAATTTCTATGCATCAATCATATACAATATAAAAGTACTTTATGGGGGCAACCAAAACATGGAAGCTTATGCTGGCATAAATACCCAAAAAATATCATTAGGCTATAAGTCAACAAACGACGCACCAAATAGGGAGAGTTGTGTTTATACTTTAGATCATCGATTCATTGATATTGAGTCATTCTCTTGGAGGCTAGCCAAATTAGTGATGGCCCACAAATTACGAGCAACATCGAGGCCGCTAAATATATGCATGTGAATTGAATTAGGACAAAAACCAAAAAGAAATTTAAAATTTGAAGAAATAAAGTGACCCTCTCAAGAGGCGCAAATGCTCTTAAGTTAGATCAAATGTGAATCTAGCAATACAAACATTATGAAGTGAGCTAGTTGGATGATACCTTGAGTAGATAAGTTTGGGTTATTACAGGGCAGAATGTAGCCCAAAAACACAAGAAGATGATGTGGGTTTGACATGCTTGTATGAGATAGTGGGTGTGTTTCCCTCTCTTCTAATCAATATGTTCATAAACCTTTAAAACATGGTTTGTGGCATAAGATAGCTTCAATTAGTTTGTTATTGTTGGTTCTTTCTTGTCTGATCTCACATGCATCCCTCATTGTAAAGATATATCATGCACATGATGACTTATTTGTTTCTTGTTAGAATTGACACAACACCATCATTTTTAACCCTTTTGTCGTGAATAATGAACTTGGAAAGGCATTTTCAGTAGCATACAATTATCTCAAACTAACAAATCAAGTAAAAATACCAACTAGAATAATAATTGCATGACATGTTGATAATTAGTTTGATATGTTTATACCGTTCTAATTGAGTGTTTCAATCGTGACATTGTGAATAACAAGGTTTAAAATTTTGACCATAGGAATGCCAAAAATTAAATCATTTAACTGATGTTGTTGTGTAATTTTGGGTCATGTTACAATGAGCTTAACAATTATTGGGATTGGATATTAAATTGGAACTCTTTTGTAAATGTGACGTGCATGCTCATTGCTCAATAATGCGAAGAATCTTATTGTATCATTTCTATTTTTCTTTATTGATTAAACAAACCATAGAATGGTAAGTTTACATGGTAAATATATTATTATGAGTCATGACATTGCCCATCCTTACATAACAATGTACGTTAGCCCAACGAAGTGATGACATAAAAGAAAACATAAGGTATATGTTTTGTGTTTGTGCTTTCTCGAAAACTACATAATTCCTTTCCAAGCATGTGTACATACATTATTATCTCAACATTTGATCGTAGCTAGCAAGTTATAAGTAATTCAAGAGTCAACACCTCATGGACGTGCAAATTAGATCAATGTTCAATGTTTATACTCAATCAATACTAACATGTCATGTATGTTGTATAATATATATGTATGCATCTTTTTCTAAGTTGAATATAAAAATATTGAACTTCTAGATGATGGACCCTGTGTTAAACTAATAACCTGGCATTTCAGCTATATTTCAGGGACAAGCATGGTCACTCAAAACATCACTTGCTCATTATTGCATATTACATATATACAAATAAGAATCATACAACAAACAGCTGGTTAGTGCGGCACAAAACTCCATTGCTTCGAGTATTCCATGCAAAATGAACATGTGGCATCAATAAATGAATAAAGCAAATAAGAAAACATACATGACATGTGCACCAAGGTTTTGTGTATGTACCATTCAAAATATCACAAAACTCTAATGGGGATGCATTGACTTTTTCAAAAACCATAAGGAGATATATCCCTTGGCCACATTCACCATCAACCTATTTGGCCGTTGTCAAAAACTCCTATATGTTGGTGTCCACATGCCACAATGAGACCTTGCATTTGCTTGGTGGAAAATCAAGGCTAAAATGTGTCAAAAAGGGCTTGTTGTTTCTCAAGATACATGTATTCTCATGGAGGATTTGACTATTATATGTGTAAGTAATGGTTCAAGTAAAGCACATCTCACTCGTAACATGTAAATGATATGGACAAATTTCTCGCAAATGATATGGAGAAATTGATGAAAGCATGATGCATTTATTGTGGGCTTGTCCATACAAGAGCTTTCTACTACAATTTCAACATATTCTCATAACTATACACACGACCCTTCAACCATATGCAATTTCTTTAAATTAGGTTAGGTCATGGGCTCTTTTGAAACTATATATGTTTCCTAATGAAGTCCTGCATGGTCAATTCAAATGATATGGACAAATTGATGAAAACATGATGCGTTTATTGTTGGCTTGTCCATACAAGTGCTTTCTACTACAATTTCAACATATTCTCATAACTATGCACACGACTCTTCAACTATATGCAATTTCTTTAAATTAGGTTAGGTTATGGGCTCTTTTGACACTGCATGCGTTTCCTAATGAAGTCCTCTATGGTCAATTCATCATTGTTCCTTATATGAACTTCAAGAAATGATTGTGATCGTGCCTTTAACTAATTGCTACACTTCTGTTGATATAATTGATCAACTCTACTCTCTCTTCTTTTAATGCTTTTGATTTATTGCATTTAGGATACGTCTAGGTCTCACTCTTGTGATACAAATAGAACAACCTTATGCTCTTTTCTCATTCTTGAAGCCCACTAGGTTCTAATGGGTTTAGTGGGGTGCGAACGTGGCTACTCTAATGCATGACACAATTGGCAAAAGTGGAAGCACGCTCCACAACATGTTTGTAACACCTTCAAAGACATTGGTGGATGTCACTTACCGTCACTTGTTTTGATTAATGGATGTGTTAATATTTCACCACGACAAATGAATAAATAAGGTCAATAATTAAAGCTTATCCCAATGAGTTTCAGGGCATCTTGTGTGTGGTGCAAACCACAAACACTAAGGTTGTGAAGTAAGGTCAACCTACTCTATATATGTCCAAGAAAATGCTTACTAATCTCAACTCAAATTTTAACAAAAAGAGGGAAATGAACCCACGCATATTTAAAAAAATAAATCATGATAGCATCTAAGGCATGCATGTAGATATCAAGCACACACATATTTTTATGAAAGCAATATAATATTAGTAGCAACTTGTACACATATACATGACATAGTTGTCAAATATTCTATACCAAGCCCTTGAGCCTTGTGTATTGCATATTTGAGTATTAAATAAGGTTTCACTTATATGGCTTTCCACGTTTTTGTCTTGAAATCAAGAATAAAATATATTTAGATACGCTCAATGTCTTAAAGCTCACAAGTTTGCCACACGTCTCACAACTAGCTCATATGAGTTTTTTTTTGTATCAATCAAGAGTTGGAGACTAAATTGAAATGATGGGAACAATAAGCCGATAAATTCGGTTTAGAAGCCGAAAATAGGTATTTAATTAGTGGAAAACCTCCAACATGCAAACTAACAATGATTGAAGATCAAGTCAATAGTATATGTGAATACTAATCCCTCTCCTAGAAAAAGAAACCCTATGATTCTCTATACTTTATTCTCTATTGCTGTTAGGATAGGAGAAAAATAAGAAGAAAAAGGAACGGCAATCAACAACGAATCCTTGTTTTTATGTGTGGTACTTCATGTAGGTCAAATGTCATATCCTTGATCGCTAGATCCAATGGGATATGCACTACTAAAGCAAAAAGAATGTAATTTCAAATATATGAAAACATAGTGGAGCTTTTATTAGGTGTACGTTTGTGTGTACTTTGGATCTTCATATTAAATTGACTAAACACAAGCAAAGATACTTCAACAACAAAACTTTAAGGATTGAGTGTGAGAACTAAGATGAGACTTAGAACACATTTTGCATGTCAATAGTGATGGAGTCTAGGTTGCCCAACAACCAAATTGCCAAATTGGAATATTGATAACATTGATATAACTAGGGAAAGAGTCGAAAACCATCCTTCAAATTAAAAAATTACCTTCGACAAGTTTCCTACCTTAACATTGGATGTTGATCATTGAAGTTTAATTGACGGGAAATATTATGAGCCATGTTTGGGGTTTTGACTATCAAACCACAATATATATTAGTAGTAATAAAGTACTCTAATTGTATGTAATTGGGGCATCGTACATAAGTTAGTTTATTAAATGACCAAAATTGGAAAACAAACCATATTTCTTTGAAATTAAAGCTACTTTAATTCTTAGATAACTACCCAAAGTGGGGGGGATATGATATTGTGGTATTACCACGGATCCTAACCAAGGCCCCACCTAACCAGGGTCACATTGACCACACCCAAATTAGGCCCCTACCAAGCCCCCATAATTAGAAGAGCTAATTGGAGTGGGAAAACACCCACCACGTTAAGAGTAGCCTATAAGATGTACTAAGAGTAGCCTATAAGATGTAACTTAGAACGTAATGGAAAGGGAGCTATTTTGAGAGCATTTCACATCTTGGTGGAGAAGACGGGCAAAGCAACCCCAACTCACGACCCCAACAACACACGCCACGATGCAACACGACAACAACAACGACAACACAAACTCCATGAATCCAGAATTCCTACAACAACAAACTCAAGAACATCAGCCCACATCGCCAATCGACCAACTGGTTCAGGCCCTGTCTAACATTATTTTACAAGTTAACCATACTAAACAAGCCATGTTGTCATTCCTCTCAGCACAATCCGAGCCACAATAGAATCTCTCGGACCCTTGAGTTCGCCCAAAACCATTCTCTAGCCTACCATCGGAAGACGTCCTCTCTTGGCTGGATCATTTCGAAATGGTGGCCAGTTACCACCAGTGGCCACACCCCTGGAAGGCAATGGAAATGAAGGCACTCCTCGAGAATATCGCAGCAACATGGCTCGTACAACAACCTGAGGAGACACGCAACGACTGGGATCTGTTACGGGCAGCCATGATTCAGAATTTTGCTCATCAGGACTCCCGTGAGACGGCCCTACAACAACTCGAGTCAATCGCCCAACAACCACGCGAACCCATCAACCAATTCGCGGTTCGGTTTGTGCAAATCTGACGTCGGGCTGACGCCAACATGTTGGAAGACATGAAGTTGTTTTCCTTCAGGCCACGTATCCGGCATGACCTCCGCCGCCGTGTACGCGATCAAGGCCCGAAGACACTACACGAAGCCATCCTCACCGCCCAACGCATCAAAGCTGCAGATGCACACGACCTGCACAGACTAGGTAATCTTAGTCACGATCATACAAACACTACACCAACTGCCACTCCCATGGACATCAATGTCTAGAACGCGCAGTTACGCGCCAAGCGTGCATTGCCCGAACGAGACAGCTAGAGGCGCCCCAAATGTTTCTACTACAACAACTATGGCCACATCCAGCGTCACTGCCGAAAGTGGCAAAATCAACCACAAAAGCAGAACGTCCAATTAGCCGACGCTGCCTCCCTCTTTGAGCTCTTGGAAAACTAATGCTCGGGGTGCCGCAAGGAGAGCCACCCCCGCACGTCCACGCCTCCACGTCATCAACTTCTCCCGTTTATACCATGATCGAGCCACCCCCGCATGTCCACATCTCCACGTCATCAACTTCTCCCGTTTATACCACGATCGAGCTACCCCCGCACGTCCACGCCTCCACATCATCAACTTCTCCCATTTGTAACACGATCGCCCGCCTCCAGCACACGACCCAAGAAGTTCTCCTTGACTCCGGTAGTAGCATCTCTTCCATCAACGCAGATTTAGTCGCCCAATTGCAACTTCCCACGAGCCATGCACCGCCCATTAAAATCCTCTTCGGTGACCAACAACGATTGTACCACTCACATACGCAAGTCATGTGCATACTCACCATTAGTTCCACCTGGATCCAACATTGTTTCTACATCCTCCCATGCCAGTTGTTCCCAATCACCTTGGGTTGCGATTGGTTCCTCCATAGTCGAGCCTGTCTCGATTTCTCCTCACAACAGCTCGTCCTCCCCAATCACCTTCTGATTGCGCTCTTCACTAATCCGCGAGATACCACCCACATCAACAACACATAGTACATGGTATCACCGACAGAGCACATCCACGACATTCGACGGCTCCTAGACACCTTTCCCTCACTGTCTACACCACCGGCAAAGCCTCCCTCGGTCCGCTTTCCAATCCACCACACGATTCCTACAGGCAACGCCCATCCCATCAACATAGCTCCCCGACGTCGCTCCCCTCTCGACCACGAGCGCATCGACAACGCCGTCAAAACTATGCTACAATAGGGGATTATCACACCTTCCAAGAGCGTATGGATCTCGGAGCCACACATGGTAAAAAAAAGGGACGACTCTTACCGTTTTTGTGTCGACTTCCGACAACTGAACCATGTCACCACCCATGACCGATATCCTCTCCCTTGTATCGACAACCTCCTCGACCAACTTGGCAAATCAAAGTACTTCTCCTCCCTCAATCTGGCCTCGGGATATTGGCAGATCCCTATGAATCCTGAAGATGCCCACAAAACTACATTCCGCACTAGGAAAGGTATTTTTTAGTTCACACGGATGCCCTTCCGCCTATCCGACGTTGGGAGCACATTCCAGCGAATGGCTAACGCCATCTTCGACGATCTCATCACCCATCGCATCGTCATCGTCTATCTAGACGATATTCTGATAGATACAATCACCTGGGTGGAACACCTCCAAGTCCTTTAGGAGGTCCAAACTTGTGTTCAACGCTATCGATTGCAGCTGCAATGGAAGAAGTGTCGCTGGGGTAGTACGTGCCTTTGCTTACTCGGGTACGTCATCTCCTCCGACAAAATATAGATGGACCCAAAGAAGACGGAAGCAGTCCAAAAATTCCCACGCCCCACCACAATCAAGCAGCTTCAACGCTTCCTCGGCCTCCTCACGTTCTCTCTCCGCATCATCCCACGGCTAGCCGACATGTTAGCCCCACTACGCGCGCTCCTGCAAAAAGACGCACCCTTCCTATGGACCGACGCCTGCGAATCCAGCTTCCTGCAACTCAAAGCGAACGATCCAAGCCTTTGACCTCTTGGCACACCTTGATTTCACAAAGCCTTTCCATCTGCAGACAGATGCCTCCAATGTCGGCCCTTGGTGCGGTCCTGCTCCAATCCGATGACAACGACCAACTACGCCCGATTGCCTACATAAGCCGGTCACTTACCAAAGCCGAACAAAATTACTCGACAACCGAAAAAGAGTTGCTCGACATCGTCTGGGCATTCCATCCTTTCCACCCGTACCTACAGGGATCAAACACATCAGTAGAAACTGACCATCAGCCATTGCTCTCCCTCATAAAGAAGGCTCACCCACCCAGTCGCTTACTCCGTTGGGCTTTGGCGCTGTAGGATTACACATTCACTCTGCACTATCACCACGGTTCCCAGAACATTGTTGCCGACGGATTATCCCGCATATCCTTTCAGGCGAACCAAATCGCCTCTGGCACAATCGATTTCCCTGTATCTTCGTCCCAAATGGCCAACATGCAACAATACGACAAAAAGATCCAAGACATATGCCACCGCCTATGAGCCGAGCCCACATCATCCCTCACCAAGAAATTCATGATCCAGGATAATGTCCTGCTTTTTTTCCTAGTAGGCAAGGAACCCCGGGTCTACGTGCCTGAGCAACTGCACCTGTCTTACCTTCGTTTCTTCCACGATCACCCGTTGTCCGGCCACTTGGGTTTTCACAAGGTACTAGACAAAATACGGGGCTACGCCATGAGGTCACCTCCTACATCAAAGCATGCAACTCATGTCAATCCATCAAATCACCTCAAGTGGCTCAAGGCCTCTTACATCCGATACAGGTTCAAGCACCATTTGAAATCATCGGATGGGACATTCTAGGCCCCTTTCCTGAGTCACAAGAAGGGAACAAATTCATCCTCGTCATAACCGAGTACTTGACGCGTTGGGCTAAGACGACCACTATCCCATATGCGAAGGTCGCCACCAAATTGTTGGAGAAAATCATCTTCCCCCACGGTTGCCCACTCCAAATCTTGTCCGATCGGGGACCCCAGTTCAACAGCGAGCTCTGTCTCATTTCTACACAATTAGGAATCCAACAATTATTCATGTCACCCTACCATTCACAGACGAATGGATTGATGGAGTGCCTCAACCGAACCTTAAAACAACAAATCTCAGCCTACATCGATCCGTTGCACTCGACCTGGGGCCGTATCTTGCCCTTCATTAGACACGCCTACAACACAACTGTGCAAGCCTCCACCCGCATTAGCCCCTTCCGGGCCCTTTATCGCAGGGACTCGCGCTTACCCCTAGAAGTGGCAATCCCGCAACCAACCACACCACTCCACTTTGACGCAGTGTCTTGGTGGTCCCACTTGCAACAACTCCAGCCCCTCCTCCAAGAAGCCATCACGAGCAACTTGCACCAAGCACAGCTACGCCAAAAACACCAACACGACGCAGGCCGCGCCGACCATCAATACCACGCCGACGACAAAGTCCTCGTCTATTTCCCCATCCGTCGTCGCGGCCTGAGCAAGTCGCTCATGCACCGATGGATCGGTCCCTTCGAAGTTCAAAAGTAGACACGCAACACTACATACCTGCTCTGCCGCGCCTCCAACAACCACTCTACCTTCGCCCACCAATCTCACATGAAACCCTTCCATTAGCTACCACGGCCCACGCCCACGCCCACGCCCACGCCCACGCCCGTGCCATCCCTCCGCCCAGAACCACCGTCCGCGCTTCGACCGCACAATAACTTTTTTTTACAAGGGGGAGCTGTGGTATTACCACGGATCCTAACCAAGGCCCCACCTAACCAGGGGCACATTGACCACACCCAAATTAGGCCCCTACCAAGCCCCCATAATTAGAAGATCTAATTGGAGCGGGAAAACACCCACCACGCTAAGAGTAGCCTATAAGATGTAACTTAGAACGTAATGGAAAGGGAGCTATTTTGAGAGCATTTCACAATGACTATCCTAGTGGAAGGATATAAAAAGTGTGTTTTATGTTGAATTCAACAAAATTCTTCTGATTAAGCACAAACAAAAGCAAAACCATTCACAACATTGAGTTTGATTGTAAAATGTACAAGTTACAATGTTATCAAAAAGAAAAACATTCAAGTGTAGGAGATTCTTTTGAATCGGTTGTTTATGTATAGAGAAGATAAATAGAGTGTAAACAAGTTAACAAAGATGGGGAGGACAAACGACTTTGAGATTATATGGTACTCAAGGATACCTTTTGATCCTAAAAAGATTTAAAAGTGATTGTGGATGGAATTTTCCACACGTGAAAAAGTTAAAAATGGTTCCTTCCCGTGTTTTTGGATTGTGTGGTGTCTCATGGAGCACTTCCAAGCTTCTTGAAACCCCAACAACCTTGTATTATTCCTTTTTTGGTACGTGATCTAGCTCTACACGGAGCTGTTTTTAATTAGCCTCACATTTTCTTTTAGTGATATAAAGAAACAAGGAATTACATTTTTCTATATTTGGAAATGCTAGAGTTGATGATGTTGCTAAGCCTCAAGAACTCCATGATGTTAAGGACCAATTCAAAAGCTATATTGTGTCACAAAATGTTAATATTAGGATTCAAGCCTATATCATTCAAACAAAGGTCTTACACTCTAACCATTGATAAATATTATTTGTGTATTATTATTATTATTTATAATGATGTAGTATTGTACACAATGGATGATAACCAAATGTCATGCATGATACACCAAGTGGCGATCCTACATGTTGCCATGTTTCTAATATAAGTGAAAGATTTGCTTAGTGTTGAACCATTCCCGTTCAAGACCAGTCTTCAACACCCTTGTTCTCGTGGTCTTTGGGTAATATAAATCATTGCCTTCTTGTTTTGTTATTGTCTTATTGCATTGTTATTATCTTCTTGTCTTCAAAACTTTAGATGTGATAGTTTGAACTATAATACACTCGTTTTTTAATCTGCTCATTACAATGGAGACTATTAGTAAGCAAGAGTATATGTGTATTAGAGCTTGTCCTCATAATGCACAAATTTGTCGCATTGGAACAAAGGAATCAAAAGCTTCTTGGCGATGTGCAACAAGTGAGTGTCGAAAAGGCACACCATGAGGAACTCTCTAAACTAGTCTAGAACAACTTGAAGACGTTGTGTTATCTCTTCGACAACAAGGTTCAACCTCTTAATGCTTGTTGAAGGTTATAGGTTTGGATCTTGACATTGACATTTTGTGATATATTTAATGGTTTATGTATGGAATAAGTGGGTAACCAATTATCCTAGGACTTGGGACAAACACATATGAACCTATGACATGTGGGAACATGTGGTTATATGAGAACTGTAAAGAATGAGAGGCGTAGGTGATGCTGTGCAATGGAGGTGAAATGTGTGTGTGTGCCCTCGTAGAACAACAGAGAGAGAGAGAGAGAGAGAGAGAGAGAGAGAGAGAGAGAGAGAGAGAGCTTAAACAAGAAGCTGTATGTTAGTGAAAAAATAGAATACATCCAATAGTAACTAAGTTACAAAGAGTTGGTTTAAATACCAACTAGTCTAGGGCAACTGTCATGACCCAAGCTTCGAAGACAAGGTCGATTTGGAAGAAAAAAAGATAATAACAAACGAGAAGACGTTTACAAGACAAAAATACAAGAATTTCTATTACCGGAAACCGAGATTACAAGGTTGCTGAAGACTGGTGTTGAACCGGAATGGTTCAACACTAAGCAGATCTTCGACTTATATACTGTACATCAGAATGTGCATGATCGCCATTTGGCATACATGTTGTGCGCCACTTGGCGTACAGGGTGCATGCCATTTGGCGGTCATTTAATGTGTCTAGTGCTCTAGAGTTCTTGAATAATAATAATATGAAAATGTATTTATTAATGAAAATGAGTTGGTGCAATGGTTGAAGTGTAAGACCATTGTTTGAAGGTCACAAGTTCAAACCTTGATATTCACATTTTGTGACATCATCCCCTCCTTTGACGACGAGTTCCATGAGTCGCAATGCATGAACTAGGTTTTGGTTTATGGGGATAACGAAGATGAAACTCTTGTATAAGTTCAGAGGCATTAGTGACGTTCGTTGCAGGTTCCCATGTCTGATCCGCAGGTGTGTATCCCAGCCAATCTACTAGATAATATAACTTATTGTGGATGACCTTAGAGTCCAAAATAGCTTCTACTTCATATTCAAGTCCTTCAGCAAGTTGAACCGGAGGTGGTGGTGGGATAACCCGATTTGGAATAGAACTTGATGTCCATGGTTCTAATAATGAAACATGAAATACTGGATGAAGGCGTATGCATATGTGAAGGTAGGTCCAGACGAAATGCAACATCGTTGACTTGATGAGAGATTACAAATGGACCTAGACGTTGGAAATCCAATTTGGCACTTGGTCGAGTAGTTTTCACATTACGACGCAATAATCAAACATGATCACCAACTTTAAACTTAGGGTCTTCAAGTGAAGAATCTAAGCGATGTTTATCCGCCACCTTCTTGTACTTGGCTTGAGCATGAAGCAAATTGTGAGAAAGGTTGGTTTGAATTTCTTTGAGTTTTTCTAGACGATCTTTGACCGTGGGATTTTTTGAGACTTTTGGACATTCGAGCATCATCCATCGAGGATGATATCCTGTGTTTGCAAAGAACGGAGTGAATCCCGTAGAAGAATGGATTGAATTATTGTAAGCAAATTCTGCCATATGTAAGAAATCCATCCAATCATCTTGTTGATAGTTGATAAAGCAACGAAGATATTGTTCTAATGTTTGATTTGTGCGTTCGTTTGCCCATCGGTTTGAGGATGGTAGCTTGAAGATAGTTTACGAGAAATTCCAAGGCTCTCAAGTAAGTGTGTCCAAAACTTTGCAATAAATTGTGGTCTACGATCACTAATGATTTCATCTGGAAGGCCATGGTGGTTGAAAACTTCTTGCATAACAAGACTTGTCAATTCTTGACTAGTAAAAGTTTTTCTACATGGAAGAAAATGTGCCATTTTCGTAAAGCAATCCACCACTGTAAGAATTGCATCATAGCCTTGGGAAGATGGGAGATCTGTGATGAAATTGATAGAAATGGATTTACACGGACCATCTGGAATGG
The DNA here is from genome assembly GCF_043228905.1 of Azolla caroliniana. Lineage (NCBI taxonomy): Eukaryota > Viridiplantae > Streptophyta > Polypodiopsida > Salviniales > Salviniaceae > Azolla > Azolla caroliniana. Next base: position 5,216,258 of record NW_028230448.1, on the reverse strand, counting down.
GCAATGGGTGCAACAAACCATATGGCCGATGTCGAGGCATCTTTGATCGACAACATACATCACAAGTAGAAACATAGTCTATGACAAATTGACGAACCTGAGGCCACCAATAGTTTCGGGTAACTAGCTCTAATGTTTTCAAAACTCCGAAATGTCCAGCTAGCGGTGAATCATGACAGTGATGCAAGACTTCAAGTCGAAAAGGTCCATCGGGAATATAAGTACGGTTGTTTCGAAAAAGCAACCCATCATGCCAACTGAAGTTCCCATAATCCATGCGAGAAAACTTGGAGCGTGAATAAGAAGCACGATCTGGAACAATGTGGTCTAAAATATCTTGTGTAAAATCATCTGAACCAATGCTCGAGCGAATAGAATCAAGAAATTTTGAATCCAAAGTTGTCTTAGCAACATTTGTCACCATTAATAGTAGACGACTAGGGCTCAAAAGGACTTGTTCTTGATTGTCGTAAGTTGGGTCCCCCGGTTTTGGTGCAAAATAAGAGCGTCTTGATAAGGCATCAACTTTACCTTGTTGTGTTCCTGGTCAATATGTTATCACAAAATTGAACCGTGTTAGAAATTGTGCCCACCGAGCTTGTCATCGATTTAGAACTCGAGCATTTTGAAAGTATGTGAGGTTTTTATGATCGTTGTAAACAATAATTTGGTGGGGAGAACCTTCCAAGAAGTGACGCCATTGTTCGAAAGAATCAACAATTGCTAACAATTCTTTGTCATGGATTTCATAATTGATTTCTACAGGTTCAAACTTTCTTGAATGAAATGCAGCTGGATGTAATTTCTCATCATCCGCTACTTGCGATAGAACACTTCCTAGTGCAAAATCAGATGCATCCGCTTCTATGATAAACGGCTTTTTAAGGTCAACGTGGACCAAAATGGGAGCAGATGTAAATGCTTGCTTCAAGCTATCAAATGCATCAGCTGCGCTTGATGTCCATACAAATGGTCGGTTCTTCTATGTTAGTTCCATGAGGGGCAAAACAACTTTTGAGTAACTCTTGATGAACTTGCGGTAGAAATTCACAAATCCCAAGAAACATTGCAGATCACGAACTGAGCCTGGTGTCTTCCAATCTAGAATTGTTTGTAATTTCTTTGGATCCATAAAAATACCTTATGGAGAGACCATATACCCTAGAAACTCAACTTGATTGCGGTCAAAGCAACACTTCTCTAGTTTGGCATAAAGACCAAATTCCCGTAATCGTTGTAGAACTTATCGAACATGATTATTATGCTCCTCTTGTGTCTTTGAGTAGATTAGTATGTCATCCAAGTAAATTATCGTGAAGATATTGAGGAAATCTCGAAAGATATCATTTGCCATATGTTGGAAAACTGTTGGAGCATTTGTAAGCCCGAATGGCATTACTGTGTACTCAAAGTGACCATATCGTGTGCGAAAAGCAGTTTTCCATTCATCACCAGGTCGAATACGAACAAGGTTGTAAGCTCCTCATAAGTCTAGCCTTGTGAAGTATTTGGCCCCATTGAGATGTTCCAAGAGATTTGGAATCAATGGTAGAGCATATCGATTTCGAATCATAACCTTGTTCAAGCCTCGATAGTCTACGACCAAACGTAAAGAGCCATCTTTCTTCTTAACAAAAAAAATAGGAGCGCCAACAGGAGATCGGGAATGTCGAATAAAGCCATTTGCAAGATTCTCATCAATATATTCTCGAAGAACTTTCAATTCTGACGGCGAAAGGTTATAAATTGGTCCCCATGGTGGTTCCTTCTCAGCATGCAAATCAATGGGACAATCATATGGGTGATGATCAGGAAGTGTTGTGGCCTTTACCTTATCAAACACATCGGAAAATTCTTGATACTTTGATGGAAAATGGACCTCTAAATCTTGTGGGTTTGAGAATGGGGTTATGACCACTGCAAACACAAACATATCTTCTATTGTAGCTTCTTTATGTAATCTTCTGAGAGAGATAGTTGATATATGTCTTGGTGTTAGCTTTGAGGTTGATGCGGTGATGAGCCTTAAAGTGTTGTCTCGTGAGTCTATGATTTCCCGCTTCTTCCAATCAATCTTTGGATTATGAAGTTCAAACCATGGCAACCCAAGAACAATTGGATGTTCGGGACTGCTTATGATATTAAAAGATATTACAGTAGCTAAATTGCCAAGAACTACACGAATAGGCTCTGATTCTTCAGTAATATCTCCTGATGCAATAGAACGTCCATCAATTACTGCTACTGATGCTGGACGAGGAAGCTTATAGAGTAGAATTTCTTGTGTTGTGGCAAAATCCCGATCCATGAAACATGAGTTGGCTCCTGAATCGAAGAGCGTAGATGCAAGAACTTGATGACATCTTGATGTGCTGAGTTGAACTTGCGTTGTGAAAACTTCACTGACTCGGTTCGATGAAATGGAACCTAAGCTCGGAACAAGTTCTATATGCTTTGGTTGGTCCAACCAAATGGCTCTGATTTTGGCTGGACTTACTCGTTTAACAACTCATCTAGTTGGCTTAGAACATCAAAACTATTGGATTGAGGGTTGTTGACAAGAGTTCTTGGTTTATTGGCTTTGACTGGAGAACATGAATCAAAATTCTCAATAGCACTTACTTGATTTAATTGTCTCTTTGGTCGATGTGGACAATGTATTGCTATATGTCCTGGACCACCACAATATAGGCAAAGACGATTTGCTCGACGTTGTTGTTTCTCGGCTTCGGACAAAGGAACTCAATGACGTGTTGCATCAATCTCCATTGGAGTAGGTCCATTAAAAGAATTAGGATTAGGAACTTGCACTGGTCCTAAAGGTGGTGAGGCTAATGCCGAGGCATATGTTTGCTCAGATCTAAGGCGTGTCGATGTTTGTTGGCGCTCAGAACGTCTTTCGAACAAACGATTGTCACATCGAACTGCACGGCTATTAGTTTCTGTCAGTGATTTGGGTTCATCATGAAATGTTAAGAGCAAGTCTTTAACATCATTACGCAAACCATGCCAAAACAAGTTCATCATCGCTGCTTCATCCCAAGGGATATCACAAGCAAGAAGACGAAAATCAGCTGCGTAAGCTGAGGCTGGCCGATCTCCTTGGCGCAACCTACGTATCTTGTTTATTGCTATTCTTACACTATCAGTATCACCAAAACTAGCTTGGAATTCGTTGATAAAGGTATCAAAGTTTTATAGTATTGGGGATTTCTTCTCTAGCAATGGTGCAAACCATGCTAGTGCGGTTCCTGTCAATAATGTTCCAACTAACCCCACTCGAGTTGTGTCAGTTGGATATCGGTTGGGATGCATATGAATTATAAGGCGTACCTGATTTAAGAATCCTCATAATTGAGACCTTGTACCATCAAATTTTGTTGGTAAACTAATTTTGGGTTCTTTCAACAAACTTTGAGAGTTTGAAGCTTGTTGTCGAAGAGATAACACAATAGCTTCAAGTTGGACACGTTTCGAGAGTTCCTCATGTTGTGCCTTTTCAATGCTCACTTGTTGCAAGTTGCCAAGAAGTTTATGATTCTCTTGTTCCAATGCAACAAATTTTGTTGTTAGGAGGTCAAGTTCTGAGAGAATACGCATATACTCTTGTTTACTGACGGTCTCCATTGTGACGGGAAAACTTCACTAGATACTCGAGAAAAAAAGAAAGTGGGATTCTGGTTCAAACTATCGTGACCCAAGCTTTGAAGACAAGGTTGATTTGGAAGAAAAGAAGATAATAACAAACGAGAAGACGTTTACAAGACAAAAATACAAGAATTTCTATTACCGGAAACCGAGATTACAAGGTTGCTGAAGACTGGTGTTGAACCGGAATGGTTCAACACTAAGCAGATCTTCGACTTATATACTGTACATCAGAATGTGCATGATCGCCATTTGGCATACATGTTGTGCGCCACTTGGCGTACAGGGTGCATGCCATTTGGCGGTCATTTAATGTGTCTAGTGCTCTAGAGTTCTTGAATAATAATAATATGAAAATGTATTTATTAATGAAAATGAGTTGGTGCAATGGTTGAAGTGTAAGACCATTGTTTGAAGGTCACAAGTTCAAATCTTGGTATTCACATTTTGTGACAGCAACTGCCCTTTCTACTAATTACAAAACTAACCTAGTATGATGTCCACTATCTCTGTGAACACTATCTCTATGGGAAGTTGAGTTCGGTTCTCAACACGCCCCTTTGAACACAACTTCCGGATGTCGAAAAGTTGGTTCGATTCGATCCTCAAAAATCTTCGATTCGATTGAATTGACATTCGGAAGGTTAGTCAACACAACTTTGACTATTTGGGTGCTGCATGCTCCTTGTTCGGCTTGTTTATCATCAGTCAGCTTCGATCGACTAATCGACTGTTGTTCCACATCGGCGACTATTGTTGTTTTCGGTGCTCCCTCTCAAGCGCGACTGGTCAGTGATCGAGAAACCAAGGTTCGTCGCAAATTGCCATAGCTTGTCGATACCCAGGGATTTTGTGAAGATGTTGGCCACCTGAAGAGTCGTGTTGATGTGTTGTAAATCGACATCTCCAGCTTGAATGCGCTCTCGGATGAAGTGATAGTGCACTTCAATATGCTTAGTCCGCATGTGGAACACGAGGTTCTGAGCCAGGTAGATACTGCTCATGTTGTCGCAATATAGGAGAATCAAATCCTTGATGGGAACGCCCAAATCCTTCAATATGCGCTTTAGCCAGATGGCCTCGCATGCGGCGACTACTGCGCCCTTGTATTCGGCCTATGTGCTCAACAATGCGATTGTCAACAGTTTCTTACTGCTCCAGGAGATCGCGCTACTACCGAGAGAGAAGAAGAATCTTGAAGTTGATCGTCGATCGGCCTTATAGTCATCCAAGTCCACATCTGTGTACCCTTCGAGCCGAATGATCCTATCCAACTTATACATGATGCCGAAATCCATTGTCGTAGGAATGTACTTGATTACTCGCTCTGCTTTTAGGTGTTTGCTCGATTCGAAACCGGGTGGTTGAATCTTGAAGATATCCTCTTCTAATTCGCCATGTAGGAAGGAGTTCTTTACGTCCATCTGGTGGAGGTGCCATCCTTTTGCAGATGTGAGAGCAATGATTGTCTGAACAATCATCATCTTTGCCACCGGGGCAAAGGTCTCCTTGTAATCGACTCCGTGTGTTTGGGCATATCCCTTCTCTACGAGTCTGGCCTTGAAGCGATTTACGGAGCCGTCAACATTATATTTTACTATATATTTCCATATGCAGTCAATCACTTTCTTATGTGGAGAATGGGGGACTAGATTCCATGTCTCATTTTTGCATAGTGCTTGCATTTCTTTGTTCATGGCTTCGATCTATCGTGGATTATTGGCTGCCTTGGAAAAGGTTTCCGGTTCTCGAACTATCGCCACCTTCATCATGAAGGCACAATGATATTCCATATACTCATTGTAGCCGAATTGGCTAACCGAGTTTTTTTCTCGGGTGGAGCGATGATGCTTCTCGTTTGTAGAGACTAAGGCTTTCTTTGCTCCATTGATTCGGATGATTGGGATATCAAGGCCTTCGAACTCACTATCAAGGGAGTGAGTTGACTCATTGCTGATCGAATCTTCGTATTCTGGCATTTTGGCCTTCCCTTTGTTGAGCTTCAGACTCGACTGAGATGTGCTTTGATCACTTGAGGGCTCTTGTGGTCCATTCAGCCTTGTCGTAATCAGAATTTTGTTGAACACGTGCGTCAGTCGATCTTCGTCTTCTATCTCTCGTTTGGCCGAATCCAGATTGACTGGGTTCGGAATCGAAGTCGTCTCTGGTTCGTACCAGGATGCTAACTCGTCAAAAATGACGTCTGGACTCACCCAAACTTTTCGGGTGGATGGATTGTAACATTTGTACATCAGACTTTTGTTGAACATGTGCCTAAGTCGATCTTCGTCTTCTATCTCTCGTTTGGCCGAATCCGGATCGACTGGGTTTGGAATCTAAGTCGTCTTTGGTTCATACCAGGATGCTAACTCGTCGAAAACGACATCTGGACTCACCTGAACTTTTCGGGTGGATGGATTGTAACATTTGTACCCCTTTTGTTCGAGTGGGTACCCTACGAGGATACATTTCTCCAACTTCGGATCGAGCTTTTGTCGCTTCTCGTTCATCATGGCCCTTGATGTCACGACACAGTGACATACACTTAGTTATGAACAGATAGATAACTGTGTAACCACTTCTGCCCAATACAATTTCGGCAGGTTCTTCTCGTTCATCATGGCCCTAGTTGTCATGACACAGTGGCATACACTTAGTTATGAACATATAGACAATTGTGTAGCTGCTTTTGCCCAGTACAATTTCGGTAGGTTCTTCTCGTTCATCTTCTAGAGATATTCCATCTCAGAATTTGTATAAATACTTGTAACCTCCTTGGTCCCTTTCAAGGGATTAAACACCAGTCATTGACACATCAATCTAGTATTCTTGTTTCATGCCATATTGTCTCATTGATCTTCATCTCTGTCTTCATGCTCTTATGTCGTTACCAGTGTCTTAAGTTCCACGCTCTTAGCCCCATCATTCGTGCTCCGTCCGAGTCTGTGGTTGGTGTGTCCGTGACACTTGCCACATCTACTATGTGCTGGTTCTTTCGTTCAGTTACTCCGTTTTGCTGAGGTGTGTGTCGACAAGAGAATTCCCGTCGAATGCCTTCCTTTCCGAGATACGTTGTAAACTCGTTTGAGAAATACTCCTTACCTCCATCCGATCGAAGGCATCAAACCTGCTGACTTGTGGTTTTTTCGACTTCGTTTTTTAACCTTTGGAAGTGTCCGAACACTTCACTCTTTTGCCACATAGGATACATCCATGTGTGCCTCGAGAAGTCGTTGATGAATGTGACATAGTATCGATAACCACTGAAAGTTGCCGTCTGGGTTGGTCCCCACACATCTGAATGTATTACATCTAGGATCCCTTTGCACACATTCCTCTCTTTCAGGAATGGTTGTAGGTGTTGTTTGCCGAATTGGTAGGCTTCACATACACCAATTATCTCCTTTTTGGTAAATGTTAGGAGTTTGACTACGATTCCTTTCGACTGCATTCCTTTAAGCTTTTGCAGATTGATGTGGCCAATTTGCTTGTGCCATAGTTTCAAGTCGGTTTTGACTTTGAGGCCTTTGGTGAACATAGTTGTCTTCACCTCGTTCAATTTGACGATGACCATTCGGCCTTCTCTTTGATCGTCAGCGATTAATCGGCCTTCTTTCTCAATAAAGCACCCTTTATTATTGAAACATACTTGCATGCCTTGTTCGACAATTTGGCCGACCGAGACCAAGTTTTTTGTGATGGTTGGGACATGCAAGATGTTCTTGAGGTAGGTTTGGTTGCCCTCATTTCCAAATGGGACATTTTCGATATGTTGAATCAGGTGAGTTGTGCCATCTCCAGTTTCGACATAGCTGGGTCGATTGGGTTTTCTCAACTCTCGGAACCAATCTTCGTGAGATGTCATGTGATTGGATGCTCCTGAGTCGACAAACCATACATTATCGGATGGGGAGGTACTTGACTGACCTTGTGCTGACATTGAATGTGCATTATGCCTCATCATGAACATACCGCCATGATCGTCGTAATCAGAATTTGTCGCATAGTTAGTGAATTGCCGGCTAGTCGAAACCAACTCTTGTTTTTTCTTTTGGCACTTCTCTTCATAGTGGCCGAGTTTTCCATAATACTCGCATTTGATCAGGCTATTTTGGTGGCTTGGTCCGGGAGGATGGCTCCTCTTTTAGCCGAATTCCCTGGGAGTATCTTTGGGCTCTTGCCAATGATGGGAATTGCGTTCTCGGGTCAGTTGATCCTGTCGGCCTCGGCTGAATCGACCTCTATTTCCTTGGCTGAATCCTCTTCTATAATCCGACTGGGAGTAGAGCATCTGACCATCTGGTGCGTTGCTCCTTTGTCGGGCATGATTTTCTTCCACCAGTAATATCGACTGAAGGTCAAAAAATGAGGGAGGGTTCTCCCTTGCAAGAATGGCCGATCTGATCGTGGCGAATTGCGGTGCTAAGCCACAGAGGCATATTTGAACCATTTCTTCATCGTTGATGACGACGTTGATTGATCTGAGGGCATCGCACAACTCCTATAGCTAATGATCGACCTATCCCTTTGTTGCATATTGTTTAACTCCTGTTGGAGTTGGAGCTTTCGTTGCCTGCGAAAATCTTATTGAGATTGCCTCAAGCTTCTTTTGGCGTTTTCGACTCTCGAATATAGCCGAGCATGTGATCATGAATGCATGATGCAAGGCAATACAACACACGACTTGCGGCATGCTCCCATGCTGGGTAGTCGGCGTGTTTTGGGTTAGTTTGCATTTCGTGATCTCCCTCAATATAGCTCCAATACCCTTGTCCGACAAGGTATTGATGCATCTTGTATTCCCAAGATGCGAAGTTTCTCCTATTGAGTTTCTCCGTAGGAAGAGTGCTTCCCATCTAAGTATTCATGATGTCGATTTCTTCTCTGTTGTTGAACCGATTCTATTGATCTTCGATGTGTAGCACAACATAGTCGATTAAGCCTGATTAGAAAACCACATGCTCTGGTACCATGTAAAGAATGAGAGGTGTAGGTGATGTTGTGTAGTGGAGGTGAACTCTGTGTGTGTGCCCTCTTAGAACAAGAGAGAGAGAGAGAGAGAGAGAGAGAGAGAGAGAGAGAGAGAGAGAGAGAGAGAGAGAGAGAGAGAGAGAGCGCTTAAGCAAGAAGTTGTATGTTAGTGAAAAAATAGAATACATCCAACAGTGACTAAGTTACAAAGAGTTGGTTTAAATACCAACTAGTCTAGGGCAAGTGCCCTTTCTACTAATTACAAAACTAGCCTAATATGATGTCCACTGTCTAGTGTGAACACTATCTCTATGGAAGTTGATTTCAATTCTCAACAAAAACCTTCAGTGTTAGGCTATATAAAGGGGACTAGCTACCCCCATCATTACAACATATTTTGATGTTGTCAACTAGCAAGTTATAACATAAGGTACCATTTGGTGGTGTGCGACATTGATGGTATTTTATGTTTGTCTCATGACCTTCACTTCCAACTCTAGAGTGGTCAATTTGATTGAAGTACCCTTAATCCATTTTTTCCCTCGATCTCTTATTATTTAACTCTTCATTAGTTTGATTCATAATATTTAACATTAATCCATACTACTAAAGCATTGACGTCATGATGAATTGTGAAGCTCATACAACTTCTTTAGGATGGTAAACTTGCTAGAAGAACAAGTGCACATTTTAAACATTGTCATTAAGTAGGAATATCATTGTTTTTATGAGTTGGTTTGAATCTTAATGTAAGATGAAGAAATTGATTTGGCTGGATTTATGGGCTCAACTTAACAAAGTTGAGTCACTGTCACAAAATAAGTAAAATAACATCAAGTCTATCTACCAAGTAACTATGCAATGATTTAATTATATGCATTCTAGATAGAAGGCCTATGATGTCCAACACCATTGTGTGACTATTCATCTAAGATCTATATCTTCTCTTTTACAATTTACGAAAATCTCGTTAAAAGCAGAAACATACACATAAATAATAGATGGTGTGGTTGTGAAAGGATGTAAAAAACCAAATGACCGGAAAACATGCATCAATATAATGTTGTATGTATTTATATTGGTTTTTCAGGCATGTGTTTGTAAAGCAATGACCAAAATAACAACATACCTTCAGCACATATGTACTTTGTTTAAAGTATTTATTGTGTGCTAATTTACAAGGAATGAGATACTTGTGAGTAGAGAGAGATTGCCTCTTTGACAGCACCGAATGTAAAGTGTACTCCCAAATATCAAGGTACAAATGTATATTGAAGAAGTCCAACGTTTGAATTGAGTTAATATTTCATATTGACCATTATGCATCAAGGTTATCAAAGAAACTAAATCAACTCCATTTTAAGAATTTTTTGGGAATATCAAAACTTTTTCACTAAATGTGTCATTGTGTAGTAACATATATATAAAAAATCCCACATACACAAACGCTGAGACAATTCAAGATAGAAACAACAAGAGAGTGACTAAATTTCTATGCTGCGAAAACGACCAATTCAACATAACCACATTTTAGGCCTAAGCTTTTCATGATGAAGAGTAAAGTGGCCAATTCTCCATGCATCACAATCAAAGCACGAGTGCTAAAAGTTCTGGCCTCTATGGAATTTCAATTCCATAAGAACTTGATAAGAGTTGAACAATGAGTGATGGTTGAGATCAAGAAATAATAAATGGAAGTTTTGTGACATTGGTTAATCAGATCTAAAAAAATGAAATGGGTTGAGGAAAACTATTATTTGTTGTAATCAATTATCTCATTGATGTATGAATATGTTAAATAGAGGAAAACCATAAATTCTTTTAGGTTGTTATTGTACTTCATTTTAAGATTGTTTCATTGCAAAATAATCATGTGGGTTTAAGTGGATGTTTACTTTGTGCAATAATTCAAGATGTCTTTCCCTCTAATATTAGATTTTTGCTTAAAGTGATATAGTACATTGCTAAAATATCACGTTTTAAAGATGCATTTGCATTATTAGAAGTGCCACAACATCAAGATTCAAGACATACAATTACTCATAACATTTGTCCTATTTGAAGCTTTATGTAGTTTATAATCAACAAGCTCGTGTTCCCCTTTTCATACAATGAAAATAATGGAAAACTATATTAATAGCCATGCATGCACTTACACATGCATCTATGAATGTGTTGTCCATCAACATTATACTTCATGAGATTGGGTCATATGACTTAGAGATATTGCATGACTATACTTTAAACAATATTGTGATTTTCCATGGGCACATGTCCATACCTCAACCATAAACCATAACACTCACATACAAATACATGTCATAATGTGTATGAATAAATGAGGCAAGAGAGGTTGAAAGATAGAGAACTAAAAAAACTACAAAGCTTTAATGGACTCAAAAGTGTTTATTAGCAACATGATCGGTTCACCCTAGAGATGCAACCTTAGTAAGATTTTTTCAGGGAGAAAGGAAGAATGCCATTAATATTAATTTCCAATCCTATAAGTATAAGATTTAATTTCTCATCTTAAAGGAAGAGTCTTGATATGAAGGGTTTCTCCTAGTGCGGGTATAAAACTCATAACACATTATAAGTCATGAATTCGAATATGGAACTCTATATTTCATCAATTTTTATTTGTGTGTAGAACCTCATTACATCCATAGTGTTCATAGAGACTAATGAAAGATTGTAGAAAGTTTTTGTAGTGAACAAAAAAGTCTTGAATTTCTTTCTTGGCGAAACATTGTCTATCTCTTAAATGGACTTCAACAACAGTATAGTAAGAGCATAGCTATTTTGCCACTTTTGTTGAGGTTCATGTATACATATTGAAACAAAGTAGAGTTAATGATTCTCATACCATAAATATTTCTTCATTGATAATCTCTCATGCATTTTGAAATATTTTTGCCCTTAAAACCTTTTGCTAGTTTTATTTTATTTATTGTTTGAATGCAAGTTGAAGTGACATAAAAAAATAGCATACAAGATTTTGATTATGTTGTAATGGCCATGATGAGAACCGGATATGAGCCCTCACAATTTAGGCTTCAAAAGATTTCAATGTTGTAGACATTTCGAAAGCAATTAATTGTAAAAGTTTTGCACATTTGGAATGTTCATGTCGATAATCTAAAATGCATGTTTTTGTTGGTTGAATTTCATAAGACTCTTTTCATGATCGTTTTATGTAATGTTGATTAAATAATTATTGGGCCTAGGTTTCCATTGCATTCCTTGACAATTGAAATTAATTCTTCTAATTGTTTTGCTTGATATTTGGAACTAATACGTGGTCTTTTCTTGGATTTTGGAACATGATCCATAATATATAAGGGCTTTTATGAGAATGCATTGGTTACAACGAAGAGGAAGGCCAAATCATTGCGCAAGGGCGCCGAGAAGGGAGGATGTTCATCCTCGACACAAATGACGTTGGCACCGCTCTGTTCACGAACAAATTTAGACAAACAAGTACTAAAATGATGCAAAGGCCGATTTCATTTGTGAAGGGACACAACCATGTATTGTTTTAAATGAGAAAAATGATAATCTCATGTTTGGCATTTGCAATGATAGGAGACAAGTCATAAATGTGAAGTTCTTTTACAATTAGAATTGTACTTGCTTATTCCAAATTTTACAGTTTTAACACATCTACGTGGTCGATATGATAACAAAGTGAAGGTCCTTTGTCCTAAGGAACTTGGTTAAGTACATAAACAAAAACATTTATAGGATTGTAAACATCATCTATAAAGCAATAATACACATGATATTGAGTGACTCATTTATACTTAGACTTACAATCCAAGTTGATAAAATTGACATTCTATATTTAAGGACAAAACCTTAATTCATGTTTCTTTATATTTTAAATGCTAATACATTTCCATGTCTTAGGAGCTCTAAAGTGCAATTACTTGATATTCATTTTTAAGCATAGTAGTGTCTTACCACACAATAGATCCATCAAGTTAAAAGTTATTCTATGTATAAAACCAAACTTGCCATTGCTTTTATCTCAGAATTTTTTTCCAAAGAAGAATATACTCCATTAGTTAAAATATACACAAACTCGATCCCTTTCACGGGTAGGCCTTGCCTAGACTATCCTATCCTACATAAGAGATCTCGCTTATTTATCTTACACTTTCACATGTCTCTAGCCATCCTTTCATACACATCACCTACATTCACTATCCCACATGCCATCTCTTTCCCGCCCCTCGTTCAACTAATGGGAGGGGGGAACAACCATTTGGGTACTTCATACTTCCATTGTATATCCATTCCATTTGTTGCGGCCATCGGTGTAGTACACCACCGCTTTCGAAAATTTAGCCTCATTAATTCTGCAGCATCATCAATACTAGCAATCCGCTCATATTGAGCTCTTAGTGTAGTTACTAATGTGTGCTAGATTAGCTTAATCAATTCAGCTGGAGGGCATTTGTGTGCTGAAAATATCCAGGTACACCTTGATGTCCATATACACCATATGGTAATGGGGGCAAACATCGTCCAAAGATCTACTCATTGATTTATTGAAAAATCTAAGGAACCCATGTCTATTGACTGCATCAATATTTAAACTTAACTTATCTAATGTCTTAGATATTTCTTCTTGTGCTCTCAGACATTCAAATGTGCCTTAACAACATCGTAGGTGTATAGTTAGTTATCCATAGTATAATGTGTGAATGTACACTTATTTAGAGAAAGGTGAGGTTGTTCTGAGAATAGGATCAATGGTCTTATTCTTTGGGGCTAAGTGATTGACACACTTGGACTCTAGGTTGGTTATCGCTATTGGATTCAAGGCTAAGAGGACTGCATCTCTTGATCGAGTTCGATAAGTGCGAACCTATTATATAGGAAACTGCTCATCAAAACTACTCATCAAATCAATTTCATTCACATCTAGCTCTAAGGGTTGGGCTAGTGCCCATATTTGCTTTATGGCCGTGGTGAAGTGGATGTTTACATTTACTTAGTATATATGTGTGTATAATCTTTGTTATGCTTTTGTGTTTTGATTTTGGAACCAAGGAAGAATGTAAAACATTTCTTGAAGGTTATCCTCTTCAATTATGCCATGCACTCATTTAATTCAAAATTATGTTTGTTCAAAACATTTACATCTCTAGACCGAATCCATCCTAATGTAAATGCGAGACTAGAAAAAACTAATTAAAAACGTTTAATATAGAAGTCGAATGATAGTTATGTCTACGATGTTGTTGACGATCAAGTTTTGTATTATCTTTGTCGTGAGTTGTAATATTGCGTACCTTTTCCAACAATGAACACTTATCACACTCATGGTCACCATTGCTTGCACTATACAATCTACAACCCATGTTTAGACCACATGACGGATACTTCCACTTAAATTGATGGTTAGCTTTTGTATTATCATTGTTGTGAGTTTCAATATCGTTTACGTTTTCAAATGATTAGTGCTAGTCACTCTCCATGCTCACCATTAAATACACATTACAATCTTCAACCCATGTTTAGACTACCTGAAGGTTAGTTCTCCTTATGTTATGCAAGAAGATATACAATAATTTTACCATGCATTTTCCATTGACAATATCAACAACATTTTTGTCCTCATTAATGTTAGTTGAGCATGAGAAGAGGCCAATGGGTAAGTCATTCCAACATTGATCAATGCAAAGAGCTATAACTTGTGGATACCTATTCCCATTGTTCATTCAACATCCCCCCGCAAATAGGTCCTCAACCGCCTCTCCTACAAAAGACATGATAACCATGTCTACACCAAACAATGCCACTATTGAAATGTATGCCTTGATTCCAACAATCATCAAGTTATCGCCATAGGCCCCCTCATGTAAATTATTTGTAGGTTTGTTAGCATGTATACACAATCTCACAAGCATGTGCTAATGTTGTTTGTCCAACAAGAGATACGTAAAATTGTTGAATGTAGGGAAAATGTGTTACGAATATGTCTCTCATGTGGGAAGAGCCGACTGTTTTCCTAAGTAAGAGCCGATAGTCGAAGACAAGGAGTAGCCGATGTTATGTACACATAACGTTGGTGAGGGTAGGTCACTAATATTTACATTAGTGAAGGGTATGTTCACTATTATTAAAAAGGGGACTAATGATTGGATAGAATGAATGATATGTGCATGCACTATCATGATTTAGACAACCAATGAATAGAGAGCCTTTTAGAAAGGCACATCTATTCAAGGGGCCTAGGAAAAGGTATAAATATGAGGCTTAGCTACCCTCATAGGGATCATCACGTCGGAAGGCTGCTGTCGTAGACACCGGTGGTGCGGGCTAGGCTTTCGTCTCGACGATCGTGTTTATCTCTTCCAAGGTATTAGTCATCCTAATATCCGGCGGTATGGGACGTCGGTGGTAGGTTGGCTATGTCTAGATCATAGCTCGGGGGTGGTCGGGTGGAACGGGTTCTTCTATCCAATCTATTTTCTTCCTTTTTACTTGATTTGGTCTATTGATTAGTAATAGACTCTTAACAGTGGTATCAGAGCTTTTACTAACAATTTTTTTGTTGTTTTGATGTTTTTTGCGTGTGAGCGAGGGGGATCTAACAAGGCTCGTCATGCTCTTCTCAGGATCAAAACAACACTCTAAACCCGGTATTCTTCTTTTTTGATCTCTTCTCTTTTTCTATTATGCGTTCTTTATGGTCGAATCAAATTGGTATTACGTTTTATTCTCTTTCTTTCTACCTCCTACTACGCTACGATTTTACTTATTATTATGCATCGGGCCGAGCGTGTTTGCACTAATCGCACACGCTCAACTCATGGCCTTTTGCATATTGCGATATATATCCCACTCTCTCCTCTCTTGAACTCTTACGATAATAATTATTCTTGTGCATTGGGTCGAGCGTGTTTGCTCTAATCGCACACGCTTATCTCATGGCCGTTTTGCATATGATGTTGAGTATACCACTCTTCCCCTCTATTGAGCCATCACTTGGCCGATTCTAAGGGATGATGTGGCCTTGACGAGGTGTATGTTGCCTACCTATGCCACTCTACTCTCTATTAAGCCATCAATTGGCCGATTCTATGGGATGTTATGGCCTTGACAAGGTATATGTAGCTTACATATGCCACTTTCCTTTTTAATTAGCCATCAATTGGCCGATTCTAAGGGATGATGTGGCCTTGACGAGGTATATGTCACTTACCTATGCCACTTTCCTCTTTAATTAGCCATTACTTGGCCGATTCTAGGGATATGTGGTGGTCTTGAGGAGGTGCATGTCAACTACCCTAGGGTTTCGTATCTTAGGGCATGTTTGATTCCATACACCTAATTGTTGATTATTCTAATTAAATCTTAATTTCATAAGTATTGTTTCACTTATATGATTTTCTAGTAATTATTATTTACCCGCCCACAATTAACTCTCTTTTTTCCACTTCCTTTTCATGTATAAAGTATTTACATCGTTTATTTTTAATGTAACCTTTACGTGTAGACTATTTTTTTCGTATGGAGTGGCTTGTTGAACGATTTTTTTTTCAACGGGTCATCTAGGTTTAACTCTTATCATCAAGCCTTAGAAAACGAGTAAAACCATATGAGTTCCCTTATTGATGTTTTACTCATGGATTTGAGTATTACATCTTTGCGCACAACACCGTCATCACTTGTATCAATTTGTGGCTTATGTCACAATTGTGCAAGTTATAAACATCATATTGGGATGTATATGTGCATACCTTGCACTTCCCATTTATTTGTGACATTGTTTTTTTCGTAGGTAACACATGGGTTCTTTTTTTTTTACCCTTGTTTTCATCACTACTTAACTCTTATGAGTAGTGCCTTATTTTATCATTTTATCATCACGTTTGCTTATTGCTCGCAAGACTAGAATATTACTTGTGAGTGCACTTGTTTTTTCACGTAATACACTTTCTCGACCATATAATACATGATGGGTTGGCATTAATATAAGGCTATCTAGGAAATTTCATTGATGTAAGAACCATGGTTGAGCCTCGGGGAGCCGCCATGATTACTCAAGATAGAGATCCGAGAAATACGTCTTAGCTATGTTTTCCCCCATGGTTTTTAAAACACCATAGTGTTACCATAGTTATCGGATCTCGAATCACATCTCATATGTCTAGAGGGGTAAAGACATGAGATACTTTCTTGGATAAAGTTCTTTCAATCAAAATTTCAAGCATTCATTTTGCTTGTGTATTTTCTGAACCTCCTTATTTTATTGCATACCCACAACGTGCATCATGGAACAAGTTTTGAACGCAGTTGGAACGATCTCTCCGAATGAGACCTCTCAACCCCAATCCGCATCTCGCACACAAGCTGAGATCACTATTGAGCAATTGCTCACTACTACCTTAAATCAATTGGCCGAAATGAGACAGGCCAATATGGCATTGGAAAAGAAATTCCAAGAATTAACTATTGAGTCCAAGAAAGAAGGTGAACCTTCCTTCGTAGTCACGCCTTTCAAGGGAGATAAGAAAGAAAGAACCGAGGAGGCCATTAGCACTTGGCTTGGTCGTTGGGAGTCTCACTTTGAGCTTCATCCCAAGCCCGATGCAGTAAAAATTGGTTATGTCGGTCGTGAGTTAGGTGGCCGAGCTGCTGCTTGGTGGCGTGGCCTAAGGACCGCAAAAAACTTACCCACAACTTGGGAAGGTTTCGTTGATGTTTTTAAGAAACAATTCTTGCAGCCACCTTCTCAAACCGAACAAGCGCAACACTTGCTCACATTGTCTAGTAAGCCATTTACCTCTCTCGAGGATTATGTGCATCACGCTCGGACCCAGATCCAAAAATCGGGACTTACGGGTGAGAAATGGTTTGTCGCTTGTTTTTTGAATGGTATTCCCAATGGGGATTATCATTGGATTGTCCATGACAAGGACCCCACAACTTTCGAGGAAGCCGTCAACATTGTGCTGCGATACCATAGGGCTTCCAAGAAAGACCACAATAAACCTGAGTTCGCCAAAACTCCGAATGTCAAGTTCATTGGGAAACGTAAGCAATCCAGTGACACTCTTGACCGCGACTCAAAGAAAACGAACCTCTTCTGTGCATATTGCAAGAAGCGGGGCCACACAAAGGATACCTGTCGTCGTCTTGAGAGGAAGTCAATGAACACCCCTCCTCAAGACAAATCTACGAGTCACACAGGTGAGTCTTTTGATATTGTTGAAGTTCATACCAATCACTTAAGTTTATGTGAATGCACTTTTCCTTCACATTTACTTGGACCTAATGATTTACTCCGAGCAGTCGGATATATCAATGGAACACAAGCACATTTCTTGTTTGATTCCGGTAGTTCTCACAATTTTCTTAATGATCACTTTGTGCAGCAAATGGAGCTCCACATAAACGCAAGTGATCATATCTATCAAGTTCACATGGCAAATGGAAACGTTCAATACATCAGTGGCATTGTTTGTCAACTGCCAATTCAAATAGATACTTATTTGGAGAAGCTTGACTTTCATGTTATGAAATTACAATCCGCAGATGTCATTTTAGGATATCCTTGGTTTTTTAATAAAAACCCTTCTTTGTCCATTGATTGGGTTAATCACTCAATCACATTTGAACTTAATAATTGTAAACATTTTATTCAATGTTCCAAACTTCCTTCTCATTCACTTGTGTCTTCTAAATCTTTAAGTGAGTATTCTAGTTCATTAATTTATTCGTGTGTAATTGATCCTGCGGTTCAATTTTATTATTTTAATATTGACGCCACACAATTACCACATTTTGAGCAACGATTACTCGACTCTATTTTAGAGGATTTTCAAGATGTGTTTCCTACTGAATTACCGCTTACTTTACCACCTAAACGTAATGTGGACCATCAAATTGAACTCATCCCTGGGGCTGCTCCTGTGAGCATTCCACCTTACCGACTTAGTCGATTAGAAGAGGATGAGATCGCTAAACAACTTAAGGAATACTTGAGTATGGGCCACATTAGGTATAGTAAATCACCTTGGGGTGTGCCAGTTCTATTAGTCAAGAAGAAGGAAGGTTCGTGGCGAATGTGTATCAATTATCGCCGTTTGAATAAAATGACAATTAAGAATGCATATCCATTACCTCGTGCCGATGATTTGATTGATCGTTTGCACGGGGCTCGATATTTTACGAAAATTGACTTACGAACTGGTTATCATCAGATTCGCATCGCCGAGGATGATATTCCTAAAACCGCTTTTCGTACGCGCTATGGCCATTATGAGTTTTTAGTCATGCCGTTTGGGTTAACTAATGCTCCAGCCACATTCCAACAAGCGATGAATGATGTTTTCCGAGATCAACTCGGTGATTTTGTTGTCGTCTTCTTGGATGATATTTTGATATATAGCCGTACCTTGCAAGATCATGTTCAACATGTTCGATTTGTTTTGCGAAAGTTGCGTGACAACTCTTTCTATGCAAAACATTCAAAATGTGACTTCTTCCAAAAATCTATTGTGTACCTAGGTCATTTAATTACAGAAAATGGCGTTGAAATTGAACCTTCTCGTATTGAAAAGGTTAAACTTTGGCCCATTCTTCGTAATATTCGTGAACTTAGATCATTCTTAGGGTTTGTTGGATTTTTACGAAAATCAATTCGTAACTATTCCAAATTGACTACGCCATTAACTGACCTTTTAAAAGGTCATCCACGTAAGTCTGTCAAACCAATTTCATGGAATGAACAACTCGACAAATCATTTGAGACACTCAAGGAGCATGTGTGTCAGGGTCCCACTCTTCTATTACCAGACCCTTCTAAGCCTTTCTCAATTGAAACCGATGCTAGTGATTATGCTATTGGTGCCGTTCTTTATCAAGGTGGTCACCCTATCGCTTTTGAAAGTAAGAAGCTTGATGCTGCTCAATCTCGGTATTCGGTTCAAGAGAAAGAGTTGTTTGCGGTGATACACGCACTTAAAACATGGAGGCACTATCTCTATGGAAATAAATTTGTGGTTACAACAGACCATCAATCATTAAAGTATTTTTGTGACCAGCCCGATCTTGTTGGTCGTAAAGGCCGTTGGGCTGACCTTATGCAAGATTTTGATTTTTCCATACGATATCGCAAGGGTTCTATGAACACCGTTGCTGATGCTCTTAGTCGCATTAAAGAAGTTAGCATGCTTAGCTTCACGGAAATAAAATCTGATCTTTTAGATCACCTTCGAGGGAAATACCTTGATGACAGTTATTTCTCAAAATACTGGACGAAAGCCGAATCTGGTTTAGATGCCGATACTAGCACCCTACCCTCGAAGGCGACCTTTCACATTACAAACGGTTTGCTCTACCGTAGTGGAAAGGTCTGTGTTCCAGATTTACCAAATGTTAAACAGAAAATTTTTCATGAATGTCATGATGCACCATCTGTTGGTCATCCTGGAATACAACGCACACTCGTTCTCATCTCGTGTACTTTTTTCTGGCCTAAGATGCGCTCTGACGTGCATAAATACGTAACTCAATGCTTACAATGTCAGATTAATAAGTCGGAACGACTTAAAGCTGCTGGTCTTTTACATCCCTTAGATATTCCCAACAATAAATGGGAAAGTATCTCGATGGATTTTATTGTTAGTTTACCTCGTACACAGAGGGGTCATGATGCCATATGGGTTGTCGTTGACAGGCTAACAAAATTAGCTAGATTTATTCCTACAAAAACCACGGTAACCGCTCAACAGTTGGCTTATCAATTTGTTGATGAGTTATTTCGTTTTTATGGATTGCCGATGGATATTGTTAGTGATCGAGATTCCAAGTTTACTAGTGACTTTTGGACTCAGGTCTTTAAGAAACTAGAAACTACGTTGACCATGAGTTCCGCAGATCATCCTCAGTCTGATGGACAAACTGAACGAGTTAATCAAATTATTGAGGACATGCTTCGAGCTTATGTAGCAAAAACCCCTTCTAAGTGGGAGCAATACCTTCCTATCTTAGAATTTGCTTATAATAGCTCTAAACATACATCCACTGGATATAGTCCTTTTATGTTGATGTATGGTTTTCAGCCCCAGTTGATGTCACGATTCATCGTGATACATTAGACAGTACACGCAATTTTTTGCAAGACATGAACCAAATGTTGCATATTGCCAAAGAAAATGTCAAGACAGCTCAAGATCGTGCTCGATTTTATGCTGATCAGGATAGACGTCCTCGTGCATTTACTATTGGTCAAAAAGTTTTTTTGCGTGTCCCGACTGATTCTACGTCATTATCTACGGGCAAGTGCGCTAAGTTAGCCCCACGATATTGTGGCCCATTTGAAATCCTTAAGCGAGTTGGGTCATCTGCTTATCACCTTGCCTTACCTCGTAACGTTGGTATTCATCCTGTTTTTCACGTCAGTCGTCTAAAACCATTTTTAGGCTCTGGTGATAACACCATCACAATCCAAGATCTTGTAACATTAGAGGATTTTTCTTACAAACCTCATGTTCCTGAACGAATTCTTGATTCTCGTACTAAACGTTTACGTTCTAAAGAGATTCGGCTATTCAAGATCAAATGGATGGATAAACCTATTGATGATGCCACATGGGAACGCGAGCATTCGCTTAAGGCACAATTTCCTCACTTTATATTGCAAGAGTGCAATCTTTTGAAGTAGGGGAGTATGTTATGTACACATAACGTTGGTGAGGGTAGGTCACTAATATTTACATTAGTGAAGGGTATGTTCACTATTATTAAAAAGGGGACTAATGATTGGATAGAATGAATGATATGTGCATGCACTATCATGATTTAGACAACCAATGAATAGAGAGCCTTTTAGAAAGGCACATCTATTCAAGGGGCCTAGGAAAAGGTATAAATATGAGGCTTAGCTACCCTCATAGGGATCATCACGTCGGAAGGCTGCTGTCGTAGACACCGGTGGTGCGGGCTAGGCTTTCGTCTCGACGATCGTGTTTATCTCTTCCAAGGTATTAGTCATCCTAATATCTGGCGGTATGGGACGTCGGTGGTAGGTTGGCTATGTCTAGATCATAGCTCGGGAGTGGTCGGGTGGAACGGGTTCTTCTATCCAATCTATTTTCTTCCTTTTTACTTGATTTGGTCTATTGATTAGTAATAGACTCTTAACAGCCGACTAGTCGAGCTGAGTATCAACAATCGAAGACACAGAGAGTCGACTGAGAGAGACTTGACATGGAAAGTCGACTAGGAGAGTTGATAGCAAGTGATCCAAGTCAAAGACATGGCCGAGTAGTTGGGCCAACTGGATATTCGACATAGGAGTCGACTAGTCATCCATTCGACGGATTAACTGCTATTGATATTGCTATAATAATTGGAATGATAGTAGTAGAGGCTACATTTGTAAATAGCCCATACGATGTATAAGTATAAATACACCTAGGGCAAACTTTATGCTTGTGATGCGGATTAGAGTTTTCGTAGCTATGAATTGCAGAGAGAAGAGGAGAGATAGATAGATAGATTATATTATCGTCTTCGGAGGTGAAATATGACCTATGAGACCAAAAATGTTACATTTCACATGATACGCGTGAAAGTGAGTAGTGACTCTTGATGTTCAAGAACTTTACCAATGAATGTTGCAATCGAGAGTGCACATTGTGGTTGTGAGAGGAATTCATGCAAGGATTGGGCTCGGTCGAAGAGATGTGGAAAGCATGGTCGAATATGATCAAAGGCAGAGCATTGTATCAAAGTGTGATACTCAGACTCACGAACTTGTTTAGGGCAAAGTGTGCATAGCTGACCACTGTCATCACTTGTGCCCCAACGCCTTGTCTCACATCTCAATGCATGTGAGCTAAGTCGCATGGAAGCAATGGTTCGAATGGCAGATAACGGTATGGGCTCTAACATGTATTGATGTGTACGATTTCCCCATTCCGCAAAGAATATGGTTTTGTAGTTAGGTGCAACATGTGTAACATAATGTGTGAAGCGTGAGCCTCCACATTTGTCCCATGTCATGATACATTGGCGTTGCAAAAAGGCCTCATTTACAAAGGAATCTGATGATGCATCATGAAGCAAGTGTCTCGCATCCCATCCAACTGGAACACAAAATTTTGCTTTTATGCGTCTTTTGGATCTTTTTGCTTGCTTCCCATGCAATTCTAGGAAGTGGACGTGAGGGACTTTTTTGAACCTTAAGCATGTATTCAACAACCCTTTCCATGACCATGATCACAATGGGAAGCGATCCCGTCTCAAAGAGGAGGAGGGTGTAGGGCTTTTGTTTCTTAACTTGTAGAAACTTTGTAAGGAAATGTTTTTGGACATTTTCAAACTCTTTCCACATAGATTTAGGGATGCTACCGCCCCATACTTCCACCCCATAGAGAAGAACCGGTGTCACCAAAGTGTCGAAAAGATATTTCTTGAGGACCCAACATTTAATATCTCCAAGATTGCATGTGTTCTCAAATGCATAGTATGCTCGCTTACCCGCCTCTAAGCGTCGTGTAGCACATTCATTCCATCTATGATTTGAAGGAACTTCAAGGCCAATATACTTGAAGCTTTCCACACATTCAAGTGGCTCATTGTTGTACATAATGCATGGTTTATCTCTTTTTTGGCTCTTCACAAGCATAATCTTTGTTTTAGAGCTATTGACACTTAATTTAGTATGCATGCAAATTTTTTCCAATGCCTTCTGATGAAGAGATAGAGAAAAATGATAGAGAAGAGAGGAGGAGGAAAAAAGAATGCTTCAATATACTAATAAGAAAAGAATACAATACTCTTATACTCTTATACTCTTCACCCTTTCTTCTACTAAGCTTCTTATAACCCTCTTATTCTTTCTCCCTTGTTCTTGTAGATAATCTATCCTCCCCCCTATTGCTATGAATACCCTCATATTTATAGGTTTCTAGTTGCGTTATTCTTGCTTTTTTCTTTTCTTTTCTTTTACATATGCTTGAGTTTATGTGATGCATTTTTCATATCGTTATTTCTATTTTATGTTTCTAAATTTATCATAAAGAAAGCTCTCTTTGTTAGCTTTCTTATGAATCTTTTTTTTTTGAAATTTGGATAAGAGATGCAGAAGTTATGAGCTTTTTTCTCTGCCCTGCTTTCTCTGCCTTATTATGCGTTTTTTTCCTTCTATCTTTTCTCTTGCTTTTGTGGCAACCCTGACCATGTCATCCGCCACTGCCCGGTGAGGGGCCCGCGGCACCAATTCCATCATACACGTCTTGTGGAGGTGTTCCTCAACAACAGGAAAACGACCAAATTCGGCTATAGTAGGAGCCATGCTGCTAGGCGCTTCCCGTTACTCACCTTCTCCATGCTCCTACAAGTCCGTTCCACCATTAGGAGGGTTTTCTTTGCAAGTAAGTCTTTGTGTTGGTTCGACTTCAATAAATTCTCATGCCTTGCTCAATTCTGGAGCCTCTACTTGCTTTATCGATAAATCGTTTGTCCCTGCACATAATATCCCCACCGTCCGCACATCACAACCCATATCTGTTGAAGCAATCAACGGTCGGGTTCTCTCTTTGGGGGCGGTTATCGAAGCCACTATTCCGTTGGTAGTTCAAGTCGGGGAGCACCAGGAAGAACTCACGTTCTACCTCATTGCAACCCCCCGACATCTGATTGTGTTAGGGCTATCTTAGTTGAAGACACAATCCAACAGTGGATTGGTGTAACCGCTCCATCACTTTTCCAGTAAGGCCAATTCCTGCTAGGTCATGACACTCTCTTGATTCCGTTGTGGTCGAGTCCGGTTTGGTCACTACACTGACCGTTGTGTCGGGGGACGTCACCGTTCCTATCAACAATTTACCCGTCCGATATAGCGACTTTTCCGACATCATCGAAAAGCGGAATGCTGATCGGTTACCGGCTCATCGCCCCTACGATTGCCCAATCGAACTCCAAGCTGGCGAGCATCCCCCATTCGGTCCTATTTATGGGTTATCTGAACCTGAACTTGAGGCTCTCCGCAAATATTTGGCTGAAAATCTCGCGAAGGGCTTCATTCAACCCTCCAAATCACCAACTGGGGCACCAATCTTATTTGTCAAAAAGAAGGACGGTTCCTTACGCTTATGTGTGGATTATCGGGGTCTCAACAAAGTTACGATGCGTAATCGTTACCCCCTGCCCTAAATTCCAGTGCTGCTCGATCGACTCCGAAATGGACATATCTTCTCCAAAATCGACCTTCGGGGCGCCTACAATTTGGTGCGCATCAAGCCTGGAGACGAGTGGAAAATGACCTTTCGAACATGCTATGGACATTTCGAGTACAAAGTGATGTCATTCGGCCTTACCAATGCTCCCGTTGTCTTCCAGCACATGATGAACGATATTTTTCGAGAGTATCTCAATTATTTCGTGGTCATCTACCTTGTCAACATCCTAGTTTTTTCTTCCAACTGGGAGGAGCACAGACACCACGTCTGGTTGGTTCTCACCAAACTCCGAGAATAGGGGCTCTTGGCCGGAAAAGAATTCTTTTCCGCCATCCAACCACAGGCACTTGATCTTTCTCTTTGTTTCACATTCGACAAGACTTTGTAGGTAACTTTGGAAACAGTCGAAGACTTCACTTTTCTTCTCAATGAATAGATCCAGGTGTGTCTGCTATAGTCATCGATGAAGGAGACGAAATATTGGCTCCCGCCAAGACTAACGTTTTGTGCCGGTCTCCAAACATCTGAATGTATCAAGTCGAGCTTGTTACGGCTCCGGTTTCTTTTGATGGGGAACGGAAGCCGATATTGCTTCCTCAGCTGGCATGCTTCACAAATTTGGGCCTTCCGGCCACTAAATTTTGGCAATCCGAAAACAACCTGTTTCGATTGCATGTTTTGGGTTGTCCAGAGGACAGAAATGTAAAATTAGGAAAGTAGCAAACGCCGAGTCCGAGTATCACGGGCCACCGACGGCTCGACTGTGTATTAGGGGAAAAGTTATTTAAACAAGGACCAGTACCTCAGAGAGGAGGGAGAGAAGAAAAATATAGGTGGAAGCACTAGCCGAGTCCCTCGTAATTAGATAATCTTGTAAGGTCACCGGCCGTAGGCTGTGTTCTGTAATCTTTTCTGTTGCAGTAATATATCTGAATTGTGCCCAGTTTGCTCCATGTGTCTATGCGTTGATTCATACCTATGATTTGAGCGCCGCCCACGCCTGCCAAGATCTCGTTAGTGTTTTCTCTCTGAGCACTGTCTCTCTCTCGACGCCTCTGTTACGAGCCTTCATGCACCACGCCCTTGAATACCGATAGCCGCAGATCTATCAAAGGTGTCACGCCCGGTTACAGCTGTGAGTGCATAGCGAACTTTGTTGAAGGTAACCACCAGCCGCCGTTACGGCGCCCTCTCGCACCACAAGGTCTCGGCCACCCGCCCGATGCCCTGAGCCAGTCGAAGGAACTTCCGACTCGGCGGTCACTGACCAATCCTTTCCTGATCAATCAGAGGCTTGTCCAGTGCAATCCTCGCCACCGGACACTCGATCGCGAGTTGATTCACCACCAAAACCCCCGTCGAGCCCTCCGGAGGTCAATCAACCGGAACTAAACCCTTTTCCAGTGCTACCAGAAGACCCATAGTACGACATCATGCCGTACCCATACCCATGATACACCAACGGACCAGACGCGGAGTCACACATCCGTGCCTCCATATCCACGTGGCAGGCTAACCACTCAACGCACCGCCTCACGCCGGCCGAAATCGATGCCTCAAAGATTGCCGAGTTCACACTCTCCCTCGATGGACCGGCCCCACGATGGTACTCTCGCCTCGAAATAGGAGAGGCCACCACTTTCCAAATCGTGTGTACAAAGTTCCTTGAACTTTTTCATCGCGAGGTGCCTAAACGGTGTTGGCCGGTCAGAAGAGCAAGGACAAGTGGGAAGGCGGAATCGGATCGGATAATAGGAAGTAATAGTAGAATTATTATTCGGAGGGACGGATTCGGTACAGTTGTACCGATCCGGATCCGAACCGATTCGGATGTCGGTTGCCTAAGCGCACCGATTGTAACCTTGCCGGATGCCTATAAAAGGATCCGATGATTTGTAAAGTGTTTTGACGGAAGTAATACAATAGTTATCATTGTGTATTTATCTGTATCTCGTAATACAATAGATCATTTTCGCTTGGAGTAAGCCAGCCGGTTGTACTCTGTTCCTTGTGATCGTAACCGCTCGAGGTGAAATCCCCTTGTGCAACTTTGACACGATCGTGCTCCACTCGGTTAAACGGCATCCGAAGAGGTCAACAAACGCTGCTCGCCGCTCATTGTAACCACTCGGTGCAAATCGGTCTCAAGACAACAACCCCAATTCGTGCTTCATCCGGCTGATCGACATTCGAGAGGATCAGTTGGATCCGTCCGTCTCTCTCGTCGCTGCAGTCACCCGAAGCAGAATCGGTCCAGACAATCGGTTTCAATAATCGGTATTCGGCATATATATCCGAAGCGAACCGGGCTCACTCCGATTTGGCAACATTCGGGAAGACCAGTCGGTTCTGTCCCTCAAGTTACCGGAGTCAATTCGAGCAAGTTCAACAATACATATATCCGAAGCCGAACCGACTCGGGTTCAAATCCGACTAGAACGATATCGGGTGAGCCAACCGGCTGCACTCCAACAAGGTTCGTAGTCAACTCCGAACCGAGCTTCGTCAACCGAAACCAAATTTGATGGCATCAACATCCGGCTCGTCAGAAATGAGTCTACGAAAGTTCGATGGATCGAACTTCAACTTCTGGAAGGAGCAAATGCAGGACTATCTCATAGTCAAGGGGCAAATCGATCCCATCGAAAATGAAGAACCTCCAGAAGGATACAAACCAATTGAGTGGCAGAAGCTGGACAGAATCGTCCGCGCCACGATTCGGATGCACCTATCGGAATCGGTATACTTTACGGTGCAATCGTGTACGACAGCATTCGAACTGTGGAAAACACTGTCGGACACTTACGAAAAGAAGGTCGCCGCAACGAAGATGTTTCTGATCCGGCGCCTCTACAACTTGCGGATGAAAGAATCCGATTTGGTTCAAGCACATCTCAATGAGTACGAAAGCATAAGCTCCCAAATCTCATCTCAGGGGATGGCAATCGAGGATGAACTCAGAGCAATGATACTCATGAGTAGCCTTCCCTCATCATGGGAAACTTTCGTCACAACCGTGTGCAACGCGTCAACCACGGCTGTTAAATACTCCGAAGTCACGAGCGCGATCCTGACCGAAGCAGCTCGGAGAAAGTCTTTCGCCAAAGACTCAACAGACGACGCTTATGTAGTACAAGGTTCGACAGACCGATCGAACATACGAGGAAGAGATTCCTCACGGCAGCCGAACAATCAGCGAAGACGGAGCCAGTCACGGGATAATCGAATCTGCAACTATTGCAAGAAACCCGGACACATCAAAGCCGACTGCCGCGCACTCAAGAACAAGAACGACAAGTCTCAGAAATCAGACAAGAAGAGTGGCCGGCATGAGGAGATCAATTACGTCAGCTTCTCAGCTGATGTGCTACCAAACGACCCGAATATACTGTCAATCGAAAATCCAGTCGGATCAGAAGTTCTGCTCACGACTGAAGAATCGAGCACATGGCTCTTGGATTCGGGCGCGTCATTTCACGTGACTCCTCATAGATCCCAATTTCGGCAATATACGATCCGTCACTCCGACTCAGTTCGAGTCGGCAACTCACAACACTGTGACATCATTGGAATTGGCACAGTAGAGCTCAACCTTGCAGGCGGCTCTACACTTGTACTTCACAATGTCCGACATGTACCCGAGCTCTCGAGGCCAATGATCTCAGTCGGACAACTAGATGAAGACGGCATTCGTGCCGGTTTCTCTTCGGGAGGGTGGACACTCCACAGGGGGAACCTCCTGCTTGCTAGAGGACCCAAGATACACTCACTGTACCCGTTACATGTTACGCTCAGAGAGGGTAACCCATTTTTGGTGGATATTCCTGTGTCATCACTATGGCACCGAAGATTAGGACACCTCAGCAAGGCCGGCATTACGCATCTATCTAGAGCCGGGTACATCCCCAAACTCTCCTTCTCCGACCATCAATTCTGCAAGCATTGCCAGTATGGCAAACAAGCAGCCGCATCACACCCGACATCAGCACCAAGAGAAACGAGACCTCTCGATTTAGTCCACTCGGACGTCTGTGGCCCAATGCCGCATCTGTCTCTTGGCGGTGCCTCTTACTTCGTCAGTTTTATTGACGATTCGACTCGAAAGGTGTGGGCTTATCCAATTCGCACCAAAGATCGTGTCTTCTCGATCTTCTCCGATTGGCTCGCTATGGTAGAAAATCAAACCGACCGAAAACTGAAATGCTTTCGGACCGATAATGGGGGAGAGTTCAAATCCGAAGAATTCGTCAAATTCTGCCGACAACGCGGCATCCGACGTGAATTTACGGCACCACACAGTCCGGAGCAAAACGGGATTGCAGAACGAATGAATCGGACAATCCAAGAACGGATAGTTTCCATGCTCCAACACTCCGGACTGTCGGATGGCTTCTGGGCAGAGGCTCTACTCACGGCAGTACACATAATCAATATGTCGCCAAGTAGACCTCTAGGACTTCAAATTCCTCAGGAACTATGGATCGGCAGTAAGCCGAATTACGACAAGCTGAGGATCTTCGGATGCGAGGCGTACGCCCTTATTCCGAAAGATGTTCGCCGAAAACTTGCACCTCGGTCCAGGAAATGCATTTTCCTTGGATATGGATCAGACGGCGAAATGGGATACCGACTCTGGGACCCCGAACGCAGACAAATCGTTCGAAGTTCGGACGTTGTGTTCAACGAGTCGGCTATGACTCCATCAGGCGAAACACCGACCGAAGTCCGAAGGGTAACATTTTCCGATGTGCCGACCCTTCAAGAAGGCCCCGCTCTTAACACACGGTCAGCTTCACGGGTAGCTGAACCTTACACTCCCGACTCGGACAGCTCCGACTCGGCACAGCCGAATGATTCGCTTTCGGACCATCCGACCTCGATACCCGATGCGACCAGTCCAATCATACCTCAACGATCCGAGAGACTGTCGCAACCTCCGGAGAGGTATTCTCCTGGAATTTTCTTCACCGACGCCGGCGAACCGACGTCTTACGAAGAAGCATCGACATTTGTCGATTCAGCCACCTGGCATCTGGCGATGGAGTCGGAAATGCACTCCATCCGGGCAAACAAGACTTGGGATCTGGTCGAATTACCTAGGAACCGACGTGCTCTTCCTTGCAAGTGGGTTTATCGCCTAAAAGAGACGTCTGATTCGACCACCCCAAAGTACAAGGCCAGATTAGTTGCGAAGGGCTTCCGACAAGAATATGGCGTCGACTTCGACAAGATTTTTTCACCAGTGGTGAAAATGACAACCCTTCGTTTCCTACTCGGCGTAGTGGCAGCCGACAACTTGGAGCTGATTCAGCTAGATGTCAAAACAACCTTCCTCCATGGTGATCTTGAAGAGGAAATTTATATGGAGCAACCAAAAGGCTTCGTGGCAACTGGCCAAGAACATCTAGTCTGCCGACTCAGGAAGAGTCTATACGGCCTCAAACAGGCACCGCGACAATGGTACAAGAAGTTCGACGACTTCATCCAATCGATCGGCTTCTCAAAAAGCGATGAGGACCATTGTCTCTTCACCAACACAGCTCAAGATGGATCACCCATCTTCCTCATCATTTACGTGGACGACATGCTAATTTCTGGACGCCACGCGGGCGAACTTGCCGATCTCATTCGGCAACTGCGGTTGAAGTTTGCCATGAAGGACCTCGGTCCGGCACGACACATACTCGGCATGAAGATTAGTCGGCATCGCGATAAACGACATCTTTTTTTGTCTCAGACCGACTATATCGGACGTGTCTTGGAACGCTTCAACATGCAATCAGCCAAATCTGCTTCAACCCCGCTCCCCATGAATCTTCGGCTCTCTCAGCGAGACTGCCCGACATCCGGTCCGGAGGGGGAAGATATGAAGTCGGTACCGTATGCACCGGCAGTCGGCTCCCTTATGTACCTGATGGTCGCGACACGGCCTGATATTTCTCATGCCGTAGGAGTCGTTAGCAGATTTATGCACAATCCTGGCCGATCGCATTGGAACGCAGTCAAGCATGTGTTCAAATATCTGGCTGGCACAAAAGATCACGGCATTCTTTTCGGTCCGAACTCAACCTCAGGCGTAGTCGGTTACACCGACTCGGACTTCGCCGGCTGTATAGACAGTCGGAAATCAACAACTGGATACTGTTTCAAATTCGGCAATGGAGCAATTTCGTGGAAGTCGAAACTTCAGGAGTGCACAGCGACCTCAACGACCGAAGCAGAATATGTAGCTGCGTCCGACGCTGCAAAAGAAGCTTTGTGGCTCGGCCGGCTGGCGCACACGTTTCGGCAAGTCGACCATGACTCGGCTCCAGTTGTCTATAGCGACAGTCAAGGTGCTGTTGCCTTGTCGAGAAATCCGGTTCACCACAACGCCTCCAAGCATATCGACGTTCGATATCACTTCGTTCGGGACTGCGTCATTTCAGGGAAAATCGGTCTAGAGAAAATATCCACAACCGACAATGTCGCAGATGGAATGACCAAGTGTCTTTCGGCAGACCGCTTTCGGTCCCTTCGGCATCAGATGGGCGTAACGACAAACCAGTCCGGTTAGAGCCGGACACAGCGCAGGATGGTCTCCGACAACCGACATCAGTTCCTTAACGATCGGCTTCAACTCTTCCGACCCGACCAGTCCGGTCTTCTGCCTTCGGACCCTACCGACTCGAACAAAACTGATATGTCCGAGAACCTAGGTTTATACCTGTAATCTTAGATAACCCATGTATACGCCCATTACGGGGGAGTGTCGAATACAAGTGTATAATGGACGTATTCACACTATCCCTTGTGTAGATCAAGTTTGGGCCATTTGTGTAATTAGCATAAATGGTAGTTGCCCTAAGTCGGTCACTATATATAGTGACCTTGTAACCTTTTTGTAAGGTTGGTTGTATTATTCTTTTCTATTGAATAAAGAGTCTTTTGTGTCTCTCTCTCTCTCTCTCTCTGTCTCTGTGCACGATCTTGCAAACTGTCATACGCAGGTACTCAACCCCAATCGAATGCTATTTGATCTTCCGCATCGACACGGCCTTTGTATCCAACAAGCTACCCCCGGGACCGGTATGACAGAGACGAATCCCCGGAAGACGACAGACGCGGAGAAGAGAGGCGACAAGGATACGCTGATAGAAGACGCGACAACTATGACCGAGAGGAGAGACGCAAAGAAAGCTACCCCAGGGACCGGTACGACCGAGACGAAGCCCCGGAATACGACCGACGCGGAGAAGAGAGGCGACAAGGGAACCGAAATTTCCGACGGAATCAGAAGCGTGGATTTTTCCGAAGAGAGGAACGTCGGGAGGCAGCAAGAAATGACAACCCGGTATCCGTACCGGATAACCGAAAAACCGAAGACGACCGCCGGAGCATACCCACCCTCCAAACTGGGGACAAAGGAGAAACGAGCAACAGTCACAAGGTGTACTGTTATTACTGCCGCAAGGAAGGCCACTATAGTAACCAATGCCCAAGCAAAAGCTATGACAAGCAGCCGGAAGTCAACATGGTTACAGCCGAAATAACAGAAGTACAGCAGGTCACAACCCGGTCAAAGGGAAAGACCGCCGAGTGGGAGGCCCAGGAGGCAATCAGAAAACAAGCGACACAATGGATCAAAGCAGGAGGACTGCAAACAATCGAAAACCCTTCCAGTGAAATCCTGTTCGAATATTTCGGGGAATACTCTATCAGCAGCAAGGCGTACCGAACGCAGGGCGGAGAGAACCTGCTGTTCGGAGAAGTGGCCCGCGCTATGATGGAATACGGATTCGTGAATCCCCGTCCCCCAGCCATAGCCAAGTATCGGGCAACATTCTTGATAGCATCGTACGAGGGCTTACAAAAAGACTGGCTCCATTTCATAACCGAAGGATTGAAGGAGGCCATCAAAAATCTGGTGGAAGGAAAAAAGCCATGGGCCGGGATAGCACAATGGCTAACGGTGTTAGTCCCACCGGTACTCCCCATCACACAAAAGAAAAGAGGTCGGCAGGAGATGACGCCGAAAAAGATAACAAAGCGCCGACAGATCTTGGAGAAACACACCCCCGGATGGACCCCGCAAGAAGCAGAACAACAGGGGGAAGGACCATCCCGACAGCAACAGGAACCGGCCACAAAGGCAAAACCGGCAGGTAAAGGCAAAACCGGCAGGTAAACGCAAAGGGAAAGCGGCTGAGGAGGAACCGGTAGCGCGCAAACCAATCCATATAACGCTGCGACGGCCGGAACCGGAACCAGAGGTCTCTAGACAAAAGGTCCGTCTGGTACCCGCACCGGAGGAGGAAACTGAAACAGAAGACTCATCCGAACCACTGGTAAGACTCCCAGCAAGACAAGGTCGGGAGAAACGGGCGAAAGGACCGGCTCCACCAGTGGACAGAACTCAGCAGAGGGCGCAAGGACCATCTCCAGTAGCCGAGGCGGAAATAGCACCGGAACCTGTACCCAGGGAAGCAGCACCGACACCGGTTGGGCGGGACTTCAGAAAACCGGTCATCCCAGAGAAGAAGAAGGAACGAGCGCCGGAGCCGGAGCCAGAGAAGAGGCCGGAAAATCAGCCTGGCTTAAGTGAGCAAGGCCACCCCGAAATAGGAAGAACAAAGCCACAATGGCTGAGATGGCTTTCGGAGCAGTTATCGGGAGTAGCAGACCAGTTAGAGAAAGAAGAAACGTGTCGGCAACAGCTGACGCATACAACAACTCAGGAGTTGGTCGCGCTCCGAACACAGATCGAGGAAATGCAAGGGGAGCTGTTGCAGGCAAGGGAAGGAATTCAACAAGCACAAGCTGTCACCGAGCCGGTCGGGACAATAAGGAAGCAACCAGAACCGGAACCGGAACCGGTAGCCTTGCAAACCGGCCCTGAGACCGAAAAAATAATAGAAACCTTACGAGAGGAGTTACAAGCTCAGGAGGCATTAAGGGAAAGAGAAAGGGAGCAGCGGAAAGCGGTGGAGGATGACAGACAAAAAATGGAAGAAGGCCTCCGGAAAGGTCGAGCCGCTAATGACCGACTGCAAGAAGAAAAAGAGAAGCTGCAGAAGGAGAAGGACCGACTACGTCGACATGCTGAACAAGAGATAGAACGACTGCAGGAAGAACTCCGACAACAGAAGGACCGGGACGATCGGTTAAGAGCTCAGGCAAACCGACGCCTGAAGCAGAAGACGGAGGACTTCGACCGTCTCTACAGAGATCACAAGCAGGCCGAGTCGGACAACAAAAAACGAGCAGCAGACTACGACCGGCAAATAGAGAAGCTGAAAGAGCAGCTCAAAGAGACCCGATTAGACCTGGCTAAGGCGATGGATGAGGTGAGTGCCAACAAGGAAGCATTGTCGGCGGAAATAGCCCAAGCAACGGAGAGAAGGAAGGAATTAGAGGCGCTAAGGCGGGAAAAGCTGGACCTGACCAAGATCCGGAATGAAGAAAAGG
Organism: Azolla caroliniana; assembly: GCF_043228905.1. Lineage (NCBI taxonomy): Eukaryota > Viridiplantae > Streptophyta > Polypodiopsida > Salviniales > Salviniaceae > Azolla > Azolla caroliniana. The sequence continues at coordinate 5,181,984 of NW_028230448.1, read as the reverse complement.
AAAAATCGACCTTCACGATCAGCAAACTGCAGAGTACCTATGAAAAGCAGAAAGCAGATTACGAGGCCCAGGCTCAGATAATGGCCGACATTATAAAACGGGCAAGGAAGGAAAAGCAGGAAGCTTATGCGCATGCTAAGGCAGGAGTTGACCGGATCAAGCTCATCATGTCAGGATGGAGTACCCGAGCTCAGGCAAGTATCAACGAAAGTACGGAAAAGCTATGGAAGGAGTGGTCACAACAGGCAGCCGAGCTGCAGACACTCCGAGCGAATGCCGAGAATCGGAAGAAGACCGGGGACAGGTTCTACAAGATGGATGAAGAAAGTATCGTCACCATTCGGGAGGAATTGTCGGAGGATTTCTACACTTTAGCAGAAGAACACCTCAAAGAAATCCGAAGGTTGGTAGAGAGGTTGGATGACGGGCAGCTCGCAACTCAGTTGGAGTTGGAGAGATACGAGCAGGACCGGTTACGACATGAAGCTAAGGGAAGAACGACGCCAACCACTATTGGTGAGGGAACGCGACCGGATGAAGATGAACCAACCGACACCGAACAACCCCGACAAGGAATACCTGAAGACGAACTTGAAGAAGAGCAGGAGCGGACCGATGCCGGAGAAGAAGAAGAGCTGAGACCGGAAGACACCAGGGCAGAGGAAGGAGGCATATCAAGTCGACCAGTCGAGACCGGAGAAAGCGACACCGGTAACAGAACAGAGCCAGGAACGGAGGGAGAACAGGAAGAACCCGGACGAAGCGGTGAGGAAGCACCGGCACCACGGAATCAAGCAGAGCCGGAGCAGAAAATTTTTACGGAACAGCCTACCCAACAGGAGGTCGGAGACCAGGCAGGCAAGGAACAGGAACAGGAGGAAGAAGCACCACTTGACACTATCGAGCAAAGTGTGCTCGATATTTTGGAGGAAGACTGAGGCCGGGAGTGGATTCGAAGTGCAAGGCACTTTCCCACGGGCGTGCCATGTGTTGGCCGGTCAGAAGAGCAAGGACAAGTGGGAAGGCGGAATCGGATCGGATAATAGGAAGTAATAGTAGAATTATTATTCGGAGGGACGGATTCGGTACAGTTGTACCGATCCGGATCCGAACCGATTCGGATGTCGGTTGCCTAAGCGCACCGATTGTAACCTTGCCGGATGCCTATAAAAGGATCCGATGATTTGTAAAGTGTTTTGACGGAAGTAATACAATAGTAATCATTATGTATTTATCTCTATCTCGTATTGTTTGCCGTCCGTGCTTAATTATAATTATCTTATGCGTGTAACCTAGCATCCAATCCTTACCACCCCTTTGGAGAAGTGTCGGGTAGACACCTGTGTTGAGGCTAGTCCGGCCAGACAGACAACAAACGGGAACTGCTCTGGCAATTCTTCTCTATATGCCAGGAACCGCACGAAACGGTCGCGCAGTTCACGATCCGGTTCCAGGATCTCTACAGGCAAGTGGCCGATGATGTCTCGGCACAACATATACCAGACACTTTCCTATCCAGTTTACGAGAGCCTCTACGAATGACTCTCGCAATTACAAATTTCGCCAACCATACTATCGAACAAGTCATAGCGCGCGTTCTCACCCTCGATCGGACCCAGCACGGCACGGCCTTCTCAATGACATCCTTGCAAAACGCTCTTCCCCAAGAGGACAATCGTTTTCGCCAAGCCCTCCAATGCACGACGTGTTCAGGATCAGGGCACCTGGCCCTCGAATGTCCCCACCGACCACAGTGTCCGATCTGTCAGTCTCGAGCTCACACGGTCGAGTAGTGCGAATATAATATGCTGAACCGCACAACGGCGGCACCGGTCCGCCAGATCAAGCCACGAAATACATACTCTCAGCAGGATGAGCGATATGTCTACCGAGACCAGGATAACGACCGACCGTGATCCCCGGATTGACGGCGCCGAGACAACGACTACCGACGTGATGACCGCCGCGATCATTATTGCGATGACCAGCACGACGATTATGCTCGATCTGATGACGATCGCAATGACCGGTATGACCGACGTAACTCACGCATTGATCGGCGAAACGGCAACCGCAACACATGCAACAATAGAAGACCTAATGACAACCGCCGACGGGACGCTCCTCAAAATGACCAGCGCAACTCCAACGCACCTCGGAACAACCCACCACCAAACGAGACTGAGAATCAACAACAACAACTTCCACACACAGACCGACCGGACACCAGTAGCTCGGCCAATGTGACATGTTTTAAATGTAACCAACCAGGCCACTACGCCACGCAATGTCCAACAACCAACCGTGGCAAGGCACCCGCGGTGAACAGTATCATGGCCGATGTTCAAACGATCACTACCTGGAGTAAAGCGCAGACTACTCAGTGGCAAATCCAGGATGAAGTATGTCAGGTAGCAAAAGAATGGATCGACACGGCCAATAAACATAATTCCGTACGCATGCAAACTGACATGAGAGACGGGCCCAGTGAAGTACCACAAACCTCGGCACCATCCACGTCGTCGGAGGACTAGCTGAGTCCCTCGTAATTAGATAATCTTGTAAGGTCACCGGTCGTAGGCCGTGTTCTGTAATCTTTTCTGTCGCAGTAATATATCTGAATTGTGCCAAGTTTGCTCCATGTGTCTGTGCGTTGATTCATACCTATGATTTGAGCGCCGCCCACCCCTACCAAGATCTCGTTAGTGTTTTCTCTCTGAGCATTGTCTCTCTCTCGACGCCTCTGTTACGAGCCTTCACGTACCACGCCCTTGAATACTGATAGCCGCAGATCTATCGAAGGTGTTCACCCAAAGGAACGGGTAACATTTTGAAGCCTCTAATAGTTGACGTGGCCGATCCGCTTGTGCCATAAGTTGATATCCGATTCGACCTTTTGACCCTTTGCAAATAAAGCGGTGCTGACGTCGTTGTGTCGAGGATGAACATCCTCCCGTCCCGACGCCCTTGCACGATGACTTGGCCCTCTTCCTTGATGAGGCACCCGAGGTGTGTAAACCGCACTTGCATCCTGTGGTTGACGATCAGCCCGACTAACACCAGGTTCTTTATGATTGTCGGAACGTGAAGCACGTTCATAAACTTCCCTTTTTGTTGGACATGACTGAATGGAACTTCTTTGACATGCACGATCGGGTGAGGAGCGTCATCTCCAGTCTCGACAAATCCCAGTTCCTCTAGCTTTTCCAGAAATGAGAACCACTCTTCGTGGCACGTCAGGCGGTTAGACATTCCGTAGTCAACGTACCGCACTTCCTGCAATCCAGAAGTGGTCTTCTTCATCGACTTCGCCTTGTGTTTCATCATAAAGGCTAGCCATTTTCCGGTATTTTCGGTCTCGGATCTTTCTGATCGTTCAACGTAGTGCGAGCATTTGGTCATGCACATAGGACGTGAGGTAATACAACACTCTACTCGCTCCTTGCTCCCATGACGGGAAGTCCTTGTGTGCCGGCTACGGTGCCACTTCATTCGCTCCGTCGACATAACTCCAGTAACCATGTCCGAGCAGGTAGTGGTGCATGTTGTAAGACCAAGATGCATAAATGCTTCTATCGAGCTTCTCCGTTGGAAGAGAGCTTGCCATCCCTCTGTCCATTCTTTCTTCAGTCTGTTCTCTTTTTCGGAAATTAGTTTTTCTTTGGTCTACTTAGGCTTTCTGTTGGCAACAGAGGATTCTCAACCCTCGCGCTCTAATACCATGAAAAGAATTATGTGTAGAAGCTTGAAGAGCTAACCGACTTCACCGTATGTTAACAAGAAATATACACGGGTTTAATGGAAGCTTCAAACCACATAGAGAGTACATGGGAGAGACAGAGAGAGAGCAGAACAACATAAACTCAATTTCAAAATATCACTCTGTACATCCAATGTGCTCAGTTAGAACTTTTATACAAGTCCTTAAAAGGATTGACCAAGGTTGTTAGGTACGTTAGATACGGTATGTATGCCATACGTATATAACGTATTAATACGTGTATAGTACTTCCCAATTTAAAAATACGTTAAATACGTTTTTTAATATGTTAAATACTTATAAAATACGTAAAATGCGTATTCTATGTATAGTACGTTAAATACGTATTCTACGTATAGTACGTTAAATACGTATTCTACGTATAGTACGTTAAATACTTGTAGAATTTGAAAATTATTTATCTTTATAAAAAATATCTGTAATCTTGTAAAAAATATATATGTTTACACAATTTTGTGATGTACAACCTAAAATGCATATAAGACATATGAACATTTCACATCCTAAAATACTTGTATTATGGATGTCAACATTCACTTATTCTATAAATCAATGTAAGTGTATATCACGACGTTCTACTTCAAATTGTAATGATTTATGATTATGCCTTCATAGATTGAGGAATTGTCTGTGATTATCACACTTAGGATAGGTTTCTATCTTCGTCTTATTCTTCTTCAATCTTGTGCAATTATCACACTCAAAGTTAGGACAAGTTTTTGTCTTCTTTTCTCTCTTCTTCTTCTTCTTCATTGTCGTCCTCATCTCTTATGTTCTTCTTTCTTCCTTCTTTTGGCTTCTTTTTCACTAAAATCTTTTTTTGTTTTATTTCTTGTTGGGGTTTTCCTTACATTGTTTTATAAATACATATTATACCTATTTTTTCACATGTATGTTAAATACCATATTGGGCAAAGGTATATGATATTTGACTAAACAACATTGAGGTATAGTACACACTATACAAATTATGAGGTATTATACGTATTTAAACATTAAATACGGGTACGTAAACAACCATGGGACTGACAAAAGTACTGATATGTACTTCAATGCTCATATGAGCGACTTACACTGACTCCAAGACATATGCCTATGTACTACTAGGCTTGGACAGTAGGCTCGAACGGCCTACCGGTTCTCACTATTCCAGAGTACTATCCTGTTCTCCGGTCTGGCTCTAGGTTCCGCATACCGATCTATCTGGGTACCTATCCAGTTCTCCACTCTAGATACCGATCCGGCTCTAGGTTACTCAGCTGATCCAGATCCGGATGAGCTTGTTTGCTCAACAGTCAGTATGGATCTTTACAAGGGTAAACTCTTGTTCTTCCACTTTCTCCTACAACCAGTGATACCTCCTATGTATATGTTTAGTCCGAGAGTGGTACACAACATTCTTGGTTGGCTAGATGTATGACGCTTTGGCAATCACAATGAAGCAATAACTCCATTTGCTTCATTCCCAACTCACTGAGAAAGTTTTTCATCCAAATCAGCTCTTTGTCGACCTCTATCGTTGCCATATACTCTACCACTATGATCGACAAGGCCACAGACTTCTGCAGTTGTGACAGCCACGACACTGCTCCCCCTACATAGGTCATCACGTACCATGATGTGGATTGGCTGGAATTTGCATCCCCCGGCATGTTCGAATCGGTAAAACCTTCGAGTATAGGTTTTGCGACACCATACCTAAGGCATACCCTCGAAGTGTCTTTCAAGTACCTGAGTATCTATTTGACGACTGCCAAGTGTTCTTATCCTGGATTACTCATATATCAGCTTACTACCCCCACAACAAATGCTATGACTGGCCTCGTACAGACCATAGCATACATTAAATTGCCAACAACCGAGGCATATGGTACTTTCCTCATCTCAGCCTTTTGTTTCTCGCTCCTTGGGCATTGCTTAGCATTCAACTTGTGGTTGGTTGGCAACACAAAGCCGACTAGCTTTGCTTCCGACATGTCGAACCTCTCCAAGATCTTTGTCACATATTTCTCTTGTGACAACCATAGCACTTTCTTAGTTCTATCTCGAACTATGTGCATCCCCAAGATCTGTTTAGCCGTTCCAAGATCTTTCATAGCAAACGACTTGCCTAAAGCTTTCTCCAAGCTCACGATCCTCTTCGTGTCTTGTCCAACTATCAACATGTCATACACATATAATAGGAGAATCAATAAGTCACCTTCATCAATCCTTTTGAAGAACACAATGATCAACCTATCTTCTAGCATGAAAAACTCAAACTTCTTGTACCATTGGCGTGGAGCTTGTTTCAGACCATACAAGCTTTTGTTCAATCGACACATCAAGTTCTCTTTTCCTTCCTTTACAAATCCTTCGAGCCGTTGCATGTTGATCTCCTCATCTAGCTCCTTGTGCAAGAATGTTCTCTTGACATCCAATAGTTCGAATCTCCAGATCCATACTGGTAGCTAGGCTTAGAATAGTTCATATGAATGACATTTTTACGACTAGTGCGAATATTTCGTCAAAGTCGACACGTTTTTCTGATGAAACCCCTTCACCTCTATGTAGGCTTTATATCTGGGTGTGTTGTCGACTTCTCCAGTTTTCACCTTACAGACCCATTTATTTCTGGGTGTGTTTTGGTAGCTCCACCAAGTCGTAGGTATAATTTTCATGCAAGGAGTCCATCCTGTCTTGCATTGCACTTTGCCATTTCTCCTTGTGCTCATTGGCCATGGCTCTATCATAGCACTCAGGCTCATCTTCATCAATCAAGAGGATGTATTGACTAGCATATGTCATTGGTGTTCTCCTTTCTCTGAGTGGATATCTCCTTCCACATGTTTTCGGCTCCGGTTCGGATGTCTCTGGCGACTATTCTCTTGGCTTGGGTACATATGTGTCAATCGGTCGTTGAGAGTTAGCCAATTCCGACTTGTATTCCTCGATTGACTTTAATAGTGTCATAGACAGGATGCCACATAGAATATAGGGGGTTGAACCCATGAACTCCTAGTCTTATCGGGCAACCTTACTAGTTGAGCTACATTCATCTATGCATTATTGTATTGTATAAGATTCAACTTCTAACTTTGTAGGTTAATCACTAGAACTTTTAAGAAACTTCTAGAGAATGCATCTTCATGCACTCTCTAGAAGTTATCTAGCTTATATGCATACCTCCACATTCTCGTATAAATACTCGGGTGCACCTTGATTACAATCAAGGTGAACAACACCAGTTACGAAAGCATAATATTAGTTCTTGTTATCTTGTCTATTCTCTCTCTTTCTTGTTCTCTTGCTTATGCTCTCGCTCTCTCTTAGTATTTACCCTCAGCTACCCGTCTGTGACAAATAGGTTCACCGACTCCGACTCATACGTATTGGTCGGTTGCTCTGAGTCGATTGACTTGGATTTGGCTGTGACAACTAGCTATCTCTGAACAGCCGACCATGTCGGTTGACTTGGCCTTAAGTCGATAGTAGTGGGAGATGACTAGGAAGTCGATTCCGACTCTATTGCTTCCAGTCCTCAGTTGTGTTGTCTTCCAAAAAGGCCACATCTTGACTCCTTGCTACTTTCTTATTGACTAAGTCCCACAACCTATAGTCGAACTTGTCCTCTGAGTATCCCATGAATATGCATGGTTCGACTTACAGTCAAGCTTTGACCTTTGATCCTTAGCCACATGCATATACACCAAACATCTGAACACCCTCGGGTGTTAGTAGGAGACATCCTTGATACGAAGGCACTACGACTCTTCTGTGTGCACAACGGATCATGATGTGTTGGATTGTTTAGTGCTCAAGATAGAAAGGAAGGGGAAGGAGACTTACCTCTATGTAGCAAACCAAAAAACTTCTTCTATTTCATTACGCACAAAGCTCAACTCGCTCTCGTCTGTTTTTCTATTTTTTGTTCTCTCTACACACACTCTCACTCTACTCCATACTTTTTCTTTTTACCTAAGTATATAAGTCACTTACATATGCATCTAATTAGTTATCAATAGCTAAATAGCTGTGCATAGCTAAATAGTTGTTTCACCTTTATGTCCACTAGTAGCTAATTAGCTAATAGCTACTATAAGTTATTTCTCAATAAGCATCACATACCTTTGTTGAGCTTGCTTCTAAACACTCCCCCTCAAGCTCAACTTATCCTTTCTTGGGATCATGTTCAATCTTCTTTTCTTCATGCTTTTCTGACGAGAAATATGCGGAATAATTTCTGGCCACAACCGAAGCGTAGATCACTTGATGATAATCAAACGTAGAAGAAATGGGAATGGAGGTAAGTACACGAACAAAAAGAGAATACACAGGATGTTAACGTGGAAAACCCTGAGAGGGAAAAAACCACGAGAGTCCAAAGACTCCAAACTATCACTATGTCAAGTAATACAACAGGGAGCACAAAGGCAACGACCTCTTGCTCACAATCTTCGCCGGGCGGCGGTTACAACAGAGGCATGCTCTGTATCGCTCTCTCTCTCTCACTCTTTGTACAGCCGTTACACAAAATAGCACTATGCGATGACAACAACTATGATACACACACACAATGTTTGCCCAAGGTCATATTTATACTAATATGACATTGGAACTTTTTACAGATATCGCCCCAATGGGCTCTCAGAAACATATCTACATATATGTCCCTTCATCTGGTGAGAGGTTCTCACCAGGCTTGCAACATCCGGTTCTCACCGGGTCTTCCTTGCCGGGTACTCGTCATCCGGTTCTCACTAGGTCTTGCTTACCGGGTACTCATATCCCATCCGGAGGGACCGAAATCCTAACAAACTCCCCCTTCACTCCGGCATGGGATGCCTCGTTAGTCCAATTCGCTTCCGGCATGCATCTAGCTCGTCGGGCGTCAGCACCTTGGTCAGCATATCCGACCTGTTCTCCTCCGTGTGGATCTTCATCAGCACAAACTCTCAGTCTTCTACTCGCTCCCGAATCCATTGGTACCTCCGCTGGATGTGCTTCATCCTAGAATGATACGCTGCGTTCTTCGCAAGGTGGATGACACTTTGACTGTCACAATAGAGTCGATATTCCTCTTGCCGGATCCCTAGCTCCTTCATCCATGGTATTTCCTTGCCGGCTTCCACAGCCGCCATGTACTCCGCTTCCGTGGTTGACAATGCAATCGTCTTCTGCAGTCTCGATTGCCACGAAACAGCTCCCCCCGCATATGTCATGACATATCCGGATGTTGACCGGCTGGTATCCGCATCATCCGACATATCCGAATCGGTGAAACCGTCAAGTTGGGGTTTACCGGAGCCGAATCGGAGACACATACTTGAGGTGCCTTTCAAGTATCGGAGTATCCATTTTACCGCATTCTAGTGCTCCTTGCCGGGATTGCTCATAAACCGGCTCACCACTCCGACTGCATATCTGATATCCGGTCGGGTACACACCATTGCGTACATTAGGCTCCCGACAACAGAGGCATATGGTATCTTCATAATATCCGTCTTCTCTAATTTCGTCTTCGGGCTTTGCTTACCGGATAACCTACAGTTTGCCGGTTTCGCATATGACATGTTGAACCATTGAAGCACCTTTGTCACGTACTTCTCCTATGACCGCCACAATTGATTCGTTGGCAGGTTCCAAATGATATGCATCCCCAGCATCTGTCTTGCCAGACCCAAGTCTTTCATTGAGAAGGTCCGGTTCAGGGCCTTCTTCAACATCCGTATCTTGACTTGGTCTCATCCGATGATCAACATGTCGTCCACGTACAAGAGGAGTATCAAGAAGTCTCCACCTTCAAACTTCTTCACAAATACGCAGTGATCGGCCCGCGTCTTGTGGTACCCTTGATCAGTCATGAAGGAGTCGAACTTCCGGTACCATTGCCGAGGAGCCTGCTTCAACCCGTAGAGGCTCTTTTTTAACCGGAAAACCAGGTGGTCCTTCCCTTTCTTCACAAATCCCTCCGGTTGCTGCATGTAGATCTCCTCTTCGAGATCGCCATGGAGGAACGCCGTCTTCACGTCTAACTGCTCTACCTCGAGGTCCATGCTTGCCGCTATGCTCAACATTGTCCAGATGGAAGTCATCTTTACTACCGGGGCAAATATCTCATCGAAGTCCACGCCCTTCTTCTGCTGGAACCCCTTCACCACGATCCTAGCATTGTACCTTGGAGGGTTGCCGGCATCTCCCGGTTTCAACTTGTACACCCACTTGTTTCGGAGTGCCCTCTTTCATTTCGGCAACTCCACCAATTCATACGTGTGGTTCTCATGTAGGGAATCCATCTCCTCCTGCATGGCACTCAACCACTTGTGGCTATGGGTGTCATCTTTCGCTTCTTCGAAGCTTTCCAGCTCCCCCTCATTGGTCAGTAGCACATGCTCTCCATCCGAAAATCTCCGGGGGGCCCTTCTCTCTCTGAGAGGATATCTCCGTCTTTGTCTCTTAGCAACCGGATCCTCTATTTGTTCTTCATCCGAATCCAATTCGGGGTCTTGGCCGGTTCCGGTTTCAGCTTCCTCTACTTCTTCTTTTCCCAGTTCAGTATCCTCACCGTAACCGGCTGGTTCCTCGAGTGTCAACCGGCTCTTAGTCGGGTGGGTCCGAATCTCATCGGAGTTCATTATCTTCTTCTCCAACTCCCAGTCGGCAAGATTCTTGTCCTCCATGAAGATAATATCTCGGCTCCGAAAAACCTTCTTGTCAACCGGATCCCATACTCGGTAGCCGAACTCATCATCGCCGTATCCGAGGAATATGCATGGCCGGGTCTTTGGATCCAACTTTCCTCTCCGGTGCTTAGCAACATGCATGTACACGAGACACCCGAACACCTTCAGATGTCGGTAGGACACTTCCTTACCGGTCCACACCTTTTGCGGCGTGTCTCCATCAAAGGGCACTGAGGGTGATCTGTTTATCACATACGTTGTTGTCGACAGCGCCTCAGCCCAAAACTTCTTGGGTAGATTAGCATGTACTAGGATACTCCGGACCCTCTCCATTATGGTCGGGTTCATCCTCTCGGCCAACGCATTTAGTTCCGACGTCTTCGGCATGGTAAATTCGAGCCGGATTCCCTTCAAGCAGCAGTACTCCTCGAACTGCCCCCGATATTCTCCTCCGTTATCTGCTCGAACAGCCTTCAGCTTCCGTCTGGTTTCTCTTTCCACTCTTGCGTGGAGCTCCTTGAAGACGGATAACACCTGATTCTTCGTCTTCAACGGTGTGGCCCACAACCTTCTACAATGGTCATCTATGAACGTCATGAAGTACTGTGCTCCGGCATGGGACTTTGTGTCCACTTGACACACATCGGTATGCACCAACTCCAATGGTGCATTACGTCTCATCGGTGGCCTTGATCAAAAGGAGGTCCGGTTTTGCATACCGGCTAGGCAGTCGGTGCACCTCTCAAGATGCACGTTCTTCACCGGAATGAGGTTGTCATCGGCAAGCCTCTTCATCCCCTTCACGCTCATGTGACACAGTCTCTTGTGCCACAATTCACTGGCAGTGTCGGATGCCACGTTCACTTCTTCCAGGCATAACCGGGCATTCATCAAGTACAACGTGTTGACCTTCCAGGCCCGAGCCACTATCAGGCTCCCTTTGCGAAATTTCATGACTCCGTTCCGGATGCTACCCATGTAGCCTTCATCATCTAGCCGACCGGTTGATATCAGGTTTAGTCGAACCTCCGGAACGTGTCGGACATCCTTCAGGAGCAGCTTGCATCCAGTTGGTGTTGTCAACCACACGTCTCCTATGCCGACAATTCGGCATGTACCTTCATTCCCCATCCGGACACAGCTGTGATCACCGACTGTGTAGGATGAGAAGGTGGAACGATGCTCTAGAATCGACAACCCACGTTGTCTCGTCGCCAGCAAGGTTCAACTCACTCTCCTCGGTGATGAGCATCAACACTTCTTCACTTGCCGCGATTGTCGTCGTTCCCCTTTGGTGCGGTCCCCTCCGGTCTTTACCGTTCCGGTCGGGTGTCCGCTTTGAATCGGTACCTTCGGTTTCCTTGTCTTTTCGGAAGTGCCGACAGTTCTTCTGGAAGTGTCCCAGCTTGCCGCAATAGAAGCAAATAGGTCTCCCCCTTGACTTTGACCGTGTCCCTGACTTTTCCCGGTTCTCAGGACTACGGTTCCTTTGTCTTCCGCATTCCTATTCGGTAAGGAGAGCTTTGGAGTCGGAGCTCGTATCCTTGTCTTTCTGATGCGCCTCCTCGTCTAACAAGCTCGACTTCACTCTTGCTAGGGATAACCGTTTCCCTTCCGGCCCGGCGTTGCCCAAAGTGACAACCAACGTCTCCTAGCTATCTGGGAGGGAACCGAGCAGGAGTAGTGCTAGTACCTCATCGGCGAGAGGTACTTCCAATGATGTTGCCTGGTGGATCAGCCCCTGGAAGGCATTCATGTGCTCCGCCATGTTGTAGCCATCTTGTTACCGGAGTCTTACTAGCTTTCGAAATACCAAAACATGATTAACAACATTTTTGTTCTGAAACATAATGCCAATCTTCTCCCAGATCTCATGAGCCTTGCTCTCTTCATTGAAGTTGTTGTATAGACTCATGTCGATGAAGCACCGTATGTACGCCGTTGTCTTCATGTGCATCACCTCCCATATCGTGGCATCAATCTTGTCTGGTCTCTTGTCCCCGAACTGAACCGGCAACCAAAGATCTTTAACCACGAGCATGCCCCTCATCTTCAACTTCCACATTGAGTAGTTGGAGCCGGTGAGCTTGAACATGCCTCCCAATGAATCGTCCATTTTTCTGTGTCGTTTCGCTCTGATACCAGTTTGACGAGAAATATGCGGAATAATCTCCAGCCACAACCGAAGCGTAGATCACTTGATGACAATCAAACGCAGAAGAAATGGGAATGGAGGTAAGTACACAAACAAAAAGAGAATACACAGGATGTTAACGTGGAAAGCCCTGAGAGGGAAAAAACGACGATAGTCCACAGACTCCAAACTATCACTATGTCAAGTAATACAACAGGGAGCACAAAGGCAACGACCTCTTGCTCACAATCTTCGCCTGGCGGCGGTTATAACAGAGGCATGCTCTGTATCGCGTTGTCTCTCTCACTCTCTGTACAATCGTTACACAAAATAACACTATACGATGACAACAACTATAATACACACACACAATGTTTGCCCTAGGTCATATTTATACTAATATGACATTGGGACTATTTACAGATATAGCCCCAATGGGCTCTCAGAAACATATCTACATATATGTCCCTTCATCTGGTGAGAGGTTCTCACCGGGCCTGCAACATCCAGTTCTCACCGGCTCTTCCTTGCCGGGTACTCGTCATCCGGTTCTCAACGGGTTTGCATCATCCGGTTCTCACCAGGTCTTCCTTGCCGGGTACTCATATCCCATCCGGAAGGACCGAAATCCTAACATTTTCAACTACCATGCCGATGGTTATAACTCCCATCATGTCTCTAAACTGTGTATGTTTTTCCATGCTCAATCCCTTCGTAAGAATATCAGTCACTTGCTGATTTGTACTTACATACAACAGATCCACTTCTCCATCAATCATATTTTCTCTAACAAAGTGATAACGCACTTCAATGTGCTTTGTTCTTGCATGGAACACTGGGTTTTTTGCGAGCTGAATGTTGCTCATATTGTCACACCAAATTGTGACAACACCATCCATATATTCTCCCAAATCAGCAAGCAGTCGTCTGATCTATACCTCTTCACAGGTAGCTATTGTAGCTCCTCTATATTCAGCTTCAGTACTTGATAGTGCAATAATAGCTTGTTTCTTGCTACTTCATGAAATAGTTGCACTTCCCAATGTAAACATATATACACTTGTGGATCTTCTATCAGTTTGGCTTCTAGCCCAATCAACATCTGTATATCCTTCCAACTTTATGCCCAGATCAGTCTTGTAAAACAATCCATAGTTCTGAGTAGCTTTTACATACCTCAAGATTCTTCTAATGTAGTCCAAGTGTGGCTTTGTTGGCTATTGCATAAACTGGCTGACTAATCCAACTACATAACTCAAATCAGGTCTGGTTATAGTCAAATATACGAGGTTCCCACCATAGACCTGTACATGTTTACATCTTCTATTTTGGCTCCCAAATCAACCCTCAATTTGTAGTTCTTATCTAGTGATACACCAATAGGTTTGCATCCAAGCATACCATACTTCTTCAACATAGTTTTTGCATACTATTTTTGCAACATATATATACCACTTTCAGATCTGATCATCTCAATGCCAAAAAAGTATCTCAACTCTCCCAAATCCTTCATATGAAATTGCATTTCAAGATTTTTTTTTCAGCTTGCTTATTTCATCCATGGAATCACCTCCAATGATTAAATCATCAACATAAATCAAAATAACAACAATGCAATCATTTATCCTTTTTACATACAATGATGGATCAACCTTTAACATTTTGGAAGCAAATTTTTTCAGAGATTCTGAAAGTTCTTTATGCCATGCCCTTGGTGCTTGTTTCAATGCATAGAGAGCCTTTTTAAGCCTACATACATATTCTGGATGCTTCTTATCTTCAAAACCTGGTGGTTGACACATATACACTTCTTCTTCTAAGTTACCATGTAAAAAAGGCATCTTTTACATCCATATGGTGCAGAACCCATCTTTTGGTTGCACTCACAACAAGTAGTGTTCTCAATGTTGCCATCTTTGCAACCGGTGCAAATGTTTCATCATAATCAATTCCTTGCATCTGGGCATATCCCTTTGCCACAAGTCTTGCTTTATGTCTACTAACATTTCCATTGGAATCATGCTTTGTCTTGTAGACCCATTTGCGACCTACAACATTTTTTCCTTTCGGTGACTTTACCAAATCCCATTATCTATTTTCAGCCAATGCATCTATTTCTTCTTTCATTGCATTCACCCATTTCTTATCAGATTTTGCTTCATCAAAACTGTTTGGATCCGGGATTTGTACTACTTTAGACATGTATGCATATTGCATAGCCATATATGTGTCATAACCAAATCTTTCAACAGTCTTTTTCTCTCTATTTGATCTTCTCAGTTTTTGATTTGCATCCTTCATTGCTTTTTCCATACCAGGGATTTTCAAGGCTCGTATACCAAGCTCATCATCCAATAATGTATCTGAATCTACATCTTCCATGTTTCTAGACCCATCATCAAGCATTTCATATTCTAGCATCTTCTGTTTTCCCTTTTTATCGTCATATTTTTTTTATCTTGCATTTTTTCCACTCCATGCATTTGAATCAAATTTACTACCTGAGCTTCCAGATGGTCCAGTACATTCTATCGATGTTAAAGTTTGTTGTCCAACATTGCTTCCATTTCAATGGCAATCTCTTCCATTTTCAGATTTTTCTCTGTCTTCATTTTCACAGTCTTCATCAGTTTCTACGTTTTGTTTTGGGTTGTACCAACTGCCCAACTCATCAAATATTACATCACGGCTTACCACAATCTTTTTTGTCAAAGGGTTATAGCATTTATACCCTTTTTGCTCCTCTGAATATCCAACAAGAACACATTTTTCAGCTTTTGGATCAAGCTTACTTCTTACTTCAGTAGGTACATGAACATAGGCAAGGCATCCAAACACTTTTAAGTGTTCTAGACTAGGCTTCCTACCATAGAAACATTCTTCAGGAGTTACTTCATGCACTCCAGATGTTATACATCTATTTAGGATATAGTTTGTTGTGTTTACAGCTTCTCCCCAGTAATACAATGAAATATTTTTTTCTGTCATTAAAGCCCTTGCTGTGTTCACCAAAGTTCTGTTTTTTCTCTCAGCAACTCCATTTTGTTGTGGAGTATATCTACGTGTAAACTGTCTCCTTATTCCTTGATTGCATAGAAAATCAGAAAATTCATTGGAGAAGTATTCTCCTCCTCCATCAGATCTTAAACATTTTATTCTAGTTCCAGCCTACTTTTCTACCATGCATTTAAACTTACGGAAACAATCAAATACTTCACTTTTTTCTTTCATGAAGTAAACCCATGTTTTCCTTGAGCAATCATCAATAAATGTTACATAAAACTTACATCCACTTATTGATACATTTTTTGTTGGTCCCCATACATCCATATGTACCAAATCCAACAAATTTTTGCTTACATGTCTTTCATGAGGGAAAGGTAACCTGTTTTGCTTTCCATATTGGCATGCTTCACATATTTTGCTCATCTCACGGTCTTTCAACTTAGGCAGTCCAGCCATTGCAATTTTCCTCAACATATTTTCCAGGTTTGCATACTTATGTGACTGATTCTTTTATGCCACATTTCCACATCTGAGATTACACTCATTCCTTTTGCAATCATGGCTGTAATATTTTTAGGCATATCCACATCTAACACAAACATCCTTCCTTGTCATTTTCCTTTTGCAATAAGCTTTCCCTGTTTCTCTATAAAGCATCCACTTTGCTTAAACTTAACTTGCATTCCTTGCTCTACTATTTGTCCAACAGAAATAAGTTTTTTGCAAGGTTTGGAACATGCATCACGTTCAGCATATACTTTGTTTTTCCTTTGTCTTCCCACAATGGGATATCTCCAACATGCTAGATTGTATGAGTGGTGTTATCACCAATCTGTACATAACCAGGAATCTCTGGTTCCCTTAAACTGTCAAACCAATTTGCATGTCCTGTCATATGATTAGATGCCCCAAAATCTACATACCACATAAAATCATCATTACATCTCTATGAACATTCAACCACTGTTGTTGTTTCATGTTGCACCACAAATGCACCATCTTTATCATAGTCTTCACTAGTTGAAGCATAATTATTATGTTGTCTCTTCCAACTTTTTTCATCATTTTGCTTTTTATAGCATTCTGCCTGTGTATGGCCTAGTTTTCCACAGTACCAATAGCCATCATCATTCAAATGAGTTTGCTTACCTCTACCTCGATTGCTCCCCCTGCCTTTGATCTTGTTTCTTCCTCGTACAGCCTGTTGTCCTCTTCCTCGTACAACCTGTTGTCCTCTTCCTTGATAATTGTTGTTGGTTCTAGCTGAACCAAATTTTCCATGGCCTCTTCCAGCACTATTGTAGAGGGGTTTCCCCTCAGTCTCAGAGTTTCCTTTGATTACATCATCCATCTGATTTCTTTCTTCCACTACAAGCATTGAAACTAGATCTAGAAAACTAGGGATGCTATCCCTTGTGAGAATAGATGTTTTAAAGCTTTTATATTGAGCTCCTAACCCTCTTAAGCATATTTCCACCTTATCATCATCTTCTACATTCACATTAATAGAATCAAGTGATTCACATATGCTCTTTATTTTCAGAGCATACTCATTCACTGACATCTTACCTTTTTCCAAGGTCTTTAGCTCAGTCTTCAACTGAAGCTTTTTAGCCTTTGTGTTCACTGCAAACATGTTAAGAATTAAGTAAGTAATTAAGCAAGGATTAATTAGTACCTAATTATGTGATTAGTACCTAAACATGTTGCATAGTCGGCATTCTTCGAGTTGGGTCAATTTTCTTGTGCGCCTTTGATGTAGCTCTAATACCCTTGCCCGACGAGGTATTGGGTCATCTTGGGCTCCCAAGATGAATAATTGCTCCGGTCTAGCTTTTCACTAGGCAGCGAGCTACCCATTTGTGTGTTCATGTTGATTGTGTCTTCTCTTCATTTCATTTTCTTCCTTCAATCATGTGTACGTGCTACGTATCGGTACTACGGTAGCCGATAGCCGAATTTTGTCGTCAGCTTCTCAAACCCACAATCATGGAGTCGGGTGGGCTTAGTGGATTTTCTAAACCACATGCTCTGATACCATGTTAAGAATTAGGTAAGTAACTAAGCAAGGATTAATTAGTACCTAATTATGTGATTAGTTGATAAGCAGAAGATTAAGTGATATGTGTGTGTATGTGTGTGAGAGGAAGAGAGAGAGAGAGAGAGAGAGAGAAATACACTTATGAAGAACACAAGATGGGGGATGAGTAACTATATTAAATTAGCATTATCATCATCCTCAAATACAAAAATACCCACAATGAGGTATATATACATCTCATGTGCAAAGGTGCACATGTGTGAGTAGAATATAGGTACTAATGTGTAAGTCTTATATTAAATGTACTTAGGAGTGGAGGATCTAGAATATCCCACTTAAGTACAAGGTCCTATTTAAGGCGTTATAGTCAACATTTCTAACTAGAGTCTATCTAGGTAACTACGAAGTGACATGGTTGACTAACTAACTAAACTAAGTTGAGCTTGATCTCTCAACACTCCCCCTCAAGCTCAAGTGTGAGGCGTCCGATATTCGCTTTGGCTTTCGACGTTGTTCGGCTTTCGATGTCGGCTTCTGTGCGGCTTCCATCCGGCCTTCGACTTTCTTCGCCATGGCAATCATGGGTCCTCCCCCTCAAGCTGGTGACGAAGGCTTGTAGATTGTGGGCGAAGGCCGACTACTTCCACCCACTGTGTGTTATGAGCCGCTTTGGTGGAGCTCTTGGGCTCTTGTTCGGCCGCTACCTTCGTCTCGAAGGCATAGTGATGAGCCATATACTTATTGTAGCTGAACCGAGTGACGAGATTCTTCTCTCTAGAAGAGCGTCGAAGTTTTTCGCTTGCCGATGTGAGCGCCTTCTTTACTCTAGGTGTACGCATGATGGGTATACCAAACTCGCTGTCCAGTGAGGGAGCCGATCCATCCGAATCATTGTCGTGAGGGTGGTCGACTTCGTATTCGGGCATCTTACCTTTGCCTTTCTCCAAGTTTGTAATTGTTCGCGACATGCTTGGGTCGTGTGGGGGCTCTTGTGGCCCACTAGGCTTTGTCGTAATCGGACTTTCTTCGAACATGTGTTCGAAGCGATCTCCATCTTCTTCCTCTTGTTCGGCGGATTCCGGGTTGAACGGAGTCGGAGTCGAAGTTGTCTCTGGTGCGTACCAGGATGCGGACTCGTCGAAGACTACGTCTCGACTTACCCGAACCGCTCAGGTAGAAGGGTTGTAGCACTTGTATGCATTCTTCTTGGATGAGTATCCTATGAGGATACATTCCTCTAACTTCGCGTCGGGCTTTTGTCGTTGTTCGTTCGGGATGCGTACATTCGCAATGCTTCCGAACACCTTGAGGTGCGACGGGATTGGCTTCCTTCCGACGAGGAGCTCGTATGGAGTTAGCTCATGCACTCCATTAGTGGTGCATTGATTCATGAGATAGACGGTCGTGGATGCCGCTTCGGCCCAATAGAAATTCGGCATGTGATTCTCATGCATCATGGCGCGTGCTACCTCAAGTATTTGCCGAATCTTCCTTTCGGCTATTCCATTTTGTTGGGGTGTGTGTCGGCACGAGAACTCTCTCCGAATGCCTTCACTTTGGAGGTAGGAGGTGAATTGGTTGGAGAAGTACTCCTTTCCTCCATCTGATCGTAGGCATCGAATGTGCCAACCGGTTTCTTTTTCGATTTGCCCCCTGAGCTTTTGGAAGTGGGAGAACACTTTTCTCTTCTTCTTCATCGAGTAGATCCACGCGTAGCACGAGTAGTCGTCGATGAAGGTTACGTAGTATCGGCATCCGCCGATCGTCGGCATTTGAGCCGGTCCCCATATTACATACGAGTGTATGACATCGAGGAGGCCTTTGCTTGCAGAGCTCTCCTTCGAGAATGGGAGTCGATGTTGTTTGCCAAGTTGACACGCTTCGCATACTCGGTCGACTTGAATGTCAAAAGTCTGATGACGACTCCCTTGGTTTGCATTGCTCGAAGCCATTGGATGTTTATGCGGCCGATTCTCTTGTGCCACAACTTGATGCTTGTCTCGGTTTTGAGACTTATAGTGTACATTGCTGATTTCACCTCGTTCGAATCAAGGATGAACATTCGGCCGTCTCTCCCCCCCTTAGCTATGAGTCGGCCATCTTTCTCAATGAAACAACCTTCGTTGTTGAAGCGAACTTGCATGCCTTGCTCCATGATTTGGCCGACAGAGACCAAATTCTTCGTTATTGTGGGCACGTGCAAGTCATTCTTGATGCATGTTTGTTCGCCTTCTTTCCCGAATGAGACATTGCCGATGTGCTGAATGGGGTGTGTGGTGTCATCTCCCATCTCTATGAAGCCGGGTCGGTCCGGTGTACGCAAGTCACAAAACCACTCTTCGTGAGATGTCATGTGATGTGAGGTGCTGGAGTCGACGAACCACACGTCTTCCGAGTTGGAGCCCAACATAGAGTTCGCTCTATGCCTCATTACGAACATTTCGCCACGGTCGCCGTAGTTGGAATTCGATGCGTGATTCGTCAACATTCGGCTACGATTGTCGTAGTCGGAGTTCGATGCGTAGTTTGTGAGTTGTCGACTTGTTGAAGCCGACTGACTTCTCTTTTTCCGACACTCCGCCTCATAGTGGCCGACATTGCCGCAATAATTGCAAGTTGCGGGCCTCGTTTGCCGACCTTGTTTGGCGTGGAAGCTCCCCCTTCTTTCGAAGGTTCCTCGATGGCTTCTGTGAAGGTTTGAGTTCCCTTCGTGTGATGGGTCGAATTGACCTCTTCTACCGTCGTGACCTCATCCTCAGTGACCGTCAGAATTCGAGAAGAACATTTGTCCTTCCGACGTCTTGCTTTTGGTTCAGACATGATTCTCTTCAACCAATAGCATTGATTGGAGGTCGAAGAATGGAGGATTTTCTCTCGCCAAGATTGCCATCCGTAATGGATCGAATCATTGTGCAAGGCCGCCCAAGCATACTTGAACCATCTCGTCTTCGTCGACGTTTATTTTAATGGAGCCAAGCGAGTCGCAAATGCTTTTGATCTTGGCAGTGTAGTCCGAGACAGGCATATCTTTTTGTCGTATGTTGTTCAACTCTTGCCGGAGTTGAAGCTTGCGTGCCGTCGTATTGGTGGAGAAAATCTTCTTGAGATTCTCCCATGCCTCTTTGGGCGTCTTGGCGTCTCGAATGTGGCAAAGCATGTTGTCATGGACACATGTTGCCAAGCAATACATGACTCGACTTCCCGCTTGCTCCCATGTTGCATAGTCGGCATTCTTCGAGTTGGGTCAATTTTCTTGTGCGTCTTTGATGTAGCTCCAATACCCTTGGCTGACGAGGTATTGGGTAATCTTGTACTCCCAAGATGAATAATTTCTCCAGTCTAGGTTTTCACTAGGGAGCGAGCTACCCATTTGTGTGTTCATGTTGATTGTGTCTTCTCTTCTTTTGCTTTTCTTCCTTCGATCACGTGTACGTGCTACGTATCGGCATTATGGTAGCCGATAGCTGGATTTTGTCGTTGGTGTCTCGAACCCACAACCACGAAGTCGGGTGGGCTTAGGAGTAAGTCCTATATTAAATGTACTTAGGAGTGGAGGATCTAGAATATCCCACGTAAGTACAAGGTCCTATTTAAGGCGTTATAGTCAACACTTCTAACTAGATTCTATCTAGGTAACTACGAAGTTACATGTTTGACTAACTAACTAAACTAAGTTGAGCTTGATCTCTCAACAAAACAGTTTTACCAAACTATCCCAAGCTTCTTTTGGAAGCATAGCATCCTGTATGTGTCCAAGCATCGAATCTGAGATGCTAAGTGAGAGCCAATGCAATAATTTCCTTGCCCCCTCATTCCATTCCTTAAATGCTTTAATCTTTGCAGCAGTTGCATTTTCTGCAGGGATCTCTGGAGCCTCTTCTAGGTCTCCTTCAATGTAATCCCAGTATCCTTTTCCCATCACGAAATTTGTCATTCTAAATTTCCACACATGGAAATTGTTTTTATCCAACTTTTCTATGACTATTTCGCTTCCATTTTTTGTAGTCATTTTCTCTTTCAAATTAGGGCTTTTGCTACAATTACTTCAACAAGCAACTCTCTTATTCAGATTAGCAAACAATGAAACAACCTTTCTCAGATTTGTATTGTTCTAATATTCTCATATACGAAGGCACTACGGCTCTTCTGTGTGCATAAAGGATCGTGATCTACTAGATCGTTTAGTGCTCAAGATAGAAAGGAAGGGGAAGGAGACATACCTTTGTGTAGCAAACCAAAAAACTTCTTCTATTTCATTACGCGCAGAGCTCAACTCACTCTCGTCTGTTTTTCTGTTCTCTCTACACACACTCTCACTCTACTACATACTTTTTCTTTTTACCTAAGTATATAAGTCACTTACATATGCAGCTAATAAATTGTCAGTAGCTAATAAGCTGTCAGTAGCTAAATAGATGTTTCACCTTTATGTCCACTAGTAGCTAATTAGCTAATAGCTACTATAGCTTATTTCTCAATAAGCATCACATACCTTTGTTGAGCTTGGTTCTCAACAATCCTTGCCTGTCCACACCCTTTGTGGGACATCACCTTTCAATGGCCCTGAGGGAGACCTGTTGATAAGATAAACAATTGTATAAATCGCCTCACCCCAATACGATTTCAACAGCTTAGCATGCGACAACATGCTCCTTACTCTCTCCATGATAGTTCTATTCATCCTCTCTACAAGCTCATTCAACTCAAGGGTCTTCAGTACATTGTATTCAATTCGAATACCTTGGGCCTTGCAGTATTCTTCGAATTGCCCTCTATCAACTTCCGACCCGGGTCTCTTTCGACTCTAGCCCGGAATTCCTTAAAAAATGACAGTACTTGGTCCTTCAACTTTAGTACGAAAGCCCACAACGTTCGACTCTAGTCATCAATGAATGTCACGAAGTATTGTCCACCTCAATGCGATGGAGCATCTACATAGCACACATCCGTGTGTACCAGTTCTAGTGAGCGGAATGCGGCTCTATTTTGCTTTCTTACTAAGCAGTCGACACACTTCTCCAAGTGCACTCCTCTCACTTCTGGGAGTTCCTGGTCAGCTAAGATATGCATCCCCTTCTCACTCATGTGTCAAAGTCTCTTATGCCATAACTCTCCACTCGAGTCGATTGCCACATTCACTTCCAACTTGCACAGTCGGGCATGCATCATATACAGTGTGCCCTCTTTCTGTGCTCTTGCCACTATGAGGTTTCCACAACAGAACTTCCACTTGTCGTTCCGGAAGCTACCACTGTAGCCTTCGTCATCCAACCTTCCAGTCAATATCAGATTCAATCAGATATCGGGGACATGTCAAACTTCTCTCAATGCCAATCAACAACCTCTCGACATCATCAGGCTTACACTTCCAATGTTGGCTATCTTGCACTCTCCATTATCTCCCATCTTTACATAGTCATGGCCCCCGGTGTCGTGATGTGGCATGTCTAGTGCGAGAAAAAGTCAAAAATTGACGATCCACACACATTTCACAAATACTTGTAAAAATGAAAATAAATAAACCTAGGTCATAATGGCATTGAGTGCATGTAGAGGGTTGCAAGTAAGATTTGAACCTTGCACCTCCAAGATAAGAGGCAATTACCTTACCACTAAAGCTACTACTAAGTGCTTTAGATGTTCTATATTTCTTTCTCATATTCAGTATTCCGTAGGAAACAAACGTACAAACCCGTGTACACAAAACCACGATTTTAAGCCCATGGTTTTCTACATATCACAAAGCAAAACTGTGTGCACAGAAACCATGGCTCCAAGCCCATGGTTTTGTGCATGGACAAACCTATAAAACCCCTAGTACGGCTTGACATCATCATCATCATCATCATCATCATCATCAATAATAATATAATATTCTTCTTGACATCTATCTTCTTCTTGAGTATACAAATATTTGTTTTTTTCAAATGTGATATTGGTTTCCTAACTCGTACATACGCATCGTCGTCTTAATCTCCACTTCCTCACCTCTTCTGTCTCCTTGGTTCGTGGCCCCGGTAGTCCCGCTCAAGCGAAGCACGCACACACGCGCATCTTTGCGACGTCATTTGGTGAACCCGACGTGAAGAGCGGCAGGGGAGGATGAAGATGGACGAGGAATATCTCATGGAGGCAATGTCAAAGATGATAGCGGAATTTTCAAGAGAAGGGAAAAGACGAGATGTGGCCCAACAAGCCATTGAAAGCATGGTCAAGCGAGTCGTCTGTTTCGACGGAAGCAAAGTCCAAAATTTTCTAGAGACCTACAATGCTGAAATGGATTCAAGATGTGTGAATGAAGCAATGAGGCTAGAGTACTTTTGTCGAGTGGTGGCCGAACCAATTCACAAAGATATGAAGGTGCTTCAAAAAGCTCACAATTCGTGGGTGTCCTTCGAAGAAGCTTTACGAGAGGCATATGATCATGAAGAGTCGAAGGGACGGGGCCTATACAAGTTTGACCAATGGGTGTCATCGAGGAAGACCCACCAGAGTGTTATGCATGCATTCATTGAGTTTGAGTGTCGGTTCGCTCAACTCTCGGAGCGGAAACAAGGATTGGTGGGGGCGAATAAAGTCTTAATGTTCGTCAAGTCGATTGATCGGAAGAAAAGGACGGCCATTGGAGTCCAACTTGAGGACGACGATGGTGTGAACGGCCTCACTGAAAATTGGGCCGGAGTGAAAAGGGTATGCCGACAACACGACGAGAGGAAGACGAGATTGTCGTCGACAACAACACGACCCATGAGGGATGTTCAAAGGAGAACGGGATGTAGCAATACACCACCACCAAAGGAAGAAAGCTCAAAGAGTGAAGATTTGATACTCAACATAGAAGCCTTAATGAGAGAAGCATTCAAGAACTTAAAGGTGCAAGGTGATGCTAATGAGAAGCTTAAAAAGGAGCGAAAACCGAGGCAATTGGTGATCGACAAAGAGGAGACCTCCCGACAAATTCAGACTAATGATGCGGCTAATACGAAGGCCCAGGTTCAGTACGACAGTACCACGGGAGAAGGTGTGAAACAAGCCACCTTCTCGACTTACGGAGGAACGACGGTCAAGAGAAAGGCCGAAGACTCAAGAGCGGAAAATGTTGCTTTAAGAGTGGACGAGCATTTCGGAACACATGTTGTGTCCGAAATATCGAGTAATGAAGGTGCAAGCATGAGGGAAGCTTGCGTGATCAAGGGATGTAAAGAGTGCGAGGTCGATGTGATTGAAGCGGTAGCCACGAGGAACGACATCGAGTCGTAGATGGCTATGGAAGAGTCCACGGCGGATGACCGTGTCAAGAATTTCCCAACACTTGATCTAGAGACTTGGGCAATTGTGTCTGAGAGCCAACATGAGACCCAAGAGACGGGAAGTGGTGGGGAAGAAAATATTGAAGACAATGCGAATAACAACATCGAGCGAAAGATGGCTATGGATGAGAAGACGGTGACATTGGTGTCGAGGTTCTCCCCACAATTGTTCTTGAGACTTCAGCAATTGTGCCCGAGTGTCAATGTGAGACCGGAGAGACGAAAGGTGGCGGCTAGAAATCGAAGGACCGAAATGATGATGATGAGGATGGCCACATACGAAGGAATCCCTCCACACCGGTTCTAGAGACTTTGGCAGTTGTGCCCGAGAGTGAATATAAGACCAGAGAGATGGAAGGTGGCGGCGAGGAGATGAGGGTCGACGTTAGTGTATACGGAGGAACAGTGGCCAATAAGGATGCCAAAAACAAAGCTACAATAGATTTCGATGAAGAGCCAGATAACTTGAAGAAAGGAAGAACCGAAATACAATTCGGATGGAAGATGACGTGGTTGGTCTTCCGACCCGAACGAGAGTTGATCAATCGGGCCCAACCCAATAGAAAACCGGATGGAAACTGACCCGGACGAAAGTCAAGCGTCTGAGTCCAATTCGGCCAAATGCGAATCCGGATAAAGGCTGGCCAAGCCAGAAGCTGATTGGTCGAGACAGGCAGAAGTTGAACCGGCCTAGACGGAGGTCGAAGTAGACGAGCCGCGACACCCGATCGAGGCTAGTGAGCATAAGGAAAGGCAAGCATGAGACGAGAAATGATGATAAAGGAAAGTTAGGTGACCAAGGAGATTGCCGAGATGAAGGTGGCACATGCACGAGGCATGAAGCGTTATGCTCGGGAGGAGCAAAGGGAGTTATGGCAGCTAGACATGGCAATAAAAAAGGTGAGCGAATGATATGGTGGATCGGATGGCAACGACAGTTCAAAGTAGACGACAAAAAGACCGTGTGGGCGAGGCGCAAGAAAGGAGGAAATCAAACACCAACCACCTTTGACCCTTCCACATCACTCTTTTCTTCTTGGCACATACCAGAGGATGTGCGGTTTGGTGGGGGTGGATGTCGTGATATGGCATGTCTAGTGCGAGAAAAAGTCAAAAATTGACGATCGACACACATTTCACAAATACTTGTAAAAATGAAAATAAATAAACCTAGGTCACAATGGCATTGAGTGCATGTAGAGGGTTGCAAGTAGGATTTGAACCTTGCACCTCTAAGGTAAGAGGCAATTACTTTACCACTAAAGCTACTACTAAGTGCTTTAGATGGTCTATATTTCTTTCTCATAATCAGTATTCCGTAAGAAACAAACGTACAAACCCGTGTACACAAAACCATGGTTTTAAGCCCATGGTTTTCTACATATCACAAAGCAAAACTATGTGCACAGAAACCATGGCTCCAAGCCCATGGTTTTGTGCATGGACAAACCTATAAAACCCCTAGTACGGCTTGTGTAAGGGGGGGGGGGGGGGGTTCAATATGTGAAATCACCATCATCATCATCATCATCATCAATAATATAATATTCTTCTTGACATCTATCTTCTTCTTGAGTATACAAATATTTGTTCTTTTCAAATGTGATATTGGTTTCCTAACTCGTACATACGCATCGTTGTCTTAATCTCCACTTCCTCGCCTCTTCTATCTCCTTGGTCCGTGGCCCCAGTGGTCCCGCTCAAGCGAAGCACGCATGCACGCGCATCTTCACGACACCGGCGGTGTAAGTCGAGAAGCACTCTCTTGACGGAGTTATATGGAAGGATGCACTAGAGTCGATCACCCAAGTGCACTCCTCACTTGCAAGATTTGTGCTTGCCGGCTCACAAATGAACAAGATCTTCTCTACACTTGTAGCTATAGATGATGTGACCTTTTCATCAGGAATCTTCCTAGGTTCAACATTATTACCGACACCTTTTTCCTTCTTGAGGTGTCGATAGACCTTTTGGAAGTGTCTAGGTTTTCCACAGTAGAAGCATGTCAACTTTCCTTTGGACTTGGATCCAGCTTGGGAGTTGTCCCTCCTTTGTGGACTCCTTTGTCGGTTCCTTCCTCTGTCGGTATGTTGAGTCAGGTTTGACTCCGACTGGGAAAGGACACCCTTTTCCTTCCTTCTAGTCTCCGTGTTCAAGATGCTTGTATTTACCGCTTGTAGAGACAAGTTCTCTTCTTGGCACGAGGTGTTGTGAGTCACCACCAGATTCTCCCAGGTGTTTGGCAAGGTACACAGTAGTAGGCTGGCCTGCATTGCATCCTCAAGGAGTAACTTGGTTGCCGCAAGTTGGTTCACATACCCCATGAATGTGCTTACATGCTCCACTATGCTTTCTTTGCCCCTGTATTTCAGCCTCACAATCTTTCTCGTCAAAGATGTTTTGTTGAGGGCGTTCTTCCTCTCATATAGACATGACAACTTCTACCACATCTTGTAGGCATTTGTGTCGTTCACCACATGCAAAAGGACACTTACATCGACACATTGTCTTATGGTGGCCACCGCCTTCCTATTCAGAAGTTTCCATTTAGACTCTAATACCCCCGTGGGTATTTTTGCTCTGTCGATTGGCTCGTATAGGTCTTTGACTATGAGAAGGTCTTCCATCTTTATCTTCCTGTCTGCATAGTTTTGAGAATTTAGAACTATGATACCTGGGAAGCCCCTCACACCTCCTTCCATCTTTCACCTCGGTGCTCTCATACTAGGTTATTGGGCATTTCACCCTTGGATCTAAGAGAAAGACCGATTCGGATATGCACAATATCATGTAAACATGAGGGAAGATCCAAAAGTCTTGATAACTCACATAAAAGAAAAGAAAAACAAACACACATACACACAACATCATTGTAGGACCAAAAAGAAAGTACCGAAGTTAACATGTTAGGGGATATTCTAATCGAACGAGAGGTTCTTATCATTGAGTTTATGTTCGTGTGTCGATGGAGTTTCGACTGACGCGATAGGAGACGATCGAGGGAGTTTCGGTCGTAAGTTCCGGTCCAAGGACCATTGTTTGTGTCTATTATAGTGGCACGTGGGTTCACCCATGCGAGGCACTGTCCCACGGGCGTGCCATATGTGTTATCCATGGGATTGTAAGTGTATGAGTGTATAAGTGATGGTACGTCCGTCACACTTATTTTCTTCATGTTGTCAAGTTCAATTTTTTCTTGCCGTTGTCCACAACATTTCTTATACGTTTTCTTAAGGTTTGTTTAAATGGTCTATACTCTAGCTACATATTAAACTTTATGAGAACAAAAAATACACAACTTGGTTGATCCTCTCGAGCCACACTTATTTTCTTTATGTTTTAGAGAAAAAGTTGATGAGAGAGGCAACTTTGACAATTTAGTGGATCCTTGAACAAGTTGTGCACGAGCTTCGTCTAATATTTGATAAAATGGAGTTCACGCTCTTTAAATTACAATGAATTAGGATTGTTATCGCTAGATTTCTAAAAGAGGTTTCCAAAACATGAAAAGACTAATCATGATGAGCATGTCTCTCTCTCATTATATGATTTATGTAATAGTAAAGCACATATCCCAACTTGCTAACTAGATGCATGGACAATTGTTTGTGCCTTAAATAAACAAACAAGTTAAAAAGTTATAGTCATTGCATTGATGGAAATGTTAGTTTATGTATTGAGAAATACACTTACACATGTCTTGCAAGTTGAAGTAGTTGATATGCCAAAGACATCCAAATATTCTTAGTTTTCAAGACTTTGAAGATAGCACTTGCAATAAAAATTTAGCACAATGTTTCTCCTTTTATTTTGAGAATAAAGATATGTTCAATGGTCAATACACGATCAAATTTCTTGCATTATTCATTTGATCAATGCATAAATGATGGAAAATATCTAGCTGACTAGATCAAGATCAATATTTCTAAAATTTCATTAAAGTAAACAAAATTCTAAAAGAATGACATTTCAAGTAAGAAAATTTGAGAACTTTATAGATACATATTACAAATTCATCAAGCAATTTTCCATCAAGTAACATCAACTGAATTGATAGGTGGTTGACACATGAAGAGGCCACAATGAAAAGGATATTAACCATATTTTAATTGCTTATACTAATAAGATTATGCGTTTGGTGAGTTGTATCATATGTGTATTATATTTTAAACAAGTTCAACTCATCCATCAACATTTAAGGGATCAATCAATGAAGAAACCTTTCAAAATCTGATTGAAAACGCAATGTTGTGCTCAAATTAGATTCCGAATGCGATTTTCATGTTGATTTTTTTCTAAACATTGACTTTTGGAGGGAATATTTATTTGTATTGTTTTAATATTGAAGTGTGATTTTCAGGTGTTTCAAAATCTAGTTGGAGAGTTTGTAAATGGAATGATGACAAAAAACATGATATATCAAAAACATAACACATGATATTGAATTATTGGCAAGTAAACTATGTTGAAGGTTTTAAAACAATCAAGAGATGGTTCATCATTTATCCAAGCCAAAATAGAGAGCTATTCTATTCCTATAGACATATTGTATCCATAGATTGACATATTCGCATTCGTGGGGTTTCCCATTCGAATGCAAACGAATACGCATACGAATGCATGGTCAAGTATTCGTTTAACCCAAAAATAAAAACAAGAACTCCCTTCTTTCTTAGTTTCCTAGGATAATAAAAAGGGGATTTGACAATAAAAAGGGACATTAAAAGAAGGACTTGACACTAATAAATTTTTATAATAAGTGTAAAAGTATTCGTTTTATTTTAATAAATAAATAAAATAAAATAAAGGGTCATTAATTCCTCAGTTTTTATTGTCTCAAAATTTATGGATATTTTTATCTTGACATTAAAAATTGAACTTCACACTAATCATATTTTTATAATAAATATAAAAATATTCGTTTTTAAAAAAAACTAATTAATTAAAATAAAGGTTTATTGTTACATCCGTTAAGTATCCTAAAATATAGAAACTGCTAGAAATAAAGAACCTTGGAAGTGCAAACGGTTCAGTTAGTGAACGTTTGACATTCCAATGAGTCCTATTTAATAGAAGCCTATTTTTCTAGACGGGCAAACCCCAATTTTGGGAGTTAGTAGTACTTATGGAGTTTGTGTAATTATTACTTTAATTAAACCATGTTTTTTTTAGTTAATTCGTGTTGGTGGTGGTAACACTTGGTATTAGAGCAAAGTAAGATCTAAGGGCAAAGCATTCAAAACAAACCAATACAATGAAACAAGTAATCATCAATTGTTGTGAGAAGGTCAAGGTAATTACAAAGACAGAAATATTTTCTTTCTTTTTTTGGCTGTAATCATAATTGATGGCAGAGAGAAGGCGAAGAAAAGGTTTCCATTTGGATAAGCTTTGGGATGGAGGGGGATCCCTATTGGGGGAGACCGCACAAGCCAAAGGTGAGCAAGATGGCAAGGAAGCAGAGAACGGGAGGACGGACTTAGAAGATTAAGAGATTGCCAAGAAAAGAAGAAGGATCGGTTTTGCAAACGGGGGAGACACAATGAAGGAGGCACGTAGAAGGCAGGTCGGGGAAACTGTAGGAGCTAGTACAGAGGTTGGAATCGGGCAACATGGGTGACCGTCGCAATAATTGGGGGTCATTCAAGCCTCTCAAGCCTCGAATGTATTCAGGGAAGAGGAATTCGGTAATACTCACAAGGTGGATTAGAGAAACCGGATTGTTTCTTGTCCAAAGCCAGGTAGAACCCGATCTATGGGTAATGGTCTCGGCAAGTTTTTTGGATGGGTTAGTGCAACACTGGTATATGTTCGAAGAAAGCATGTTTGAATTCACACCCTGGACAGAATTTAAACGGAAGTTGTGCCATTACTTCATCCCACAAAATGAACACCTCCGCATAATGGATGAATGGAAGATGCTAAAGCAAGGGGATGGGCAACTTACCTTATATGCAGAGAAGTACAGACAAGTGACATTGCAGCTACCGCATCTCCATCAAATTACCAAGCTTCATGGGTTTCTATCTAGATTAAGGCCTTGCATTAGGATGGAGGTAGAGAAGATGAACCCGCAGACATGCGAAGAAGCCATGAGGATCGCCGAGAGGATAGATGACATTGAAGGAAGCCCTCGATTATTCTACAACAATCAAGGAGGTATGTTTAGCAAGCGGAATTGGGTAGGAACCACTAGCTTGAATGGAAGAGGAATCGCTTGTGGGGAGCCATCGCGGACGAGTTGGACTAGTATGGGACGTGGAGCATCATCGACAAGCAATACGACAACAACATCACCATGTACCCCAATGGTGAGAAGGGGTTGTTTCAAGTGAGGAGGACCACACTTGATGTCCGAATGCCCTAAGAAGAAACAATTCCCAATGAGAGCAGCCACTTCCCAACTCAACCTTTCAGAAATAGAGGGAGTAGAGCCAGATATGGATGCCATAGTAGCACAATATGAGGACGATGAAAAAGAAGCCATAGTGAGTGCAGGTGCTATCACAACACGGCCTACATGTCTCACAATCAAACTCAACAATACAAGTAACTTATTCCTTAACATAAAATTTAACGGGTACACCTGCGAAGCCATGGTGGACAATGGGGCAACCCACAACTTTATCACGCCTACATGTGCCAAGAGGTGGGGATTGGAACTACGACCATTAATCAATCAGTCCATAAACTTTGTGCAGGGGTTCACAAATGCATGTGCATTAGTAGTTGATGTCTTGATAGAAGTAGAGGAATGGACAGGCCAAACATCCTTTTTGGTAGTCGACATGGATGGTTTTGAGGTAATTTTGGGCCTGGAATGGATTGATAAATTTGTCATTAACCAATTTGGCAAGAAAGTGGATAAACTTTTGTTGAATAATGAGTATGGAAAAGGAAGGGTGATTGTGAGCATGCACAGAAAGCACAGAGGGGATACAAAGCCAAAAGCAACATCCATGGTAGCAAGGCTATGTACAACAAAGGTGGCACGTAGAGCTGTGAGGAAGGGCGGCTAACTTTTTCTCTGTACGGCCCTGATCACGAAGCCAAAATCGACAACAAGTAAGATCCAACTGGGTGCCACCACAAAGAGCGATTGACCATAAAATTCAGATCATACCATGAAGCACACCACCTGCCAAAGCACCATATCGCATGAGTGCTACTCAATTAGAAAAGCTAAAACAACAATTGCAAGAGTTGGAAGCATGTGGATTTATCCAACCAAGCAACTCACCTTACGATGCACCAATAATTTTTGTGGCTAAGAAAGACGGCACACTACACATGTGTATGGATTATAGATCACTCAATAAGATCACTCAGTAAGTATCCATCACCTTTAATACCCGACCTACTGGATCAGTTACAAGGAGCCCAATAATTCTCTAGCATTGATTTACGATCCGGATATCACCAGATCTGAATAGCTACAAAAGATATTGAGAAAACAGCCTTTAGAATGAGATATGGAAGTTTTGAGTAGCTTGTGATGAGTTTTGGCTTAACCGGAGCACTAGGAACCTTTTGTAGACTTGGGAATGAAATATTTCGAGATTATTTGGATAAATTTGTTATTATTTATATTGATGATCTGCTGATTTTTAGCAAGTCGTTGGAAGAGCATAAACAACATGTCACCCACGTTCTACAAAGATTACGGGAGCATCAAGTGTACGCCAAAGCCGAGAAATGCGAATTTGCAGTAGGAGAGCTAGAGTTTCTCAAATTCTGAGTAGGAAGAGATGGGCTAAAGATGCATCCCGCTAAGGTGGAAGCGGTTCGGAAATGGCCACGTCCCACTAAAGTAATTGAGTGACAACAATTCATTGGTTTTGTACAATACGTCAAGTAAGTTTATTAAGAATTTTAGTGCAATTGCTGCTCCACTCACAAATCTTATCAAAGGCTCACAAGCATTTAAGTGGTCTGAAATAGAACAACATGCTTTTGACTAGTTGAAGGAGGCAGTGTGTTCTCAATCAGCGTTGAAATTGCCGGATTTCACTAGGCCTTTTGAAATTCATACTGATGCATCAGATTACGCGTATGGGGCGGTCGTTATGCAGGATGGTCATCCAATTGCATACGAGTCAATAAAGTTTTCAGAAATAGAAAGTAGATGGCCTACCCACGAGAAAGAAATGCTCATTGTAGTATATGCACTACGGAAGTGGAGGCATTATGTGCAAGAAAAATTCACAAAGGTAGTGACTGATAACATATCATTGCAATACTTTCAATCACAACCAAGACTATCAGCAAAACAAATACGGTGGCAAGACATGTTGGCAGAGTTTGATATAGAAATTGTGCATAAGAAGGGGAAGTTGCACACACTACCA
This sequence comes from Azolla caroliniana, assembly GCF_043228905.1. Lineage (NCBI taxonomy): Eukaryota > Viridiplantae > Streptophyta > Polypodiopsida > Salviniales > Salviniaceae > Azolla > Azolla caroliniana. The sequence continues at coordinate 5,148,702 of NW_028230448.1, read as the reverse complement.
GATGCATTGAGTAGGATGCCATAGATTCATCACATGTCGGTCATCACGATGCAAGGATGGATTGAAGAGATTCAGCAAGTTCAAGAAAATGATGCAGTAGTAAGACAATTAAGAGACGAAGTGGAAAGTGGACAAACGTCTCACGAATTATACAAGTTCCATGATGGGCTATTATGGAGTGAAGATAAGGTAGTAATTCCTAATAATATACAACTAAAGGCCAAAATACTATGTGAAGTACACGATTGCCACATGGTTGGGCATGGAGGAAAAAAACGAACACTAAAGGTTGCAAAAAAGTACTTCGTATGGCCTAAAATGGAGAAGGAAATTATTGAGTATGTATGCTCATGCAAAGTCTGCCAAACAGTGAAGGCAAGGTGAGGTAAAGCTTTCAGTCTACTCCAACAGATGTCGATTTTGTCTCGCCCATGGGATGTAATTAGTATGGACTTTATTGTTGATTTGCCTCCCTCCAAAGGTTACAATACGTTAATGGTGGTTGTGGATTTCTTCTCAAAACAAGCTCATTTCATACCTGCAAAGCCGCCTTTGACATCCAATCAAGTAGCTCAATTGTTTTTCAAATATATTTTTAATTATCATGGATTACCAGAAATCATCATGTCTGACAGGGATCCTAGGTTCACGAGCGGATTTTGGCAAGAGTTGTTCAAGATTTTGGGCACGCAACTTCGTATGTCAACATCGGCACATCCTCAAACCGATGGACAGATTGAGCGGCTGAATCAAGGCATCGAAGATTATATTCGTTGTTACATCAAGGCAGATCAGTCAGATTGGGTGGAGCATGTTGACATGCTTGAGTTCTGCTACAACGCAGCTATCCACTCATCAGCAGGTTTCTCTCCATTTGAGTTCGTGCAAAGAAGTACTCACACCAATTGCCTTATTGCATAATACAAGCAAAACACAGGTAGAAGAGCTAGATGTAGGCAAGGTTTTAGAAGAATGGAAAGAGAGAATGCAAGCAACAGAAGTGCATTTGACTAAGACAAAATCCCAGATGATAAATCAGATCAACAAGAAACGTGAACATGTGGAGTTTTTTCCAGGAGACTTAGTATTAGTCAGTGCGGCTAATTGGCCATTACCTCAAGGTCTCACACCGAAGTTCAATCACAAATACTACAGCCCATACAAGATAATAAAACAGATCAACAACGTCTCCTACAAATTACAATTACCTACAACCTCCAAAATCCACGATGTTTTTCATGTCAGTCTACTAAACCGTTTTCATACAGATGAAACATGGGGTCGTGAGGCAGCCAATAACATGCCTTACGAATCAAAGGCTATATTAAAAGCACAAGTTCGTAGAGGGAGAAAATGCTACTTGATCAAGTGGCAGGGGCCATCATTGGTAGAAGCTTCGTGGGTTACTAAGGAGGCGCTACGGCAAGCAGGTTTTGAGTGGTTAATGGAGCCACTAAACCATAGTTAAAACAGGGGCCTTAGTTTCGTGGTCAAAACTCTCATCCCTAGCGGGAGAGTGTTACATCCGTTAAGTATCCTAAAATATAGAAACTGCTAGAAATAAAGAACCTTGGAAGTGCAAACGGTTCAATTAGTGAACGTTTGACATTCCAATGAGTCCTATTTAATAGAAGCCTATTTTTCTAGGAGGGCAGACCCCAATTTTGGGAGTTAGTACTTATGGAGTTTGTGTAATTATTACGTTAATTAAACCATGGTTTTTTTAGTTACTTCGTGTTGGTGGTGGTAACATTTATAAACTTCTCCATTTTTTATTTGACACTATAAAGGAGAGTTAATACTAATCATATTTTTATAATCTATTAATGAATGATTGTTCTTATTTTAGTTAATTAAATTTATTTAAATATAAAAATGAATAAATAAATATTTTGTATATTTATTTTGTAAAACTAATGGTTTTATAATATTCTTGGGGCCATTTCGTATTCTCGAATATGACGAATATGACGCATGGAGAATATGACGAATATGACGCATGTGCCAATCTATGAATGTATCCATGAAATTACATAAACAATTTGTAACATATAATGTTAACAAAAGTATGTGATTCATGCTAGTAGGTGTAACCTCATTGGAGTCCCTTTGATAAAGTAACATTATGACCACGTTTTTGCCCTAAATAAATTATTAAAAAAAGAAGTACAACTAATTTCAAGTGGAATCGGTGCAACGTAGGTGCAACATCGATGAAACACACAAGTTGATTACATTGTAATGGAAGTAAACAATAATGGAAATAATAACAAGGCAATAAAATTTGGTAACCTAAGCATTAGTAAGGTTGGCAAAAGGGAAATTAGTAAATGATATAATATGGAAGAGGAGTGAGAAAGTAAGTGATAGAAATCGTTACATGTTAGAATGAAAGAACGAAATAGGAATGTATGTTTATGAGTGGGGGGTGGAGCCAAGAACGACTCCACCCCCCCCCAAGGGGGTTCACATGAGAGAGAGAGAGAGAGAAAGAGAGAGAGAAACAATGAGACACTGAAATGAGAGGGAAAAGTTCTATATTCATTACATGAACCATAGTGGGGTTTATATAGTACATCATATAACGGTTACATAATATGACCGTTACAAAAAAGACCGTTGCATTCTTGTAAACATGCACATAATTGTGCATGTGTTCACTCACAGTCATATACATTACACATATACAACAACCCCTTTATCATGTTTTACCCTTATACCACCCTGTACACTCCTATGGGTAACAATGTCTTTAAAGAGGCTAAAATGGACCATGAGGCAAAACATGTGACTAGAGGAAGAACAAGGAAGACAATTTCCATTAAATGATTGAAATCGTTGCATAGATACTCAACAACGAATTTAGAAACTATTATATTTGCTAAGAAAAATAACCATACTACTAAATAATTTATGTGGTGCCCTTTGGGTAGACTTAAGAGCAAATGGAGGCTCTTTAATTGTTAAGCCTAAGAAGCATAGACCTAGGAACATGCATTACAATAGAGCGAGTATTAATTTAAACCAAGTAGCATACAAGATGTGATATGACATGTAGCATTATTAGATGTTCTATGAATAATTACATTGTTTTGAGGATGGAAAGGGGCAATGTTGACCTAAATATTTTCGTTTGAGGTCCACATAAAGTGAATTATATAATATTTCAAGACATGCTCAATAACATCATCAAACAATTCAATGATATGACAAGATAGGAGAATAAGTACTCTTCCTTGAACAAAAATACTAACTAGGTTATAGGGTCAACTCATGTGGGTCCCTTAGAAGATGATGTAGAGAGAGATGGAACACTAAGACACATCAAGAAATTCCTACATTAAGACTAACATTAAGATACCCATTGAGGCCACTACATATATGTTGTCAACATATTCTTTTCGTGCTTATTATTTCTTATGCCTTTAGTACAATATTAAAAGGATGTTAGAAACCTTAGGATCATTGCAATGGCTATTGGCATGGGCATGAAGCTCAACATGTTTTGTGATATAATAGAATCATGGCTATGTTATTGCACAAAATTTATATTGAGGAAATTATTAGAACTATGGTGGCCATTTCTTAGTGAGTGTTTTTAGGGCTTGAGGTGAACAAAAATGTTTTGAACTACTTGAAAAAATACATATGTCATAATTAGAGAGCTAGTTTTGTTTAAATTATTTCTAAGGCACACTTAATGGGTTAGTATGCAATCAATATGGTTTTCCAGCACAAACACTATACTAAATACTTGGGGACAACTTCAACATCCATCATGTACAACCGGGTAGTGTGAATATTGTACTATTAATGTTTTGAGTTGTAACCTTCTTTAAATATAGGAAATTAATTTGAAATGTTGTATAATTTGCTTTCCCTAGTATGAGTTATGTCAATATAAGGAGTGCATGATTAAAAAAGGAAAATAGAGAACTTATTGCGAGTATTTAGTAAAAGTAGTTCAAGTGAAATTTTAGTTGATGACATAGATGTGCTAGTAACCACATGATCCTAGTATGGATCATGTGTTGGCATAAAAGGCCGACTCCTTCGACTTTGTATCCTAAGTGTGAACACGTCTTTAAGTTAGGGTTTTGTATATATAAGCCCAACTGTAACATTGTAGAGAGAGAGAGAGAGAGTTTTACAGAAGAGAATAACAAAGCCTCCTCCATTTGGGCCAAATCGTGTCTATCTTAGCTTCTACCTTCTTGTATATCTATATTCTATCTGTGTTGTTTGTTCACATCTTCTGGTAGGTGCTCACTTATACTTCTGCATATCATATTCAACAAGTGGTATTAGAGCAACCTTGTTGTTCGGTAGCAAGAAACAACTGAAAACTGAGAAGAGACGCTAGCCAACTAAAAGAAAAGACCAGGCCAGCAACATCTACTTTCCAGAAAATGGTGACACAGTTTGGCACAAATGTGGAAATCCGGAAGTTCAACGCGAAGTACTTCGCAATATGGAAAGAAATGATGCAAGACGTGCTCATAATCTGACATAGGTCGAAGCGATTCGCTAGAGTGACAAACCAACTTCGATGTCTACTGAAGAGTGGAGATCTATGGACGAAATCGCATGATCGGCTGCCCGGATGCACCTGGTTGAGAATGTCTATTTCAGCATGGCCAAGGAGACAACAAGATTCTCTTTGTGGGAGAAACTTCAAGCCTTCTATGAGAAAAAGTTTCCCTTGTCGAAGCTCATATTAATTTGATAGTTGTTCAAAACGAAGATGAGAGAGATGGATCTAGTGACCTCCCACATCAGCACCTTCGGTCAGGTGTTGTTAGAGCTCTCCTCCCAATAACTTTGAAGAATAAGTTAAAGCCCTTGCCCTCCTTTCGGGCTTGCCGGCGAGTTGGGAGGTATTCTGCACCACATTCGCCATTATCTGTCCAAAGCTAAATCTAGAAGAAACGATCGGAGAAGTCCTCAGTGAGGACATTTGGCAAAAATCGATGGGAATCACCATCGATGAATTGGCAAAAGCCCGCCACTCGACTGAGTCGATCAGACGAACCAGTCGAGCGAAAGAACAAGCCGAAAGAACTGGTCAAAACACTAGTCGACCGAGAAAGAGGGAAGACCGACAACAATAAAAGTCGAGGAATAGTCAATCAAGTGGTTTCTATCAAGGCCCTAGCTTGACAAAGCATCATCATCAAGTGGTTTCTATCAATTCACCTCATCAACAATCTTGTCTATCACGCGAAGACAAAGCATATTGAGGTGCAGTATCATCACATCCGGGAGCTCACAGCCGAGATATAGCTCGAAGTCCGGAAGATCGACACTGAGGTGAATATCGTCGATTGCCTGACGAAGCCACTCCCAAATCAACACTTCAGAACACTAAGGACAAAGATGGGACTGTGACAAGCGACTGAGCAGAAGAAGGACGAACGAGGAGCAGAAGGTATATTGAACCGATCGACTCAGACAAGTCAATCTGACTAACTAGTTAAACCAGGCTAGACATTGAACACATCTCTGTTGACTCAGCCACATGCCGACTGACTTGTAAATATAAATTCAGATTAATTTTGTAATCTAGTTTTACGAGGGAGATAACCCCAAATACTTGTACATGCAGGAAAGAGTAGTCCTTTTATGGGGAGTTTGTTGGCATAAAAAGCTGACTCCTTCCACTTTGTATCTGAGTGTGAACTCGTCCAAAGAGTTAGGGCTTAGTATATAAGCGATAACCTAACATTGGAAAGGTGCTTCACCTTCTTGATCATTTTGCATAGTGTTGGGAGACAGGTCCCTCCGGATGGGAAGGGAGGAGAACAGTGCTGATGAACAAGCTCGGCCGAGGCCGAAACCGTATGAGGAGTACCTGGCTACGGAGAGCCGGATGGTGCAGACCCGGTATGAACCGGATGAGGAGTACCCGGCTATGGAGAGCCGGATGGTGCAAACCCGGTATGAACCGGATGAGGAGTTTCCGGCTACGGAGAGCCGGATGGTGCAGACCCGGTATGAACCGGATGAGGAGTACCCGGCTACGGAGAGCCGGATGGTGCAGACCCGGTATGAACCGGATGAGGAGTACCCGGCTACGGAGAGCCGGATGGTACAGACCCGGTGAGAACCGGATGAAGAGACATATTCGTAAATATGTTTCTGAGAGTCCATCGAGACTATATTTGTAAATAGCCAAAAAGTCATATTAGTATAAATATGACTTAGGGAAAACTTTTAGTTGTGGTCATTTTCTTGTTGGTGCAAGAAGAAGAGAGAGCACGTAACAGTGTACAGAGAGAGAGAGAGAGAGAAAGAGGTCGTTGCCTCTGTTGTAACCGCCGCCTGTGGCGAAGATCGTGAGTACAAGGTCGTTGCCTCCGTGAACTCACTGTTTTGTACATTCCAACATAGTGATAGTTTGCAGCGTGTGGGCTGCCGTGGTTTTTCCCTCTTTGGGTTTTCCACGTAAACATTCTGTGTACCTTTTCTCTCCTTTGTGTTGCGTGCATTTGCTTCCCGTTTTCTGTGTATGATCCTAAGCTCAGTTGTGGCCGAGCGTTGTGCATAAGGAGCCTTGAGTTCCCATCAAGTGGTATCATAGCGAAACGACACAAAAATATGGACAAATCGTTTGGCGGCATGTTCAAGCTCACCGGCTCCAACTATTCGGTATGGAAATCGAAGATGAGGGACATGCTCGTGGTTAAAGACCTCTGGATGCCGGTTCAGTTCGGGGACAAGAGACCTCACAAAATCGACGCCGCGATATGGGAGGTGATGCACATGAAGACAACGGCGTACATATGGTGCTTCATCGACATGAGCCTGTACAACAACTTCAATGAAGAGAGCAAGGCTCATGAGCTCTGGGAGAAGATCGGCATAATGTTTCAAAACAAAAATGTTGTTAATCAGGTTTCGGTATTCCGGAAGCTAGTAAGACTCCTGTACCAAGATGGCTCTAGCATGGCGGAGCATATGAATGCCTTCCAGGGGCTGATACACCAGGCAACGTCATTGGAAGTACCTCTCGCCGATGAGGTACTAGCGCTACTCCTGCTTGGCTCCCTCCCGGATAGCTGGGAGACGTTGGTTGTCACTTTGGGCAACGCCGGGCCGGAAAGAAAACGGTTATCCCTAGCAAGAGTGAAGTCGAGCCTGCTAGATGAGGAGGCGCGTCGGAAAGACAAAGATACGAGCTCCGACTCCAAAGCGCTCCTTACCGAATCGGAACGCGGAAGACATAGAAACCATAGTCCTCAGAACCGGGAGAAGTCGGGAACACGGTCAAAGTCAAGGGGGAGGCCCACTTGCTTCTATTGCGGCAAGCCGGGTCACTTCCAAAAGAACTGTCGGCATTTCCGTAAAGACAAGGAAACCGATGGTACCGATTCGAAGCAGACCCCGGACCGGAACGCTAAAGACCGGAGGGGAACGGACCGGAAGGGAACGACGGCAATCGCGGCAAGTGAAGAAGAGTTTATGCTCATCACCCAGGAGAGTGAGATAAACCTTGCCGGAGACGAGAGGACCTGGGTGGTAGACTCCGGAGCATCGTTCCACCTTACCCCAGACCGGAAATGCTTCTCATCCTACTCAGCCGGTGACCACGGCTGTGTCCGGATGGGGAATGAAGGTACATGCCGAATTGTCGGCATAGGAGACGTGTGGCTGTCAACACCAACCGGATGCAAGTTGTTGTTGAAGGATGTCTGACACGTTCCAGAGGTTCGTCTGAACCTGATATCAGCCGGTCGGCTAGATGATGAAGGTTACACGTGTAGCATCCGGAACGGTGTCAGGAAGTTCAGCAAAGGGAGCCTGATTGTGGCTCGGGCCCGGAAGGTCAACACATTGTACCTGATGAATGCCCGGTTGTGCCCGGAGGAAGTGAACGTGGCATCCGACACTGCCGGTGAGCTGTGGCACAAGAGGCTGTGTCATATGAGCGAGAAGGGGATGAAGAGGCTTGCAGACGACAACCTCATTCCAGTGAAGAATGTGTACTTAGAGAAGTGCACTGATTGTCTGGCCAGTAAGCAGAACCGGACCTCCTTCCGACCAAGGCCACCGATGAGACGTAATGCACCACTGGAGTTGGTGCATACGGATGTGTGTCAAGTAGACACGAAGTCACATGCCGGAGCGCAGTACTTCGTGACGTTCATAGATGACCACAGCCGGAAACTGTGGGCCACACCGTTGAAGACGAAGGATCAGGTGTTATCCGTCTTCAAAGAGCTCCACGCGAGAGTGGAAAGAGAAACCGGCCGGAAGCTGAAGGCGGTTCGAGCAGATAACGGAGGTGAATACCGGGGGCAGTTTGAGGAGTACTGTCGCTCGAAGGGAATTCGGCTCGAATTTACCGTGCCGAAGACGCTGGAACTAAATGGACTGGCCAAGAGGATGAACCGGACCATAATGGAGAGGGTTCAGAGTATGCTAGCGCATGCAAGACTACCCAAGAAGTTTTGGGTTGAGGCATTGTCGACGGCGACATATGTGATAAATAGATCACCCTCAGTACCCTTGGACGGAGACACGCCACAGAGAGTATGGACCGGCAAGGAAGTATCCTACCGGCATCTGAAGGTATTCGGGTGTCTCGCGTACGTGCATGTAGCAAAGGACCGGAGAGGAAAGTTAGATCCAAAGACCCGGCCATGCATATTCCTCGGTTACGGTGACGATGAGTTCGACTACCGAGTGTGGGACCCGGTCGACAAGAAGGTATTCCGGAGTCGAGATATTATCTTCATGGAGGACAAGACGCTCGCCGACTGGGAGTCGGAGAAGAAGATAATGAACTCCGAGTCGACCGGTAAGGATCGACTCTACGATGAGCAGACCCAACCGGCGAGAGACCGGTTAGCACTCGAAGAACCAGCCGGATACGGTGAGGATACCGAACCGGCAGAACAAGAAGTAGAGGAATTTGAGACCGGAACCGGCCTAGACCCCGAATCGGATTCGGATGAAGAGCAAATGGAAGAGCCGGCTACCGAAGCCCAAAGACGGAGATATCCTCTCAGAGAGAGAAGGGCCCCCCAGAGATTTCCGGATGCAGAGCATGTTCTGCTAACCGATGAGGGGGAGCCGGAAAGCTTCAAAGAAGCGAAGGATGACACCCACAGCCGAAAATGGTTAAGTGCCATGCAGGATGAGATGGATTCCCTGCATGAGAACCATACGTACGAATTGGTGGAGTTGCCGAAAGGAAAGCGGGCACTCCGAAACAAGTGGGTGTACAAGTTGAAACCGGGAGATGCCGGCAACCCCCCAAGATACAAAGCCAGGATCGTGGTGAAGGGGTTCCAGCAGAAGAAGGGCGTGGACTTCGACGAGATATTTGCCCCGGTAGTAAAGATGACCTCCATCCGGACGATGCTGAGTATAGCGGCAAGCATGGACCTTGACGTAGAGCAGCTGGACGTGAAGACGACATTCCTTCACGGCGACCTCGAAGAGGAGATCTACATGCAGCAACCAAAAGGATTTGAGGAGAAAGGGAAGGAGCACCTGGTATGCCGGCTGAAGAAGAGCCTGTACGGACTAAAGCAGGCTCCCCGACAATGGTACCGGAAGTTCGATTCCTTCATGACCGATCAAGGGTACTACAAGATGCAGGCCGATCACTGCGTGTTTGTGAAGAAGTTCGAAGGAGGCGACTTCTTGATACTCCTCCTGTACGTGGATGACATGTTGATCGTTGGACGTGACCAAGTCAAAATACGGATGCTGAAGAAGGCTCTCAACCGGACCTTCTCAATGAAAGACTTGGGTCCGGCAAGACAGATGTTGGGGATGCATATCATTCGGGACCAGTCAAAGAAGCAATTATGGCTGTCACAGGAGAAGTACGTGACAAAGGTGCTTCACAGGTTCAACATGTCAGAAGCGAAACCGGTCGGATCGACACTTTCGGCAAACTGCAAGCTATCCGGTAAGCAGAGCCCGAAGACGAAAGCAGAGAAGGCGGATATGATGAAGATTCCATATGCCTCTGCCGTCGAGAGCTTGATGTACGCAATGGTGTGTACCCGACCGGATATAGGATACGCAGTCGGAGTGGTGAGCCGGTTCATGAGCAATCCCGGCAAGGATCACTGGAACGCGGTCAAATGGATACTTCGGTATTTGAAGGGCACTTCAAACATGTGTCTCCGATTCGGCTCCGGGAAACCTCAACTTGACGGTTTTACCGATTCGGACATGTCGGCTGATGTGGATTCCAGCCGGTCTACATCCGGGTATGTAATGACATATGCAGGGGGAGCTGTTTCGTGGCAGTCGAGGCTGCAGAAGACGGTTGCATTGTCAACCACAGAGGCGGAGTACATGGCGGCTGTGGAAGCCGGTAAGGAAATATTATGGATGAAGGACTTCATCGGAGAGCTCGGTATCTGGCAAGAGGAATACCGACTCTACTGCGACAGTCAAAGTGCCATCCACCTTGCTAAGAATGCGGCCTACCATTCTCGGACGAAGCATATCCAGTGAAGATATCACTGGATCCGGGAAAGAGTAGATGACCAGGAGTTCGCACTGACGAAGATCCACACGGCCGAGAACGGGTCAGAAATGCTGACCAAAGTGCTGACACCCGACAAGCTGAACGCATGCTGGAAGAGGATCGGACTGGCAAGACACCCCATGCCGGAGTGAAGGGGGAGTTTGTTGGGAGACAGGTCCCTCCGGATGGGAAGGGAGAAGAACAGTGCCGATGAACAAGCTCGGCCGAGGCCGAAACCATATGAGGAGTACCCGGCTACGGAGAGCCAGATGGTGCAGACCCGGTATGAACCGGATGAGGAGTACCCGGCTACGGAGAGCCGGATGGTGCAAACCCGGTATGAACCGGATGAGGAGTACCCGACTACGGAGAGCCGGATGGTGCAGACCCGATATGAACCGGATGAGGAGTACCCGGCTACGGAGAGCCGGATGGTGCAGACCCGGTATGAACCAGATGAGGAGTACCCGGCTACGGAGAGCCGGATGGTACAGACCCGGTGAGAACCGGATGAAGAGACATATTCGTAAATATGTTTCTGAGAGTCCATCGAGACTATATTTGTAAATAGCCAAAAAGTCATATTAGTATAAATAAGACTTAGGGAAAACTTTTAGTTGTGGTCATTTTCTTGTTGGTGCAAGAAGAAGAGAGAGCACGTAACAGTGTACAGAGAGAGAGAGAGAGAGAGAGAAAGAGGTCGCTGCCTCTGTTGTAACCGCCGCCTGTGGCGAAGATCGTGAGTACGAGGTCGTTGCCTCCGTGAACTCACTGTTTTGTACATTCCAACATAGTGATAGTTTGCAGCATGTGGGTTGCCGTGGTTTTTCCCTCTTTGGGTTTTCCACGTAAACATTCTGTGTACCTTTTCTCTCTTTTGTGTCGCGTGCATTTGCTTCCCGTTTTCTGTGTATGATCCTAAGCTCGGTTGTGGCCGAGCGTTGTGCATAAGGAGCCTTGAGTTCCCGTCACATAGCGTCTTTGAGAGAGAGAGAGAGAGAGAGAGAGAGAGAGAACGGAATAACAAAGCTTCCATTAAAGCTTAAACCATGTTTATATTCTGTTGTATCTTCTTGCCTCCATTCTGTGTAGTTTGTTGAACACATACGACAAGTCCTCATATACACATACCTACGTTTCCACGCATATTCCATCAACATCGAGTGCTCGTATCTCTTTCTCCATTGCGGCACGCCATTGTGCCTCCTTTGTCGTTTCTGCATAGCTCTTTGGCTCACGTACTTTTGCCACTTTCATCATGTACTCATTATACCCATACCGTTTGACGAGGTTCTTCTGGTGGCTTGACCGGCGTAACTTTTCATTAGCCGATTTCAAGGTCCTACTGAACACTTTTTATACAAGTCCTTAAAACAACTGACAGAAGTATTGACAAGTACTTCAATGCTCATACGAGCGATTGACACTAACTCCAAGGAATATGCCTATGTACTAGGCTAAGATTGTAGGCCTCTAACGGCCTATCGGTTACAATCCGATCCGTCTCTTGGTTCCGAATACCGATCCAAATACCCTGTCCGGTACTCCGTTTCGGATACCGATCCAGATCCGGTTGATCTTGTCCGCTCAACAGTCTTCGACAAAACTTTGCAAATGAGGCCACCAAAATTATAGTTCTACTAAATCCAACGTTTTAGTACTATCAAAATGTCCGGTTGTGTATGTGTCATGACAATTTTGTACTATTCAAAGGCGACAGGAACCATTGGGAACATACAAAACTTTCTTAAAGAAGAGTAATCCATCATGACATTCAAATTGTCAATAATCCATACCTAGTTGTTGTGACCGTGAATAAGATGCCTGAGAGGGATCGATTTTATCTAGAACAGCTTGAGTGAAAACATCTGTCTTCAAATCTTCATGTATGGTATCGATAATGCGGGAATCGAATGGAGTATCAAAAACCCATGTTGCTTGAAATCGTGCAGTCCTAGGATTACTTGCTTTTGATTGTCAAAGGCCGGATCTCCAGGATGAGGAGCTAGATATGAGCGTCGTAATAATGCATCTGCCTTCCCCTGTTGCTTGCCCAGACAATATGTAATCTCAAAGTCGAAACGAGTGAGGAACTAGGCCCATTGAGCTTGTCGTCTATTTAATACATAAGCATTCTAGAAGTAGGCAAGATTCTTTTGATCACTGAATACAATAACTTGATCAGGATATCCTTCTAAAAAATGCCTCCATTGTGCAAACGAGTCCACTATTGCTAATAGCTCCTTGTCATGTATCTCGTAGTTGATTTCGGGGGTGTCAAATTTGTGTGAGAGGAAAAACCACAAGATGTAGCTTCTCATCGTTGCCTTGTTGTGACAAAATACTAACGAGGGCGAAATCTGACGTGTCTGCCTCAATGATAAATGGTTTTTGTGAATCAACATGGGCTAGAACAGGAGCCAATGTAAATGCTTTCTTGAGACCCTTAAAAGTTGTGTCTACTTCCTTAGTCCAAACAAACGATTGCCCTTTCTTTGTAAGTTGTGTGAGCGGCAAAATAAGCTTTTAGTAGTCCTGTATAAACTTGTGATAGAAATTTGTGAATCCTAAAAAGCATTACACATCTCGCAACAAACGTGGAGTCTGCCACTCTAACACAATTTGGACTTTAGTTGGATCCATAGAGATGTCTTCTAAGGACATGACATAGCCTAAAAATTCCACCTGGTTACAGTCAATACTACACTTTTCTAGTTTTGCATAAAGACCATGTTCTCGTAGTCACCTTACTAATAGTACATGAGAATCATGTTCCTCTTGTGTCTTTGAATAAACTAGCAGATCATCCAAGTAGATGATCAAACAGATTTCCAAAAGATCTTGGAATATATTGTTTGCCATGTGCTAAAAGATTGTTGGCACATTGGTGAGGCCGAATGGCATAACTGTATACTCAAAGTGCCCATATCGGATGCAGAAAGTTGTCTTCCATTCATCTCCTGATTGGTGTTATAGGTTTTATGGTTACGGTTAATGTTGGGGGACAGGTCCCTCCAGATGGGAAGGGAGAAGAACAGTGCCGATGAACAAAACCGGATGAGGAGTACCCGACTACGGAGAGTCGGATGGTGCAGACCCGGTGAGAACCGGATGAGGAGTACCCGGCTACGGAGAGCCGGATGGTGCAGATCCGGTGAGAACCGGATGAGGAGTACCCGGCTACGGAGAGCCGGATGGTGCAGATCCGGTGAGAACCAGATGAGGAGTACCCGGCTACGGAGAGCCGAATGGTGCAGACCCAGTGAGAACCGGATGAGGAATACCCGGCTACGGAGAGCCGGATGGTGCAGACCCGGTGAGGAGTGCTCACCGGATGAAGGGACATATTCGTAAATATGTTTCTGAGAGTCTATTGTGGCTATATTTGTAAAAAGCCGAAAAGTCATATTAGTATAAATATGACTTAGGGCAAACTTTTAGTGTGTGTTGTCATTTCTTGTTGGTGCAAGAAAAGAGAGAGCGCGTAACTGTGTACAGAGAGAGAGAGAGAAAGAGGTCGTTGCCTCTGTTGTAACCGCCGCCTGTGGCGAAGATCGTGAGCACGAGGTCGTTGCCTTCGTGAATTCACTGTTGTACATTCTAACATAGTGATAGTTTGCAGCCCGTGGGCTGCCGTGGTTTTTCCCTCTTTGGGTTTTCCACGTAAACATCGTCTATACTCTTTTCTTCTTCGTGTCGTGCTTTTATTTCCCGTTATTTTCTGTGTATGATTCTAAGCTTGGTTGTGGCCGAGTGTTGCGTATAAGGAACGAGAGTTCACGTCAGTTAATGATAATTATGATAGCATGATGATAATGATGGGTGCGATGACGAGCATTGCGGGGTGATGGCGAGATTAGTAAACATTGAGAAACATTGTGGGGTGGGGGATGGTGCTTAGAATGGCTCCACCCCCCTCCCAAGGGGTTCAACGTAAAGGAGAAGGAAGAGAGAGAGAAAGAGAGATGAGAAGAGCAAGAAATTGAGAGAGAAATGTTCATATTATCATTCATTCATTCCCCATAAGGGGTTAAATAGTTACAAAAGGGTAGATAAATAGGGGTGCAAGCCCCCTTAGACATTCACACCAATCACTCACTCACACCTCCTCGTATCCGTTCACATGCACACATACATAATTAATTACTCACACTCACAATTACACTTACACATTTACACATACACATAAACAACATTATAACATTCCATCGTCGCTCTCCGTACATCTCGTACGGTAACCCATTATGGCACACCCATGGGAGAGTGCCTTGCACGTTGATCCCACATGCCTTGATCGTCATTTCCTTCAACCTTTTATCCCTATTTACATTTTCTTATGTCCATGTGCATATCATTGCACATCCCCGTTCCTGCCCATTCCACTCGATTTTCTCACCGTTTCTAGAAATCTCCACAACACCATAAAGACTCTTCCTCAACCAGCATACCAGGTTCTCCTTCCCCTTTGTGACAAATACTTCTGGTTGCTGCTTATATATTTCCTCTTCAAGATCTCCATGCAAAAAGGTTGTCTTGACATCCATCTGCTCGACTTCAAGGTTCATATTGGCCGTTATGCGCAGCACCATCTTAATGGATGCCATATTCACCACTGGGGCAAAAATCTCGTCAAAATCCACTCCTTTATTCAATTGGAAACCCTTCACCACAATGCGGGCTTTGTACCTTGGTGGATTTCCACCATCTCCCGGTTTCAATTTATACAGCCACTTGTTCTGTAGCGCTCTCTTTCCTTTCGGTAACTCCGTCAACTCATATGTGATTCTCATACATGGAGTCCATCTCATTCTGCATGGCAGTTAACCACTCTATAGTATGGGTGTCCCTCTTTTCTTCCTCGAAGTTTTTCGGCTCCCCCTCATCGGTAAGTAGTATGTACTCTTTATTTGGAAATCTCAGGGGGGGGGTTTCTCTCTCGCAGAGGGTATCTCCTACCTCTATTTTCCTTAGTTGACTCGCTAGGTCCTTCCTCTTCTCCTTCGGCTAGATCGTCATCCAAGGAGTCGATTACTTTTTCCTCTTCGGGTCCAGCTCCTGACTGGCCTTCGGCCGATCCGACTCCCTGTCCGTATCCTGTCGGCTCCCCTTGTTCTTTAGTCAGTATTCAACTTCCAACTGGCTAGGAGGATTCACTCATCTTCTCCTTCTCCCAGTCGAAAATTGTCTTCTCCTCCATGAAGACTATGTCCCGGCTCTGGATGACCTTCTTGTCGGCTAAGTCCCATAACCAATAGTCAAACTCGTCGTCGCCGTATCCCAGGAATATGCATGGCCAAGTCTTTGGGTCCAATTTGCCCCTCTGGTCCTTCGCTACATGCACGTAGGCAAGACAACCAAACATCCTCAAATGTCGGTACGACACATCTTTGCCAGTGCACACCTTTTGTGGAATATCTTCATCCAAGGGTACAGAGGGTGATCTATTTATCACGTAAACAGTTGTCATCAACACCTCAGCCCAAAACGTCTTGGACCATTTTGCATGTGCAAGCATGCTCCAGACTCTCTCCATGATGGTCGGGTTCATTCTCTCATCCAGACCGTTAAGTTCTGGCGTCCTCGGCACGGTGTATTCAAGCCGGATTCCCTTCGACCGACAATACTCCTGGACCTGCCCTTGGTATTCTCCTCCGTTATCCACTAGAATCACTTTTAGCTTCTGACCGATCTCTCTTTCTGCCCTCATCTGGAACTCCTTGAAAACCGACAACACATGGTCCTTGGTCTTCAATGCGGAAGCCCACAACTTCCGGGTACAAACATCTATGAAGTTCACAAAATATTGTGAACCAACATGAGATTTCGTGTTCACATAGCATACATCCGTATGCACAAGTTCCAAAGGCATCTTCTTCCTCATCAGGTGCCTGGATCAGAAGGAGTTTTTGTTCTGCTTGTTGGCCAAGCAATCGGTGCACTTATCAAGATGCACATTCTTTATCTCCGGTATGAGGTCATCCTCTGCAAGCTTCCCCATCCCCTTCTCACTCATGTGGCATAGCCTCTTGTGCCACAACTCATCGGTTGTGTCGGCTGCCACATTTACTTCCTCCCAGAATAATCAAGCATGCATCAGATACAATGTGTTTGTTTTCCGGGCTCGTGCCACAATTAGGCTTCCTTTGTAGAACTTTGGCATGCCATTCTGGAAACTACCAGTGTAGCCTTCATCATATACCTGACCGGCTGATATTAGATTCAATCTATCCTCTGAAACATGTCGCACATCTTTTGTTAGGAAACAGGTCCCGCCGGATGGGAAGTGAGAAGAACAGTGTTGATGTGCAAACTCGTCCGAGGCCGAAACCGGATGTGGAGTACCCGACAACGGAAGACCCGGTGAGAACCGGATGAGGAGTACCCGACAACGGAAAACCCGATGAGAACCGGATGAGGAGTACCCGGAAACGGAAGACCCGGTGAGAACCGGATGATGAGTGCCCGGCAAGCGCCGGATGATGAAGGCCCGGTGAGGAGTGCTCACCGGATGAAGGGACATATTCGTAAATATGTTTCTAAGAGTCCATCGGGGCTATATTTGTAAATAGCCGAAAAGTCATTTTAGTATAAATATGACTTAGGGCAAACTTAGTGTATAGGTTGTCATTGTCGTTGTCGCGATTGTGAGAGAGCAACCGTGTAGAGAGAGAGAGAGAGAGAGAGTGAGTGAGCTCGAGATATAGAGAGGTCGTCGCCTCTGTTGTAACCGCCGCCTGTGGCGATGATCGTGAGCACGAGGTCACTGTTGTAATCATTGTGATATAGTGATACTTTGGAGCCTATGGACTCCCGTGGTTTTTCCCTCTCAGGGTTTTCCACGTTAATATCCTGTGTATTCTCTTTTCTTTCTGTTTGTGCACTTACCTTCCATTCTTCATTTCTTCTGTGTTCGACTGCACAAAGTGATTCACTCTTCGGTTGATGCCGGAGACTATTCCGCGTATTCCTCATCATCTTTCAATACCAGTCTGCACACAGTTGAAGTTAACAAACACACATCTCCTATACCGACAATTCAGCATGCTCCATCATTCCCCATCTTCACAAAACCGTGGTCCCGAGTATGTATGATGACAATCATTTCTAATTGGGGTCCAGTGGAACAACTCTCCGTAGTCGACCACCCACGCCGTTTCGTCACTAACAAGATGCACTTCATTTTTCTCGCTAATTAGCGGCATCTCCTCCTCACTTGTCGGGACCGTTGAGGTGCCTTTTCTGTCTAGAATCTTCTTCGGCTCTGCACCATCAACTCCCCCTTTCTCTTTCCGGAAGTGTCGACAATTCTTTTGGTAGTGCCCCGGCTTCCCACAATAGAAGCAGGTAGGGCTCCCCCTCGACTTCGACCTCATACCCGACTTCTCCCAGTTCTGGGGACTTCTATTCCGGCCTCTTCCCTAGTCATATCACCTTCTATGATGAGGGCCTTCGGGTCGTTTATGGCATCTCTATCCTTCAGATGATCTTCCTCATTTAACAAGCTCGACTTCACCGTCTTTAGGGATAGGTGTTTCCCTTCCGGTTCGGCATTGCCTAATATGAGGACCAGCGTTTCCCAACTACTCGAAAGGGATCCCAACAGTAACAACGCCAATACCTCGCCGGCAAGAGGTACTTCTAGAGAGATGGTTTGATTTATCAGTCCCTGGAAGGCGTTCAGGTGCTCCGCCATGCTGGAACCATCTTGATACCAAAGTCTCACAATCTTCCGGAATATTGAGACTCTGTTTACGGCATTCATGTTCTCAAACATGAACCCGATCTTCTTCCACATAACTTCAGCATCTGTCTCTTCGTTGAAGTTGTCATATAGACTCATCTTGAAAAGGAACACCCAATTTGGATCACCCAAATTGTTTTGGCCTTCAGTTAATTGGTTTCCCCAAAGGTTTTAACGTTTGAGTACATCAATTTCTTAAAGGATTTATCATATCAGCTTCACATTTTCTTGATGTAATTACAAATGTTTCTTGCTTAGACATGGCATAGAAATCTTAGAATCAAATGTGATAGGTTCAAACCTCATTGCTCATTTCATTTCATTTCTATATATTTTCTTTTCTAGTATTCAAATTTTCAAACCAAACGTTGTCGTGAAGTACGAAAGCTTCACATTAAAAGTCTACAATAAGATAAATACGTAACTAAAATAACATTTGATAATGTTTTATATATAAAGATAATATTAACAACACATATGATAATATTATATATATGTAAAGAAAAATAATATATATATATATAGATAAATATATTATATTACACGAACAAGAGAGGACTTGAACCAATAACCCCACCCTATGACTCTCAAATCTTACCATTTACTCTACACTAATAATATTCATAAAATAAAGCATACTTTATATATACTTTATATTACATAAAGGATTTGCTTCACGATATAAAAATAAAGTTGCATGTTGTATTCAATAGTATTTTGAGACTCGAACCCACAACCTCATACACTAAAGTCAACACACCTACCATTAGGCTAGGCCCTTTCTCTTTAAAATTATGTTTTCATGTTTATTGTTATTGCATATATTGTTTCATACATAAAAGCTCAAATGAGCGAGATGTTTATCATGCATCACATGCATTTCATGCACTACATGCATGATTTGTACCCTCCAATGCATCATATGCATGGGGGCACCTATTTAAATGGTGAAAGAGAAGATCAAAGGGGGATAGGTATGAGATATCAATCAAATTATGTATTACATAAGAGATACCACAAAAATAGATAAAGAAGGGAAGAAGTTTAACATAAAGGTGGAGCTCTAGCTTGGCGGTCGTGGTGGTCAACTCTCAACAAGAGGGAGGTGGTTCGAGCCTTATCTTCATCAAAATATTGAAGTGAAGATTGTAGTAGTCTACGATCAAGAAAGAGAAGAGCGATTACCTTGCAAGACAAAGTTCGGAGGTTCAACGACGTGTACAATCATTTTGTAACTCTTTTATCAAATAATTATAAATCTCGTTTATTGCTTCAAATATCATTCTATATCCTATCTTGTCATATCTTGTTGATCACTATTTATCTATCTCTACTCTTTCGTCTCTTCCGTCCATAATCCCAGTGATTCCTTCCTCACTTTCACGTTATCCTTTGTCTACGCAACGCTACGCTTCTAGGCGAGCCACGCCACGACAACGTTTTCAAGTATTCGTTGTGGGTGTAGCTCAATGAAGATATACCAATTACACAAATACATGGACTTGAAACTTTTGTTTCATTGGGTAGAGACGGTTTTGAGTGTAGGTGTGTCTTTTGTGCTTGGATTTCCAAGCCAAAAGTTCCCTATGATCCTTGTTTAATATTGAATCACAAGGAGAACAATTTGCAAATCCTTATCTAGTACATAAAGTTTAATATATGAGGATGGACATATTTTATGTAGTTTACAATAATTTCAATAGAGATTGAAATGAAGATACAATTTGGTTTTCACAATGTTCAATCATGTTACATAGGGTAGGAAGAATAAAGATTATAGAAATAAATTACGGAATAATAATCTTTAAACTTAGCACAGTCATTCTCTGATCAATGCCTTCCTCATCATAAACCTCGCACACACCTTAATCATCAATAATCCATCACTTGTCAAAAGATGTGCATCCATTTCCCAAAGTGAGGATCCCCAACAATGGGGTCATCTCGTCTTTTTATTCCTTTCAAGACCTCTCTTGCACAATAAAAAAAATAGCCTCTCTTCTTAGCATGTCACCACTAATGCGTAAAACATACTTGACTCTCTCAAAATGCATGTCCTCCTTCATTTCATCTTACCACATGCCTCATTATTGTCTTTTGCACCTTCCTTCCATGATTCCTTCAATGGACATCAAAGCTTGGTCCAACCATTCTAATGCTTCAAGGCATAGCTTTTAAGCTATGTTCGGGTGGACTAAGATTTTTCTCTTCATCGATTTTCTCAATTCAATGCAACCCAAATCTCAAAATCAATGTCAAACTTGCCAACGGTGAAGGACCAACTTTCCAACCAATGGTCACTACCCGTCAATGACTCATCAGCATCTGACAAACTTCTAGCTAAATTAACAAGAGCTTCTACTCTCCTACATGAGATTGTCAAGACCAAAAGCAAGGATGCTCATGAGAAGCGACAGAGGACAAAAAACGGGGACTAATAGCCTTACAACAACTCCAACATAGATACCCGTCATGTATTTGGATTGCAGGACAAGTCACCACAGCCAAACATGAACTTAACATAGCGGAAAAGGAAATATATGACATGGAGTTTCATGGAAGCATGGCGCAATGGATTCGAGTAGGGCACAAAACCACGAAGGAATTCTTCCGCTCCAAAGGCCCGAGGCACTCTCGAACTATGATGCGCAGCCTCAACCAAGAGGAATGAACAACCACTAAGGATGGCAACGAAATGAGGAATATTGCCACAAGTTATTATAACTGCCTACTTACCAAAGACATTATAGCTATAGGGGAAGACATAAGAGAAGATATTATCCTCCAAAGCATACCTGAGAAAGTCGCGCCGAAAATGAATACATGGTTTGTGCGTCCCCTATCAATCATCGAGATATGGGAGGCCCTCACTGATTTAGATGCCGAGAGTTGTCCCAAAATCGATGACCTCACCCCGCACTTTTTCACATGCCTTTGGGACACTATTAAAGAAGAACTCCTCCAGGAATATGAGGAGATCATCACCTCTAGAAGCATGTCGGAGGAATTTGGACAAGGGATGATACATCTCATTCCTAAAAGTGGTGGGAATGCCAACAACATTAGCAAGTGGTGGCCCATAACTCTTTTCAATATTGTCTATAAGTTGCTCGCAAAAATCGTGGCATGCCATTTAACACCACTTCTCCCTCAACTCATTCATCCGTCCCAAACAGGTTTCGTTAGAAATCGGAGCATCCTAGACAACCTCTTCTCATTCTGGGAAGCAGTAGCCCTTGCCAAGAGTACCAACAACAAGGTAGCGGTGGTGCTATTAGATTTTGAGAAAGCATATGACAGGGTATGTTGGAACTTTCTAGAAAGTGTGATGGGGAAACTCGGCTTTCAAGAGACATGGATCAAAGGCATTGCAAGACTTTACAGGAATGGCAGCAGTTGTGTTTCACTGGCAGGTGAAAGGGGCCCCTTTTTCCGAATATCCCGATATGTACGGCAGGGATGCCCACTAGCTCCATCCTTATTTCTATTATATGCCGAAGCACTCTCTTGCTTTCTCAACTCGTGGCATCTCAACCTACGTGGTCTTCATGTACCTCATTCTCACCAAAGCATCCTAGATATAGAATTTGCATATGACACAGCGGTCTACCTGCAAGGGGACTTGGAAAACCTCCAAAAGCTAGAAAGTGGGCTAGCTGTATTTTGCAAAAGATCCAATGCCATGATCAATTGGCACAAATCCTGCGCAATATGGCTCTCTCAGGAAACACATCCGACGTGGCACCCACATCCCGCTTTCAATTGGATCAATCAAGGAGCAAGCACCAAATATTTGGGTTTCCAAATTGGTGTCAACATACCGCCGGAGACTATGATTGCATCCATTATCCATTCCATTCGACAAAAGTTGATACATTGGAGCTCAAAAAAACTATCGCTAGTGGGTCGCATCATAGTGGCAAATCAGGTACTACTCGCAACAGCATGGTACAGTCTATCATGTTGGACAATCTCCAAGGAAAGTATACATCAGATTCAATGATTGGTCCGCAACTACATTTGGTCTGGTAAGGAAGACCAAGTAGCTCGCGCCAAGGTGGTGTGGCCTATACTCACAACGCCTAAGTCGAGAGGGGGATTCGGTCTTATTGATCCCCTTTCACAATCGAAAGCCTTATTTGCCAAATTTGTGGTGCGAGGACTCCAACCAGCAAATCACTATTGGAAAATGCTATTGAGGTTATGTTTCACTTACTTTAGGCCACGAAAAGGGGTCAATTGGGCTCCCCAAACAGGATTCGATTCTAAACATGGATCTCAAACCTAGTTTCTCCCGCCAATTGGAGGATAGATTCAGTGCATCCATGTGGAAGGCATGGTGTGACATTCGTCGAGGGCTCAAGTGTGATCAACCAAGATCCGAACCTGCCTGGCTCAATCAACGTATCCTATGGAACCCATGTATCAAGGATGAATCTAATCAACTACTAGGATCACGTAAGGGGTTGTCATGGGGATACATTGCAGAAGGTCAAGGAAAAAGTATAGAATGTTGGCGATGGTTTATGTCACTGCCACTACAAGATCATGCGAACATACTCCATGGAATCAGGGGCGGATGGACTATGAGATCGGAAATCATTAACGCTCTACTGATTAGGGAATCTGCTACTCAAAGGACGACAATGGAGAAATGGATAGGCCACGAGGAGGAGGGATCTTTGATCCCGAGAGGTAGGGGACCTCCAGACAAGCTCGAAGGCTCTGAATTGCGAGACATTGAGACACCAACACAGAATAACGCAATTCGAGTACTCGCGTATACTAGTCATAAATGGATTGTAGCTTCTGATCCGATCAAAGTACAACCCGATTGGCACATATGTACTCATGAAAACACGTGGCTACATAAGGTCAGTTGGGACCCTTTGCAATGGACATGGTGTGATCCCTACACGGGGCAAGGAAGTAAACCCATCCCTTTCTTCCAATTCACAACTAGATTGGGTCGCCACATTCTAGTTGCTCAAACCGCCCGAGAGCTGGTTGTTGCGAAGGTCTAGCACACATTTCAAGTTCCTCCCACAATAATCACCAAGTTTTGGCAGAAACTCTAGAAACAACAACACGTGAAGCGAATTACCATGTTCCAATGGATATTAATACATAAGTCCCTACCAGTGGGAGCATGGCAACGTGGGAACCTTAGCTCTCCTAATTGTGTAGAGTGCCCACATGCAGTAGAATCAATACGACACACTTTGTGGGACTGCCCAACGTCCCATTGAATATACCGGGGGGTTGGTCGCTTGTTGCAATTATGCCAGGTGCAAGGCTCAATCAAGTGGGGAAATATATGTTGGCTATCATGGCATACCGCAATTGGCAGATACGAGCATCAGGAGGAGGGGATGACTTTGGTGATAAAAGCACAAGAGGTCTCTTTCTCCTCCAGCGGCAATGTCCACTCCACTCTTCTTAATGACAATTCTCAAGAGGTGTCGGAATTGGTCAGCCCAATAACTCTTTGGATTCTATGGAAACAACAATGTAGGCGAGTCTTCTCCAACCAAACCGCACATCCAACAAGGTTACTGCAAAAGATATGGAGTGAAATTGTAGCCACTCTGAAGAGCCAATATGATGGCCTTAAGGACAGCTACGAGGGAGTTGAAAGAAAACGAATAGCCTTCATCCAACAATGGTCGTCCTCTCCCTTTCTTGAGTCACTAGGCATCCACATAAGATGGAACTATCGCGTCCCTTCAAGGATTTGTACATAATCGTCTCATTTGTAAAATTTTATAACTAATGGGAGTTTTCTTTTGGAAAATAAAAAAATAAAAAAATATGTCTAACGTTAAATGTTTGGCAAACAATCCTATGTTTCCTCATCATGTATGATCAAAACACATTTAGATACAATATCATTTGTGGGAGAAAAGATACTTTCAAAAGAAGTAGACATTAGACATGTGAATACATATTGGCAAGTGGTAGATATAGTTACAAAGTTTTTAGATATTTTTAAGTTAAAATGATTCATTTCAAAGATGAACTTAAAAGAAATATATCTTTGTCCATTTAACTTGAGCATGAGGGGGAGTGTTTGAAGTTATAAAGCTCAACTCTCAATTGATGATAGCAAAAGAAATATGAAGCCCAAATTCATGATCTACATATCCCAACCAGGTCTTACTATTTGGCCTAATAAGCTTTTATACTAGATGATATTAACCAAAGATTTTGTAGAAAACAATAAATAATAAGAATTATATCGTGCATCCCATGTGCAACACATGGCTCTCGTGCAAGAACTTTCCCCAATTGTATAAGGCAACCCTATTTGTAGGATTGAGATATACAAAGTTATTCTTTCCAGCTTGCCACTACTTTGATGGCCTTGATTCTATTTATATCTTGTAATAGTTATTTTTGCATTGATAATCATTTAGTTTTTGTATAATTTATTATCTTAGAGCCATTATGCTTTCCTTTCTTCTTTTGGGAAGAAAAGAAATCCTTTGTGTTTTGAGAATAAATTTCCTTAACACTAATCACCTTTATGTAGGCCAACACCTAAGGCTCCTAGACAACTACATGCTCCCAAATATCACAAGTCCTTATGTGTTTGTCCTAGTTCTTAGAAAAACTTGGTTTCCCAACTATCCTATTGTTGACCCATTAAATTTAGCTTAAAATTAATCCTTAGGGTTATGCCTATAACAGTTAGGCGTGAAGTATTTTGCTCTAAGGTTCTCTCGTAAGTTGGCTCACCATAGAAGGTATTTTCCTTCACACTTAACGCCAGTATGAGCTAAAACCCTCTATTTCATAGCCTAAGTGGAGCTTTGGAGATCCATTTGCTATGTTGACCAAAAAAACTAAATAACATGCTCATCCTTACCATTCATCTCCTCGTCACATTGCATTGTCACTTCATCTTCTAGTGCTCCTAATAGTCTATATAGTGGGCAAATGTCCCATGACCTCTACATTGCTACTTGTAGCCCTTATTGCTTGAGGTTACCACTATTCTTTTTTATCCTTTTCATTCGATCCTGACCTTCTACCAAGTCTTTGACGTAAAGTGAAACCTGCCTTCTACCCATTGTCTTTCCATTGCGCACGACACATATCACGACACACCACCAATGCTCATATATACCCAAATAATCACATCGTGACACACCACCAAATCTCATATATACATAATATACCCAACTATCCATAAGTGATATACCTACGAGAGCAGGGCAGAAAAGCATAGGAATTGATTGGGGGGGTTGAGGTGTGGACATGTCACGACATCCCTCGACCATAGCATGATGTGATGTTGTCAATGGTTTTACTTACAGATTGGTCTGGTCTGGTCTGGTCTGGTCTGGACAATGGACATGTCCATTGTCAGACCCATCATGGATCAGATTCCAGACCGTCTAAGGTAAGGCAGTTAGTTAGTGCCAATCCTCTCGTTATGGTCGGCTTAATAATGGTGAATGCACAGAGAAGAAGCTCAGAGACGACAAGCCTACTGCCTGTCAGCAGATTCTGGGAGGAAGCCAAGGCTGGTAAACAGAACCAGAAGAAGAAGAAGAGCAAGTTTCCATGGATGCCTTGGAGAGACACAGAAAGGAAGACACTTGATCTTGGCCCTGGAGGAGGAGCTGGTCAGTTACAAAAACTTTTTAAGGCTATTTCTTTTTGTTATTCTCTCCGTTTCTGCTCACGATTTTTCACTCTTCATCTTATTCGATTGCGGACAATTTAGCTCAGTGCTGCCAAATATGGGTGTTTCTTCGTTTTGGTTGTTTGCTTTATTCTGTTTTTATACTTAAACCTAGGGGAGATAGATATATGCTTGATATGTGTCTCATGAAAAATGAAACAAAGTCATGAAATGCATAGAGCGTACGAAAAACAAAACCTGGACTCGAAAACATTCGGTATAGTGTACGTAACCAAAGCTATGGTGTAGAAAATGGGCACTGAAATCATATGTGCAAATGATGGACTTGGTACATATCGTTAATGATAGCCAAGGGTATATTAGAAAGAACGAAAAACAGGTGGCATGTATGAAACCAGGGTTTGGAGGGAAGGGAAGGGAAGGGGTATGTGTACGAAAAACTTGAGGTTTTGTTTCCGAACCATGGCTCTCCAATATATATTCTATACAGATGCATTTGTCATCTAAAAGTGATGGAATATCCCAGCTCAAAAGGCCTTGCACGATGCAGTGTCGTTGGACATCATCAAATTCATCAATGAGTATAAAAGATCGAAGCATTCTTTTGGGGGGCTACAGCATTCTTTGCAAAAGCTCCCAAGTAATTAGGTCCACATTGTGCACTGGTCTTGATAGTCCATGTTGGCCTTCACAGTTCTTTGAGCAATGGTCAATTGTAAAAAGGCATGTTGTGCATCCTCAATCAGGGGTTTCCGCACACGTGATTCCTGCTCCCAATATATTATTTCATTCTTGGCCAACTTCCACCTCAAGCCATTGCGGACTTGAATGAAGTTGTGAGATGAGCATTCGCGCATCGTTTGTCCTATGGCCTCATGATTGAATTTTGTAAAACAGTTATTTTTCTTAGATTTGAGACTCGGTATTCTGGTATTCAAGGTGTACATACAGATATATATTTCTCAACATAAAGCTCATTTTTTGTGAAATTTCTATCCATGAGAGCCAGTTCAAATCCAGAACACCTTCTCTGAAGATTGAGACTACTAAATAGGTATTTTAATTTATGAGCTATGATATTTATAGAATTTCTCCTGTTATAGGTGTAATAGACCTGTGAAAGAAAGTCTACTAACCCATTCTCAAGATAAAACTCGATTTCGAGTGAAATTTTGTACTAATAAAAGGTGATTCATATTTCCAAAAAGCCTGTGAACATATGTATTAGTATGCGTATCACCCCTACCACTGCGTATTTGGGTAGTTCTCGTGTGATCTTAACTCCCTTCTATGTGAAGCTAGACTTATCACGAGTTTCATCAATAAAACTTGGTTTTTATTTGTAAAAACCTTTTTGAAGATTCAACTACTGAGAAGATATTTCAAATCACTGATTTGAATGTTTGGAGAAAAGGGTTTTTCATGAACACGATGTTGTATGACTATTCTGATGTTTAATTAGGATTGGAATAGGTATTTCATGTTCACATTTCAGTTCCTCATTCATTTTGAGGGTATAATGTCTCAAGTTTCTGAATGAAGTTGGATATGCTTGAGGGGCTTGGGTTGTTTTTTTCCAACAAACAAATTTCATTTCATATCCAATGAAATTGTTGCAAATCCAAAATATTTCCTATGAAATAGAGATCTCATAAATCTGTCAAGTTTGCAGTTTTTTTCCATGTGAATTTTGATCATCGGGTCATTCTCTTGCCGTATCTAAACAATAGGGAAATCTAGAAGTTCAGCTATTGTGATGCACCAAACTCCATTTCCACATCATAAATAAAGGCCTACTTTTATGTTATAATTACATATATACATATACACACAGATATTTGCTGATTTTTTCTTTATTTGCCAAAAATGCTTCTGAGTTTTCATTATGTTCCTAAATCCCCTTGTCAACCCTGGAAAGAGAGAAAAAGGGGATGCATTGAGCATACAAATGCTCAAAAAGCACATAATTGAACATAGGGGGATGAATTGACCATAACAAAATTTTAACTTCGATATATAACTAACTGCTTGAGAGGGATTTGGGGAAAGAATGAAGAACCAGTGACATTTGGTGAAAAAAATATTACCTATATATTGTTATCATTATTATCAGCATTATCAATGCTACCAAAAACGTTACATTTTGTCTGAAATGAAACCTCGAAAACAAGAGAACTTGAAAGCAGTGAAACATTACTTGTGACTATGAAAACGAAGAATCTATACTGCAGGTATCGGTTGCGGTGCTGGGATAGGTTTTGGTTTAATTGGTGGAGCTGGAATAGGAGCCACCCCTTGGAACCACTTGAAGCTAGTGTTTGGTATTGGGATCGGATGTGGAATAGGCATAGGCTATGGTTTTGGACATGGAATTGGTATTCTCTGGGATAGAGAACCGCCCAAATCCCCGAATGGGAAAGTTATCTTGATTGAAATCTAGCAACTGGATTCCTTTCCTTCTCCTAAATAAAATCATTTCTTTTGTATGATGATCAATCATTTTATTACTCATGTTCTTTACAACCACATAGCCTCAATTCTTTTCTTTCTTTATCCATTCAAAGAAACTGACCAGGAATGGAGTCGGTATATGGAAAATTCAACGACATTTTATAATATTCTCAGCGAAGAATGGCTTATGAAATCTTATTCTTGTGCCCAGTGTATTGAGTGGTGGTTTCTTAAGAGGAAAAAGAGGAAAGACACCCACATAGGTATTTGTCTCAGTGTGCTTTGTGCTATCTGCTTTGAAA
Source organism: Azolla caroliniana (assembly GCF_043228905.1). Taxonomy (NCBI): domain Eukaryota; kingdom Viridiplantae; phylum Streptophyta; class Polypodiopsida; order Salviniales; family Salviniaceae; genus Azolla; species Azolla caroliniana. Next base: position 5,120,065 of record NW_028230448.1, on the reverse strand, counting down.
GATAATTCTGACTTTGAGCTGTATTACTTTGATATCAACATTCTTTTCATTTGTTGATAGATTTTTAATATCATGTAGCAGCATTAATATTTATAGCCAAGAGTAATTGGGAATCTTCGCCACATCCTCTGAATTTCCTGTGAGTAAACTTGTAACTCTACTTTTTTTATGGATGCATGAAGGTTTCAAATATGATAGATAAATTGATTAATGATGTCTCAAGGAGCAGCAGTAATATGGATAGTTAAAAGTAATTGGGAATCTTCCCCACATCCTCTGAATCAACGTGCCTTGCTTTTATTATGGATGCATGAAGGTTTCAAATATGATAAATTGATCAATGATGGTGGTTGTGTACATTAAATAGTCTTTTGCATTGTGTTGAGCAATCATTTTGTTTATTTGATAACTTTATCCTACTCACATAAGTAAATATATCTTGAATGGGAGTTAGATAATCATATATGAACACCCATGGCCGTCAAGATTGTCCATCGAACCAACAATTGCCCTAAAGCACACTCGCCAACTATGTAGTTTGGGGATTTTAAAATGGTAGAACAAAAAGAAACCAAAAGCTGGAATAAAAAACTAGACCTTAAATTATAGCCATTGTAGAGACTCAATATAGCAATGATATAAAAGATTAGTAAAACTTGAGTTTGACCATGTAAATCCAATCAACCCATGGTTGCTCTTTGGTTTATATAGGTAAAGAACCTTAGGTCAACATTATAATTTGTAGTTACTACCAATTAAACCCATAATTAGGTGATGTTCATAATAATCCTCAAACTTCAACAATCATAGAATCTCTAAAATCAAGCCTCTCAACTACATCTCCCACCTCTTTGACCCCCAAACAAAACAAACAACTAAATGGAGAGTGCAATGTCTTCTTCCCATTCCAACATAATAATCTAGGAGACACAACTAACTCTTTTTGCAAGGAATTACAACAGTCACATAATTTCAGGACAATACTTGTCTCATACAATTATTATCACACATGAATAATGATTAGTATGAGGTCTTACAGGGAACGAGAAATATCCATGTAGATGGATTGTGGATCTTGCTAAGACACATATATTTGAACACATAACATATTTCTTTACTTAACAAAGTTTGTCATAATATATACTTCTTAAGAGGAGAATATGTCCCTCATAAATTCCGTGTTAGCATTTTCATTCAATTGATGGTCTTATGGGTATCCTTGTTCTTTTCAAGCAACTAATGCCATGAAATTAGTCAAATCATGTTCCAAGGTTGCATATAGGTTTCATGCACCACATCCCTAGGGCGATTGTTGTGATATGGGTTGTGAGAAGGGAGAAAAATGCCAAAATGTCGACATTTACGTTGGGTCAAAAATATGTTCAAGACTAACATTGAACCGGAATGGTTCATTAATGAATAAAGCACCTTCTTGTCACCTGGCATTCATGCATGATTGCTACTTTCCCTTCTTACCACCAAGCCATGTGGCAATTATGCATTAGCCTATGGGAGGTGGTGACATCTCGTAATATGATGTGTAGACTTGACAACAAATGTTTTACTTAAAATAATAACCTATTGGCTAAATTCTCTATACATACTATAGGGGTTATAAGTTCAAGTCTTTCTACAACCTTTTTATGATGACTATGACATTAATCATGTTCATGATAGTAATCACGTTCTACAACTATTTCTCTCTCTTTTCTTCCATTTTATCTTGTTTTCGGTTATGGCGTTGAAACTCTCACTTATTGGTATTAGTATGACCCTGACTATCTCTTTTATCGTAGTATATCTGTGAAACTCTTTCTCTCTCTTTTCTTTCATTTTATATTGTTTTCGTTGTTCGGTTATGGCCGTCACTATGACATTAATCTTGCTCTTCTTATTAATACAATTACATTTTGCTCTTATTCTCTCTCCTTTTTCTTATTCTCTTCTTCCATTCTATCTTGTTTTTTGCGACGAGCCTACCATTATTGGCCTGACCATTCCATCTCATTATTGTGCAAGTTTGTAAGCTTGAAAATAAACTATCTCCATTTCATTTGTCCTCTTCATGTTTCATCCCTTTGATTTTTATATTCATAGATTCATCATCCTTTCTCTTCACATAAGATTTCAAAGCTACTCGATTTTGGGCACCAACACTACTTCGGAGACACTCCTAGAAGCGTGTGCATGAGACCACTCAATCAAAGCTCTTTAATTTACTCACATCTCTAGCACTCTTTTAATGCATCTTTATGTTGTACATTCTTAAAAAATCTTATATATTTTCCCCTTGGAATCACGAAAAATCCTTTGTACTTTTCATGTTGCACCTTGTATGATCTCATGGTATCCCGTTCATGGAACATTTGCTCAATAAGGCCATTAGTGTTGTGAAATTTAGCCCTCTCAACAAATGAGTGTGCTTCTATCCATTTTCCCTCTCGATATGCACACGCGCACTTAGTATTTAATGTGTGTGGGGGGCCAAGCATGAATGTGAATCACATGTTGGTGTGAATGCATAATTGTATGTATTTGTGTGTATGTTCAAGTATGTGTAGGAGTGTGTGAATGGGTAGGTGCACAAGTATGTGCGAATTTGTTAGGTTTATAGAGGAACTTAGGGTTAGAAGGGTACCAAACTAATAATGATGGTTTTTGTATCTTGACTATTTCCTTTGCTTTGAGTCCTACGACCATTCACTATGCCCATTCTTTCCCAATAGAAAGGCCAACAACTTTAGGCAACATGAATTACCAAGTTGGTTTTTTGTAAGTACAAAAAATAATATCATCATTTGATGATAAAATGAATAAGACTTAAAGTACAATTGCATATATATAACTCCTTAAATTTATTTATCAAAAAGAGTTTCTAGAACTTATATTACACACGCTAGATAAGTGTTTCTAATGAACCTTGATGTCACTTTGATGCAAAAGTATTTTAAAGAACGGAGACCTTTTAATTGTTGATGGAATTCATGAAATCTCTTTCCCAAAAAAGTTCTTGAATTGGTGTAATGATTTCATAAGTTCATAAAAAGCCATCATATTGAGTGATGAAGAGAAGAGATTCGCTCACTTTCACACTTAATCTCTCTTTAATGTCTTCCAATTACAATCACATGTTTCAAACATAATGAGGATTTCCACCATAAAAAGAACTCTTGATAAATAATGTCCACACATTTAAAGAAAAGCCAAGCTAAACTTTCAAAAACAACATTGTGCTATGTTGAGGGCTAAGAGCTAAAACAAGAATATTGTTCTCAATAATAACTAATAGCTTTGCAACCTCTATAAAACTAATGTAAATTTATTACTGACAAATTTTTTTTCCATGTATCCCTAGTAATAACCAACTATGGTGTAGATTCTCGTACACATATTGTGCTTGCAATAAAAACCAAGCCCTTAGGATCTAAGAAACATAATAATTGTTGATTCGACACTGTCTTTTTAATAGAGCATTCTACAAGTCAAAACGGAGAACTTCTCTCATCCTCATTTCAGAACTCCTATTGTTCAATCAAGGTGTTTTGGAAGTCGTATTGAGGTTTTTTGGTTACTTCCAAATGAATTGGCAATGACAAAGAGAATAAAGTGCCTACCAACCTGAAACATATCAAAAGCAAAAAATGCATACATCTATGATGATACCTGCGTACATTAAGGCTTTTGCCAACTCGGGATCCCTTGATGCATTTTTGTAGACCTCAAGTTTCATCAAAAGTTTAATTTAAAGCATTAAAATAACAAAACTCCAAATTTTTGCTCCGTCTAAAACCGTCTAACACTTATTAAAACTATAATTACAAGAAATAAAGTGTATCAAGCATAATTTATTACTAATTACTACTTTAAAAAATTATACTAAAAGAGAGGTTGTTTGTGTGGTGTCTGTTGCGTGAGTTCAAGCTTGCATGTATGTAAACCAATACGAGTGAAAAATATCAATGTATGTCTTGGTGTATATATTTATATATATTAAATTTATAACATGAATGCCATTTGTCTATATAACATTGAATCTCAAGGATTTTGAATGCTCACACATCTAACTTTCAATGGTGGCATATATTTTGTGAGATGCAGAGTGTATTAGCATGTATGAAGTGGACACCATGACCTATGAGACAAAAAGTCTTTGTTACATCTTAACGGTTGTGAAACTGAAATTAGGTAGTCAAAGTTAGTCATCATGAGACACTCAATTCCATGAGATAAATACATAGAGTGAATTATCATGGGAGGGAATAGTTAAAAACTCATAAATAAAGACACTCCATTCACCTAGCTACCTACAGCTAGATATATTTAGAGAGTTCAATGTTGGTGTAATTTTCATTTGGCATAGCCATACACAATTTAATGTGTTCTAGACATCGTTGCAAATTCAAATCTTGATCGAAATGATTATAATATGATTTGGCACCTCTCATTACTCTAACTAATGACTTCCATCTTACTTTCAAACAATTTAAAACTAAAAATAAAGTACCGCCTTCTTTAGACCTGGAAAATGCAAACCATTTTCCACCAATGAAACCATGATTTATTGAAGCAAGTCTTACAATCACAAGGTTCGGATCTGGTTGTACCTTAAACCAACTTAAAACCTAGAGTATATTTAAAGATGCACAATTCAAAGTTATACCACTTTGAAAAGATGTTATGCCAAAATGAAGTCCTAATAACTGAAAATACTTATTGTGAGTTACTAGGAAAATAGTAAAGTTTCCACATGGCTTACCCTTACTTGCTCAGAAAGATTAGCTGGCTTAGTAATACACAATGTTGACTCCAACACGGCACACAAGAGAGAGAGAGAGAGAGAGAGAGAGAGAGCCAAGTTGATTTCTTAGCTTATCAACTTAGTTTGTTTTCTACATGGTGCAACATATATAGACATTCAAATGGGCGTAAACGCACACATTAAGTAAGTATCACAAATGGGTTTTAAAAGGCGATTAATGACCTTAAAAAACTCCCGACAATGTTCCTAAAATTTGAGTTCCCCATTTACATACCTCTTCAATGTAATGTTGTGATTTCACTTAGTTTATGAACGCTTTCAAAAACTTTAGGAGTGATGGAAGGGAAGAGATAAAAGAGATTAAATTCTCGTTTACATGTTATTCTCAGCATGACATTGAATTCCACATAATTGATCGAACCTCTTCATTAAGAAGTCCACACAAGCTCTCAAACAAATCACAAAAGACTACTAGCATTTTGTAATAAAAGAAATTGGTCAATAAGTGCTAGGTTTCATTTGAGCTTTCAGATGAGTTATATCATAGAAACTAAAAAAAAATAGCAAACAAAGTATTACAGTGCCAAAATGATCTGTAAAAATCTCTCTTATTCATGCCCCTCTTTCTATTACAATATGGTCTTAAACCTCTTATAATTGCATTCTTAAACCTCTGAAAACAAAATGGCCTTGTTCTAAACTCCAAGAAGACCTCTCACTAAAGCACTAAGCTACAGCTTTTTATTCTCAATAATGAGCAGAGTTTTGGTCTGTCTTTCTGTTTTCTTTCTTTTTCTTTAAAGGTTTTTTTATTTTTTAATACAACAATTGCTTGCCAAAATGAGAGTCTAGAGAAAAAAAAAAACACACATCCCAACTGCACAACATTGAGGTCGGGTCGGTTCACAGTCGCGCATTCGACAATTCCATCTAAGTTCACATTAAAATTCCTCTCTAGACAATACACCATTCGTGCTTGACTCTAATCCCTCATCGACATTATCATCTCCGCCATTTTCTCCGGTGATGTCCTCTAAGGATCTGCCATTGGTCTCGGGAACCAGAAACGTAAAAAAGAAGCCCAAGGCATTGCAACAAGCCAACATGATCAAGGCGGTTCGAATTCCAAGACCAGTGGGGTAGCCAGGCTCCTGCTTCCCTTGTGTCGGGTTTTGCGCCACGTACAAGAAGCCAAACGCGCCAACAATGGCCCCAGCTTTCCCCGCCGCCGCCGAGATACCATGACACGTCGACCGCAGCCTTGCTGGAAAGACCTCCGCCGGAACTATGAAGGTTGTGCTGTTGGGGCCGAAGTTTGCGAAGAAGAAGGTGCATGCATAAAGCACGATGAACACGATGTGATGTCCATTGCAAAACCCCGAACCGCATTCCGTGCCACGCCAATAGTCGTATGGGATTGCGAGCCCGAACATGAATGCCGTCATCATGAAGAAACCCATGAGTTGGATGGTGAACCTCCCGATTCGGTCTATCAGAAGCACCGTGAACCAATACCCAGGAACGGTCGAGCACAACGCAATCAAAGCTTGAGCCCTCGAGATTTTGTATACTTCTTCCAACGCGCTCATTCGCTTGGGTGCGGGAAGCCAGCCCACAGCGGAAAATACATCCTTCTGGAAGAGATTCTGGCTATAAAATGCTACATCCAGGAGGAACCAAGTCGTGGTGGTCCCCAAGAGATGACACCCATGCTTTCTCAAGAACCTTTTGGTGAGCAATCCGTAGGGTTCATTACCAGTAGTAGAAGAAAGACCCACCTTCTTCGTCTTCACTTTCTCTATGTTGATCTTGTGGTGTTCACTAACATGTTCAGGAGGAGATATGGCATCCATTTCGAGCACGCGTGCCATGTCGGCTGTGGCTTGCTTTACATTGCCGGCGACCAAAGCAGTGTAGCGAGCAGTCTCGGGCATCTTCATCCTCCAATAGTATGTGAGGGCAGCAGGAAGTGCCCCCATCATGAAGATAATCCTCCACACAAAATCGGCTTGAGGAGGGGTGGAACCGACAGGATCAATGGCGAAGGTCGCGGCAGGGTATGCATGGTCGAACGCGGCCGATACGATGATAGCTACTGCCGCCCCACCCAGTATCCCAAATCCTTGCATCGCAAACACTGCCGCGATGAAGGCACCCCTCGTCCGCTTATTCGCATACTCCGACATGATCGTTGCTGACAACGGGTAATCTCCGCCGATGCCGAAACCGAGCCAGAACCGGAAGAAGCAAAGGCTTGTCATCACCGACTTTGCGGTTGTGCCGAACGAAAGCCCGCAAGCTATGGAGCTAATGACCATGCACATGAGGGTCGCACCGTATGCTTTCTTCCGTCCAAGTTTGTCTCCTAGCCATCCAAAGAAGAGTTGTCCACACAGAGTTCCGCAGAAGGCCACACCATTCACAGCGGCCGACACATTCGCGGGGAGGATACCAGGTTCATGGGTAGAAGAAGGGTCATAGTAATAGAGGCGTCCTAGAAGCTTCGTGACGGTGGAGATGCAGAAGAGGTCGTACGCATCGGTGAAGAAACCCATCCCGGCCACGACAATCGCAGTGAAATGATACCATTGCGTCTTCGCCTTGTCGAGTGCCGTCAACACTTCTAAATGTGCTCCTGTCATCCCTCCCTGATGTGGTTACATATCCAGCCAAATCAATATATGAATCAAATACATGAGCTCATGATTCTATCTGTGCAAGTAATCTACATTCATTCCATCACTTCAAAGCATAAAATAACAGTTCTTTTTCTTATTATACCCTTTGGTTTCCCCTGGAAAGGCAAACGTCGATTAAAAAGGTTCAATATTGAAGATTGAGCTCAAGAAGCGAAAATAATCTGTCCTTCTGGAAGAGTTTTTCTGTGTAATATTCGGTCAAGGGTAAAGTAGCATTTAAGGAAGAAACAAGAAGACGAGGTAGGAAAATTTTACAGAAACGAGGAGATGTCGAGTTCAAAGAAGGGGGAAAACATGCAAGGAAAATGCTGCACATGAAAAGGATCACATCAAAATCAAAAGAAAGACAGAGAGACAGACAGTTTTGCACATGCGACGCGTGATTAATCAAGAATAGACAGGATTCCAAGATTCAGAAGAAAACGCAGGAATAGCTTCTGAGTTTCCAAGATGATGATGATGATGATGATGATGAGTTTCCAAGATATTTAAACGATGAAGACGAAAGATTTCACATGCATTGATGCGAAGAAGACACGAAGAATGAATACAGCGAAAAATGCAGACAGGTCGTGGATCATATGTACTATTCATTCATTTGCCACAATCGAATCGATGCAGAGGTCAATGCAACATTTCGTTCACATGCAGATCGACATGAAAGACATTACATTACATACATACATACATACATACATACATACATACATACATATATATATGGAAAGCACAGAGGAAGACAGAATTTGTTGGTATATTGTAATTCATGCGAGATTTTGTGAGACATACAGAGAGACAGAGAGACAGAGAAAGGAAGAAGGAGCACATACATACCAGGATGAAGCAGAAGAAGAAGGATGGGAGGTTTTGGTGGGTGTTTTTCCTCTGTTTTTTCTCTGCTGTTACTAGTGTTTCCGTCGCCCCCTGCTTTCTGCTTTTTAGATGATTGAATGAATGTATCGTTGGTTGTAAACTTGTATGTATGTATGGCTAAATATAGCCACGTAGAAACGCAAAATGCTTTTCAGAGATCTGAGAGAGAGAGAGAGAGAAGGGAAAAAAGCTAAGCTGCCCGACACGCATAATATGTAAATGTGATTTGTTGGGGGTCGGTCGTATGGTGGTGACTTGTACCCGTCCGTCCCCACACAGGGATCCAGTGGCCCGCCCGGCCGGACATCTCGGCCCTAACAGTAAATCAAGTCCAGACTCCTGACCATCTTGGAAAGGCCCAGAAACACGACCCGTGATACCCGATATGTATATTGCACTTCCCGATTGCCCTGTCCGCAGCAAGTATACAATCATTGAGTGTAACACGCGGAACCATGGGAATGTAAAGGTTCGGGGCCGAAACTGCTGCGAAATATAAAACTTCTTATCAAACTACTACAGCGACGGGATCATAGGTTGTGCCTGACCCACTTGACCGAAATGAAACATAGAACACATTCTGCTTCTGTCATAAAATAAGTCGAGTCATTAAGAAAACAGGACCAAAACTAGATCTTGGGGATAGATAGCAATATATTAGGGGGTGAGCGTATGCATCCACCTTATAATTCATTTATTTCGTAAGCTCCCTAAAGATGAGTCTTTATCTCCCACCATTAAATCGATTTAGCCACACCCTTGCCTTGGCATAGATCATCTTCTAAAACTATTAGAGAAGTAGTTCAAGAACCAAAGTTGTCCTTCATCCTCTATAATTGCAATACTAATGCAAATGTGAACACCTTCGGAATAAAGCCTTGTTAATTAGGATATATGTTTCTCATGGATGGTTAATGTCATCAAAACACAACTTGCCAAGCCATTTCAAAGCTAGAACCGATGTTGTTTATTTTTGACTAATTCCCATAATGTAACCTTTGTTCCTTATCAATGAATTCGACCCACACAAAAGGAAGAGGCACTTTTTCTGTTTTCCAAAAAGATTTCCTTCATTAGTATTAAGAAAAAACGTTGGAAAACTACAAAATGTACAATTAGAGAGTGTTATATACAAAAAGGATGATCAAGGCAAGGGCCAAGGGTGATGATATTTCCAGATTGGTCCTTGAGAGGAGACCGTGAATAGAGGCAACTTACTCTATAATTGCAGTAATTTTTTCCTTTTCTTAAGAACAACCTCCGAAGAGCCCGACATATTATCATATTGCCCACGCACTACCGCCAATAAATATACTTTTCTGAACGACATTTATAAATATACTCACTTCCATAAGCTTGTTCGTTTGATCGTTCTCCTAAAACATATGACGTCATCACTATCATATTCATATGTGGCTACTTGATTGAGGGAAAAGCAAAAACCTTACTTTATTTACAAAGCAAAGTGGTACTAAGAATGCGTAGTTGATTTGTTAAGGTACTTCCACTATTGATGCAACAAAAGAATGGTAGACAATAGAACTGTCCAAGATTTTGCATAATGTGCCTAAAACTTTTTTGCAGTGTCTACGGAACCATTTTGTGCATCAAATAATATGCGTGAGATTGTGCGTCAAATCATTTGCATACGATTTCTATATAATATAAAGCGTAATGTAGGAGTGTTTCCTTTCCGACAAACCCTTTCCCCTCGTATCCTTGTGAATTAACACGTTTACTTCTATACGTATTCTTCATATATTGTGAGGCCATTAAATGTTTTCATAATAGCAGTCAATGTATGTGGATTTAACTATGTAAAGCACTACGTTCACATTAAATAGATTTGTTATTCGTGTCACAGACTACAATGTGTTTTTTGAAGGCAAGTTTTGTAATGAGTTGTGCTTGTGTTACGTGTCATTGAAAGCAAACATTCGACCACAATGATTCTTACGATTTGGTTCATATTATTTTAGTTTTGCCGAAATGTTTGCCAGTGATGCTCACCTATGAGGCTACCACACAATTAACAAATATTAAGTCAAATGGAATATTGAGGTGTAACAATGAAGATGAATGTTTCCCAAACATTCATGCTTTGTTGTTGAACATGTGTTTCTGTAACATAATCTACTACACACTCAATAAAAGATAAATAGAAGTTCTCATACAATCTTGAAGTGTTTGTCAAAAATTAGAATATCCTAGTATTCACGGAATTCTATTAGAATATCTAAGCATTTGGGAGCAAATTCTCATAGAACGAAAACATGGATTTAAATTTCTATAAATTGAAAAGAACGAATCCTCACATTTTTTATTGCTTCTCAAACAAGGAAGCAAACCAAAGATCTCATTTTCACTAAAATGTAACCTTACACAACAACAAATACTAGAGTGGAATATATTATACTCATCTTTTAGACTAAAATGTTAAGTAAAATATACATTCAATTTCATAATACTCTGGTTTTGATCTTGTATTGATGATATATGGGTAGATTATAAGGAGTTCAATTGGACCAATCTATGTATTGAAATGTTTTGTGGTGAGCCTATGAAGTTCACACTAACTAGTCACCCATGTGCTTAAAGTAGTGCTAATGAGAATATAAAGGTTTTGAATCTAACAATTACGAGACACTATTAATATACATTGGAATAATACAATTTACATACATGTTACATATTAGGACCAACTTTACAGAATCTAGGAGCTAGTTAAGAAGATAAGCTTTAAAATTACACGTGTTTTTTACGTTAGCTAAGCTGCACAGTAGAAAAATTTAAGTTATGAAAGAAACAATAGGACTAGATTCAAGTATCCTAATTTTAAACTTTTGTGAACTTGCCTAACTTAAATGAAACTAATAGCCTTCAAATTTTTCTTAAGAGATTTAGTAAAGCTTTTTATCTTGGAGTATCACACTATCAAGATAAAGTGGGACATGCCTTTGAGGTTTGAACCTTTTATTCCAAAAATCGGTAAGTGTTGAAGATAATTGGTTTTTTGATTTGTTGGGGAAAAAGTTATTCATCGCCTTGAGCTAGAGTTTTCAACGCCATTAATACTACCTTATAACTCAAGTTAAATGATTGCAACAACTATGCAAAGTTATTTGAGAATTAGGGAGGTTGGGTATGGGAGTATGAGTATGCAAGAGGAATCGACCCAAGGATGTGCATTTTTTTACGGCAATACAAATATCAATTGTATTTTGTCACTATTTGTCTTTCATAAATAACCCACATGCAACTAGCAACAAAATGGCAACTAAATCAAGAATGATCTCAAACTATTGCACATCATCAATGGGCAATGAAATAATGGTTGCATCTAGAATGTTCTCAAACTATTGCACATCATCAATGGGAGTGAAGTACTTGTTACATCTAGAATTTTCACAAACTATTGCACATCATCAATGTGCACAGAAGTAATGGTTGCATCTAGAATGTTTTCAAACTATCACACATCATCAATGGGCACCGAAGTAATGGTTGCATCTATAATATTTTAGAATTGTCTCATGTGCAATATGCCAAATTCATAAAGGAGATTTATAACATTAGTCTAGCATTTCAATTAAATTCCAATTGTGTATCTGCCTAGCAACTTTGGCCAATTCTACCACACCCTTTGTTGTAGTGTAAACATCATAAATTCAATGTAATTTCTTTATTTTTTAGTAGCCATCTCATGTTTTCTTGCGTCTACTCTTCTACTATTCTATGCTACGTTGATGACAATGTAAACCACAATCATGCTATCTAATTCGCAGATTTACAATGAAGTTCTATTTTTGTTCTTTATTCTAGAGTGTAATGTGTTATGAGGCAATGTGATTATAGAACATAGACAACTTGCTCAAATATACCAATAATTACCAATTGAGAACAATGAACTTCAGAAGAAAGCAATGCATGTTTCAACTTGAGAGGAATCGTTCCTGGCCACAATCGAGTTCCAAACACACAATGGAAGAAACAGAATAAGAAATAATAGGGATTAATGCACTTCCACAGGAATGAGACGACATAGTATGTTATGTGGAAAACCTCAAGAGGCAAAACGACGGGAGTCCATTGACTCCGAACAGAATCATTATAAGGGAGAGGTACTACAATGCGAGACTCGGAGGCAACGACCTCGAGCTCTGTCTATGCCAAACGACGGTTACAACAGAAAAGCTTTATGTATCTCTTTTTTTTCTCATAATTATCTTACCCTAGTGGTAATTTGTTAGCACTACAAGCACTGCGTTGTGGGTTCGAAACCCAACTTCCGCACCTCTCTATTATAGATTACTTCGTATATATCTCTTAATTCACTAGATGCCATTGTGGAATGTAGGGGTTGAACCCATGACCACTTGGTCTCCATTGGGCAACCTTACCAACTGAGCCACATCCATCTGAGCTTTATGTATCTCTCTCTCTCTCACACACACACACACACACACACACACACACACACACACACACACTTTACAGTGGTAACAACTCAATAACTAACTTACAACCACACACAATAAGTTTTGCCCTAGTTATTTATACTCATATAACTTTTGGGCTATTTACAAGTATGGCCTCAACAAGCGCATCGGAACATATTTACTAATATGTCCCTACTTCTGGCTCACATCGAATCCATCTGATTTGGCTCATCCAATCCCATCCGGAGGGACCCGTTTTCCCAACAAACTCCCCCTTCACTTTGGCATGGAATGTCTTGTCAATCCGATCTGTCTCCGACATCCATCTAGCTTCTCAACCTACAACGCGTTGGTCAGCATGTCCGACCCGTTCTCCTCTGTGTGGATCTTCATCAGTGAAAAGTCTTTGTCTTCTACCTTCTCCTGTAACCAGTGATATCTCCTCCGGATGTGCTTGATCATGGAGTGGTAGGCCGCGTTCTTTGCAAGGTGGATGACACTTTGACTCTCGCTGTAGAGACGGAATACCTCCAGTCGGATCCTTAGCTCTCCGATGAAGTCCTTCATCCAAATTACTTTCTTGCCACCTTCTACAGCTGCCATGTGCTCCGCTTCCGTTGTCGAATGTGCTCTGCAACCTTGACTGCCACGATACGGCTCCCCCTGAATAGGTCATAATGTATCCGGACATGGACCGGATGGTGTCGAGACTCATGAGAGAGAGAGAGAGAGAGAGAGAGAGAGAGAGAGAGAGAGAGAGAGAGAGGAGAGAAGACAAGAAATGGAAATGAGATTATATTATGAGGAAGCAAGGTTACAAAGAGTAGGCTAAGGGCTAAAGACTGGTGTTGAACCGAATGAGTTGTGATGAATGAATAGACACCTATTTATAGGTCCTTATGGAGTATTCTAGAATGTTCTAGAATATTTTAGATATTTATGATAGTTAATATAATCATGGAATATCTTAGAATGTTCTGGAATACTCTAAATATCTTGTAATAACTAATAATATATTTATTATAACTATACATCATATATGTTATTATAATGGTTGAAGGTCTAACATATAGACCAAGACTTCATGGGCTCGAATCCTTGTAAGGCCTAAATGTATGTCTTCATGACATTATCCCCCCTTTTCGACGACGAGTTCCACGAGTCAGAAGACAAGATTTCAGACTTATCTTATGCGGATATTTGTTGTGAAACGCAACAACCATTTCGGAGGCATTAGCAAGATTCTCAAGAGGGTCCCATGTTCGATCATTAGGTGTATAACCTAACCAGTCAACCAAATAATACAATTTGTTGCGAATGATCTTGGAGTCGAGAATGACAGCAACTTCATATTCGGAGCCATCCAAAACTTCGATTGGAGGTGGGGGAGATGTAAGACGACCTGAAATAGAGTTGGTTGTGTAGGGCTCCAAAAGTGAAACATGGAAGACCAGGTGAAGATGCATATGAGGGGGAAGATCAAGGTGAAATGCCACATCATTGATCTTACCAGATATCACATATGGGCCAAAACGTTGATAATCCAATTTGCAGCAAGGTTGGGTTGTTTTAATGTGACCTTGTAAAAGCCATACTCGATCTCCCACTTGAAACATAGTTGATGAATCACGTTGATGACGTTCAACAACCTTCTTTTGAGTGTTTGAGCATCACATAAATGGTGCAAAAGGATATCTTGAACTTCTTGGAGTCGGGTGAGCCGATCTTCAACAGTCAGGTTTGTCAGGACTTCGGGATGTTCAAGCATAGTCCAACGAGGATGGTACCCAATGTTTGCAAAAAATGGGGAATATCTAGTAGAAGAATGTTCTGAGTTGTTGTAATAAAATTCTGCCAAATGTAATAGATCAACCCAATCATCTTGTTGATAGTTGACAAAACAACGAAGATATTGTTCTATTGTTTGGTTGGTGCGCTCACTCTGCTCGTTAGTTTCTAGATGGTAGCTGGAAGAGAGTTTGCAAGCAGTATGTAAGAGTTTGAACATGTGCTGCCAAAATTTTGAGATGAACTGGGGACCTTGATCACGAATAATATCATCGGGAAGACCATGATGCCGAAACACCTCTCGCATGAGTAACTCGGCTGTCTCTTGGCTTGTAGTGGCCTTTGTGCAGGGAAGAAAATGTGCCATCTTGGTAAAACGATCTACTACCATGAGAATAGAATCAAAACCCTTGGAAGGTGGTAGATCTGTAATGAAGTCCAATGAAATAGATTTCCATGGACTCTCAGGAATAGGCATTGGCTGTAATAAGCCATATGGATGATGTCGAGGTTTTTTGGATCAACAACATGTACCACAACTACGAACATAATCCGTAACAAAATGGCGAAGTCGTAGCCACCAATACCTTCGAGAAATTAATGCCAAAGTCTTGTGGATGCCGAAATGTCCAGCCATTGGTGTGTCATGAAATTGTTGAAAGACTTGGAGTTGAGAAGGACCATCAGGCACATATAAGAGGTTTTGTCGAAAAAGCAAACCATCATGCCAACTGAATTGGTTGTAGTCTTGAGGAGGATTTTGAGATTGTGAACAAGAAGGATGATGTGGGATAATATGGTTCAGAATGTCTTGGGCGAATTCATCAGTCTCAATATGCCCCAAATGGAGTCCAAAAGACTTCAATCCCTGGGTGTGTCAATAACATGAAATGCCATTAGTTGTAGACGATCAGGACCCAAGAGGATTTGCTTCTGACTTTCAAATGCGGCCTCTCTTGGTTGAAGTTCCATATACGAATGCCGAGATAAAGCATCTGATTTTCCTTGTTGCATCCCAGGGCGATATAGAATTACAAAATCAAAACGAGTTAAGAACTGTGCCCAATGAGCTTGTCGACAACTCAAGACTCGAGCACTTTGGAAGTACGTTAGGTTTTTTTTATCATTATAGACAATGATTTGTTGAGATGAACCCTCCAAAAAATGACACCATTGTTGAAAAGAATCCACAATGGCAAGAAGCTCTTTGTCATGAATCTCATAGTTGATTTCTGTAGCTTCGAATTTCTGTGGATGAAAAGCCATAGGGTGTAGTTGGCCATCATTGCTAATCTGGGATAATATGCTTCCTAGTGAGAAGTTGGATGCATCAACTTCGAGTATGAAGGGCTTCAATGGATCAACATGCATCAAAATTGGTGCGGATGTAAATGCTTGGTTTAATCCTTCAAATGCAGAGTTTGCATTATACTCCACACAAATGGTTGATTCTTTTGTGTCAGTTGAGTGAGGGGTTGATACGATCTTGGATAAAAGTTTATGAACCCCCCAAAAAATTGTACATCTCGCACAGACTGTGGTGTTTGCCAATCCAAAACTATTTGAATCTTTGCTGGATCCATAGAGATGCCATGTGAAGAGACTATGTACCCCAAAAATTCCACTTGACACTGGTCGAAACTACACTTCTCCAATTTTGCATAGAGACCATATATCACACAACCGTTGCAAAGCTTGTCGAACGTGTATATCATGATCCTCTTGAGTTTTTGAGTAGATCAAGATATCATCCAGGTAAACTATGACGAAAATATCGAGGAAATCTCGAAAAATGTCATTCGTCATATGTTGGAAAACTATTGGTGCATTCGTGAGACCAAATCGCATCACTGTATACTCAAAATGGCCATAGCGAGTACAGAAAGCAGTCTTCCATTCATCCCCAGGACGAATTTGAACAAGGTTGTAAGCACCTTGAAGATCTAATTTTGTGAAATACTTAGCTCCACTGAGGTGTTCAAGAAGGCTCGAAATCAATGGTAGAGCATATCGGTTTCAAATAGATACTTTATTCAATCCTCGATAATCCATGACCAAACGAAGTGAACCATCTTTCTTCTTAACGAAAAATATGGGTGCGCCAGCAGGAGATCTTGAATGCTAGATAAACCCATTCGCGAAGTTCTCATCAATATATTCCTGAAGAACCTCTAGCTCTGGGGGCGAAGGGTTATAAATTGGTCCCCATGGAGGCTTTTTTCCGGGCTACAAATCAATCGGGCAATCATATGGTCGATGCTCTGGTAGTCTATTGGCCTTCACCTTATCAAAAACATCGGAGAATTATATATATTTCTTTGGTAGTTGGACCCCCGATTCTTGTGAGCTCGATGTGGGAGTTGTTAAAACTATGAACACCAACATGTCTTCCTTCCGTTCTTCCTCATGTTGCTAATGTATAGAGATTGTCGAAATCTTTTGGAATGTCATATCCTTTGTTGGAGTTTTAAGAGACTCAGACTGTATTGTGATTTCTTCAATGGTTCTTTTTCTCCAATCAATAGTTGGGTTATGTTGCTCAAACCATGGAAGAACAAGAACTAGGGAGTGCTCTAGACTACTAATGATGTTGAATGAGATGACACTAGCCAAATTGCCTAGGACTACACGAATTGGTTCAGACTCTTCAACCATATCACCTGATGCTATGGGGCGTCCATCAATGACTCCGATAGACACTAGGCTTGGGAGCTTATGAAACTGAATATTATGCATTACAATAAACTCACGATCCATGAAACTAGAGTTGGCTCCAGAGTCTAAGAGGGGAGAAGCTGGGACTCGATGGCACCTAGATGTGTTAAGCTCAACTTGTGTAGAGAAAACTCGACCAACTCGATTGGATGAAATGGAACCACAACTAGGGACGAATGTTATATGCTTAGGGCTGTCCAACCAAATGGCTCCGATTTTGGCCAAACTTACTCCTTTAACACATCATCTAATTGGCTCAAGACATCAAATGTATTTTTATGACAGGGACTACTAGGCCTACTTGGGTTACGAGAAGGCGGGGCAGAAATTGAGATGGGATTGTCATGAGCACTTACTTGGTTAACTTTTCATCATGGTTTATGTGGACAATTCACAACAATATGCTTTGGACCACCACAATAGAGGCATAAATGATTCGCTCGCCGTCGTTGCTTTTCAACATCTGATAATGGTCCTCGACTTTGTGTTGTCTCGATTTCCATTGGAGTAGGGCCTTCCACCAAACTTGACTTTGATACTTGGGGTGGAGTTGCGACCATTGAAGCATATGTTTCTGTTGGTCGTAAGCGTAACATGTGTTGGCGCTCAAAACGCCGCTCAAATAAGCGATTGTCACATCGCACGGCCCGTCTTACTGCTTCAGTAAGAGAGTTCGGATCATCATGGAAGGTAAGAAGTAAATCCTTCACATCATTGCGTAGAACTTGATGAAATTGTTCCATTAATGCCGCCTCGTCCCATGGAATATCACATGCTAGAAGGTGTAAATCTACAGCATAAGCGGAAGCAGGACAATCTCCTTGTCGTAATCGCCGAATTTTGTTTATTGCGGTCCTCATACTATTGATGTCTCCAAAGTTGGCTTGTAACTCATTAATAAACCCTTCAAAATCTTCTAATAATGGTGAGTGCTTCTCTAGGAGTGATGCAAACTATGTTAATGCAGTACCCGTTAACAAGGTACAAACTAGTCCAACGTGAGCAACATAAGTTGGGTAACGGTTAGGATGCAATTTAATCACAAGCCATAACTTATTTAAAAATCCACAAAATTGAGACCTTGTACCATCAAACTTGGCCGGTAGACTAAACTTTGGTTCTTTCTGTGAAGTTTGAACTTCCACCGATTGTCGTTGCAATAGAGTAGCCTCCAATTGATGCACCCGTTGAGATAACTCTTCAAATTGTTGTACCTTCGCAACACTTACTTGTTGTAGGTCGCTTAGCAATCTTTGATTTTCTTGCTCCAGGGCCACAAATTTGGTTGTTAGGAGAGAACGCGCATAGCGAGTTCGGAGAGAACGTGCATATATTCTTGCTTGCTGACGGACTCCATAGTTGCGAGAGAGATTTGCTAGATTCGCTTAAATAAGTTTAAGAGAAGAAGAAGAAGAAGAAATTGGAGAAGAAGAAAAGAATATTCGGTTCAAACTATCGAGACTTGTGAGTAGGAGAGAGAGGGAGAGAGAGAGAGAGAGAGAGAGAAGACAAGAAATGGAAATGAGATTATATTATGAGGAAACAAGGTTACAAAGAGTAGGCTAAGGGCTAAAGACTAGTTTTGAACCAAATGAGTTGTGATGAATGAATGGACACCTATTTATAGGTCCTTATGGAGTATTCTAGAATGTTCTAGAATATTTTAGATATTTATGATATTTAATATAATCATGGAATATCCTAGAATGTTCTAGAATACTCTAAATATATTGTAATAACTAATAATATATTTATTATAACTATAATCATATATGTTATTATAATGGTTAAAGGTCTAACATGTAGACCAAGACGTCGTGGCATCGAATCCTTGTAAGGCCTAAATGTATGTCTTCATGACAACTGGTATCTACATAAACCGACATGTCCGAATCTATAAAACCTTCCAATAAGGGTTTACTTGAGCCGAATCGGAGGCACATGCTCGTGGTGCCCTTCAGGTACCAGAGTATCTAGTTGAGAGCTGCCCAATGCTCTCTTCCTGGATTGCTCATGAACCGGTTGACCACTCCGATTGCATATCCGATGTCTGACCGGGTACACACCATTGCGTACATCAGGCTTCCGACTGCTGAGGCATAAGGTACCTTCATCATCTTAGCTTTCTCCGTCTTTGTCTTCGAACCTTGTTTCCCGGACACCTTCCAGTTTGCCGAAAGTGTGGACCCGACCGGCTTCGCATCCGCCATGCTGAATCTTTGGACTACCTTTGTCACGTACTTCTCTTGTGACAACCACAATAGCTTCTTCGTCCAGTCCCAGACTATGTGCATCCCAAAGATTTGTCTCGCTGGACCATATCTTTCATTGAGAAGGACTTGCTCAAGGCCTTCTTTAGTATCCCGATTTTGATATGATCCCGTTCGACGATCAACATGTTGTCCACATACAACAGGAGTATTAGAAAGTCTCCTCCGTCGAACATCTTCACGAACACATAGCGGTCGGCCTGCGTCTTGTGGTATCCTTGGTCGGTCATAAAGGAGTTGAACTTCGAGTACCATTGCCGGGGAGCTTTCTTCAATCCGTATAAGGTCTTCTTCAACCAGCACACCAGGTTCTCCTTCCCTTTCTTGATGAATCCTTCCGGCTACTGCATGTAGATCTCCTCCTCAAGGTCACCGTGAAAGAATGCAGTCTTGACATCCAATTGTTTGACTTCGAGATCCATGCTTGCCGTCATGCCCAACACCGTCCGGATGGATGTCATCTTCACTACTGTGCAAAAATCTCGTTGAGATCCACTCCATTCTTCTATTGGAAGCTCTTCACCACAATGTGGTGGGCTTTATACCTTGGTGGATTTTTGGCGTCTCCCGGTTTCAACTTGTACACCCACTTCCTCCGGAGTGTCCTCTTTCCTTTCAACAGCTCCGTCAATTCATATGTGCGGTTCTCATGCAGGGAATCCATCTCATCCTGCAT
This sequence comes from Azolla caroliniana, assembly GCF_043228905.1. Classification (NCBI taxonomy): domain Eukaryota; kingdom Viridiplantae; phylum Streptophyta; class Polypodiopsida; order Salviniales; family Salviniaceae; genus Azolla; species Azolla caroliniana. Next base: position 5,099,846 of record NW_028230448.1, on the reverse strand, counting down.
GGCACTTAACCGCTTGCGGATGTGATTGTCTTTCTTTACTCCTTCGATGCTTTCCGGTTCCCCCTCATGAGTCACCATCATGGTACTCTTTACCGACTCTGACCCCAGAGTCTGAGCTAATTCCGGAAGATGAGGCCAGTGCGCCCGAAACAATCGAGGTAGAAGATGAAGAGGGATTTGGTACTCTAGATGAGAGTCCGATCTCATTTCGGTTGAGTGGGCTGAATGAAGCGTTGAGTCGGAAGGAACAACAAGATGATGAGCTGGCGAGCAACGAAGAATCGGCCATGCTCTCCCTGCATAAGGAACCGAGGAGACGATTCCCACACAAAGTGTTGAGCGGACAAGCTCAACCAGATCTGGATTGGCTTAATAAGCCAGAGCCGGATCGATGTTTGGAATGAAGAACCGGATTAGTATCCGGAACCAAAGCCCGGATCGGAGCGACGGACCAGACTGGAACCGGTAGGCCGTTAGAGGCCGACGAATCTAGCCTAGTACATAGGCATACTTTTGGGAGTTAGTGTTAGTTGCTCGTATCTGCATTGAAGTACATGTCAGTATTTTTGTCAGTCTGTGTAAGGACTTGTATTAAAGGGCTCATTGAGCACATTGTATGTACATAGTGTTATTATTTTGAATTGAGTTTATGCTTTCTGCTCTCTCTGTCTCCCGTGTATCCTAAACTTCCATTAAACTTCTGTCTGTTTTTCATTTGCTGACCGGATAAACCGATTTGTCAAAGCTTCCGCATATTAACTTTGACATGGTATTAGAGCGCGAGGGTTGAGAACCCCTACTGCTTTCCCCCTGAAGACAAACCCTAATCACCGGAAAAAGATCAAACCCAAAAGAGAAGGTATGGACAGAAGCATGGCGGCTCACTTCCGACAAAAAAGGTCAACCGGAGCAACTATGAGTCCTACTCGTATAAAATGCACTAGTACCTGTTGGGGCACGAATATTGGAGCTACATGGAAGGAGCAAATGAAGCAGTGCCGGATTCGGCACACAAGGACTTCCCGGTTTGGGAGCAAGCAGCGAGCAAGGTGTTGTATTGCCTCGTGTCCTGTGTGCACGACCAGGTGCTTGGTTACATCAGAGATACAAAGTCACCGAAGGAGGCCTGGGAAAATCTCTAGAAGATTTTTGCCGCAAGTACCACGGCTCGGAAGTTGCAGTGTCGTCAAGAGCTCAACAATATTCGGCAACGGGACATGTCGGTTACCGACTACACCACCAAGATCAAGGAGATCTGTGACGCACTCGGTTCCATAAATGTGACGGTGGACGAGGATGAGATGGTTCAGATCTGATTGGTGGTGTAGCACAAAGGTATGGGCCAATTCAAACAACAATTTGCACTCGGGAGAAGCCTCCATCCTTCTTCGACCTGCAATCAATGCTCATGGTCGAAGAAAACCACGGGAGTGTGTCAAGAGGACCACTCAATCAGAACTCCAGATGTTGTACACGGAGGTGGATCGACCCCGTGGGCGTGGAGGACGAGGTGGGTCGGCACGCAATAGCGGCGACCGGCAAGAGCAAAACCGGAGGCACGGAGATAGTGCCAACAGTAGTTCCGGACCCTCCACTAGCAGGGGGAGTCAAGGCGGTGCCGGAAATTGGCAAGGGAAAATCAACACGGAATCCTGGTACTGTGGCAAGAGAGGCCACCGGGAAAGTGATTGCTGGAAGAAGCGCACCAATTCAGATAAATCTGGATCTGGCAAGGCCGGACAAGGGAGCCAGCAAAGCTCGCACTACGCGGAAGGATTAGATGGATTTGGAACCGGTAAGACTGGAAAAGGACCAACCTTTGTGATGAAGCACAAGGTGAACTCGATGAAGAAGACTAGTTCCGGATTAGAGGAAGTGTGGTACGTTGACTCTGGCGCATCAAACCACATGACGAGCCATGAAGAGTGGTTCTCGTTTTTTGGAAAAGCCGGAGCAATCGGGAGTTGTCGAGACCAAAGACGACACTCCTCACCCAATAGTGCAAGTCGGAGAAGTTCCCTTGAGTCATGTCGGAAGAAAGGGAAGCTTATGAACGTGCTACATGTTCTGACAATCACAAAGAACCTAGTGTCAGTCGGACAAATCGTCGACCAAGGGATGCAGGTGCGGTGTATGCATCTCGGGTGCTTCATCAAGGAAGAAGGCCAAATAATTGCGCAAGGGCGCAAGCACGGGAGGATGTTTATCCTCGATACCAACGACGTGGGCACCGCTATGTTCGCAAAAGGACAGAAGGTCGAATCGGATATCGACCTGCGGATCAGCCACGTCAACTATTTGAGACTTCAAAACCTTCAATTGAAATAGGTTGTTTTTGGATTGCTGAAATTCAATGGCCGAAAGGACCAAATATGTAAAGCCTGCCAGCTCGGGAAGCAACACCGGCTTCCGTTCCCCATCGAAAGAAACCAGATCCATAACAAGCTTGATCTAATACATTCGGATGTATGGGGACCGACACAGAACGTTAGTCTTGGTGGGAGCCCATACTTCGTCTCCTTCATCAACGACTACAACCGGCACACATGGATCTACCTAATCGAAAGGAAAAGTGATGGTTTCGGTTGTTTCCGGAACTTGCAAAGTCTTGTAGAACGGGAATCGGAGAGGAAGATCAAGTGCCTACGGTTGGATGGCGGAAAAGAATACTTTTCCGGCCAATTCAATAGTTACCTGCAACAAATGGGAATTAGAGAGAAATCAGTTGCTGATACACACCTAAACAAAACGGTGTGACCGAAAGGAAGAACCGGTCAATTGTGGAGGCGGTACAAGCAATGTTGGAAGAGAAGAGCATGCCCAAGTTCTACTGGGCCGAAGCAGTCTTGACGACTGTCTACATTCAAAATCGGATCGGGGATAAGGTGTGAGCGCATGAGCTATATTTCGGGCGGAAGCCGAATTTAAGGCATCTTAAGATATTCGGTAGCATTGCCTATGTGCATGTCCCGGATGAGAAGGGGGGAAAGCTGGACCCAAAGTCGGAGAAGTGCATCCTTGTCGGCCACTCACATGAGCAAAAGGGTTGTATGTGCTATGGCCCCTGAACAAAACAAGTTCACGTGAGCCGAGATGTCGAGTTCGATGAATCAACATCATGGTACTCTCTACCAACTCTAACCTCTGAGTCTGACCCAATTCTAGTGGATGAGACCAGTGAGCTCGAAACGATCCGGGCAATAGATGAAGAAGACTTTTTGTAGAGAGGGTATATTTGGATATTTTCAAGAAGATTCTACAAGTGGAATGCACGATCCTTCCACTTGTGAACGCGAACGTGTTTACTCTAGATGAGAGTCCGATCTCATTCCGGCTAAGTGGGCCGCATGAGCAACTGAGTCGGAATGACCAGTCCGATGACGAGCCAGCGAGTAGTGGAGACTCGGCCATGCTCTCCCCGCGTAAGGAACTGAGGAGATGGTTCACGCACATAGAAAAGAGGAAGAAGAAGAGGCCGGAATATCACACCGGTAGAGACGAGTTGGATTGGAGCGAATATGACTCCAACAAGAATGAAGACAGACCTTCAGAGACGATCTCCGAGTCGGCCAAGAGGGCCCTCAAATCGGGTAACGAGAAGTTACGCCGATCCACCCTCTAGAAGAACCTCGTAAAAAGGTATGGATATAGCAAATATATGATGGCGCATCATTATGCGTACATGGCTAAAGTGGCAGAAGTGAGTGAGCCTGAGAGCTACGCAGAAGTGGCAAAGGATGTAGAAGCGGCGGTAGAGGAAGAGATACACGTACTCACGGAAAATGGGGCATGGGATTTAGTGGATGTACCGAAAGGAGTGAAGCCAATCGGTTGTCGGTGGGTATACAAGGTTAAATACAATACCGATGGATCCGTCCACAGGTAAAAGACCCGGTTAGTGTCCAAGGCCTACACGCAACAACACGACATCAATTATGATGAGACGTTCGCGCCGGTCGCGAAGATGACGACCGTCCGTGTGTTGCTTGCGGTGGCAGTGGCAAAGGGGTGGCATCTACATCAAATGGATGTCAAGAATGCGTTCCTGCAAGGTGATCTTCAAGAGGAGGTGTATATGGTTCAGTCCCCCGGATTTCAGTCTAGAGTGAATACATCCGCGGTGTGCCGATTGAAGAAGTCCCTCTACGGACTCAAGCAAGCCCCACATGCCTAGAACGCAAAGATCACACAGAGATAACTTCGGATGGGGTTTTCTCTGTCGAAATTAGACTCGTCTCTATTCATCTGGCAAGTTCGGAACAGGTCGATTAGTATTTTACTTTATGTTGATGATTTAGTCATCGCCGTCGCCGACCTGGACGAAATCGGCCGTGTGAAATCCCAGCTTGCAGCATCATTTGAGATGAAGGATTTACGAGACCTTCATTAATTCCTCAAGTTTGAAGTGATCCGTACCCCCAAAGGCATACTGACCAGTCAGTGTCATTATGTGTTGAGTATGCTCTTCAAATTCGGTATGGCGGAATGCAAATCTGTCTTGCCTCCTTTGAACCGGGATGTGAAGCTTCACCCCGACTCCGGAATGACATGTGACCCAGAAAGGGTCCAACAAATCGTCGGAAGCCTTATCTATCGAACCATCATCCAACTGGACCTCAATTATCCAGGCAGACTGATTATTCAATTTATGGTGCATCCAACCGTGGAGCACCCTCACTGCGCGCACCGAATACTGAGGTACGTTAGCAACACTAATGACAAGGGTTTGTTGTATCAGACTGGTGTAGACAGACAACTTGTTGGCTACACGGATGCCGATTGGGCCGAAAATGCTGGTGAGCGTAGGTCTACATCTGGATATGCGTTTTCACTTGGGAGCGCCACAGTCGCCTGTAGTAGTAAGAAACAGACGACAGTTGCACTCTCGTGCACCGAGGCCGAGTACTGAGGATCGGCTATCATGACATGCGAAGCCATATGGCTCAAGAGGCTCGTGAAGGATCTGCAAGTGGAGGTGTCTGATCCGATGATTATCTATTGCGACAACCTCAACAACATCAAGTTGGCGAAGAACCTCATCTTTCATGCCCAGACTAAGCACATCGAGGTGCACTATCATTTTATCCGAGAGCGCGTTCTCTCCGTGAAGTGGAACTGCTACATGTTCCAATGGATCGGCAAGTGGCCGATATCTTCACGAAACCCATCGGCTTAGACAGGTTGCGGCAATTTTCTGGTGCACTGGGTGTGCAATACCACGATATGCCAAATGACATCCAATAACTTTGCTTAACGACATCAATAAGATAGTAGCAAAGACTATAGCCAATTGAATGCGTCCGATGTGTCCCTCGATTATACATGATATGTGTTGAGAATCAAGCTCAACTTGGTCTAGTGTGTGAACTCACCTTGAGAGTGAAGAGACACTCCAACGGTCAAGAGTCACCATTATGTCACCACTTTGTATTCTAGCATTTAGTATGAGTCATAGAATCATATTCTATGACACATAACTTATGAGCTTTCACATTCCCCATGCTCCATGAGTCTTGTAGTTAATGAAGAGAGAGGGTGACTACATAAAGCACCCTCCTCCCACCTTGTATAAGTTGAGTCTTTCTCCTTTGTCCATATACTTTTACCTTGTGTATTCCTTGTCTCTCTCTCTCTCTCTCTCTCTCTCTCTCTCATATACACACATAACTCATATCTCTTCTGCTTCACAAGAATCCAACTCTTGATTCTTTACATGGTATCAGAGCGATTTGGTAGCTCGATCTAGCCCATTCGCCTCATCATGATCGTGTGTTGTGCTCTACGCCGACGACCAAGAACCGGCTTATAGCTATCGTAGCTTCGCTACATAGCTCGCATTCGAAGAGAGAAGAAGAAGAAGAAGAATCGACATAATGAATACTCAAATGGGGAGCGCTCTCCCTACCGAGAAGTTGGATCGAAACAACTTCGCATCTTGGGAGTACAAGATGCACCAATACCTTGTCGGACAAGGCTATTGGAGCTACATCAAAGGAGCGCATGAAGACCGACCCACTGAAGCGGCTCCCGGATATGTGACATGGGAGCAAGCTGCAAGCCGTGTGATGTATTGCTTGGCGACATGTGTCCACGACCACATGCTTGGTTACATTCGAGAAGCCAAGACGCCGAAGGAAGCGTGGGAAAATCTACGAAAGATTTTCGCCGCCAACACGACCGTGAGGAAGCTACAACTCCGCCAAGAGTTGAACAACATTCAACAAAGGGACATGTCCATCACGACATACACCTTGAAGATTAAGGAGCTTTGCGACTTGCTCGGTTCAATAAGTGTAAGTATCGATGATGATGAGATGGTGCAAATATGCCTCGGCGGCCTCGCACCACGGTTCGGCGCGATGCGAACCGCCGTTCTAGCACGAGAGAAATCTCCCTCCTTCTTCGAGCTCCAATCAATGCTATTGGTCGAAGAAAACCACGTGCGTACAAGGAGCAATGAGTCGGAAGGCCACATGCTCTACATGCACTCTAATGGAGGAAGAATGGTTTCTCGAACTTCGAGAGCCGGAGCGACCCGGTTATGTCGAAACCGGAGATGACACTACGCACCCGATTCAGCACATCGGCAATGTCCCGTTCGGCAAAAGAGGTAAGAAAACATACATTAAAAATGTCTTGCATGTTCCCACCATCACGAAGAATTTGGTCTCGGTCGGCCAAATGGTTGAGCAAGGGATGCAAGTACGATTCGATCAAGAAGGGTGCTTCATCGAAAGAGAAGGCCGAATCATCGCACGCGGAAGAAGAGAGGGCCGGATGTTCATTCTCGATTCACATGAGATGAAATCCGCCATGTTCGCGAAAAGCACGAAAGCCGACTCCGATATAGAGCTATGGCATAAGCGAATCGGCCACATCAATCTCAACAAACTCAAAGCAATGAAATCGAAAGGAGTCGTCATCGGACTCTCGACATTCAAAGAGAAGGAGATTGAATGTGTATGTGAAGCGTGCCAATTCGGCAAGCAACACCGACACCCATTTCCGAAGGAGCGGAACATGAGCAAAGGCGTACTCGACGTAATTTATTCCGATGTATGGGGTCCGGCTCAAACGACGACATTAGGCGGATGCCGATATTACATGCTCTTCATCGACGACTTTTCTAGGCACACTTGGATCTATCCAATGCGGCAAAGAGTGAAGTCTTCGGACACTTCCAAAATTTCAAGAATGAAGTCGAGAAAGCCATGGGCCGACATGTACGATGCCTTCGATCGGATGGCGGCAAGGAGTACTTCTCGGACGATTTCATGGCATATCTCCAAAAGGAAGGAATTCGGCGAGAATTCCCTTGCCGACACACTCCGCAACAAAACGGAGTAGCCGAGCGCAAAAATTGGCACATCCTCAAAGTAGCGCGGGCCATGATGAACGAGAAGCATATGCCCAAGTCATATTGGGCTGAAGCTGCAAATACGGCCGTCTACCTAATGAACCGGTGCACAACATCCGGCGTGCACGAGGTCACTCCGCACGAAAAATACTTCGGAAAGAAGCCGGACTTATCGCACATCCGGATATTCGGCGCGATAGCGTACGTGCACATCCCCGACGAGAAGTGTCAAAAGCTTGACCCGAAGTCGGAGAAATATATCCTCGTAGGATACTCATTGGAGCAAAAGGGGTACAAGTGCTACAACCCCTCAACTCGGAAATCTTGAGTAAGTCGAGATATCGTTTTTGACGAGTCCGCATCCTGGTACACACCAGAGACAACTTCGCCTCCGATACCGCTCGACCCGGAATTTGCCGAACAAGAGATCGAGGATGAAGATCGCCCTACGCGCATGATCGAAGAAAGTCCGATCACGACCCGACTGAGCGGACCACAAGAGCCTTTGAGCGATCGAAGCACATCACGGCGTAGCCCGAAGATGGACAAAGGTAAGGTGAAAATGGCGGAATGTGAAGACGATCGCTTCGACGACGATGAATCGATTCACTCACTTGATAGTGAGTTCAGCGGCTTCGATGTACCAATTGGAGCTAAGAAAGCCCTCATCTCTGCAAATGAAAAGCTCCGCCGATCCACTCGTGAAAAGAACCCCGTAAGCCGATTCAACTACAACGATTATATGGTGTACCATTACGCCTTTATGATGAAGGTGGCGACAGTACGAGAGCTGGAAACCTTTTTGGAAGCCGCGAAGGACCCACGATGGATCGAAGCAATGAACGAAGAGATGCAGGCACTATGGAAGAACGAGACGTGGGATCTCGTTCCCACCTCACCACACAAAAAGGCGATCGGATGCAGATGGATCTACAAGGTGAAGTATAACGTCGATGGCTCCGTAAACCGCTACAAAGCTCTACTCGTAGCGAAAGGATACGCTCAGACGCATGGCGTCAACTACGAAAAGACCTTTGCCCCGGTGGCAAAGATGACGATGGTGCGGACCGTAATTGCGATTGCCGCGGCGAAAGGGTTGCACCTCCATCAAATGGACGTCAAGAATGCCTTTCTACAAGGCGAATTAGAAGAGGAGGTGTACATGATCCAACCACCCGGCTTCAACTCGAGCACCCATCTGAAAGTTGTATGCCGACTCAAGAAGCCACTCTACGGCCTCAAGCAAGCACCTCGTGCTTGGCATTCGAAGATAACGCAATATCTTCATCAAATCGGCTTCCATATGTCAAAATCGGACAACTCCCTCTACATACGAAGCGATTCTGCAAATCCGATCGTCATCATTTTATATGTGGATGACCTAGTCATTGGAGGTGAGCATCTCGTCGAAGTCAATAAAGTCAAATCCCTCCTTTCCGACAAGTTCGAGATGACGGACATGAAGGAGCATTACTTCCTTGGCATCGAGGTAATTCAGAATCCGACCGGAATCATGATCTCTCAACGGCACTACATCCTTAACTTGTTATACAAGTTCGGGATGGCTGAGTGCAAATCCGCGGCAACCCCACTCGATCGCAATCTCAAACTAGATGTGAACTCCGGCACCAAAGCGTGTGAGCCGACTTAGTATCGGCAACTTATCGGGAGTCTCATCTACCTCACGATTACACAACCCGATCTTAGTTATCCGGTCGGTCTCCTTAGCCAATTCATGCAAACACCGCGTGATACTCACTTGGATTGCGCTAAGCGAGTTCTATGCTATGTGAGTGGCATAATGGATTGCGGCATCCTCTACAAGACCCCGATGCCAATACGACTCGAGGGGTACACAGACGCCGATTGGGCCGGCTACAAAGATGATAGAAGATCAACCTCCGGATTTGTTTTCTCCCTCGGCAGCGGAGCAATATCCTGGGATAGCAAGAAGTAGCCTACCGTTGCTCTTTCGAGTACGGAGGCGGAATACAGGGGTGCAGCCGTAGCTGCGTGTGAAGCCGTATGGCTCAAGAGGATCTTGAAGGATCTGGGCGTACCCATCAAGGATCAAACTTCCCTTTACTGCAACAACATGAGCAGTATCTATCTGGCTCAGAACCCGGTGTTCCACGCGCGGACAAAGCACATCGAAGTGCACTATCACTTCATCCGAGAGCGCGTTCTGGCTGGCGATGTTGACCTACAACACATTAGCACCAATCTTCAAACGGTCAACATCTTCACTAAAGCCTTAGGAGTCGACAAGCTATGGCAATTCATGACCGATCTCGGATTGACGATCCCTGATTTGCCAAGCTTGAGGGGGAGTACTGAAGACAGTACACAATAACGAGTAGATTCCACAACCGCACACTATGCAATAAGCAGCGAAGAGCTGATCTACCGCGCAAAGCCGCAACGAAAGATGCAAGCCGAGGCATAGACTTCGTAACTATGCACAACGCAAGCTGGAGCACGGATTCCGCAACTCCGCATAAAGTGAGTCGACACGGACTTCGGAACGCGAGTTGAAGCGGATTTCGGATACCGTCTGAAACCGACCCAACTTGAGCTTGAGGGGGTGGGTTGAGAATCAAGCTCAACTTGGTCTAGTGTGTGAACTCACCTTAAGAGCGAAGAGACACTCCAACGGTCAAGAGTCACCATTATGTCACCACTTTGTATTCTAGCATTTAGTATGAGTCATAGAATCATATTCTATGACACATAACTTATGAGCTTTCACATTCCCCATGCTCCATGAGTCTTGTAGTTAATGAAGAGAGAGGGTGATGTTATCGATTAGGAACACGGTCCGCGGTCAATCCTTCGACCTGGACCCCCAAGTGGGTGTGGAGTCATTTCCCGTTTTCTGTGCATGAATCTAAGCTTGGTTGTGGCCGAGCGTTGCGTATAGGGGAGTGTTTAGTTCCTGTCATTCTTTTCATGGTATTAGAGCGCGAGGGTTGAGAACCTCTGCAGTCAACTTTGCTTGAAGGAAAAACCAACGAAGAAGAACAAGAAAACAACGAATAGGCGTCTAAGCGTAATGCGTAAGGGAAGGTTACTTGTAACCTTTCAGCGTATACGGGGAACGGCTACAACCGAATCCCTACCAAGGGTTACACTTACGCACTTTGAACGCTTAGGTATTCAAGACACACACAGTAGATTAGCCGTAGCTATACACAAGAAATCAGAGAAGATAGGATTCTATTATCAGGCGTTTCTTTACATTCCCAAAATTACACGCACCCTTTATTAGAGGTTTTTTGCCCTTTATATACGCAGGGTCTATTTAGCCGTTCACGCTTCTTGCGTGAACCGTTACATGCGTTATGCTCTTATATTATTTCTTATTCCTACGCTTTTGTCCGTTGGTTACTATTCCGGCGGACAACAGGTGACTACATAAAGCACCCTCCTCCCACCTTGTATAAGTTGAGTCTTTCTCCTTTGTCAATATACTTTTACCTTGCGTATTCCTTGTCTCTCTCTCGCTCACACACACTCTCTCTCATACACACACATAACTCATATCTCTTCCGCTTCACAAGAATCCATCTCTTGATTCTTTACAATACCTTCCTCAAGAGAGAAGCATCTTTGACAATATCTTCCTCTTTTGGGAGATGGCCACATTGGCTCAAAATCACAAATAGTCCCTTGTTATTCTATTATTAGATTTTGAGAAAGCATATGATAAAGTAGATTGGGACTTTCTAGAGGCAGTTCTCTTAAGATTAGGGTTTCCATGTGGATGGCGAAAAGGTGTGTCTGCATTATATAGACATGCTTCTAGCTCAATTTTATTTTCTGGAGGGTATGGTACATTATTTCCAATTTCCAAATCTGTCACACAAGGTTACTCGTTAACACCTTTTCTTTTCATTCTCTTTGGGGAAGCCCTATCATTGTTTCTCATATCCTCATTGGCGGTTGTAAAAGATAATGCGCGGAATCTAAGAAAAAGCCGGCTCATCCGAATAACAACAGAATACAGACACAGGTTTAATGCAAACCTTACACAAGAGAGAGAGACAGAGTTAGAGCAGAACATAATTCAAAATATTAACACTCTGTACATACAATGTGCTTAGTGACCACTTTTATACACGTCCTCAAAAGGATTGGCAGAAGTACTAACAAGTACTTCAATGCTCATACGAGCCACTAACACTGACTCCCAAAAATATGCATGCATACTAAGCTAGATTCATAGGCCTCTAACGGTCTACCGGTTACAATCTGATCCGTCTCCCCGGTTCGGGTCTGGCTTATTCAGCCAATCCGGATCCAGTTGAGCTTGTCCACTCAACACTCCTCCTCAAGCTCAACTTGAGGCCGGATCGTAGTGTTAGTGTCTGTGGTAGCTGGTCCTCTCCTCCGGCTCCCCTTGGCGTCCTCCCGCTTGGCTCGCGCTCCTCGTCTGGTCCGGTTTGGCTTCCCATGATGCATTCGGTTCTGTGCATCTCAACCTTCTAGGCTGGCTTGTCTACTCAGAGGGCCTAGCTCAACTCCTTTGTTGTTGCGACTCTGGCACGTCTCGACCCGTCGGTTCCTCCGTGTCAGTGTCGACTTCCGCTGCCTCCTTGTCCGTTTGGCCTTCAATTGATCCAATTCCTCCGAATCGGGTGACTCTAATTCGTTCTAGCTCTTGTCCGAATTGGTTGTCTCCAATTCGTCCCCAATCTTCAAACCCTTCATGACATCGGACCACGTCCGTGTCTTGGTCTTTCCGGCTTTGGCTCCCCGTTTTTTGGTTGGCTCCGGCTTGGGCTTTTCGTTCCGGTGGTTCCCCCTGCGTCTGGTCTTGGCTTTCTCCTTCTCGGCTGCCCGATCATCTTTCTCATTCCTCCTTCTAATCCTTCCCCTCAAGTTCAACATATCGAGGTATTGCACACCTAGTGCACCAGAAAAGTGCCGCAACTTGTCTAAGCCGAGGGGTTTGCTGAAGATATCAGCCATCTGCTGATCCGTCGGAACATGCAACAGTTCCATTTCACCAGAGAGAATGCGCTCTTGGACAAAATGACAGTGCACCTCGATGTGCTTAGTCCGGGTGTGAAAGACGAGGTTCTTTGCCAATTGGATGCTACTGAGGATGTCGCAATAGATCGTCGTCGGATCATACAACTCCACTCACAGATCTTTTAGGAGCCTCTTGAGTGAGATGGCTTCGCATGCTGCAATAACCACTCCTCGGTACTTAGCCTCGGTGCTTGACAGTGCCACTATCGGCTGCTTTTTGGTGCTTCAGGTGACCACATGGCTCCCAAGTGAAAACAAATATCCGGATGTAGACCTGCAGTCGCGGGCATTTCCGGCTCAATCGGAATCCGTGTAGGTGACAAGTTGTTCGGCTACAGTGGTCCAATACAACAACCCGCTAGCCTTAGTGCCGCTGAAGTATCTGAGGATTGGGTGAACACATTGAAGGTGCTCCACGGTCGGATGTGCCAAAAATTGAAATATCAATCCGACTGGATAATTGAGGTCCGCTTGGGTGATGGTTAGATAGATAAGGCTTCCGACTATTTGTCGGAATCTTTGTGGGCTGCATGCCGGTCCAGAGTCGGGGTGAAGCTTCATATTCCGGTCCAGAGGGGCCGAGACGGATTTGCATTCCGTCATACCGAATTTGAAGTCTAAGAATACTCGGTACATAGTGGCATTGATTCAGCAGTATGCCTTCAGGGGTTCGGATCACTTCGAAGCCAAGGAAGTAATGAAGGTCTCCTAGATCGTTCATCTTGAATGATGCTACAATCTGGGATTTGACGTGGCCGATTTCGTCCAATTCGGTGCCGGGGATGACAAGTTCATCCACATAGAGCAATATGTTCACTGGTCCGTTCCGACCTTGCCAGGTGAAAAGTGAAGAGTCTGATTTCGACGGAACAAACCCCATCTGACGCAGTCTTTGCGTGATCTTCGCATTCCAGGCGCATCGGGCTTGCTTGAGTCCATAGAGGGACTTCTTCAATCATCATACAACTGATGTGTTCATTCCAAACTGAAATCTGTGGGGTTGAACCATAAACACTTGTTCCTCAAGGTCACTTTGCAGGAACACGTTTTTCACATCGATCCAATGTAGATGCCGCCCCTTCTCCGATGCAACAACAAGTAGGACACGAATGGTCGTCATCTTCGCAACCGGTAGGAACGTCTCATCATAGTCGATGCCGTGTTGTTGCGCGTAGCCTTTGGCCACCAACCGGGCCTTGTACCTGTTGACGGAGCCGTCGATGTTGCATTTAACCTTGTATACCCATCGACAACCGATTTGCCTCACTCCTTTCAGTACATCGACTAAATGCCACGTCTCGTTTTCCATGAGTGTGTGCATCTCTTCCTCCATAACGTGACGCCAATTTGCATCCTTCGTCGCTTCTACGTAGCTCTCCGGCTCACGCACTGCAGCCACCTTTGCCATGTACGCAAAATGATGCGCCATATATTAATTGTACCTGTACCTCTTTACGGGGTTTTTCTGTTGGGTAGATCGGCGCAACTTCTCATTAGCTGATTTCAAGGCCCTCTTGGCCGAATCAGAATTTGTCTTCGAAGGTCTAGAGTCGGATTTGCTCTGATCCGACTCGTCTCTACCGGTGTCATATTCCAACATCTTTTCTTCCCCTTTTCTTTGCATGGGAAACCGTCTCCTCGGTCCCTTACGTGGGGAGAGCACAACCGAATCTTCGTTGCTCGCCAACTCATCATCTTGCTAGTCCTTCTGACTCAACGTTTTATTCGGCCCGCTCAGCCGAAATGAGATCAGAATCTCATCTAGAGTATTGAATCCTTCTTCATCGTTTGCCTGGATCAATTCAGGCTCATTGGCCTCATTCTCCGGAATTGGGTCGGAGTCGGACATCGGAGCAGATAGAGAGTACCATGATGCCTACTCATCAAATTTGACATGTCAGCTCACTCGAACTTCTTTAGTTCGGGGGTTATAGCACTTATAACCCTTTGCTCATGTGAGTGGCCGACAAGGATGCACTTCTCCAACTTTGCATCCAGCTTTCGAATATCTTAAGGTGCCTTAAATTCGGCTTCCGCCCAAAATACAACTCATGTGCTGACACCTTATCCCCGATATGGTTTTGGAGGTAGACGGTCGTCCGAACTGCATCCGCCTAGTAGAACTTGGGCATGGTCTTCTCTTCCAGCATTGCCCATGCCGCCTCCACAATTGACCGGTTCTTCGTTTCGGCCAACCGTTTTGTTCTTGTGTGTATCGGTAGTTGAATTCCCTCCAAATTCCTTTCTGATGTAGATAACTATTGAATTGGCCGGAAAAATATTATTTTCCGCCATCCAACCGCAGGCACTTGATCTTCCTCTTTGTTTCCCGTTCCACAAGAGTTTGTAGGTTCTGGAAATAGTCAAAAACTTTGCCTTTCCTTTCGATTAGGTAGATCCATGTGTGCCGGCTGTAGTCGTTGATGAAGGAGATGAAATATTGGCTCCCGCCAAGACTAACGTTCTGTGCTGATCCCCATACATCTGAATGTATTAGATCGAGCTTGTTACGGCGCCGGTTTCTTTCGGTGGGGAACGGAAGCCAGTGTTGCTTCTCGAGCTAGCAGGCTTCACAAATTTCGGCCTTCTTGCCATTGAATTTCTGCAAAAAAAAAACAACCTATTTTGATTGCAGGACTTGAAGCCTCTGATAATTGATGTGGCCGATCCGCTTGTGCCAAAGGTCGATATCCAATTCGACCTTCTGTCCATTTGTGAACAGAGCGGTGCCGGCGTCGTTGGTGTCGAGGATGAACATCCTCCCATCTCGGCGCCCTTGCGCGATTAATTTGCCCTCTTCTTCGATGAAGCAACTGAGATGTGTGAATGGGACCTGCATCCCTTGGTCGACAATCTGTGAGACTGAAACAAGATTCTTTGTGATTGTCGGGACGTATTGGACGTTCATAAACTTTCCCTTCTTGCCAACATGGTTGAGGGGAACCTCACCGATTTGCTCGATGGTATGTGGGGTGTCGTCTCCGGTTTGGACCACCCTAGGTTGTTCCATTTTTCTAAATAAGAAATCCACTCCGTGTGGCTTGTCATATGCTTTGACGCTCTAGAATCAACGTACCATACCTCGTTCCGTTTCGAGGTGTTTGTCTTCATCGAGTTAGCCTTGTGTTTCATGACAAAGGATGGGCCTGATCCATTTCCGGTGCTTCCATGCAGTGCGAGCTTTGTCGGCTTCCCCGTCTGTCCTTGCCGGATCTAAATGTTGTCCAAATCGGCGCGCTGTCGCAGTATTCCACGAATACATGTAAGATCTTAGGCGGGACCGCGGGGGTCTTGGAGTAGGGAGTAGAGGGGAAATGGAAGCTTAGCTCGAGAGGAGAGGAGAAAGAATAGGACATAAACATAGGATGGATGGAGGCAAGATACACAAACGAGTTATATTAAGAAACACCAAACGCTTTACAACCATGGCCGCATAGGCCAAACGAAAACACTATATGGAACCCTAATCGGTTAAGTAAAGTAAAGAAAATGATGAAGAAGAAACCCTAAACCCGAAATGGTATGAAGAAGAAGAAGAACGGTAAAACCCTAGACAAAACCCTAAAACTGAAATAGAAACCCTTGACCTAAGTGGTATACGTCTCTCACTCAAAATAGGCAACCCTTCACAAGATACCCCTCCCTTTCTTTTATTGCCCAAGGAGGGAGGGACGTTACAATGTGGGATAAATTCTCCCCCTTATTCTATACACCATTTTACTACTATACATGTGCACATGTTGCACATTGCCAACTTGCCCATTCTATCCCAGTTTCACACCAAAGCCGAAAATCTTCACGACATCCACCCCCACCAAACCGCACATTCACCGGTATGTGTCATGAAAGGAAAGGTATGAGATTTTGGTGATGGTGATTAATCGGGTTCTCCGCCGTCCCGACACCCGACTGCCTTGCCGACTCCTACTGACCCCAATCCATTGGCTCCATCCGATCCGCCATATCCGACGTTCACACCTTCTTCCTCGATCGTTCCTCCCGAACACCGTTGCCGATCCGGTTGCTCCTCCTTTGTCCATCGTGTATGCCCTCCGATTAGGCCCCCGATCACTCTAGTTGTACGCTGGATTCCGTGCCTCACGTGTCACGTGTGTCCCTCACGTCTCCTTGTCCCAAGCACCTCAGCGTGCCGTCTCCCTCCGTTCCATGCTTGCCTTCCGTAGGCTATTCCCGTGCATGGATGTCGTCCTCCGAATACGCACTTGTTCTTCAGTCCTTAGGTGACCCCATTACGCGCTCCCTGTTTCTCCCTTGCTCGTCGTGCTCTCGCGCGATAGAGCATACCGTCATCCCGACCTTTGCGTCAGGGTCCTTCATGGCCCTCGTTACCGCTTCATCCCGACTTGTGTCCTCTTGGCCCACTTGGCCTCGCATGTCCTCCGGGACGCCGTGTTTTCTCTTCCTAGTGCATAGCCCTTTGATCTCCGCGCACCATCCTCCGCTCTCTCCGTTCATCCGCCAATCTCGGCAACTCACTGCTCTGCCTTCCGTCCCATGTTTGCCTTTTAAAGGCTTGACCGAACCGCTACCACTGGTCACTCGTTGCCGCTCTTCCGGGTCCATGCTTGTTTCTTGACCCTTCGTCGGCCGTAGTGAATGCTTCATTTCACGCCCTTCACTCGTCATAGTCCCAACCTCGGTGTCGGCCTCTTCTTCTTTCGTTGTCGTAGTCCTTTCCAGCTCTGTTTGGCCCTCTTGGCCCCATTCGTCCGTCTTTCCGCACCGGATACCCGTTTCGGTAACCTCGTCCGCTCCAGCCTCCGACTCCTTGCCACCACGCGCCGTCTCTCCGGTCTTACGTAGATCCACAACCGCCGAAGTCTCTAGAATAGGCGTGGAGGGTTCCTCTTGTTTCCGGTCTTCCATCAACCCATAGTCATTGCGCTCGCTTGGCCTCCTTCTCGCGCTTACCGGCTCCCACTGCATGTCATGGCTCATGTACCTCGACCTCCAATCATGCCGGCATAGCCCTTGCTCGGATCGGTCTCAGACGATCAGGTTCCGGTTCAGTCGGCTCTCTTCCATGATTGTAACCGGCTGGTACGGGTTCGACTGAACAATCCCGGCCTTGCCGGCTCTTCTTTGGTTCGAGCCCGGTTGACCAGCCCCCGCTCCAATCTTCTTCCGCGTTGTCCTCCGGTCGTGTCGGATTACCGACCAGTTCGTCTTCCGGTTGGGTTGGTTCCCGACTCTCTCCTCTTTGCCGCTCCCGGCCTCCCTTTCGGTCCTTCCACACGTGCCCGCTCCGGGCCTCGCATCCTCACGACCACCGCCCATCTCTCCGGTCTTAGGTTGGTATGCAACCGCCAAAGTCTCTGGCCCTGGTGTCGAGGGATCTCTGCTCCGTTCTCTACAATCTTCCTTGTTCTCGTTTTGGTCACCTGCCTTGCCGCCGCCACCGTCCGTCACTCTAGGTCTCACACTGGCTCTTTAGCTGGCTGTCGGAGTGTCTAGAACCGGTGTGGGTAAGGTCCCGGCACCGCCGCTCGTCATGTCCGTAGCCACCTCCGTCCGGACTTCGCTGTCCGTGGCTACCTCGTCCCCGATTACACAAGACTCGATTACGCTTGCCTCCTCTTCCTCATTCTCCTTGTCGTCGTCTTGGTTGCCCGCCTTGCCGCCACCACCGTCCGTCACTCTAGATCTCACACCGGCTCTCGGGCCAGCCGCCGGAGTCTCTAGAACCGGTGTGGGTAAGGTCCCGACACCACCGCTTGTCTCCTCCCCGCTTGATGTTTCGGGCCATTGTGCCCCGAATCCTCCGCTCAATCCGAAGTGGCGCTCCCTGTCAGGAATAGTACTATAATAGAGATGGAATTAGTACTAAAGAACAGTAGTACTATTAGTACTAAGAGGACGGGACTGCGTAAGATTCCCGAGAGAGGAAGTGAGAAGAGGAGAGAGAGAGATAGCGAGAATGAGAGAGAGAGAGAGAGATGATGACAGCAGCTAATATATTATGTGAAAAGATAAGTACAAGCGGCTAAGAGGCTTAAGACTGGCGTTGAACCAATTTGGTTCAAAACAATGCCTTGTGCCTCCTTTTATAGTGTTTTTAGGAATAATCCTGAAGCTTCTAGAATGTTCCAGAGAGATCTGGAATATACATTGATTTTCTATGATAAAGTATAAATGAAAATAATATCCTACAAAATACAATTCATAGTCTAATGGTAAGATCTCGACCCATGTAGCATAAAGTCATGGGTTAGAGTCTTGCCATATCATGACACTATCTCCCCCTTAAAGACGACGAGTGGAACGAGTCGGCGCTAATTGCGGACCGGGTTTGTCCGGATACTTTCGGTGGAAATCAGCAAGAAAAAGAAGATCTTGTGCATTGGCAACATTCTCGACGGGTTCCCAAGTACGTTCGCTCGGACTATAACCGAACCAATCGACCAAGTAATAAAGTTTGTTGCGAACAAGTTTGGAATCGAGGATGGCAGCAACTTCATACTTCGGGCCGACGTCCAACTCCAGCGGGGGCGGCGGTGGTGTCACACGATCGGGAATGGTGTTTTCTTTATAAGGTTCAAGAAGAGAACAATGGAAAACCGGATGTATCTGAAGCTGCGGAGGGAGATCAAGGCGGAAGGTGACATCATTAATCTTCCCCGTAATACGGAAAGGACCGAGTCGTCGATAATCCAACTTGTCGCACGGTCGAGTAGTCTTGATGTGACGACGTAAGAGCCATACTCGATCTCCGATGGAAAAAGAGGAGGGAATCCGATGACGATCCGCATAAATCTTCTGTGTGTGTTGAGCATGACGAAGGTGAGTAGAGAGATCCATCTGGATCTTGCGTAGCCTCTCCAAATGGTCCTCGGCACGAGGGTTGGTAGGTAGCTCCGGAGTGTCAATCACCGACCAGTGAGGATGGAAACCGGTATAAGCGAAAAATGGGGAGACCCGAGTCGAGGAGTGAATAGCATTATTATACGCAAACTCCGCAAAGTGGAGAATCTCGGCCCAATCGTCCTGTTGATAACTCAGGAAACACCGGAGATATTGCTCCAACGTTTGGTTTGTTCGTTCCGCCTGTCCGTCGGTCTGAGGATGGTAGCCGGAGGAGAGGTTGCAGGAGACCTTGAGCATCCTGAAGAGATGCTGCCAAAATTTGGAGACAAATTGCGGGCCTCGGTCACTGATAATACTGTCTAGGAGGCCATGATGCCGAAATACCTCACGCATAACAAGAGCGGCGGTTTCCTCGCTAGTGATGGCTTTAGTACATGGCACAAAATGTGCCATCTTCGTATATCGATCGATGACGGTTAGGATAGCATCGAACCCCTTCGAGACCGGCAGATCTGTGATAAAATCAAGACAAATAGACTGCCATGGCTTACTTGGAATTGGTAAAGGTTCCAACAAGCCATATGGATGGTGTCGTGGCATCTTTGCTCGGCAGCAAGCATCACAGGTCCGAACGTAGTCATCGACAAAACGGCGCATGTGGGGCCACCAAAAAGATCGCTTCACTAGCTCCAACGTCTTGGTACTACCGAAATGTCCCTCCGTATGGGTGTCGTGACAATGTTGGAAGATTTGAAGGCGACAGGAGCAATCAGGGACATATACGCGCTTTTTAAAGAATAACAAACCATCATGATATTCGAATTGTCGGTAGTCAATACCTGGTTGTTGAGACTGAGAACAGGATGCCCGAGAAGTATCAATGTGCGCCAGGATGTCTTGAGCAAAACTATCCGTCTTCAAGGTTGCACGTATGTCATCGGTAATCCGTGAATCCATCGGGGTGTGAAAAATCCGCGTCGTGTGCAATCGTGTTGGTCCCAAGATTAGTTTCTTTTGATTATCAAATGTTGCGTCACCAGGACGAGGTGCAAGATATGAACGCCGTGATAGTGCATCGGCTTTTCCTTGCTGCTTCCCCGGTCGATATGTGATTTCGAAGTCGAAACGCGTGAGGAATTGCGCCCACCGAGCTTGCCGTCGATTTAGTACGCGAGCGTTCTGAAAATAAGCAAGATTTTTATGATCGCTAAAGACAATGACCTGATGTGGAGAGCCCTCTAAGAAATGCCGCCATTGTACAAATGAATCCACTATGGCTAATAACTCCTTGTCATGTATTTCGTAGTTGATTTCTGCGACATTGAATTTGCGCGAATGCAAAGCCACCGGATGCAACTCTTCTTTATCGCCTTGTTGAGAAAGGATGCTACCGAGGGCGAAATCTGATGCGTCAGCCTCCATGATGAATGGTTTGCTTGTATCCACATGAGCTAGAATCGGTGCTAATGTAAAGGCTTTCTTAAGATGCCGAAAAGCCATATCTGCTTCGATGGACCAAAGAAATGCTTGGCCCTTCTTCGTAAGTTGTGTGAGAGGTAAAATAATCTTCGAGTAATCCTGTATAAACTTACGGTAGAAGTTAGCAAAACCTAGAAAACATTGTACATCTCGTACCGACCGTGGAATTTGCCACTCTAGTATAGTTTGGATTTTAGCTGGATCCATGGCGATGCCCTTTGAGGAGATGACGTAGCCTAGAAATTCCACTTGCTTGCAGTCAAAGCTACATTTTTCTAGCTTGGCATAAAGACCATTCTCGCGGAGTCGCTTTAGTACTAATAGTACATGAGAATCGTGCTCTTCCTAGGTCTTCGAATAAATCAACAGATCATCCAGATAAATGATCAAACAGATATCCAAGAGGTCTCTGAATATATCATTTGCCATGTGTTGGAAGACTGCGGGTGCATTGGTTAGGCCAAACGGCATAACAGTATACTCGAAATGCCCATACCGCGTGCGAAAAGCGGTCTTCCACTCATCTCCCGGTCGAATCCGCACGAGATTATACGCTCCTCATAGGTCGATTTTAGTAAAAAACTTGGCACCATTAAATCGCTCTAAAAGACTTGATATAAGAGGAAGTGCATACCTATTCCGGATGGTGACTTTATTCAATCCGCGGTAATCAATGACAAGACGAAGTGAGCCATCTTTCTTCTTGACAAAGAAGATGGGTGCACCGGCCGGAGATTTCGAATGACGGATGAACCCGCTTGCCAAGTTCTCCTCTATGTAGGCTCGAAGGACTTCTAACTCGGTGGGTGACAAGTTGTAAATTGGTCCCCATGGTGGCTCGGTTCCTGGTTGTAAATCGATGGGACAGTCATAAGGACGGTGATGAGGAACGGTACCGGCTTTTACCTTGTCAAATACATCGGCATAAGGATGATATTTTGCTGGAAGTTGTATTGAGGAGTCCTTCTTAATAGTGCTAGAAGGATGTACTGATATGGCAAATAAGAACATTGCCTCCTTGGGTCCTTCTTCGCGTAGTTGATGGAGTGAAATGGTCGAAACTCGGTGAGTTGATTCTTGGGGTGGTCGATATCGGACTTCTCTTGTTCTCCAATCTATGGCTGGATTATGTAATTCAAGCCAAGGTAATCCTAGGACAATGGGATGCTCTGGACTACTAATTATATTAAATGATATTATACACACAAAACTACCTAGGACAACTTGAATGGGTTCTGATTCTTCTACAATATTCCCGGAAGCAATGGGACGACCATCAATGACCACTACAGATGCGGGACAAGGAAGTTTTCTTAAGGATATCTGAGAAGCTTGGGCAAAATTTCGATCCATGAAACAGGAATTAGCTCCGGAATCTAAAAGTGCTAGGACGGGTACTGGGGGAGTACTTTTAGTACTAACAATGACTTGGGCTAGGAACACATTGCTAACTTGCTTGGAAGGAATGGAACCACTAATGGGCTGTACAGATCTAGGGCTGTTGTCCAACCAAATGGCTCCTATTTTGGCTGGACTCAATCGTTTAACTCTTCATCTAATTGATTAAGGATTTCAAATTTATTTGAGATACTTGGGCTATTAGTACTATGAATACTATCTGACACTCTATTAGTACTATTAATACTATCAGACACTCCGAAGGGAAGAATTGACTCGGGTTTAGTACAGGCGACGATTTGATTTACCTGTCTTCTTGGCCTATGGGGACAATTGATGGCGATATGTCATGGTCCACCGCAATAAAGACATAATCGATTGGCACGTCGTCGTTGCTTTTCTTCTTCCGATAACGGGCCGCGTCGACGCATGGTATCGATCTCCATCGGTGTCGAAGTATTTGCTTGAGGTATGTCTCGTGAAAACGGTTTAGCCGCGACTGCGGCGTAAGTGGGCTCTGGCCTAGAGCGTGGTATCTGTAATTGACGTTCTGAACGCCGTTCAAAAAGGCGGTTGTCACATCGAACTGCTCGACTGATTGCCTCCGTAAGAGACTTTGGTTCTTCGGGGAAAGTTAGAAGTAGATCTTTGACATCGTTTCGCAAGCCATAGCGAAACTGCTCCATTAGTGCTTGATCATCCCAGGGTATATCTGAAGCAAGTAGGCGGAAATCCGCCGCGTAAGCAGAGGCTGGACGATCGCCTTGACGCAATCGCCGGATCTTGTTGATCGCCGTCCTGATGCTGTCGGTGTCTCCAAAGCAGGCTTTAAACTCACCAATAAAATCTTCAAAGTTATTAAGCAAGGGCGATTGTTTTTCTAGAAGCAGAGCGAACCATGCCAAGGCTGAGCCGCTAAGTAGCGTGCCTATTAGGCCGACTCGAGATGCATCAGTGGGATATCGGGAAGGATGCATCTGGATGACTAAGCGTACCTGATTAAGGAATCCCCGGAATTGCGAACGCGTTCCATCAAATTTCACAGGAAGTCCAATCTTGGGCTCTTTATGAAATCCTTGGGAACTGGATCCTTGTTGCAACGCTGCTTCGAGTTGTTGTACCCGTAACGCTAACTCCCCATGTTGTTGTTGCGTTTGTTGTTTTTCTAGAGCGATTTGTTGCAGATCCCCTATCAGCCGTTGGTTTTCTTGTTCCAGGGCAACAAACTTTTCTTTTAGGCACTGTAGCTCGGAGAAAACGGATTGGTATTCTTGGGCGCTAACAGTAGCCATAGTATAGGGAAAAGGGTAGGAGGATGAGGGAGAGTGACAAGTAGGCTAGAGGAAAAATTGGTTCAAACTGTTAGGAATAGTACTAAAACAGAGATGGAATTAGTACTAAAGAACAGTAGTACTATTAGTAATAAGAGGACGGGACTGCGTAAGATTCCCGAGAGAGGAAGTGAGAAGAGGAGAGAGAGAGATAGCGAGAATGAGAGAGAGAGAGAGAGATGATGACAGCAGCTAATATAAGTGGATCGACTTAAGTAGTTACCCTCGGCATATGGGCCAAAACAATGACAACGGAAATCTCAATGGCTTTCTCACAATCCTCGGCGCGACTTCAGCCAATGCAAGCGCATATGTGGTTTGGATGCCTTATGAATGACGATGATGCTTTATGTTAAAGCAATTTCTGCAAACGGAGGTATTTTTTATTTCCATATTCAATAGGACAATAAATTGCAACCTTATACACCCTCAAATAATTTATTACAGAACCTACTCACTGTGCCAATTAGGGTGATTGCCAAATCTGGCTACTGGATGCACAACTGTCAATAGCTCATTTTTGGGATATGATCTGGTTATATGCATGGCAACCAGTTAGTAAGCTTATATGGACCTTGGGGATGGTTCTGGACCAATCCCATGATGGATCCATTGCCGAAAGTTCCATTCTTTCAGTACAATATGAAATTTGGCAAAACCTTACTCATGCCTAATAATATTCCAACTCCTGCAGCTCAAAAGCACTGGAATAAGTGGGGTGTTTCAAGGAAGGCAGATTGGAAATGGATTTGTTCTTTCAAGGAACCAACCAAATATATTCTCTTTAGATGACTTTTACTACATGCAACACTACTAGTAGGTCACTCATTGAAAGGAGATGTGGCAACTAGTCTTAGACAATGTTGTTATTGCGGTGACATGCAGGAAACTACAAAGCATGCTCTCTGGTCATGCTCACTAGCCCAACAAGTATGGAATAAAGATATCTCTTTATTCTTGACAATTAACGTAGGCCACCTCGTCTCTTGGGGATGAGCGGTATGGGGGGTTCTCCATTCCAGTCTGTTGTTGTATGAAGCAGATGATGCTCCCGAGGCTATGACAGTCAGCAATAGACATCTAAATATTGTCTCCCCTTTTCTGCAACCTCGCAAGCAAATGCGTGCAACCCATGTATGGAAAACCGTATCTATGGTTACATTATGGATAAGTATAGTTGTAAAAGATGATCTGAGTCCATAATTCCTATTCTCTCAAATATATTGCCGTAATTATGGGGGTGCTTATTGGTGGTTGTGAGGGAGCAATATGACAATATGTCAGGCTCTTCAAAGGTTATTCTGAAGAAAAGGAAAACGTTACTGCAATTATGGAGGAAGTTGCCTCTGTTCACAGTTTCCTCTTAAGGACCGTTATGAAAATATCATCACCCCTGGTCCTTGCCCTAACCGGTTCTTTTGTATATAATAATCTCTGATTTTACATTTTTGTAGCTCTCCAATGCTTTTCTTAATACTAATGAAGGAAATCTTTTGGAAAAAACAAACAAACACTTACAAATACGAGGCACACACACGCAACTCCACATAGATTTCTACAAACATATGGCATGTATTATTATAAATATTCCTTCTTGGCGATGGTCACCTCTTTTGGCATTCACCTTCTTTGGCTTTACCATGTTATGGACCAAACAACAAGCACAAGTTGGGACCATCCAAAGAAAGCCTCAACAAGTATTTTGCTTGGTTCTATATCAAGGCATATATATATATATATATAACAGCCCGTGGAGCAGACTTGATGATTTGCTTATTTGTTCCACAAATTCATTTAATTTCACACCTGATTAGCACATAATCAACGTAGAATGAGGTTCGTTTGGTAGGAAACAAGTGAATGTACAAAGCACCCAACAATTGCTAGAAGCCCACATCACACACACACACATTACACTCCGGCTCCGCCAAAACCACCTCCACCAAGTCCGACACCGGCACCTGTACCAGCCGCTCTAGCCCTCATAACATAGTCTCTACAAATGAGTGAGAGGATGCAGCTTGAAGGTATGGATACCATCACCACAATCCACATAATCGTATACCCATCCATCTCTGCTCCAAAGAATGAATGAATGAATGAATGAATGAAGTGAGATCCCCTCCCCCAAACCCTCCTAATGTATGTAGTGCTCAATCAATTCCTCAATTCATATCATCCTCACCCTTCCAATAAAGAAGTGTTTTGACTTACATTTCCTGTGGGTTGTGGCGGTGGTGGATTTCCCGGCCCTGTAACCTTTACAAAATCCAATCTGTGTATGTTATTTTGGAAGCTGGTACAATCAGATGAAAAAGAGGACTTGAATCTCTGTAAGGATTTAGAGTCTTAATGGAGTTGGATTGCGAATGTGCAGAGGTTTTGATGAGAATGTGCAGGTTTTGATGAGATCCGTAGTACAGGCCATAAAAATGTGCGTAATTCAACGATGATATTAAAAAATAGACTTCTACGCATGAAGATCGTGCGTTCCCAGAGATATTCTTCATATATTCATGGAACAGAATTCATCGAGATTCGTCCATGTTTTTTAAAATCATTAGCTCATGCTTTACACCTTTATGCAGGCAAAGCAAACCTGTGCAGGAAAACACCTCTCCTCTCATTCACTTCAAATTCCATGGACACCTTTAAATCTTATCCGGCTAAACATCTAAATTGGGGTTTCCCATGCTTCTACCACTTCTTCTTCTTCTTCTTGGAAGCTACTGATGATCTCATGTTAATGGAAACAATATACAAATACAACCACATTATAGTTAATGGAATGGTCTCACTACTATGTGGTGTGGCCCATCCCATTGGAGATTGCTATACACAATGTGATCATGGAACTTTCGTGAGATACAATGCATTGTATGCTTTTAGTCTGGAAAATATCCCCTCCCAATTTTCAATGGCAATATTGTGAGAAATTAAAGAGAGAGAGAGAGAGAGAGAGAGAGAGAGGGAGCAAGCCCAGATGGATGTAGCTCAGTTCGTAAGGTTGCCCAATGGAGACCAAGTGGTCATGGGTTCAACCCTTACATTCCACAGTGGCATCTAGTGAATTAAGAGATATGTATGAAGTGTATAAAGTATATGATAGAAAGGTGAGAAAATTGGGTCCCGAACCCAAGATGTAGTACTACAAGTAGGGCTTGTAATGTTAACAACTTACCACTATAGTAAAATAATTACAAGTTTACATATGGCTCTTTATAGGTTACATAAGAGGTTACACCACATTGAGGTATGAGAGGTTACAAAAGGTACACCTCTTCATCTAAAGGGGTGCATTTATTTACGAACAGTAAACGGCTAAAATTAGGTAATAAAAATGTTTATATTGTGGTGTGCATGTGTTCCTTTGTGCCACCCTTTTAGCTCACCCTTTTTAGGATGCACGTACCCACGAAACTGGACGGTAATCGGCATCCGGTGACCAGATAAAAATATATATATACACAAGGAAGGCAAGTAAAGATTTGAACCTTACACCTCCAAATTGAGAGTCTATAAGCTTACCACTAAGCCAAGACATTTACTTGAAATTATATTTTTATCATCATAGTTTTACATGTAAATTCTCATACATGAGACCTTGAATGATTGATATGTAGCACATGAGTGCCAAATGGCAAACATGCATCACATGCATCCTATGCATGGGGGCATCTATAAAAGAGTGGATGAAAAATGTATTAGGGAACCAGGTATTGATAAAGAAATTAATAAGAAGAAACCTTGTAATCCTATTGTTGATGTATCATCTCTCTTAAATCTAAACTTAAAAGTTGAATCTTTATCTCAATATCTCTCTCTTGCCCTATCACTTTCTCTCAATCTAAAGTCAAGCGTTTAAATCTAATCTTAATCTCTCTCTCTCTCTCTCTCTCTCTCTCTCTCTCTCTCTCTCTCTCTCTCTCTCTCAATCTATCTTAAAAACTTTCTTGCTAAAACTAGCGCAAACTTCGAATCCTTCCGGTCCAGGACCCCGATGGTTCCGCCTTGCGATCCGCACATAGTGACGGATTTTCACGACAACGTAACCAAACAGCTAAATAAAAATTTCCTTGTCTTGAAATCAAATCATTTGTAGGCTTTGACTACGGCCAATTCTCCATAACCAACAGAAATTCCTTTTCTAGCATGTGGATCCAATTTTCTCCTTTTCTTTTGTGGAATATGGTCATATGCCATGACTCCAAATACACGAAGGTGTGAAAGATTTGGTTTGTGTCCAAACCACATTGCATATGGAGTATTCAAACCAAGAGCTTTATGAGGTGATCGATTTTGAAGGTAGCAAGTTGTTGCGATCGCCTCTTGCCAAAATTGATTGTGAAGCCCCACAACTTGTAGCATATTCCGACTGGCATCCAATAGTGTTCGATTCTTACATTCGGCGACTCCATTTTGTTGTGGATTATAAGGAACAGTATGTTCATGCCTAATGGCATGCTCTTGACAAAACTTTATTTGGATACATGTGAGAAATATTCACCACCATTGTCTGTTCTTATTGTGATTATTTTACTTTGACATTGATTTTCCACATAAGCTTTATAAGTTGTGAAAGCATTAAAAGCCTCGGATTTTGCTTTCAAGAAATATATAATTGTGAATGTTGTGTGATCATCAATAAATGAAATGAAGTACTTGTCACCATCCAATGATGTGGTTGGCATTGGTCCACATAAATCCGAGTGAACTAATTGTAGCGTTCTTTTGGTTGGACTCACACTATGTGAGAATTGTTCACGAGTTTGTTTTCCGAAAATACAACCTTCACATAATGCTAAGTGTTAAGAGTCTATTACTAATCAATAGACCAAACTAAAGTAAAAGAAGGAAAATAGAATGGATAGAAGAACCCGTTCCACCCAACCACCCCTGAACTATGATCTAGACATAGCCAACCTACCACAGACGTCCCATACCGCTGGATATTAGGATGACTAATACCTTGGAAGAGATAAACATGATCGTCGAGACGAAAGCCTAGGCCACACCACCAGTGTCTAAGACAACAGCCTTCTGACGTAATGTGATTATGAGAGTAGCTAAGCCTCATATTTATACCTTTTCCTAGGCCCCTTGAATAGATGTGCCTTTCTAAAAGGCTCTCCATTCATTGGTTGTCCAAATCATGATAGTGCATGCACTTATCATTCCTTCTATCCAATCATTAGTCCCCTTTTTAACATTAGTGAACATACCCTTCACTAATGTAAATATTGGTGATCTACCCTCACCAACGTTATGTGTACATAACATACTCCCCTACTTCAAAAGATTGCACTCTTGAAATATAAAGTGAGGAAATTGTGCCTTAAGAGTATGCTCGCGTTCCCATGTGGCATCATCAATAGGTTTATCCATCCATTTGATCTTGAATAGCCGAATCTCTTTAGAATGTAAACGTTTTGTACGAGAATCAAGAATTTGTTCAGGAACATGAGATTTGTAAGAAAAATCCTCTCATGTTACAAGATCTTGGATTGTGATGGTATTATCACCAAAGCCTAAAAATGGTTTTAGACAACTAACGTGAAAAACAGGATGAATACCAACATTACGGGGTAAGGCAAGGTGATAAGCAGATGACCCAACCCGCTTAAGGATTTCAAATGGGCCACAATATCATGGAGCTAACTTAGCGCACTTGCCCATAGACAATGACGTAGAGTCAGTAGGGACATGCAAAAAAACTTTTTGACCAATAGTAAATGCACGAGGACGTCTATCCTGATCAGCATAAAATCGAGCACGATCTTGAGTTGTCTTGACATTCTCTTTGGCAATATGCAACATTTGGTTCATCTCTTGCAAAAAATTGTGTGTACTGTCTAATGTATCACAACGAATCGTGACATCAACTAGGGCACGTGGCTGAAAACCATACATCAACATAAAAGGACTATATCAAGTGGATGTATATTTAGAGCTATTATATGCAAATTCTAAGATAGGAAGGTATTGCTCCCACATAGAAGGGGTTTTTGCTACATAAGCTCGAAGCATGTTCTCAATAATTTGATTAACTCGTTCAGTTTGTCCATCAGACTGAGGATGATCTACGGAACTCATGCTCAACGTAGTTTCTAGTTTCTTGAAGACTTGAGTCCAAAAGTCACTAGTAAACGTGGAATCTCAATCACTAACAATATCCATCGGTAATCCATAAAAACGAAATAACTCATCAACAAATTGATAAGCCAATTGTTGAGTGGTTACCGCGGTTTTGGTAGGAATAAATCTAGCCAATTTTGTTAGTCTGTCAACGGCAACCCAAATGGCATCATGGCCCCTCTGTGTACAAGGTAAACTAACAATAAAATCCATCGAGATACTTTCCCATTTGTTGTTGGCAATATCTAAGGGATGTAAAAGACCCGCAGCTTTAAGTCATTCCGACTTATTAATCTGACATTGTAAGCATTGAGTTACATATTTATGCACTTCAGAGCGCATCTTAGGCCAGAAAAAAGTACTCAAGATGAGAACGAGTGTGCGTTGTATTCCAAGATGACCAACAGATGGTGCATCATGACATTCATGAAGAATTTTTTGTTTTACATTTGGTAAATCTAGAACACAGACCTTTCAACTACGGTAGAGCAAACCATTTGTAATGTGAAAGGTCGCCTTCGAGGGTAGGGTGCTAGTATCATCATCTACACTAGATTCGGCTTTCGTCCAGTATTTCGAAAAATAACTGTCATCAAGGTATTTCCCTCGAAGGTGATCTAAAAGATCAGATTTTATTTTCGTGAAGCTAAGCATGTTAACTTCTTTAATGCAACTAAGAGCATCCGCAACAGTGTTCATAGAACCCTTGCGATACCATATGGAAAAATCAAAATCTTGCATAAGGTCAGTCCAACGACGTTTACGACCAACAAGATCTAGTTGGTCAGAAAAATACTTCAATGATTGATGGTCTGTTGTAACCACAAATTTATTTCCATAGAGATAGTGCCTCCATGTTTTAAGTGCATGTATTACAACAAACAACTCTTTCTCTTGAACTGAATAGTGAGATTGAGCAGCATCAAGCTTCTTACTTTCAAAAGCAATAGGGTGACCGCCTTGATAAAGAACGACACCAATCTAGCATAATCATCGGCATCGGTTTCGTTTGAGAAAGGCTTAGAAGTGTCCGGTAATAGAAGACTGGGAGCCAAACACACATGCTCTTTGAGTGTCTCAAATGATTTGTCAAGTTGTTCATTCCATGCGATTGTTTTGACGAACTTACGAGGCTGACCTTTTAAAAGGTCAGTTAATGGCGTAGTCAATTTGGAATAGTTACGAATTGATTTTCGTAAAAATCCAACAAACCCTAAGAATGATCGCAGTTCACGAATATTACGAGGAATGGGCCAAAGTTTAACCTTTTCAATACAAGAAGGTTCAATTTCAACACCATTTTCCGTAATTAAATGAACTAGGTACACAATAGATTTCTGGACAAAATCACATATTGAATGTTTTGCATAGAAAGAGTTGTCACGCAATTTTTGCAAAACAAATCTAACATGTTGAACATGATCTCGCAAGGTACAACTATATATCAAAATATCATCCAAGAAGACGACAACAAAATCACCGAGTTGATCTCGGAAAACATCTTTCATCGCTTGTTGGAATGTGGTTGGAACATTAGTCAACCCGAAAGGCATGACTAAAAACTCATAATAGCCATAGCGCGTACGAAAAGCGGTTTTAGGAATATCATCCTCGGCAATGCAAATCTGATGATAACCTGTCTGTAAGTCAATTTTCGTAAAATATCGGGCCACATGCAAACGATCAATCAAATCATTGGCACGAGGTAATGGATATGCATTTTTAATTGTCATTTTATTCAAACGGCGATAATTGATACACATTCGCCATGAACCTTCCTTCTTCTTCACCAATAGAATTGGTGCACACCAAGGTGATTTACTATACCTAATGTGGCCCATACTCAAGTATTCCTTAAGTTGTTTAGTGATCTCATCCTCTTCTAATCGACTAAGTCGGTAAGGTGAAATGCTCACAGGAGCAGCACCAGGAATGAGTTCAATTTGATGGTCCACATTACGTTTTGGTGGTAAAGTAAGTGGCAATTCGTTAGGAAACACGTCTTGAAAATCGTCTAAAATAGAGTCGAGTAATCGTTGTTCATAATGTGGTAATTGTGTGGCATCAATATTAAAATAATAAAATTGAAGCGCAGGATCAATTACACACGAATAAATTAATGAACTTGAATACTCACTTAAAGATTTAGAAGACACAAGTGAACGAGAAGGAAGTTTGAAATATTGAATAAAATGTTTACAATTATTAAGTTCAAATGTGATTGAGTGATTAACCCAATCAATGGATAAAGAGGGTTTTTATTAAAAAACCAAGGGTATCCTAAAATGACATCTACGGATTGTACTTTCATAACATGAAAGTCAAGCTTCTCCAAATAGGTACCTATTTGAATTGGCAGGTCACAAACAATGCCACTGATGTATTGAACACTTCCATTTGCCATGTGAACTTGATAGCTATGATCACTTGCGTTTATGTGGAGTTCCATTTGCTGCACAAAGTGATCATTAAGAAAATTGTGAGAACTACCGGACTCAAACAAGAAATGTGTTTGTGTTCCATTGATATACCCGACTGCTCGGAGTAAATCATTAGGTCCAAGTAAATGTGAAAGAAAAGTGCATTCACATGAACTTAACTGGTTGGTATGAACTTCAACAACATCAAAAGACTCACTTGTGTGACTCGTAGATTTGTCTTGAGGGGGGTGTTCATTGACTTCCTCTCAAGACGACGACATGTATCCTTTCTGTGGCCCCGTTTCTTGCAATATGCATGGAAGAGGTTAGGTTTCTTGGAGTCGTGATCAAGAGTGTCATTGGATTGCTTACGTTTCCCAATGAACTTGACATTCGGAGTTTTGGCGAACTCGGGTTTATTGTGGTCTTTCTTGGAAGTCCTATGGTACCGAAGCCCAATGTTGATGGCTTCCTCAAATGTTGTGGGGTCCTTGTCATGGACAATCCAATGCTAATCCCCATTATAAATACCATTCAAAATGCAAGCAACAAGACATTTGTCACCCGTAAGTCCCGATTTCTGGATCTGGGTCTGAGCATGATGCACATAATCCTCGAGAGAGGTAAATGGCTTACTCAACAACATGAGCAAGTGTTGCGCTTGTTCAGTTTGAGAAGGTGGCTGCAAAAACTGTTTCTTAAAAACATCAACGAAACCTTCCCAAGTTGTGGGTAAGTTCTTTGCAGTCCTTAGGGCACGCCACCAAGTAGGAGCTCGGCCACCTAACTCATGACCGACGTAACCAATTTTTACAGCATCGGGATTGTGGAGCTCAAAGTGAGACTCCCAACGACCAAGCCAAGTGCTAATGGCCTCCTCGGTTCTTTCTTTCTTATCTCCCTTGAATGGTGTTACTACGAAAGAAGGCTCACCTTCTTTCTTGGACTCAATAGTCAATTCTTGGAATTTCTTTTCCAATGCCATATTGGCCTGCCTCATTTCGGCCAATTGATTCAAGGTAGTAGTGAGCAATTGCTCAATAGTGATCTCAGCTTGTGTGCAAGATGCGTATTGGAGTTGAGAGGTCTCGATCGGAGAGATTGCTCCAACAACGTTTAAAACTTGTTCCATGATGCAAGTTGTGGGTATGCAATATAAATAAGGAGGTTCAGAAAATACACAAGCAAAATGAATGCTTGAAATTTTGATTGAAAGAACTTTATCCAAGAAAGCATCTCACGTCTTTACCCCTCTAGACATATGAGATGTGATTCGAGACCCGATAATTATGGTAACACTATGGTGTTTTAAAAACCATGGGGGAAAACATAGCTAAGATGTCTTTCTCGGATCTCTATCTTGAATAATCATGGCGGCTCCCCGAGATCAACGTAGTTTCCTAGTTAGTCTTATATTAGAATGCCAACCCAACATGTATTGATATGGTCAAGAAAGTGTATTACGTGAAATAACAAGTGCACTCGTAACTAATATTTTAGTCTTGTGAGTAACAAGCAAATGTTATGACAAAAACAATAAAATAAGGCACTACCCATAAGAATCAAGCAGTGATGAAAACAAGGGTCAAAAAACCCATGTGTTACCTACTAAAAAACCCATGTGTTACCTTCAACACATTCTTCCTTCACACACTTGGTAACCATTTCTTCCAATTAATCAATGCATAGAACAAATAGTGTTGGTGAGAGTGGGCATCCTTGCTTAACACCAATAGTGCTATTGGAAAAATCCGAAAGTCTATCTCTCATAAGCACACAACATATAACATTCTCATATATTCGGGAAATTGCAAGCATATATTCACTTCGCACCTCAAGTTCTTCCATTTGCCTCTAAAGATGCTCGCGAGGTACCATATCAATAATATAAACCTTTACTTCTAAGGCGACTTTCCTCCATTAATACTCAAAGAATGACAAGGTGGTCAATGGTGCTATGATGTCTTTGAAAGCCAGCTTGTCCATAAACTCTTTTACCATTTTTTTCAACCCATAAACTTATTTTTATTCCATTATACATCCAAATAGTTTTGCCATTAATGAGCCAACCATGATGGTTTGATAGTTGTTTACATTATTTACATCTCCACCTTTATGTAAAGGTTTGATCCAATTTGTAGACAAATCATATGGCATATCATGTTGCAATGCATCTTTAAACATATCGCTTATCCATACATGTCCTTCCTTTCCCGTCTATTTGAACATTTTAACCTTTATACATTGAAGATCACTTGCCTTTCGAGTGGCCAATTTCTTAAGTCCTGTGCATATATCTTCAATTGTAAAGAAGGGAGACATATGTGAAAGAGAACCATAACACATCATCTTTCCGGTAAAAAATAACTCATATAAATTCTTACAATGCATACACATGTCGTGAAGAGTTAAGTCACAATACAATGCATGTGCTTTCTCTTGCGTTTAGAGAAATTGTTGAGTAACTTCCCATATTCTTCTCTTTCTTTGAATAAGACTTTTATACTCATGCAAATGCTTTTGGTAATTTCCTTTATCCTTAACTACATCCAAAACGATAAGGCACTTTCGAGCTTTACGACATTCTTTATCAAACCATTTTTTCCTAAATTTCTTGGTGCATTTCCAAGATGTGCAGTTGGTCGAAAAACATTTGTTTTCTTAAAAGCTTCCCATTTGCATTCTAGTGGGGCACCATACTATATCTTTGTCATTTATAACATATCCTCAACGATCTTAGAATACATGGGTGCTCGCTTAAGGTTCATGCTCAAGTGCGGTTGTTTATTATCTTCAATGGCATTCTCATAATCAAACCTATGCATACATTTGAGATCAATATAGAAAGCCTTATGATCGGATTTCGGTGTCCAAGTGAGATTTTATGTATACAATCCAAATTACCTTCAAAAAGTAGCACATAGTCAATCACACTATTTCCGTTGTGTTTTCTACATGTAAAACCATTATTGTTGGGTCATAAGGAAACACTATTTGCAATAAGAAATCCGGTACTATTGCACGTTTGTAGGAGTAACTTCCCAAATTGGTCTGAATCTTTTTCATCACTAGAAGAGAGGCTATACATTTGCATATCCTCTTGCATCCTTGAGATATGTGGCATGAAAGACTCTTGTGAATCAAGTTGGAAACTTCTTGTACGAGCATTCATGTCACCAAACACAATAACTTCCCCTTTGGATTTGAAATAAGCAATATCATCTTCTACATTGGCAAAAGGTTGATCTTTATCCAAACAAGCATAAAAGTTAGAATCTTGATGAGGAATGTAACATCCAACTACAAAAGTGGGCAAATCATTAGGTGTTTCTATTTTGAGCCATATATAGCATTTATGTTCATCATTTTTTATGATTAACACATATTTCTCTATTTCCTTCTTAATCAAACATGTCACTCCTCCTTGTCCTCTTCTTTGTCTTGGATTTTTCTCCCATATCAAAGAGTTCTTCGGAATTCAGTCCCTCCGGATGGGATCCGGATGAGAATGGATCCGGTTGGTATCCAGCCAAACATTAGTTTATGTGTATGTTCCAATGTGACTATTTCAGGTCATCGTTGTAAATAGTCCTAAAGTTATATGAGTATAAATATAACTAGGGAAACTGTATTCATAATGTTGTTATCATCATGGTTGTACAGAGACAGAGAATCATTTTTGAGTTATAACTACTAGTAGGCAAAGATAGAGCTTGAGGTAGTTGCCTCTGAGTCTCCTATTGTACACTTACTCTCTCATAGTGATAGTTGGAGTTTGTGGGCTCCCATGGTTTTTCCCGATTAGGATTTTCCACGTTAACATCTGGTTTCGTCTCTTCTATCTTGTGAAGTGCATTACTATTTTCTGTTTATTTTCTCGTGCGTTCCAGACTCGGTTGTGGCCGAGCATTGTTTTTATCAAATTGGTATCAAACCACGAAAGATCCATTCGGCGGCATGTTCAAGCTCACCAGATCCAACTACCCAGTGTGGAAGTCGAAGATGAGGAAGATGTTGGTGGTCAAAGATCTCTAGTTGCCAGTACAGTTTGGAGACAAAAGACCAGATAAAACTGATGTCGCGAACTAGGAGGTGATGCACATGAAGATGACGGCATACATTCGATGCTTCATCGACATGAGCCTGTACAACAACTTTAATGAAGAGAGTAAGGCTCATGTGCTCTAGGAGAAAATTGGTACCATGTTGGAGAGGAAAAATGTTGTGAATCAGGTCTCAATAGTCCAGAAGTTAGTGAGAATCTGATACCACGACGACTCAAGTATGGCGAAGCACATAAATGCCTTCTAGGGGCTTATAAATCAAACAACCTTGTTGGAAGTACCTCTAGCCGGCGGGGTACTCCTGGATAATTGGGAGATGCTAGTTGTCACTTTGGGCAACACCAGGCCGGAAGGAAAACATCTATCCCTAGCAAGGGTAAAAACAAGCTTGCTCGATGAAGAAGCTCGCCGGAAGGACCGAGAGTCCGGAACTGATCCCAAGGCCTTAGCCACGGAAGACGACCATAACCAGGGAAGAGGCCGGAATCGGAATCCCCAGAACTAGGACAAATTAAGGATGAGGTCGAAGTCAAGGGGGAGGCCCACTTGCTTTTATTGCAGAAAGTTAGGGCACTTCTAGAAGAATTCCCGACACTTCCAGAAGGAGAAAGGAATCGATAATGCCGACTCAAAGAAGGGTTCGAACCGGAGAAGTTCGGATTGGAAAGGAATGTTGGCAATCACGATGAGTGAGGAAGAACTATTGTTCATCACCGAGGAGAGCAAGCTACATCTTGTCAGCGACAAGACGACATGGGTGGTTGACTCCAGAACATCGTTCCATCTGACTCCCAACCGAAAGTGTTTCGCATCCTACACAACCGGAGATCACGGTTGTGTGAGGATGGGGAATGAAGGTGCATGCCGGATTGTCGGCATAGGAGACGGGTGGTTGACGACCTCAACTGGGTGCAAGTTGTTGCTGAAAGGTGTCCGACACGTTATGGAGGTTCGCTTGAACCTGATATCAGCTAGTCAGCTAGATGATGAAGGCTACACAGGTAGCACCCGGAACGAAGTTATGACGTTCAGCATAGGGAGCCTCATCGTGGCCCAAGCCCGAAAGATCAACACATTGTACCTAATGCATGCCCGGATATGCCGAGAAGAAGTGAACGTGGTATCCGACACTACCGGTGAGTTGTGGCACAAGAGGTTGTGTCATATGAGCCAGAAAGGGATGCATAGACTTGCCGAAGCTAACCTCATTCCGGAGGTGAAATAAATGCAGCTTGAGAGGTGCACTGACTGTTTGGCCGGCAAACAGAACCAAACCTCTTTCCAATCAAGACCACCGACAAGACGGAATGAACCACTAGAGTTTGTGCATACTAATGTATGTCAAGTGCACACGAAGTCACATGCTAGATCGCAGTACTTCATGTGTTCATAGATGACCACAATCGAAAGATGTGGGTCTGTTAAGAGTCTATTACTAATCAATAGACCAAATCAAGTAATAAGGAAGAAAATAGATTGGATAGAAGAACCCGTTCCACCCGACCACCCCCGAGCTATGATCTAGACATAGCCAACCTACCACCGACGTCCCATACCGCCGGATATTAGGATGACTAATACCTTGGAAGAGATAAACACGATCCTCGAGACGAAAGCCTAGCCCGCACCACCGGTGTCTACGACAGCAGCCTTCCGACGTGATGATCCTTATGAGGGTAGCTAAGCCACATATTTATACCTTTTCCTAGGCCCCTTGAATAGATGTGCCTTTCTAAAAGGCTCTCTATTCATTGGTTGTCTAAATCATGATAGTGCATGCACATATCATTCATTCTATCCAATCATTAGTCCCCTTTTTAATAATAGTGAACATACCCTTCACTAATGTAAATATTAGTGACCTACCCTCACCAACGTTATGTGTACATAACATACTCCCCTACTTCAAAAGATTGCACTCTTGCAATATAAAGTGAGGAAATTGTGCCTTAAGCGAATGCTCGCGTTCCCATGTGGCATCATCAATAGGTTTATCCATCCATTTGATCTTGAATAGCCGAATCTCTTTAGAACGTAAACGTTTTGTACGAGAATCAAGAATTCGTTCAGGAACATGAGGTTTGTAAGAAAAATCCTCTAATGTTACAAGATCTTGGATTGTGATGGTGTTATCACCAGAGCCTAAAAATGGTTTTAGACGACTGACGTGAAAAACAGGATGAATACCAACGTTACGAGGTAAGGCAAGGTGATAAGCAGATGACCCAACTCGCTTAAGGATTTCAAATGGGCCACAATATCGTGGGGCTAACTTAGCGCACTTGCCCGTAGATAATGACGTAGAATCAGTCGGGACACGCAAAAAAACTTTTTGACCAATAGTAAATGCACGAGGACGTCTATCCTGATCAGCATAAAATCCAGCACGATCTTGAGCTGTCTTGACATTTTCTTTGGCAATATGCAACATTTGGTTCATGTCTTGCAAAAAATTGCGTGTACTGTCTAATGTATCACGATGAATCGTGACATCAACTGGGGCACGTGGCTGAAAAACATACATCAACATAAAAGGACTATATCCAGTGGATGTATGTTTAGAGCTATTATAGGCAAATTCTAAGATAGGAAGGTATTGCTCCCACTTAGAAGGGGTTTTTGCTACATAAGCTCGAAGCATGTCCTCAATAATTTGATTAACTCGTTCAGTTTGTCCATCAGACTGAGGATGATCTACGGAACTCATGCTCAACGTAGTTTCTAGTTTCTTAAAGACCTGAGTCCAAAAGTCACTAGTAAACTTGGAATCTCGATCACTAACAATATCCATCGGTAATCCATAAAAACGAAATAATTCATCAACAAATTGATCAGCCAACTGTTGAGCGGTTACCGTGGTTTTTGTAGGAATAAATCTAGCTAATTTTGTTAGCCTGTCAACGACAACCCATATGGCATCATGACCCCTCTGTGTACGAGGTAAACTAACAATAAAATCCATCGAGATACTTTCCCATTTATTGTTGGGAATATCTAAGGGATGTAAAAGACCAGCAGCTTTAAGTCGTTCCGACTTATTAATCTGACATTGTAAGCATTGAGTTACGTATTTACGCACGTCAGAGCGCATCTTAGGCCAGAAAAAAGTACACGAGATGAGAACGAGTGTGCGTTGTATTCCAGGATGACCAGCAGATGGTGCATCATGACATTCATGAAAAATTTTCTGTTTAACATTTGGTAAATCTAGAACACAGACCTTTCCACTACGGTAGAGCAAACCGTTTGTAATGTGAAAGGTCTCCTTCGAGGGTAGGGTGCTAGTATCGGCATCTAAACCAGATTCAGCTTTCGTCCAATATTTTGAGAAATAACTGTCATCAAGGTATTTCCCTCGAAGGTGATCTAAAAGATCAGATTTTATTTCCGTGAAGCTAAGCATGTTAACTTCTTTAATGCGACTAAGAGCATCAGCAAGGGTGTTCATAGAACCCTTGCGATAGCGTATGGAAAAATCAAAATCTTGCATAAGGTCAGCCCAACGGCCTTTACGACCAACAAGATCGGTCTGGTCACAAAAATACTTTAATGATTGATGGTCTGTTGTAACCACAAATTTATTTCCATAGAGATAGTGCCTCCATGTTTTAAGTGCGTGTATCACCGCAAACAACTCTTTCTCTTGAACCGAATACCGAGATTGAGCAGCATCAAGCTTCTTACTTTCAAAAGCAATAGGGTGACCACCTTGATAAAGAAGTGCACCAATAGCATAATCACTAGCATCGGTTTCAATTGAGAAAGGCTTAGAAGGGTTTGGTAATAGAAGAGTGGGAGCCTGACACACATGCTCCTTGAGTGTCTCAAATGATTTGTCAAGTTGTTCATTCCATGAAATTGGTTTGACAGACTTACGTGGATGACCTTTTAAAAGGTCAGTTAATGGCGTAGTCAATTTGGAATAGTTACGAATTGATTTTCGTAAAAATCCAACAAACCCTAAGAATGATCGCAGTTCACGAATATTACGAGGAATGGGCCAAAGTTTAACCTTTTCAATACGAGAAGGTTCAATTTCCACGCCATTTTCTGTAATTAAATGACCTAGGTACACAATAGATTTTTGGAAGAAGTCACATTTTGAATGTTTTGCATAGAAAGAGTTGTCACGCAACTTTCGCAAAACAAATCGAACATGTTGAACATGATCTTGCAAGGTACGGCTATATATCAAAATATCATCCAAGAAGACGACAACAAAATCACCGAGTTGATCTCGGAAAACATCATTCATCGCTTGTTGGAATGTGGCTGGAGCATTAGTCAACCCAAACGGCATGACTAAAAACTCATAATGGCCATAGCGCGTACGAAAAGCGGTTTTAGGAATATCATCCTCGGCGATGCGAATCTGATGATAACCAGTTCGTAAGTCAATTTTCGTAAAATATCGAGCCCCGTGCAAACGATCAATCAAATCATCGGCACGAGGTAATGGATATGCATTCTTAATTGTCATTTTATTCAAACGGCGATAATTGATACACATTCGCCACGAACCTTCCTTCTTCTTGACTAATAGAACTGGTGCACGCCAAGGTGATTTACTATACCTAATGTGGCCCATACTCAAGTATTCCTTAAGTTGTTTAGTGATCTCA
Organism: Azolla caroliniana; assembly: GCF_043228905.1. Classification (NCBI taxonomy): domain Eukaryota; kingdom Viridiplantae; phylum Streptophyta; class Polypodiopsida; order Salviniales; family Salviniaceae; genus Azolla; species Azolla caroliniana. The sequence goes on along the minus strand of NW_028230448.1, from coordinate 5,059,181 downwards.
TCCTCTTCTAATCGACTAAGTCGGTAAGGTGGAATGCTCACAGGAGCAGCCCCAGGGATGAGTTCAATTTGATGGTCCACATTACGTTTAGGTGGTAAAGTAAGCGGTAATTCAGTAGGAAACACATCTTGAAAATCCTCTAAAATAGAGTCGAGTAATCGTTGCTCAAAATGTGGTAATTGTGTGGCGTCAATATTAAAATAATAAAATTGAACCGCAGGATCAATTACACACGAATAAATTAATGAACTAGAATACTCACTTAAAGATTTAGAAGACACAAGTGAATGAGAAGGAAGTTTGGAACATTGAATAAAATGTTTACAATTATTAAGTTCAAATGTGATTGAGTGATTAACCCAATCAATGGACAAAGAAGGGTTTTTATTAAAAAACCAAGGATATCCTAAAATGACATCTGCGGATTGTAATTTCATAACATGAAAGTCAAGCTTCTCCAAATAAGTATCTATTTGAATTGGCAGTTGACAAACAATGTCACTGATGTATTGAACGTTTCCATTTGCCATGTGAACTTGATAGATATGATCACTTGCGTTTATGTGGAGCTCCATTTGCTGCACAAAGTGATCATTAAGAAAATTGTGAGAACTACCGGAATCAAACAAGAAATGTGCTTGTGTTCCATTGATATATCCGACTGCTCGGAGTAAATCATTAGGTCCAAGTAAATGTGAAGGAAAAGTGCATTCACATAAACTTAAGTGATTGGTATGAACTTCAACAATATCAAAAGACTCACCTGTGTGACTCGTAGATTTGTCTTGAGGAGGGGTGTTCATTGACTTCCTCTCAAGACGACGACAGGTATCCTTTGTGTGGCCCCGCTTCTTGCAATATGCACAGAAGAGGTTCGGTTTCTTTGAGTCGCGGTCAAGAGTGTCACTGGATTGCTTACGTTTCCCAATGAACTTGACATTCGGAGTTTTGGCGAACTCAGGTTTATTGTGGTCTTTCTTGGAAGTCCTATGGTATCGCAGCACAATGTTGACGGCTTCCTCGAAAGTTGTGGGGTCCTTGTCATGGACAATCCAATGATAATCCCCATTGGGAATACCATTCAAAAAACAAGCGACAAACCATTTCTCACCCGTAAGTCTCGATTTTTGGATCTGGGTCCGTGCGTGATGCACATAATCCTCGAGAGAGGTAAATGGCTTACTAGACAATGTGAGCAAGTGTTGCGCTTGTTCGGTTTGAGAAGGTGGCTGCAAGAATTGTTTCTTAAAAACATCAACGAAACCTTCCCAAGTTGTGGGTAAGTTTTTTGCGGTCCTTAGGCCACGCCACCAAGCAGCAACTCGGCCACCTAACTCACGACCGACATAACCAATTTTTTCTGCATCGGGCTTGGGATGAAGCTCAAAGTGAGACTCCCAACGACCAAGCCAAGTGCTAATGGGCTCCTCGGTTCTTTCTTTCTTATCTCCCTTGAAAGGCGTGACTACGAAGGAAGGTTCACCTTCTTTCTTGGACTCAATAGTTAATTCTTGGAATTTCTTTTCCAATGCCATATTGGCCTGTCTCATTTCGGCCAATTGATTCAAGGTAGTAGTGAGCAATTGCTCAATAGTGATCTCAGCTTGTGTGCGAGATGCGGATTGGGGTTGAGAGGTCTCATTTGGAGAGATCGTTCCAACTGCGTTCAAAACTTGTTCCATGATGCACGCTGTGGGTATGTAATAAAATAAGGAGGTTCAGAAAATACACAAGCAAAATGAATGCTTGAAATTTTGATTGAAAGAACTTTATCCAAGAAAGTATCTCATGTCTTTACCCCTCTAGACATATGAGATGTGATTCGAGATCCGATAACTATGGTAACACTATGGTGTTTTAAAAACCATGGGGGAAAACATAGCTAAGATGTATTTCTCGGATCTCTATCTTGAGTAATCATGGCGGCTCCCCGAGGCTCAACCATGGTTCTTACATCAATGAAATTTCCTAGATAGCCTTATATTAATGCCAACCCATCATGTATTATATGGTCGAGAAAGTGTATTACGTGAAAAAACAAGTGCACTCACAAGTAATATTCTAGTCTTGCGAGCAATAAGCAAACGTGATGATAAAATGATAAAATAAGGCACTACTCATAAGAGTTAAGTAGTGACGAAAACAAGGGTAAAAAAAAAAGAACCCATGTGTTACCTACGAAAAAAACAATGTCACAAATAAATGGGAAGTGCAAGGTATGCACATATACATCCCAATATGATTGTTATAACTTGCACAATTGTGACATAAGCCACAAATTGATACAAGTGATGACGGTGTTGTGCGCAAAGATGTAATACTCAGATCCATGAGTAAAACATCAATAAGGGAACTCATATGGTTTTACTCGTTTTCTAAGGCTTGATGATAAGAGTTAAACCTAGATGACCCGTTGAAAAAAATCGTTCAACAAGCCACTCCATACGAAAAAATAGTCTACACGTAAAGGTTACATTAAAATAAACGATGTAAATACTTTATACATGAAAAGGAAGTGGAAAAAGGAGAGTTAATTGTGGGCGGGTAAATAATAATTACTAGAAAATCATATAAGTGAAACACTACTTATGAAATTAAAATTTAATTAGAATAATCAACAATTAGGTGTATGGAATCAAACATGCCCTAAGATACGAAACCCTAGGGTAGTTGACATGCACCTCCTCAAGACCACCACATATCCCTAGAATCGGCCAAGTAATGGCTAATTAAAGAGGAAAGTGGCATAGGTAAGTGACATATACCTCGTCAAGGCCACATCATCCCTTAGAATCGGCCAATTGATGGCTAATTAAAAAGGAAAGTGGCATATGTAAGCTACATATACCTTGTCAAGGCCACATCATCCCTTAGAATCGGCCAAGTGATGGCTCAATAGAGGGGAAGAGTGGTATACTCAACATCATATGCAAAACGGCCATGAGATAAGCGTGTGCGATTAGAGCAAACACGCTCGACCCAATGCACAAGAATAATTATTATCGTAAGAGTTCAAGAGAGGAGAGAGTGGGATATATATCGCAATATGCAAAAGGCCATGAGTTGAGCGTGTGCGATTAGTGCAAACACGCTCGGCCCGATGCATAATAATAAGTAAAATCGTAGCGTAGTAGGAGGTAGAAAGAAAGAGAATAAAACGTAATACCAATTTGATTCGACCATAAAGAACACATAATAGAAAAAGAGAAGAGATCAAAAAAGAAGAATACCGGGTTTAGAGTGTTGTTTTGATCCTGAGAAGAGCATGACGAGCCTTGTTAGATCCCCCTCGCTCACACGCAAAAAACATCAAAACAACAAAAAAATTGTTAGTAAAAGCTCTGATACCACTGTTAAGAGTCTATTACTAATCAATAGACCAAATCAAGTAATAAGGAAGAAAATAGATTGGATAGAAGAACCCGTTCCACCCGACCACCCCCGAGCTATGATCTAGACATAGCCAACCTACCACCGACGTCCCATACCGCCGGATATTAGGATGACTAATACCTTGGAAGAGATAAACACGATCGTCGAGACGAAAGCCTAGCCCGCACCACCGGTGTCTACGACAGCAGCCTTCCGACGTGATGATCCTTATGAGGGTAGCGAAGCCTCATATTTATACCTTTTCCTAGGCCCCTTGAATAGATGTGCCTTTCTAAAAGGCTCTCTATTCATTGGTTGTCTAAATCATGATAGTGCATGCACATATCATTCATTCTATCCAATCATTAGTCCCCTTTTTAATAATAGTGAACATACCCTTCACTAATGTAAATATTAGTGACCTACCCTCACCAACGTTATGTGTACATAACAGGGTCTCACCGCTAAAGACAAAGGACCAGGTATTATCCATCTTCAAGAATTTCCAAGCGAGAGTGGAAAGGGAAACCGACTGGAAGTTGAAGGTGGTTCGAGCGAACAACGGAGGTGAATACCGGGGGCAATTCGAGGAGTACTGCCAGTCGAAGCGAACCCCGCTCAAATTTACTATACCGAAGACACCGGAGCTGAATGGATTGCGAAAAGGATGAATCGGACTGTGATGGAGAGAGTCTGAAGCATGCTAACATTTTGGGCGGAGGTGTTGATGACGACGACCTATGTGGTAAATAGATCACCCTCAAAACCCTTGGATGGAGACACACTCCAGAGAGTATGGACAGGTAAAGACGTATCCTACCGACATGTGAAGGTGTTTGGTTGTCTCGCCTATGTACACATAGCAAAGGACAAGGGTACGAAATTGGATCTGAAGTCTCGACTATGCATATTCCTTGGATACGGTGATGATGAGTTTGGTTATCGAGTGTGGGACTTGGTCGACAAGAAGGTTTTCCCGAGTCGAGACATAATCTTCATGGAAGACAGGGAACTCCAGGTTAACCGATAGAGATCAGTTGAAAGATGCAAGGACCCATCCGACTAGAAGCCAGATGACACTCGAAGAACCAGTTGGAGTCGGACAAGAAAACGAACTGATGGAAGAAGAAGAAGAAGAATTAGACATTGGACCTATCAAGACCCCGAATCGGATTCGGATGAAGAAAAGACGGAGGAACTGGTGGTCAGAAACCAGGGTCGGAGATATCCTCTAATGGAAAGAAGAGCCCCTCAGATATTTCCGAAAGAAGAACGAATATTACTAACCGACGAGGGGAACCGGAAAACCTTGAAGAAGCAATGAGGGACACCCACAACCACAAGTGGTTGAGTGCCATGCAGGATGAAATGGATTCCCTACATGAGAACCATACGTACAAATTGACGAAGCTGCCGAAAGGAAAGAGAAACCTCCAAAGGAAGTGGATGTACAAGCTGAAACTAGGAGAAGCCAGAAATCCACCGAGGTACAAAGCCCACATTGTGGTGAAGGGCTTCTAGTAGAAAAAGGGACTAGATTTGGACGAGATCTTTACCCCAGTAGTCAAGATGACATCCATCTAGACTGTGTTGAGCATTGCAGCAAGCATGGATCTCAAGGTCAAGCAGTTAGACGTCAAGACGACATTCCTGCACGGTGACTTCGAAGAAGAGATCTAAATGCAACAACCTGAGGGATTTGTCAAGAAAGGGAAGGAGAACCTAGTGTGCCGGTTGAAGAAAAGCTTATACGGACTGAAGCAAGCTCCCCGGAAATGGTACCAGAAGTTCAATTCCTTCATGACCGATCAAGGATACCACAAGACGTTGGCTGACCACTACGTGTTCGTGAAGAAATTTGACGGAGGCGACTTTCTGATACTCCTGTTCTATGTGGATGACATGTTGGTTGTCAGACTAGACCAAATCAAAACGGAATGCTAAAGAAGGCCTTGAACCGAACCTCCTCAATAAAAGATCTAGGCCTGGCAAGACAGATCATGGGTGCATATAATCTGAGACCAGTCGAAGAAATAGTTGTGGATGTCACAAGAGAAGTACGTGACAAAGGTACTTCAAAGGTTCGGCATGTCAGATGCGAAGCCGGTCGAGTCAACACTTCCAACTAACTCCAAGCTGTCCGAAAAATAGAGCCCGAAGATAAAGGCAGAGAAGTTGGTGTCACGGACACACCAGCCCTAGACTACGACAAAGCACACATGACGATGTTACAACCAAGAAGGTTACGAACCTAGAATGCGACGTGATAAGGCTAGAAACTCAGGAAGTTGGGAACAATGAGATGAGGAACTTAAGATGTTAGGAACAATACAAGACCATAAAGTTAGAGATGTAAACCAAGGAGAGAAGATGGGGCTAAACAAGAATACTAGATTGATGTGTCAATGACTGGCGTAGAATCCCTTGAAAGGGATCAAGGAAATTACAAGTATTTATACATTTTTGTGGGTTGCACATGTAATTCCATGCATCAACCCATTTTCTGTAGAAGCTTTTGGAGCTTTCTAGAAGCTTCCAAAAACTCCCAGAGCTTGGAATAGATAATCTACTAAGATATGAATAACATGACCATGTATTTGGGTGTGTTAGTTAGAACATACAGTTGACTATATACAAGAGGTGAATCAAGAGATTGAATCTTGACATGACTGTTGTCATGTCCATGACATTATCTTTGTCCGAATCTGGCCGGTTCATCATGGTCTTCGGCTGACATCCGGCTTTCGACAGGATGTGTCCTTGCATCTTCCACCCAATTTTTGTCTGTCGACCCGGAGTTCACTATCTTCTTCTCTGACTCCCAGTTAGCAATGTTCTTGTCTTCCATGAAGACTATGTCTCAACTCCGGAAGTCCTTCTTGTCAACCAAGTCCCACACTCGGTACCCAAACTCATCATCGTTGTACCCAAGGAATTGTTGAGAAATCGTTCGGTCAAATCACAATAAGCGAATTGTGCTGAAATACGAATCACAGATATGCCAAAAAAAACAGGACAACAATGGTGCACAGAGATTTAATGTGGAAACCCTAAAACGGGAGAAAACCATGGGAACAGAGCTTCACTATGTATAGTGGATATACAACACAAAATGTTACAACACTCCTTCCAATGTATCAGCCACGTAGGGTTCTTGGCGTCTGTTGTTACGCACACAGCTATGGCGCCGCTCTCACTCACTCTCTAACACACACGCTCTCGCACTACTTCTGTTCTACTACTGTCTACATCTCACATTTTGCCCTAAGTGTATTTATACTTATACATTGTATGGGCTATTTACAAATGTAGCCTCTTCTACGTATCATTATTATTATTGCTATAATAATAACAGTCAACTCACTGTTTTTGACTCTTCGACTGTTGGCTTTTGGAACAGTCGGATTTTCCCTGTCTTCGACTATCGGCAATCCTTGGTCCAATCAGTCGGCTCCTCGTAGTCATCGATTGTCAGCAACTTCTGGATTGTCGGTTCCTCCTCCCACTGGAGGGACATATTCCCAACAAACTCCCCCTTCACTCTTGTGGGAGGAAGTCAGTCAGTCATGTCTTCTGTCGACAGACTCTGAGTCTATCCATAGGTAGGTTCTTCGTCAGCATGTCGGATCCATTGTCTTCAGTATGGATCTTCACCAAGGAAAACTCTCCTTCTTCAACTCTCTCCCGCAACAAGTGATACCTTCTTTGTATATGCTTGGTCTAGGAGTGGTATGCAGCATTCTTGGCAAGATGTATGGCACTCTGGCTATCACAGTGAAGCCAAAGCTCCTTTTGCTTCATCCCTGATTCGGTGAGAATCAAGAAGTCTCCTTCTTCATACCTTTTGATGAACACACAATGATCGGCCTGTGTTTTCTAGAACCGATGTTCCATCATGAAGGACTCGAACTTCTTGTACCACTGGCGTCATGGTGGAGCTTGTTTCAAACCATACAAGCTTTTCTTTAGTCAACACACCAGATTCTCTTTCCCTTTCTCCTCAAAGCCTTCGGGTTGCTGCATATAGATTTCTTCTTCTAGCTCCCCGTGCAGAAATGCGGTTTTGACATCCAATTGTTCGATCTCCCAATCCATATTGGCCGTTATGCTCAAAACAATTCAAATGGATGTCATCTTCATGACTGGTGCGAATATTTCGTCAAAGTCGACGCCCTTTTTCTGTTGAAAACCCTTCACCACTATGCGGGCTTTATACTTGGGCTCACTGTCGGCTTCTCCAGTCTTCACTTTGTAGACCCATTTATTCCTGAGTGCTCTCTTACCTTTCGGCAACTCTACCAAGTCGTAGGTGTAATTCTCGTGCAAGGATTCCAACTCATCTTGCATCGCGCTCAGCCATTTCGCTCTGTGCTCATCGGTAATGGCTTCTTCATAGCACTCCGATTCACCTTCATCAATCTAGAGGATGTATTGGCTAGCATATGTAGTCCGTGCTTTCCTCTCCCTGAGTGGGTATCTTCTTCCACTCATTGTTGGCTCTCTTTTGGATGTCTCTGCCAACTCTTCTCTCTGCTCGTCAATCGGCCTCTCCTGGTTGGACAACTCCAACTCATATTCATCAATTGACCTTTGCAGCTCTACCGACTCTGACTCGTAGTCAGTCGGTCTCTCTGAGTCGTTCGACTCAGATTCGGCTCATAGCTTCCTGCTTGACGTCGCGGTGTTCAATGAGCGTGGGGTCGATCTTGAACTCCTAAAAGGAAACGTCGTGGTCGCTGAGACGAGGTTTTCGCTTAGCGTGCTCTTCTGTCTAACGAGTGATAGACCTCGTCAGTGGTCGATCCTGTCAGGTCGGTTCTCTGGGTCTTCTACGGCTAGACATCCATTCCTTGATGCTCGTTTGCGAGGAATCACAGATCACTAGGCATGCCAAAAGTGTTACCTATTAGGAACACTGTCTATGCTCGGTCCTTTGAGGTAGACTTCAAGGCGATTGTGTTACAAGGAACAGGTCTGTGTTGGGTGTGAATAGTAACAGGATACTAAGCAAAACGTATCGTCTAATTGCGAAGGGGAGAACGCACTTACCCTACGCTTACAACCCACAGTTACGAATCAGAATGCAACGCCAAGATAGTAGACTACTTACACAGACAGACAAAGAGATCAGAGAAGATAGGACTCTATTACAAAAGTTTCACTCCCAAAAATTACACGTTCCCTCTTACAGAGGATTTCTTCCCTTTATATACACAGGGCTTTTAGTCGGTCACGCTCCTCGCGTGAACTGTTACATACGTTTCCTAATGCTTCTAATATATTTTATATTTTATATTTTACACGCCATGTCCGGTGGTTACAATTCTGGCGGACAACACACAGGGCCTATCTTCCTCCATGTACAACATCTTGTTGTCAGCATGTGTATTCGTCAACACACCCACGTGGTTCTCTTCAACGAGAAGCATGGATTGCAACTCGAAGAATGACAGCATATTCTCTACAACTCGACTGTTCCCAAGCCGTAAAATCCCTATGTGTTGAATCCGGTGGTGCATCATTTGCTCCTGCGACATAACTCCAATACCCATGTCCTAACAGGTATTGGTGCATCTTGTAAGACCAAGATGCATAGTTGCTCCTGTCGAGCTTCCCATACCTCTGTCCATTTCTCTTCTTGTTTGTTCTTACCTAGTGTTAGGTCTTTTTTTGTGTTGAAGGCTCTTGTCGGCAACAAAGGATGTTCTAACCCTCACACTCTAATACCATGTAAAAGTAGCGTGCGGAACCTAAATAGACCACAACCGGCTCAGCCGGATAGCAACAGAAAACACAGAGAATGGAATACGCAAAGTAGGTGAGAGAGAGATAGAGAGAGTAGACAACAAAACTTGTATTTCAAATAATGAACACTTTGTACATACAATATGCTCTATGAGCACTTTTATAGAAATCCTTGAAAGGATTGACAAGTACTTCAATGCTCGTACCGAGCGACTGACAATAACTCCCAAGAATGTGCCTACGTACTAGGCTAGGATCGTAGGCCTCTAACGGCCTATCGATTACACAAAAATCCAGACACTGATCCAGCTTTTCGTTCTGGACACCGATCCGGATCATGTTTAACTTGCTCGCTCAACAGGTATGTGGTAAAAAATAAATTTTAACATGTTCCGGCTGACCTCACTCGTAGGAAAATGGTTGGTTAAAACTTTTAATTTCCGGTTAGGATCATACGCTGTCGTGATGTGGCGTGCTCTAGGGTGGGAAAAACCGGCGAAAAGGGGGGTCAAAAATGTGCATGTGCAATGTGTGTGCACACAAAAGCGATTAATTGTGTATATGCAAAATAAAAAGGAAAAGAAAGGGTAAAAGGGAGGTATAGAAGCTCGTGCAAAAAGTAAGAGAGAGGTGAGATAAAGGGTACACAGGAGACATGTTATAAATTTATATAAGAAAGAGTTAGTGGGTTAGTGGATAGTCACATTGACTATTAGCTAGAGGTGCATGGTTCGAATCTAGTCTTATAGTGTAGTGTGATTTAAGGAATTTTATTCCTTTTTCATTGAAGACAAATTTGGCGACCCCCCCCTTCTTTTTTCCTATAAAAGGAGGTCGAGGGGGGCTCATTTGGAGGGACGTTTTGGGAGGAGGAGACTATTGCCAATTTTCCTTCGAAACTCTTCATCTCCTTATTCACCACTTTTCTTCATCTCATACCCCTTCATCCCCCCATCGCCACGTGCTCGTGAGCCCAAGCTTCGTTGGCTCGACGTTGCTCCGCCCCGTTCGTCGTTGCGAGCCCGTGTGCTTGCCGTTCGGGTGGTCGTGGTTCGTTGGGATTGGCATTTTGGTGGTGCTCGTGTGTTCGTCTTCGCCGTGTTCGGTTTTGCCTTGTCTCTAAGGGCATTTAATATTTATGTTTTGATTGAGCTTGTGGTTAACTATAAGTTGCCATTGTAAAAAAAAAACCCTATTTTATAAAGGGTCCTCTTGCATTAGAATCAAACACGTATTTAACTCTTTGGTCAATATTGTTCGTGTTTCTTTCTCTCCTTCTTTCTTTATTCGTGTCTTTCTTGTACGTTCGGCCGTCTTGTGACGAGGGGACCGTTCGGGCTTGCCCATGCACCTCTCCTCCTCATAAAGGCATACGAGCATTTTGTGCGTGTATTTTGTGTCTTCCTCGTACGTTCGACGTCTTGTCACGAGGGAGCGTTCAGGCGCTCCCATGCACCTCTCCTCCTCATAAAGCCATACGGACATTCGTGTTTGTGTTATCGTCCCCTTGTGCGTTCATGTTGCGTGCTCATCTTGCTTGTACTCGTTTGGTCACTTGGCTCGTACGGTGATCTCGAAAGGTCGACGAGTCGTGATCAACGAGAGCCACCGGCCTCACAAAACAAAAGGGGAACGAGACCTTGCTCCGGAAGGGGTGGGGAAGTAGTGTTGTCATAAAGCAAACCTTGGGTCTTCTCTATCCCTTGAGTACTCCCTAGTCCGAGACCCTCGTGGTCCCGCCCAAGTAACACACGCGTGCGAAACCTCGCGACAACGCAGCTGGAAAATTTCCGATAGGGGTTAAAAACTTTGTCCAACAATGGTCCCAATCCCTTTTTTTTTAGTAAAACTTTTATTACTAGTGGGAAACCTCAAAGTGAGGTGAAAACCCACAAAGAATAAAGAAAAATATACAAGTGTCAATTAGACACTAAAGAGCTTAAAAGCACTCAAAGTAAAGGTTGTAAATTTGGGTTGTAATGTCTCTAAGTTGTAGACAATCAAATAGAGATTGCCTAAGGGATTTCTTAAAGAAACTAATTTCATGCAGTTGGTTTTTGTCAGACCTTATTATTGCAAGTTGTCCAAATGGTTCAAAGTGCCCAAAATCGTGTCCATTGGAGAAAATAGGCATTGTCGGATGGGGTGCATGGAATTTGTCCAAATATCCAAAAGTGTTTACCAAACCTTCGGCTAGGAAATCTATGATGAAGTGATGCAGTTAGTCTTTGTACAAATGTTGTAGTGAATGAGCAAGTCCATAATAAGTGTGGGACCGTTTCCAACTTAGAGACATTGATCTCTATGGAGAGGCTTGCACAATGCGGCGAGGCTATTGATCTCTTTTGAAGATTCGACCCAGTCGAGAGCACACCCAATAAGCCTCTCCATAGGAATACCCATTGCTTAAGTGGAAGACCAGAGCTCCATAAGCTTGCAAGCCTGTTATTCCACCAAAACTATGTTTTGTGTAGGTTCCATAATGCATTTGCATGTTCGTGAAACCATGGGATAGGTTGCAACAACATCCATCTAAATGTGTTGTAATGTTATGCATTGGAAAAACAATGTTCCCTTTTTGTAACATCCAATCCTGAATCTTGCAATCTCCATTGAGAGGTGGCACAAGTACTAAAGAAAGCACCAACTTAGTGACTTGATTCCAGATAACGCGATGATGTGGCCCAAGATTATAACAACAGGTCATGTCATTGAAGTGCAATAAGTGACCTTGATCATTTACCACATCTGCAATTGATTTCATCCCCTTCTTGCTAAAAATTAAGCTTTCCTAGGCTCTTGTTCAGCTAATGACTGTGGGAATATAGCACTCTAGTGTAAGCTTTCGGGGCGTAAAGAGTTCCCTAATTCTGAATTCCTACCTCTCCATTTTATGTGGTGCAATACGTCCTTCCAGTGCTTTAGAAGCTTTGAACTAAATAGACAACCTTTGATGTGCCCGTCAAGATTTCCAAACACTACATCCCAACAGTTAGTTTCCCATGAGCCAAATGACTTAGTTTTCAAATGATCAAACATATCAGATAGCATTCTTGCCCAAGGCAATGTTTTTTCAGCAAATTTCGGTAATAAAGTAGCTTTTCTAGCCAACATATGCAAATTCAAATTAGGAAAATTTAGCCCTCCACTCAATCGTGGAATGCATATCTTCTCTAGTGATAGAAGTCGTATACCTCTATGCGACTGCTTAGAGCACCAAAAGCTGTTTATGATTTCTGAGTTAATCTTTTGTATCATGGGTTTCGGGCAATCAATCATAATTAAGTAATACTGCATATAAGGCATGAATATAGATTGCACTATCCTCAATCTGGCATCAACGTTTGTGGCTAGGTCAGGTTGTTAGCCTAAATGAAATGGTTAGACATCTTGGTTTTCCATTGGGATGGAATGCAACAGGGAAAAGAAAGGCTGAATGGGTTCCTCAAAAAGTGAGACAAAAGCTAAGCTATTGGAAGATTGCACCCTCATATCATTTGGATTGTTTTGTGACAGGAATGATGCATCATCTGCATATGCTTGAGCCACGAAATCATGTCCGTCTTTCATTTGCAAACCATGAAGTTGACCAATTGATACTAGATGATCCATGTACAGTAATGGATGAGTTGCAATTGCATACAACAATGCACTTATAGGACAGGACAACCTTGTCGTACTAATTTGGTTAACACTGTTCCCAATCCCTAAAATCCTATCAATGTTTTTATCTATAATTATGGAACTTTGGAAGTAAAGTCAATATCCAAGTACAATGTAAACTCTAAACCGGTGCCCATATAGAAAATAATACTCGATAAAAGTGTATACCTTTTTTAGTTTATATTTCTATTCACCAATTCTCCTTATAATATCATATTAAAAAGCAATCAATTGCCTCCTTGAAGCTCAATGTTAGCAAAGACATCACTTGTAGGAAAATACTTTTGTTTAAGGTAATGTAGGACAACATGTTTCTTTTACATAAAATTGCTTGGTAAAATTGCTTTCGATGGATTGTTGTGGTGAAAATGAGCAACTATACTTCATAGAAACCCGAGTTACATGTGAAACCATGGAAGACACTAATTTTTATTTTTTTTCATGAAAAAATATCCTCCATTGGTATTAAAAGTAAAGTGGCCAGAGGCAATATACAAAGTAGTCTAATATACAATGAATATTGTAAAGGCATGCCGAACGGCCCTAGCTAATCTTTATAGGTAAAGATAACGAAGATAAAACACCTAGCCAATCTTTATAGGAAAAGAAAGTACAATGAAGTCATACCATTCTCCAGATCAGCAAGAAGAACGCAACATGAGTATTCCTATGACTTGCATGTGGTATTAATTCCAAGTGATAGAAACACCATCTTCCAATTGAAGCTCTTCTTGATAAGCATTTTCAAATCGGAAGAAAAACTTGTAACAAAAAGAAAAACTTTGTGGCAATTTGTATAATCCATGATAATCTAGATAAATAGAGATGGTTGAACAATTGTTTGATCCCCAATGTCGGCAACAAATGAATCCAACACCTTAAACATACATCACTTTATACGAATTGATCTTAGCAAATAATTTAATCAAAAACCTCTAGATCAACAAATATTACAAATGGAAGACACTCATTTTACTTTTTCTTTGTTGAAATTACATTGCAATCAAAGACACTCTATCACAACAATAAAAAAATGTTGGATGAATCTTGAAAGTATACATTAGTGACACATCGTATCACAAATAAAAATGTATATTTTAGGGGAAAATATTAATATTAGGTTAATATTGGTCTTGGTCGTAGTGTTTCTAAAACAATATAGCCATATGCCCCTAAGATCATATTTTAACATTCTACAAAATCACTTGCACATAACAATCGACAATGGTTTGGTTCTGTTCGGTTTGGGTCTAAACTGTTTGAAACCACAGTTTAAGTGGTTTAAATGGCTAAAACAGTTTGATGGTTTAGGGCTGCCAATTGAATATTTTTTAAAATATTTTTTTGAACAACCTTTTCATTTTAAGCCTAATTCTCACATTTTAGCAAAAATCATTAACATTTTGAATTTTGAATTTTTGAAATAATGAAAAAAATAATAATTTAAAAATTGAAAATTGAAAATTTGAATTTTGACCTAATATGAAAACCAAAACCAAACCACGAAACTACAGTTTAACGGTTTGGATTTTTTGCAATGGTTTAGTTTAAACGGTTTTGTGGTTTAGTTCGGTTCTAGTCCAAGTTTCAAAAATTGTAAACAGTTCAGTTTTAAACTAATTCGGTTTTGACACCCTCGAACCGAACCGAACCGTTGCCGATTGTTACTTGCACAAGAAAATCATGATCAATCACTAGAACCCATTATGATGGCACTAATTGCAATATCATCTAGTTACAAAGGGCAAAATATATGTGTAATAGTGTGGTTAGAAACGAGGTAGTTAGAGAATTGGCATTGAAATGGGAGGATGTGTTTTTATCCAATAATTAATGTGCCACCACAAAGCATACAATCCCCTCTTGTAGAAGTCGGCAAATAAAGATATTCTACTTTGCATTCAATGAAACATCCCATCTGAGCAAACAAAAAGCTTCTATAGTTAGTTACTTTTGGGTGGTTAAAATGTATGACTTGTGCCACCACATGGTAGGATTTGCGGTAATTGCTACTAGCTAGTATTACTACATGCTTAAAAATCATCGTATCTTTGGTTGTATATTGAAAAGTTAACTAGAAATGTCAACAATTTTGTTATTCTACTCACAGCATATTACTTTTTTTCCATTTTAATCGTGACTTCTTATTAATGTACTTTTCAATGTGAACCTAGAATTTAAGTACCGGAGATAAAGCTGATCTTTCAACCTTTATTTAAATTTTTATGTGTATGCATTCATAGGAGTGATACGTGGAGCTCACATAAAATCTTCACGTTTCATTTTGCTTATTCTAGTATTATTTGTAAAATTGTACATGTATGAGCGATAACCAGTGGGCACCACTCTTACAATTAAACTTCATTTGGTGATGGCATACAAAAGATTGTCAATTTCACAATGATGGTTATGCTATATCAATGATTTATTTGTCTATCCATGGACCAAGTTTGTCATGTTTCATAATGCGAAACTCATATTTGTTTAGTCTCAAATATAAGTAAGAAAATAGTTTTTTATTGATTTGATAATATTGTGCACAATTACACTAAATACCAAAGGTGTTATATTTGACATAATGACATATATGATTATGAGACTCCAAAATGCAACTTGTAAAGCTTCAAACCATCTTATCTTTGTGCTAATTGGATATTTAGCAACAAGATTCCGTCAGGAGATCATATTATGGATGAAGCTTTCTGAGTTCATAGAGACGAGAAAAAGAGTGTGAACAACAAGAAATTTCAAGGTTTGAGGTAGACAAGTTGACCACAAGAATTTTCTAGCTTTACCATTTCTATGGGAAATTTATGACACTACCCAATTGGGTAGTCAAAAATAGGAAAATGTGTTGTGGACATTTAAAATTTGCACATTTTTGGATGGATAGGGACATGCACAATTGTTAACCTTTTACAAACCACGAGGCCTGATAGAGATTCAACAAAGTGTGAGGATTCAAGATGTGTGCATTGGGGTTTAAATTATCATTCTCGTGTGATTGAATCACTAAAAGCTTTGACTTTATATCTATTAGGTATTGGGTGCACAATCCGGGTAACTTCGAAACAAAATGGAGCTCAAGTGAGCAAAACATTAGAAAATGTGAATTGCATTTAGACATTAGACCTCCGGCTATTGTCATTTGGGTTAACCTCCCTTTCTCTTTAGCACTCTCAGGAACTAATAGATTGGCATTGTCTTTTCATGGATGTGCTGGTTGAATGGTTTATATGGTAAAAACAAAAGTCAAAAAGTTGAGATAGAAACCAAGTCTAATCCTTAGCGCGCTGGCTCACAATCTTGTCCTATATAGATCACAAATGATCCGTCGTAGACATTAAAAAATATATCTATCTAGGTATCTCAATACCCAATACAATTTCTTACAAAGTCATAGTGTGCATTCTCAATTGCATCATTCATTACAAATATTCTTGAACATTGAGAGTTATTACACAATTCACACATCTATTTCACTTTTGGTCTCATATGTGATATTTAACATTAGAGGATGATCATAAAACTCTTCAAACCAATTGTCAACCTAACTAGGTATCTTTTTCTTTTCTTGTAGTGGTCCTAAACCAGTGATAAAATATTCCCCTTGTGTGGCACAAAGTGACGCGTATTAATGTAAGTGGATTCCTACTCTTTGCTTGATCATATGTATTACTTCTTATTAAACTACAAGCCATGGTTCACATATTGAACCAACAGCCATCAGAATGACACTTCTCATCAATTATATACATACCATGATTCGTGATAGCGAATTGATGTTTGTTACACAAGATACGTGTTAGTTACTTCAGAAAAGTACATTCCACAATGGGTGTATGAAATCAACAACCATCTAACTAACACTTTCCGTAAACAACATGCCACGACCAGTATGTATATTGACGCTTGACCGACCCGCCCTCGTCGAACATCGAGAGAGAGAGAGAGAGAGAGTAAGCACATATGCACAGAGAGAGAGAGAGTAAGCACATATGCAGAGAGAGAGAGAGAGAGAGAGAGAGAGAGAGAGTAAGCACATATGCATACATACATATACATGCATGCATGCATACATACATACATTACATTACAGACATAGATTTGTTATTTGCTACTTCTTCTTTCTCCCCTTTCTCATTTAACCCATTTCTTCAACCTTTCTTCACTCCTTTCCTCTTCATCTTCATCTTCTGCTTCTGCATCTGTTTCTGCTTCTGATTATGATGATGATCCCTACCGCAATGCAACCCATCCTCCTCCTCCTCATCATCATCATCATAACCATGATCGTTACCATGACACAACCCACCTCTGGCCAACAGCAGAAGACCATCTTCACCTTCAATGGGTTTGACAGAGCAACAACATCATCAATTCCGGAGCAGATAACCTTGGATGGGATAGCAGACATAGATCCTCACACAAGATACATAAAGCTAACAAACACATCCGCAAAACAATTCGGTAGAGCATTCTACACCTCCCCCATCACAATCAAGAAGCCCAACGTTTCGACTTCAGACCTAGTCTCCTCATTTAGCACCACTTTCGTGTTCTGCATCTCCCCTCTCTACGAGACCCTGGGTGGACATGGCATGGCCTTCGCCATGGCCCCTTCCTTGGACGCCCACTCCGTCTTCCCCAGCCAATACTTGGGGCTCCTCAACTCGAGCGACATCGGGAACACATCCGACCACCTCTTCGCCATCGAATTCGACACCGTCCAAGACCTCGAGTTTGACGACATCAACGATAACCATGTCGGCATCAATGTGAACAGTATGGTGTCGATCCATGCTAGCGAGGCCGCGTATTGGTTGAATGAGACGGTCAAGAAAGGGATCAATCTGAAGAGTGGGCAATTTATCCAAGCATGGGTGGATTATGATGGCTTGAATCACATACTTAATGTGAGTATTGTCCCCGTGGGGCTGGCTAGGCCATCCATACCCCTTCTCTCCACACATCTTAACCTCTCACAAATCCTCCTACAACAGACCTTTGTCGGATTCTCTGGCTCCACCGGTGTCATCTCGGGCACCCATCGGCTTCTCTCGTGGAGCTTCAATAGCGATGGCACGGCCCCACCCCTAGACCTCTCCTTACTCCCACCGGTCTTCCCCACCCCCACACTCGTCTCGTCCACGCCTTTCAAAGTCGGTATAAGCGTGGGTAGTGTTGTCGCATTCCTTATCATTTGTGCCTTTGTGTCCCGTGTCTTGTATGTAAAGAGCCGACGAGAAGTCGTCGAAAGTTGGGAGCTCGAGTTCGGGTTGCATAGGTATAGCTATCACGAGCTCAGTAAAGCAACCCACAAGTTCCACCAGAAGGGATTGCTTGGGGTTGGGGGTTTCGGGCGGGTGTTTCGGGGAGTGTTGCCCAGCTCCGGCGTCGAAGTGGCGGTGAAAAGGCTCTCGAGAGAGTCGAACCAAGGGGAGAGAGAGTTCATCGCGGAGATGGCGAGCATGGGCCGGTTACGACACCGGAACCTCGTACAACTCCTTGGGTGGAGTCGACGCAATGGCGAGCTACTACTCGTGTACGACTATATGTGTAATGGTAGCTTAGATAAGATGTTGTTCAACAAGATGGGGAGCAATGCCGGTGTCCTCAGCTGGGAGCAAAGGCTTATGATAGTGAGGGGAGTTGCCGAAGGTATGTTGTACTTGCACGAGGGATGGGAACAACAAGTCTTGCATCGAGACATCAAGGCTAGCAATGTGCTCTTGGATGCCGATATGACCGCGAAGCTCGGGGATTTCGGCCTTGCAAGACTACACGAGCATGGACAACATCCACACACGACGAAGGTTGTTGGAACATTGGGCTACTTAGCTCCTGAGTTTGCGAGGACAGGCAAAGCTACAACGAGTACCGATGTTTATAGCTTCGGGGTCTTGCTTCTCGAAGTGATGACGGGACGAAGGCCTATCCAACACATGGATAAAGATGAGAACATGCTTCTCGTGGATGGAGTGTGGGATTTGTACACACGGGGGGCGATACTTGACATCGTTGATCCAAGATTCGATGGAGTATTTGATCACGACCAAATGGAGAAGGTGCTTGTATTAGGGCTTTTATGTGCTCATCCCGATGCTTCAAGGAGGCCATCAATGCGGCAAGTGGTGCAAGTGTTGGGCAATGATGCACAACTACCTCTATTAACCTCTCTTGAACATCCAAACATTGCCTTAGGACAGATGTTTCATGTCACAAATGGTGATGATTGGGCCTTTTCGCCATCATCTTTGAATTCTTCGAATATCTTGGATAGTTTAACACATATAAGTGTTAGGTGACATGGTGTGCATGTTGGGTTTGAGTTGTAAAAGCAAAAAACAAAGACCCATTGCTCAAGAACATTTTTCTTGTTGCTTCCTTTTCTTCCAAGTTTTTCATTGTATAAAACATTTTGTTCTATCGAAAGGCTCAAATACTTGAAAACATTCTCAAACAAACTCTCAGAATGTAATGATATAAGAAAATGCTGAAAAATGAAACATTGTAAGCAAGGGATAGATAAATATCAATTTCATGTCCATAGAAAACTGATTGTGATCTATGAGATGAGGTTTAGCCCATGCCATGGATCAAACTTGGGTTTCTCAAATTCATGACTTTTGTTGCTGCAATGTAAACCACCAAGCCAACTACCTGAGCAAAAGAGAGAAATAGACATGTATTGAATATCCATAGGACATTAAGTGCAATCTTTGGAATAGGGCCAAAAAGAGAAATAGATATGTATTAAATATCCATAGGAGATTAAGTGAAACCTTTGGGATAGGGCCAAAGAGAGAAATAGATATGTATTTGAATATCCATAGGAGATTAAGTACAATCTTTGGGATAGGTTCTAGCTCATGGATGGAGAGAGCAATAGAAATGATGATGATATATTATTTGTCCTATGGAACCTACACTACATACATTTGTGTTACATACATGCTTTTATTATTACCAAGAAACCTCAAATTGAATTAGAACATCATGGAGAATGTTTCAATGTGTGATCAAAATTATTAGGAAAATAGGGCACTCATACACCCACTAACATTATAACAAACATAAAGATAGACCTACATTTTATTATTGTTCCGAGAGGTGAAATATCCCCATCCCCTAGACCAAAATATGGGTGTAAGAGCATTGCAATTAAGAGTACTCATTGTGAGTGATCGAAATGTGTGTATGGATGGGATGCCATCGAAATTGGGTGAAAAGAATTTTTTATGTGATCGAATTTGGTTCATTGTAATACACTCTAATCGTAAGGCTCATGAACTTGTTGAGAGCAAAATAACATAGAAGATGCGTCTCAACATCAAAGAAAATGTAAACTATGTCATATAGAAGCAATGATGCAAATGGTGGACAAAGGGATGGGCTCCAGCATATATGGGCGAGTTCAAAATTCTTATTAAGGGAAGAAGGTTTCGTAGTTATGATTCATGAAGATAACTTGAATAGTTTATATGGATTGGAAGTTGATTGCCTAAGTATATACATAGAATGTGGAGTGACCAAAGAGGCGAATATTCAACCCACATAGAAAATATAGCAATGGTTTAAGGTACTATGGTATGAAGTAAAGAGGAAAAAACACTTTGGGAATTGATGAGCATGGAATTTGAACAAAAGTGAAATTCTTGTATGGGGATAAATCCATAGTAGATGAAGAAGGGTTTGTTGCCTTGTCCGCAACTCCTACAAGTGGTGAAATTCTTGTATGAAATCAATGCCATCTACATGTATGTACATATATGAACACATATACAACTCCTCGTAGAAAAAGTCTCAAGGATAATTGATGGGATGTAAACCAAATGGAAAACCAATGGATCAAGGATAATACATAAGGTGGAAGGTGGTGGGTGGCCCATAGGAAACTCTTTGTTCTAAAAATATTATATTATTTTATTTCTTGAAATATGGTTAGAAAGAAGAAGAAGAAGAAGGTATCTATCATTGTAAGGTGAATGATTGGGCCCGGCCTCATGCCATTACAAGATCTGAGATCCTTAAAAATATTATGTCACTATCTCACATTGAACATTCAATATGTGGTTGTGCCACACATCACTTTGGAACAAAGGTATTGGGTAGCATGATTCATATTCTTCAGTGTCCAAATTGTTACTACGACCATAGTTTATATCATCACTTTATTAGTATCTTATTTTACACACATTATGTACTCCAAATATTATGAATATTATACATAACATTTGCCTAAGATGGAAAGTGTCATAATTTTAGTAGACTTGAACTCTAACAAGAAGTTTGAGGGCATCTACATGGAAATTACATCATGAGTAATAGACACCCCTCCCTACACGTTGGAAAAGATATAAAGATAGGATGCACCTATCTTGCACATAAAAACTCTCTAAAGTGTGCTTAACCACACCAACCACCCCTAAGTGAAGGAAATGAGACAAACATATAATACCATTAGTGTCCAATACAAGTACTTCTGTTATCAGATGGATGTTGGCTAAAGGATTTGAAGAAGAGAGCTTAGCCTCACCAGTAAAGTCTTGACAACATCTTTGGATGTTGTAATGAAGGGGGTACCTAGCCCCTTTTATATAGCTCAACACCTAATGCTCCTAGACTATCATGTGCTCCCATGCGTCATGAGTTCACATGAGTTTGTCCTAACCCCTTGGTTAACCAGTTTATCGACTATCCTACCCTTAGCCCATTAAAATTAGTTATTGGATTAGTTTGTAATGGTTATGCCTATACATTATACACGGACTTCTCTTGCACATTGGAATATCGTTATAAATCCATCATTTGTACTTCAATCGTCATCATTGCTAGAAAGAAAAACTAAGCTACCCACTAAAGCATCATCCACAATGTTAGTATTTGTTGCATTGTCCAATTATGGGACATCTCACTCTAATAAAATGAGGATGCATCATACACCACCTATTCTATCTAATCATTATAATGTAATGCAAACTTCATTCATTCTTGATTAGGTTTGACTCACTTGGTTTTTGGCATTGGGGTTTTAACCTTTTACTAAAGTTATTCTAAAGGTGTTTAGAATGAATCCTTGTTTAGCAAACCTTTCTTATGAGTCTACTACAAACATAGGTATTGTAAAATAACCTAACATACCTTGGGCTTAAATCAACTCAAAAGTTGTGTTAACTAATAACAAGGTAGATTTCCCTTTGCAAGCACTAAATATTCAAAACAAATTCCTTGATACACACATAACTCTAAAAAGAAAAAACCATACAGGTATTGTTTATAAGGTCCACAACTTTAAGCTAATTATGCACATGTATATACAAGCACGATTGTTTGCTATAGACATACAAGTAGAATATGGTCATGGCACATCTGCATATTGTTGATAGTACATAGATATGTACAGAATAAATTGGCAGTTCATGGGAAATGCTTTGGAGAGATATGAAAGGGCATATGAACCTTATGAGTTCAAGTGGATTTACCTAGAAAGGCTATAAAGGAATCCCCTTCATACCATACTGTACACAACAATTTGTTGATAAATTGAGACAATGATGGGATGTTCCTCTCATACTTGGTGACCAACTGAGTGGGTAAATTCTTCCAAGATAATGATTCACACATTCTCTCTTTCAATTGACATGCCTAATTTGGTAGTACTTTCCCATTGCTATGCTTCATTGATAATTTGTTAGATTGCCATAATTGTGATCTATCCAAATGATAATAAATTAATTAAAATATGTGGAAATAAAATTGATTAAAGGTGCTTAACTACACCAACGGTTGTAGAGCAAAGTACAAGATGATCCCATTGATGCCCCGTGTTAATCATCACTTGTTTTCTTGACATTGAGAACCTTGTTTGACAATACTTACAAACAATAGACACACAAAACTTGAAACAAAGTCATAAGACAAAGATATAAATACTAAAATGTAAACAACATGTAAAATTAAACGTAAATACTTTTTACTTCTTTCTCTTCACTTTATCATTTTTGGGCTACAACCTTTGTGTGTGTGTGTGTGTGTGTGTGTGTGTGTAATATAGTCCAAACCTCAACCTTTGACCCTCATTTTTAGCCATAGTTCAAACCTCAATTCTTCTACATGAGTGGTAGTTTCTTTATTTGATTAGTAAGAGTTGAGTTATTGTCATTGTTGATTTCTTGTGTTGACCTACATTCCATTATGTGATAAAGTGAATGTGGGGGAATTTGGCTAAGACTTTTCATAAAGGTAAACATATTCTTCATTATTTAATCAAGGGTAAGAGTGACATTAAGAAATTTGTTTGTTGAGTGCGCTAGTTTATTCAGTTGGCATGCTTGAGAATGACTCCCTCCATCTTACCATCAATAGGGTGTTTATCCACCCGATCCTAATGAAAACAAATTAACAAGATAGACTCTATTTGTATGCTGAATACGTCAGATCATTAATTAGCTTAGTATTTGGTGCTTTAATTAACTTTATATATGGTGCTAGTGTTGGGAATTTAATGGGTATCAATAAGTGTTCAATTGACCTTTGCATATTTTCGAACCTTCATAACATTAGAGTGGAAACAAGCATCATTAAACTTTTTGTCCATTTTGCAATTTTCAAAATTATTAGCATTTTTGTAATGATTTATATTGTATTGTTGTCTTAAAATTATTCTCGGATTTGTTTTTCAAAGTTAGTTATTAGCATAGATTGACCCATGCGTAATATACGTGGTATTTGACATCCGCAATATTCACGATATTCAAGAATATAAATCGGCCCCAAGAATATTATAAAACCATTCGTTTACATTTACATGTACACACATAAATATATGATATATACATATAGATACATATATGATATATACATATATATATACACACACATATATGATATATACATATACATACATACATATATGATATATACATATACACACATACATATATGTGTATACACACACATATATCACTCATATATGTATATACACACATACATCAATAATTAATTAACTCACTAATATAATAATTAATTAATTCACCTAAACATTAATTGATTCACTATACATTAATTAATTTACTAATACATATCTTAATTCATCAAAAAATTAATTAATTAATTGAAAAATATTAGTTAATTAATTAGGGCTTCTACTAAACTTAGCTAAATTGAGGGTTTCAATGAAAGTTTGAGTTTGCAGAGAACAAGATGTAGGATTAGAATAGAGCATGAGAGGGAGTCAAGGACGCGGGATGAAAAGAAAGAAAACTGTTGAAACTAGGATTATGATAGAAATTAGGGTTTTCAGCCGAAACCCTAATTTCTTGGCCGAGAACAAGATGTAGAGGGAAGCGAGGGCAACATGCAGAAGGAGTAGGGTGAGGCTTCCTTGCTCGCGGCTCACTGTTCGTTCACTCGCTCACTGAGAAAAAATAGTTTTTTATTTTTTTATAAAAAATTCAAAAAAAAGAAGAAAATGAATATATTTACATGCATTCGTATTCCTATTCGTATGAATTCGTGGGGCAGGCCCAACGAATGTGAATATGTCAATCTATGGTTATTAGTATTGTTTAGAGAATAAATTGTTATTAATAATTAATTTTCACTAATTATAAACTCTTCCATTCCTTGTCAACATGTGTGATTACTTGTTAAGAAATTAATATTTATAACCTTTACAAACAAAAATCTAGCCTATACACACACCTACCTCGAGGCTGACAAATCTCATGTCTCTTCATGTTTTTTTTTTTTTCAAAGATTTTCCTTAGTAGTATTAAGAAAAGATATGTAAATGCTACAACTTAAGCTTGTTTGCCCAAAAGCTTACAATTTTTCATGTACAATGATATACTATAATCCTAAGACTGAAGATAGGACTTTGTAAAAGGTATTGAAATTTGTTGTTGCACTTTGCCCTAATTAACTGGTATTCAAGAAAGGGTCCATGGGAGTTGATATTTCCATTGAGGCTCTTGAGTTGACTTTGTAAATAGGGGTAACTTTTTCCATAAGTGAAGGAGCAATCATATTTCGAAAACATCGTATCTCAACAGGCAAAAGAAAATCATTCTCACCAATTTTTAGTTGATCTAGAGTAGCATTTGTAAACTTATGACCAATATCCATAGAATCCCACAATGTTGGCTCAAACGCAACATTCTTTTTCATTTCAGTACTATCCATAGGTAGATGCATGGCCACGGGCTTGACCTTTTTGTCTATTGTTTTATATTTAGTGCTAACTTTTATTGCATAGTTATTTTTACTTACTTTTTTAGCCATTTCATGATAGCCATTGCCAACTATTTCACCATTAGCTACACAACCATTTATTTCAATAAAACCAACAATATGAAGGTACATATCAACAAAATTTACATGAACAAATCTCTTGTCGCATTCTTTCTCATTCAAGCAATTTTCTAATATTTTGACTGTATCCACATCTAAATATTCAAGAAACATACTAGAAATTATGTCATCCCTTTCAATCATCCCTTAAGTGCACAATGCATCCAACATCTTCCTGCTCCCTTTATTTTGTGCATGACTTTCCACACCAAAGTAACAGGTAAATCCATCCATTGTATTAGAGAAAGTATTGACTGTTTTATTATTTGGAAAACATTTTTGCAAGGAAAGAAAAGCTTTGGGACCATTGTGTCCCTGCCCATCAATGATCCTATTTAAAAATCCGATTCATAAGATGACATATCATGCTCACATGAGTTAATTAGTAATTCTTCTTTATTTCTATCATGCTCTTGCCTAACAGTAAGAAATTGAACACTCCTTTTACCATCAGTACTCCGAATTCTAGCATATGCCGAGCCATCTTCAAGCACCTTCGTCTCCATCCTAGAAGATGTGATATATGGTTGACCAAGAATCACTGGGTATGACGAGGTCTTTTGGATAAAGAAATGCTGCTCCATTGACACACCTCCAATGGTGACTTTGATGTTTGGGCAAGCTTCATGAAGTTGCTCGGTCGTTGAATTAGTTGATTTTACCCTCCACCCATGATTCGTTTCCATTGGTCATCCGCCTTTCATATAAATATCATAAGAAATTAGATTAATTTCTGAGTTGTGGTCAATTAAGGCCATGACCGGATCTTCAAGGTTTTCAATCTTCACGGGTGTCTCAGTTGTTGGTCTTGCCCAATGTTTCTTAGCATAGTAGCTTTTTAGCTCTTTCGGCTTCTCTTCAAAAGTTGTCGTCGCAATAGCTTGTGTACCAACAATGGAAGAGCTTCGTTCACCTTTGAGGACTTCCACCGTTGTTTTCTTTACTTCACTTTCTGGGTTTTCGGCAGCTTCAATACTTTGTCATTTTCTTTTAATTCCATCTATTATTGCATCATGAAATTCTTTTTTACCTATGCCCAAAAGTTCCCTCAAGGAAAGTTCCACTTTGCTATCTAAAATTCTTTCTTCCAATACTTTTTTTAAATAAGTTGAAGCTTCAATATCAGATAATAATTTGAATGAGGGACTCTTCTTATCATTACCTTTTTCAATGTCAGGGCTTACCATTTTTGGACTTTTTGTCTCCCTCTTTTTAACGCTTCTTAGTTCCCTCTTCTTGTTATCTTCATTTTCTGCCCATTTCCGTTTCTCTTCGATGATCACTTCATGGGCTTGGGTTGTTGCAACCTTCGCGAAAGTTGAGAGGTCATCCACTGGGTCTTCCCAACCAGTTTTGCTTCGGACAACATCACCTCCAGACTTCAACTTTTCAAACTTGATTTTACCCTTTCTTGCAGCTTTCAAAATACATGGCCAAAATTCAGATTCAGATCCTCCTTTACCAACATGGATGACTATAGTTGTTGGTTGATAGACAACTTGTGTCTTAGTTATTTCCGCATCTTCGATGATCCTTCTCATACCACCTCTTCTAAAGTTAGTTCGGAGAGGTAATCGGGTTTCAAAAGAATGAATCTTACCATCTTTGAAGAATATCACCCCTCTTTCTATCGCTTCTTGATAGTTATCACACCCTCCTCTTGAATGGTCGACGTTATCACACCATATGCATCTTCTTTCATAATCTTTTTGGGGTTGTGAGGATTTTTCTTCTTGTAACTTTGCAACATGTAATGAAAGATCTTTTATACCTTTTATAAGAAATGGCATAAATGTATGAGGAACAACGACTAGAATGTTTGGGAAACAACAATATGTAATATGTGTGAGAACGAGGAATCGAATTGACGATGTGTGAGGCGAACTTAAGGAATGAATGCTATGTGATGATGATGTGAAGGAGAGAGATGAAGTCTGAAGAGTTGAATCAGATGTAGAAATCGATTTCGATTTCGAGATGATTGAAGAAGCTGAGGACAGATGCAGGGGAAGTGGCCAAAGAAACGAGGCAGAGCCGGAGCCAACCAAACAAGGGCGAGACAAAGTTGAGGAAGCTGAGATAGGTGGCTAAGCTAAGAAGGGCAACACTACATGCAAAGCTTTCTTGCTGAAGCGGCTATTGAAGTGTGATGTTCAAATAGCTACGGAAAGGATGAAACAATGTCGACTACGGAACAAAGAAAGATTTGATAAAACCCATCGCCTTTGACCAAGAAAGCTCCAAGAAGGTGATTGGGTCATAGTTTATGATAGCAGCTTGGATAACCAACATAGTACTTCTTGCAAATTTGCCAAAAGATGGTTCGGGTCATATATCATTAGACAAGTGAATAAAAATGCAACTCTTCTCTTGCCAATACAAGATATCTCATTTGCCAAACCCCTACAGACATCATTACAATATCCACAACCCATTTATAATGTAGAGATAAAGAATAAGTAGGTTGCAACCCATCACAATGACGAATATTTGAATATATTTGGCAGTTCTCACACGATTGTACATAATCTACAACATCGTTGTACATTCCCCCACCAAAACTTCTCTTTTAATTTCGAATAGGTGGCCCAAACTCCACGATGACCTGCCCATAAAGTATCATGAAATTCAAATATTAGTTTATGTTGCTCTTCCCTTCTTCCAACCACTCCTTGCGGAACCCCTTTCCCAACTTTTGGATGTCTCTAAAGATATCCCTCATGAAGAAAAAATTTATAAGCTTTCTTTCTTATTTTATGAAATAGCTCCCTTGACCATGTTCCATCTTTCTCATGAGTACTCAAGTATTTTCCAATTTATAACATCTCCCCCTCGTACTCAAATTCACGAAGAATAACATGAACACCCAAATCACATGACCCCGTCAAGTTACAATTTATGGAAAAGAAATCAAAACTCTCATCTTCTTCATCAATCATTACCATAGTATTTTTACCTTTAAACCTCGCTCTTGAGAGCATATCAGCAACTGGGTTATCCGTTCTTGCAATGTGCTTGATTTCAGGACATAGTGATTTTATGTAAGCTATCCATCTAAGCATATCTATATTAGATGTTTCATAACTTGAAATCATCCCTAGCAATGGACGACAATCTGTTTCAACCACAACTTCAACACCAATTAAGTATTCACGATCTGTATTAATACACATACTGATCCTCACACACTCATTTACTTTACACATACACATCAACCACATCATTACACCTACCCTTATGCCTCCCTGTATATTCTTACGGGTAACACGCATGTCGTTCACGAACCTTGGTGAATCTTGACATTATGGTCTAGAGGAGTTGAGACGAATTTACAATCCACCATGCTGAATTTGAAGAGCATATTCAACACATAATGGCATTGGTTGATCAATATTCCATCGGGAGTTTGGATCACTTTGATCTCGAGGAAGTAATCAAGGTGTTCGAGGGTGTTGCAACACAAATTAATTGATTAGTCCAACTAGATAACAAAGGTCCAGACGGGTGACGGTCAGGTATATAAGGCTTCCAACTATATGTCGGAATTGTGTCAGATCGCATGTCATTCCCAAACCTTGGCGAATCTTGACATTATGGTCTAGAGGAATCGAGAAGGATTAACAATCCTCCATGCTGAATTTGAAAAGCATATTTAGCACAAAATGACATTGGCTGTGACCACCTTCTCGATCTCCCTAAGAGTGTCGTCGAACGAGACTACCTCCATGGCTTCATCGATCTCTTCGTCCGGGCCCAAAGCTCCACATGCCTTCAAGCGCCCTTTGACCCACTTCCTTTCCCGTCCACTGATGCCGGCCACGACACCACCTCCGTTGTCGAAGAACCAAAACTTCCTACCTATGTTACAGGTGTGGGGTTTCTTCCGGATGTCTGGACTATCGCGTCCCCACACCTTGATAGCCCTCTCTAAAAGTCCTCTCGGCCTTCGCCGCCGAGGGAATCTTGATTCCTCTTGTGGTTTGGCATGACTGTCAAGAACTTGACGGATTGTCGAGCGTCCTAGCTTTTCACCCACGCATAGGCCGAACCGTTGTCCAATATCTTTGTCTCCATTCAGGCCATCATAATGTAAGGTTCACCGAGAATAACCAGATGGGAGCATGTGTCTTGCACGAAGAAGTGTTGGTTGATCTCGACATCCCCGACCTTTACTCCGACATTCAGGTACGCTTTGTGTAGCTCCTCCGTGACTTAGGTTGCCGCGCGAATCTTCCACCCGTACTTCATATTGATTGGCCACCGGCCCTTCTTGGAGAAGTCCATCGACATCAGGCTGATTTCCGATTCGTGGTCAATCAATGCTACGATTGGCTCCTTCACATCTCCGATCCAGACCGGGATCGTCAAGCCCCCCGGATTTCAATTGGAGATGAACAAGTCGGTAGTATGCCGACTAAAGAAGTCCCCCATTGTCGCGTTGTTACGTGCGAGCGTGTAGAAGGGGTGGAACCACGGGGGTCTTAGACTAGGGAGTAGAGGAGAAAGAATAAGACATGATATGGGGCTTAGCTCAAGAGGAGAAGAGGAAAGCATAAGACCATGTCATAGAAGGGGAGATCGGCGGAGGCAAGAAACTTAACAAGTTATATTAAAACGAATGAACAATTACAACAATGGTGGCCGCACGGACCGCACCAAAACTATGAGAAAACCCTAACCGGGGATGAACAAGGAAACCCTAAAGGAAACCCTAAAGGAAACCCTAAAGGAAACCCTAAAGGAAACCCTAACCCTAAAACGGTAAGAACTCTACACTAAGTGGTATACCTTTCATACGCAAAATAGGCAACTCCTTCATAAGTGACCCCTCCCTTCCTTTTATAGCCCAAGGAGGGAGGGACCTTACAATGTGGGATAAAATTTCCCCTCTTATTTCTATACACCATTTCCTAGTATACATGTGCACATGTTGCACACCACCGACTTGTCCATTCCACCCCGGTTTCACACTATAGCCGGAAATCTTCACGACATCCACCCCCACCAAACCGCACATCCACCGGTATGTGCCAAGAAAGGAAAAGGGTGAGAGATTTCGGCGATGGTGATCAACCGGGTCTTTCGCCTTACCGGCTCCTTACCGGCTCCTTATCGGCCCCGACCCATCGGCTCCATCCGATCCACCACGTCCACCGCGTGTCCCCGAACCGGCGGCTCCATCCGATCCGCCATATCTGGCATTTACTCTCAAACCGTCGGCTCCATCCGATCCACCATACTCGACGGAAATCGCCAAACCACTGTCTCCGCCCGGTCCACTAGACCTGGCCTTCACAAACCTCTCTTTGTCTTCCTTCGTTTTCCGTGAGCAACCTTGGACCGAATCCTCGTTCTTCCCGACTGTTTGCCGAATATCGCACCATGTGCTCTTCGTCCATGCTTGTCTTGCCTCGGCCGCTTCCTCGACTCGGCATAGTCGCACGCCGAACTTCGTTGTCGATCATCCTCGTGCTCGTTGCTCGGCCCTTACACAGCCACATCGCACGTCTCGCACTCCGCTTCGCTCCGTGTACCCTTTCGAAAAGGTACGTTGCTTCCTCGACATCCGTGTCGGTGCTATCATCTTCAGTGTCCCCCGCAACCTCCAAATTTGCCGCTTCGTCCCAAGGTACACCCTCTTGGTCCGCCTGACATGCTCGGCCGCACACATCCTTTGGGATGCCCCGTTTGCTCTTCATGGTACGTGACCCTCCGTTCTCCATGCATCTCCTCCGTTTTCCCAAGACACAATCCTTCGTTCATGCCGATCACACTCGTCTCGTTTCGTCGATCTTGGTGTCTCGTCGCACCGTCCATTGCCCCGCGCTTGCCTCTCGAAGGCTTCCTCCGACCGTCATCGTCGGTCACTCGTTGCGGCTCCTCCGAATGCACGCTCATTATTTGGTCCTTAGGTGACCCCATTACGCGCACCTCGATTCTCCCTTGCTCTCCGTGCTCTCTTGTAGTAGAGCGTATCGTCATCCCGACCTTCGTGTCGGGGTTCTTCATGGCTCTTGTTACTGCTTCATCCTGACTCGCATCCTCTTGGCCCGTTTGGCTTTGCATGCCTTCCGGGACGCCACTTTTTCTCTCCCCGGTGCATAACTCTTTGCTCTCCGCGCACCATCCTCTGCTCTCATCATTCACCCGCCGATCCCGGCAACTCACCGCTCCGTCTCTTGCAGCGTGCTTGCCTCTCAAAGGTTCGACCGGTCCGCCGTTGCCAGTCACTCGTTGCCGCTCTTCCGGGTGCTTGCTTGCTTCTTGGCCCTTCGCCGGCCGTAGTGCATGCTCCGTTTTACGCCGTAGTGCATACTTCGTATTACGCGCCTCATCCACCGTAGACCCGACCTCCGCGTCGGTCTCTTCGTCCTTCGTTGCCGTACACTCTTCCGTCTCCGTTTGGCCCTCTTGGCCGTGCTCATCCGTCTTCATGCACCGGGTACCCGTTCCGGTCTCTGACTCCTCGCCGCCACCTGCCGTCTCTCAGGTCTTATGTTGATCCGCAACCGCCAAAGTCTCTAGAATAGGTGGGGAGGGTCCTGCTCATTTCCGGTCTTCCACGGAACCGTAGTCATCATGCCCGTTTGGCCTCCTTCTCGCGCTCATCGGCTCCCACCATGTGTTGCGACTCGTCTTCCCCGGTCTCCAATCATGCCGGTTTGGTCCTTGCCCGGTTTGATCGCGATTGATCATATTCCGGTTCGGTCGGCTCCCTTCCGTGATCGTAACCGGCCGGTAAGGGTTCAACAAAACAATTCCGGCCTTGCCGGCTCTTCTTCCATTCGGGCCCGGTTGACCAGCCCTTGCTCCAATCTTCTTCCGCGTCGTCTTCCGGTCGTGTCTGATTACCGACCGGTTCGTCTTCTGCTCGGGTCGGTTCCCGACTCTCTCCTTGTTGCCACTCCCGGCCTCTCCTTCGGTACCTTTCGGTATGCCCGTTCCGGGCCTCACATCCTCTTTGTATGTGCCCGCTCACGGCCACCGCCCATCTCTCCGGTCTTATGTCCGCACTCGGGCGCAACCGCCGTAGTCTCCGGTCTCGGTGTCGAGGGGTCTCTCCTCTATCTGCTATGACCTTCCTCGTCGTCGTTTCGATCGTCCGCTTTGCCGCCGCCACCTTCCGTCTCTCCGGTCTCACTTGGGCTCTCGGGGCCATCCGCCGAAGTCTCTAGAATAGGTGTGGGAAAAGTCTCGGTACCATCACTCGCCGATGTCATGTTTGTAACCACCTTTGTTCGCACGCCATGGTCTGTGGCTATCCCGTCCCCGGTTATGCAAGCCTCGGTTATGCTTGCTACCTCCTTGTCCTCGTCCTCGTCTCGGTTGCCCGCCTTGCCGTCGCCACCGCCCGTCGCTCTAGGACTCACGCCAGCCCTCGGGCCGACCGCTGGAGCCTCTAGGACTGGTGTGGGTAAGGACCTGACACCACCGCTCGTTGTGTCCGTAGCCACCTCCGTCCGGACGTCGTTGTCTGTGGCTACCCCGCCTCCGATCGCGCAAGCCTAGATTATGCTTGCCGCTGTCTCTTCCATGTCGTCGTCTCGGTTGCCCGCCTTGCTGCCTTACCGCCTTGCCGCCCGTCGCTCTGGGTCTCACGCCGGCACTCGGGCCGACTGCCGGAGCCTCTAGGATCGTTGTGTGTAAGGTCGCGGCACCGCCGCTTGTCTCCTCCCCACTCGATGTTTCGGGCCGCCATGTCCCGAATCCGTAGTTACCGGCCTCCATGGCCGTCCCTTCACCGCAAGGCAAGAGGGTCGCTTGCTCCGCACCCTCTCCCATGTCGCCGTCGTACGCTTTTCCGGCCTCCGTATAGGCCCCGTCTTCTACGCTTAGGGAGGCTTCTTCCTCCGCATCCTCCGATCACCTCCGACCGGACCCATAATAAGCCCTTCTTCGGCTTCGATTTTCCCCTTCACAAGCTCACCTGCCTCCCGTATTAGCGCTTCTAGGTCGAGCTCCTCTAAACCGTTTTGCGTTGAGCTCTCTTCCGGCGGTAGTGCGTAGTCACTCGCCGCTCTCTCTTCTCCGCCGCCCGCGAGCTGTGTTGTGGCCGACTGCCTCGCATCATGTTGCCGGCACACCCATTCCACCTCGGACCACTCCTTGGTGAGACCATGTGCTCCGTAATCATCTTGAAGCTCGAATAAGATGTCCATCCTCTCCTCATGATGGACCGTCTTCAAAAATAGGAGGACTTTGTCCGCCCCCACCGATCTCCGATCTCGCTCCGAGAGTTGAGAGAAACGGCGCTCGAACTCTCGGAATGCATCCATTGCGCTCCGATGGCCCTCCATCGACGCCACCCATCGGTCCAACTCATGCCGACCTCGCTCGTCCGGTTTCACATACCTGTACACTTCCAATAGGGTTCCCTCAAAGGCCACCCATGACTCATGAGCTTCTCGTAGCTCCTTGACCTCCTTGTGCACGGATACGGCCACCACTCGAGGAAAATACTCTAGCCGCATCGCCTCGTCCACGCCCCCTTTCACCATCTCGGTCTTGTAGGCTCCCCAAAATTTTAGGACCTCATTCCCATTGAACCGGCCGACTCGATCAACCACCCTTTCAACGACTTGTTGAGCCGCATCTCGCTTCGCCATCTTCCGTTCGGCTTCCATCACGATCTTTGCCATCATCTCCTCGAAGTCGAAGTCTTCTTCCATCTCCATGCTCCCTTGCCGCCCTTCACGTCGGGTTCACCAAAGATGTCGCGTTGTTACGCGCGTGAGTGTAGAAGGGGCGGGACCACGGGGGTCTCAGACTAGGGAGTAGAGGAGAAAGAATAAGACATGATATGGGGCTTAGCTCAAGAGGAGAAGAGGAAAGAATAAGACCATGACATAGAAGGGGAGATCGGCGGAGGCAAGAAACTCAACAAGTTATATTAAAACGAAAGAATGATTACAACAATGGTGGCCGCACGGACCGCACCAAAACTATGAGAAAACCCTAACCGGGGATGAACAAGGAAACCCTAAGCGAATCCCTAACCCTAAAACGGTAAGAACTCTACACTAAATGGTATACCTTTCATACGCAAAATAGGCAATTCCTTCATAAGTGACCCCTCCCTTCCTTTTATAGCCCAAGGAGGGAGGGACCTTACAATGTGGGATAAAATTTCCCCTCTTATTTCTATACACCATTTCCTAGTATACATGTGCACATGTTGCACACCACCGACTTGCCCATTCCACCCCGGTTTCACACTATAGCCGGAAATCTTCATGACACCATGCTTGGAACTCAAAACTCACGCACCAATTGCGTAAGATGGGGTTTGTGGCCTCCAAGTCTGATAAGGATCAAAGTTGAAAATTAGATCCAAAATCTCGGCCATGCATATTTCTTAGCTATGGTGATGATGAATTCGGCAATCGACTATGGGACTTAGTCAACAAGAAGGTTATTTAGAGCCAATACATAGCCTTCATGGAGGAGAAGACTATCGTCGACTGGGAGTTGGGGAAGAACACACTCTCCTAAATAGTCGGAAGCCGATAGCCGACTAAAGAACATTGAGAATCAAATTGAGTCTTCATTGAAGACTATATCACTGCTTCGGATCAATTTCCGGTTCTTTGGGTCCCACAACCTATACCCAAAATTCCTATTGGTTCCATAGCCGAGAAATATACATTTGGTTGCATGGGGTGCCATCTTGGTCCTTTTCTCCCTGGGGATGAATGCATAGGCTATGCCGTCACCCTCTCCTGGATCGTTCAGTTTGAGTGTGTATGGAACGGTCTTTTGATGTCTGATCCCTTTATTGGACATGTACTATTTGAAGGCTTGGGAGATGTATTCACCTTTGTTGTTAGATCGGAGTGTCTTCACTCAGTATCCTGACCGGTTCTCAACTTTATCTATCCACCGAGTGAAGACCTCGAGTGCTTCGTCTTTAGACCTCTTCACTATCTCTCATGCATATGTTGTATTGTGTTCAAAGCTTTCCATTAAACCTTCTCTTCGTCATATGTGTTACACGGTTGTGTTTGTTATGCTTCCACACACACACTATTCTTTTCCATGGTATCAAAGCGCGAGGGTTGAAATCCTCTGCGGCTGACAAACAAACAAACATAACCGCGAAGAACTAAAGAGAAATAAGATAGAGGGATGGCTAGCTCGCTTCCTACAGAGAAGCTGGACAAAAGCAACTGTGCATCTTGGTCGTACAAGATGCACCAGTACCTACTTGGGCAAAACTATTGGAGTTATGTCGGTGGAGCTAATGACACAGTACCCTCCGGAAGCAGGGGGAGTCATGGTGGCGCCAGAAACCGGCAAGAGAAGGCCACGACGGATTGCTGGTACTGTGGCAAGAAAGGCCATAGGGAGAGCAAGTGCTGGAAGAAATGAGCCGATTCTGACAAAGCTGGATCGAGCCGAAGAGAAGCAGAGAGGCGTCAAAGGTCGCACTACGCGGAAGGATCTGAATGAGCCAGAAATGGATCGGGCCCAACCTTTGTAATGAAGCACAAGGCTAATTCAATGGCCGTGAACACCTCGAGGGAAAACGAGGTGTGGTATGTTGACTCCGGAGCGTCAAATCATATGACGAGTCACGAGGAATGGTTCTCGTAGTTGGAGAAACCGGAAAAGCAAGAAGTGGTCGAAACAGGAGACGACACTCCGCATACCATTGAACATGTCGGTGCAGTTCCTCTCAGTCACATTGGGCTGACCTTGAAGAAATCGATCGAGTAAAGTCTCAACTCTTGGCAGCATTTGAAATGAAGGATCTGGAGGACCATCATCACATCCTCGGAATCAAAGTGATATGTACCGCCGAAGGCATATTGATCAGCCAACGCTATTATGTGCTGAATATGCTCTTCAAGTTCAGGATGACAGATTCTAAATCAGTCTCAACCCCTCTGGATAGAATTGCGAAGCTTCATGAAAATTCGAGAACGATGTCCGACCCAACACGGTTCTGACAGAGTAAGAAGCCGAGCATCTATTTGACCATCGCTTGGTCGGACCTCAGTTACCCGATCGGCTTGATCAATCAATTCATGTCTGTTGAGAGGACAAGCTCAACCGTATTCGGATCGGCTGAACAAGCCAGAGCCCAATTGGAGTCCGTAATGAAGAACTGGATCGGTGTCGAGATGGTATCCCGAACCAGGAGCCGGATCCGATTGTAACCGGTAGGCCTTTAGAGGACTATGAATCTAGCCTAGTACGTAGGCATATTTTTAGGAGTCAGTGCCAGTCGCTCGTATGAGCATTGAAGTACTTGTTAGTACTTCTGTCAGTCCTTTTAAGGACTTGTATAAAATTTCTCACTGAGCACATTGTATGTACAGAGTGTTATTATTTTCTATTGAGTTTACTATTTTGTTCTCTCTGTCTCTCCCGTGTAAGGTTTCCATTAAACCCGTGTCTATATTCTTTTGCTACTCGTCCGAGCCAGTTTTGTCTTAGCTTCCACAATCGTATTCTTTTACATGGTATTAGAGAGTAAGGGTTGAGAATCTCTGCAACCGACAAGCGTTTTCTAAAGAAAAACCCTAACACCTGGTAAAGAACAGTCAGAAGAATGATATCGACCGAGGAATTGCTAGCTCGCTCCCGATGGAGAAACTCGACAGATCCAACTACTCATCTTGTTCGTACAAGATGCATCAGTACCTGCTTGGGCATGGTTACTGGAGTTATGTAGACAGAGCCAATGATACAACAGCTGATGCGGGACATTGGGAATTCCCGACTTGGGAATAAGCGGCAAGCAGAGTTATGCACTGCTTTGCATCTAGTGTCAACGATCAGCTGCTGAGCCATATCCGAGATGCCATGACCCCAAAGGAAGCTTGGGGAAACCTAAAGAAGGTCTTCACCGCAAGCACCACGACCCGGAAGCTACAACTCCGACAGGAGTTGAACAATGTCTGATAGAAGGACATGTCGGTGGCCGACTATACGGCCTGGATCAAAGACATTTGCAACTCACTTGGTTCTATCAATGTAACCATTGAGCATGATGAGATGGTGCAGGTTTGTCTCGGGGGCCTAACGTCAAAGTTCGGAGCATTCCAGACGACAGTCTGTACAAGGGAGAATACACTCTCCTTTTTTGACCTACAGTTGATGCTCCTAGTTGAGGAGAACCACGTGGGTGCGTCAACGAGTACACAAACCAACTTGTAAGAAGATGTTGTACACGGAGGTAGAGAGGCCCCGTGATCCTGGTAGACGAGGCGGATCGGCAGGCAATCAAAGCGGCCGACAAGAGCAGAATTGGAGGCACAAGGATGGTGTCGATAACCGTTCTGAACCCTCCACAAGTACTGTGGCCAGGACCCGGTGAGAGAAGACCGCGATGGACGGTTGGTATTGTGGCTAGAAGGGCCACAGAAAGAGCGAGTGCTGGAAGAAGTGCACCAATTCATACAAATCCGGATCTGGCAAGGCTAGACGGGGAAGCCGACAAAGCTCTTACTACGCGGGAGGACTGGAAGGATCCAATTCCAGAAATGGATCGCCCCCAGCCTTTGTGATGAAAGACAAGGCTAAGTTGATGAAGAAGACCACTTTGGGTTCGAAGGAAGTGTGGTATGTTGACTCTGGAGCGTTGAACCATATGACGAGCCACGAAGAATGGTTTTCATTCCTAGAAAAACCGGGGACATCTCGGGCGCCGAGACGGGTACCACTATGTTTATCCTCGAAACGAATGATGTGGGCACCACTATGTTCACGAAAGGGTAGAAGGTCGAGTCGGACATGGACCCATGGCACAAGCGGATCGGCCACATGAACTTCCGGAAGCTTCACGAGCTGTAGTCAAAACACGTGGTTTCCGGACTGCCTCAAGTTTAGTGGCCGTGAAGCTTGCCAACTCGGGAAGCAACATACACTTCTATTCCTCAATGACAAGAATTGGAGCCGGAATCGACTTGATCTTATCCACTCGGATGTGTGGGGACCAACACAAAATGTGAGTGTCGACGGGAGTCAATATTTCATCTCCTTCATCGACGATTTCACCTACCACACTTGGATCTATCTAATTGAGAAGAAAAACGAAGTCTTCTCATGTTTCTGAAATTTGAAGAACCTTGTCGAACATGAGGCCGGAAGAAAGATCAAGTGTCGAAGATTGGATGACAGAAAGATTCTTTTCTGTCCAATTCATGAGCTATATGCAGACGAAGGGAATCCGATGGGAATTCTCTTGTAGATACACGCCGGAGCAGAATGGCATGGCCGAGCGTCGGAATAGGACACTGGTAGAAGCATGCCCAACTTCTATTGGGCGATGCTTGAGGAGAAAAGCATGCCCAACTTCTATTGGGCCGAAGCAATTCGGACAATCGTGTACATCCAGAATCGGATATCTGCCTCAGGGACAAAGGTGTCGTCGCACGAACTATATTTCGAGCAGAAACCGAATTTAGCACACCTTCGGGTTTTCGGTAGCATTGCATATGTACATGTATCAAAGGAAAAGCGGAGGAAGTTAGACGTGAAAGCCGAAAAGTGTATTCTTGTCGTCTACTCAAATCAACAGAAGGGTTATAAGTGTTATAACCCCCTGTAAAGAATCAAGAGATGGATTCTTGTGAAGCGGAAGAGATGTGAGTTATGTGTGTGTGTGTGTGAGAGAGAGAGAGAGAGAGAGAGAGAGAGAGAGAGAGAGAGAATACACAAGGTAAAAGTATATTGACAAAGGAGAAAGACTCAACATAATACAAGGTGGGAGGAGGGTGCTTTATGTAGTCACCCTCTCTCTTCATTAACTACAAGACTCATGGAGCATGGGAATGTGAAAGCTCATAAGTTATTGTCATAGAATATGATTCTATGACTCATACTAGATGCTAGAATACAAAGTGGTGACATAATGGTGACTCTTGACCGTTGGAGTGTCTCTTCACTCTCAAGGTGAGTTCACACACTAGACCAAGTTGAGCTTGATTCTCAACACGCCCCCTCAAACTCAAGTCGGGTAGGTTTCAAACGGTATCCGAAATCCGCTTCAACTCGTGTTCCGGAGTCCGCGTCGACTCGTGTCGACTCGCTTTATGCGGAGTTGCGGAATACATGGTCCACTTTGCGTTGTGCGTAGTTACGAAGTCTGTGCTTCGGCTTGCGTGCGTAGTTGCGAAGTCTGTGCTTCGTCTTGCATCTTTCTTCACAACTTTGCGCGGTAGATCGGCTCTTCGCTGCTTCGTTGCGTGGTTGCGGAATCCACGCGTTATTGCGTAGTGTCTTCAGTACTCCCCCTCAAGCTTGGTAGGTCAGGGATCGTCAATTCGAGATCGGTCATGAATTGCCATAGCTTGTCGGCTCCTAAGGCTTTAGTCAAGATGTCGGCCGTTTGAAGATTGGTGCTAAAGTGTTGTAGGTCGACATCGCCAGCCAGAACGCGCTCTCGGATGAAGTGATAGTGCACTTCAAAGTTCTTTGTCCGCGCGTGGAACACCGGGTGTCGAGCCAGATAGATACTGCTCATGTTGTCGCAGTAAAGGGAAGTCGGATCCTTGATGGGTACGCCCAGATCCTTCAAAATCCTCTTGAGCCATACGGCTTCACACGCAGCTACGGATGCGCCCCTGTATTCCGCCTCCATACTCGAAAGAGCGACGGTGGGCTGCTTCTTGCTACTCCAGGATATTGCTCCGCTACTGAGGGAGAAAAAAAATCCGGAGGTTGATCTTCTATCAACTTTGTAGCCGGCCCAATCGGCGTCTGTGTACCCCTCGAGTTGTATTGGCATCGCGGTCTTGTAGAGGATGCCGCAATCCATTGTGCCGCTCACGTAGCGTAGAACTCACTTAGCGCAATCCAAGTGAGTATCACGCGGTGTTTGCATGAATTGGCTAAGGAGACCGACCGGATAACTAAGATCAAGTCGTGTGATCGTGAGGTAGATGAGACTCCCGATGAGTTGCCGATACTAAGTCGGCTCACATGCTTTGGTGCCGGAGTTCACATCTAGTTTGAGATTGCGATCGAGCGGGGTTGCCGCGGATTTGCAGTCAGCCATCCTTAACTTGTATAACAAGTTGAGGATGTAGTGCCGTTGAGAGATCATGATTCCGACCGGAGTCCGAATTACCTCGATGCCGAGGAAGTAGTGGAGCTCCTTCATGTCCGTCATCTTGAACTTGTCGGAGAGGAGGGATTTGACTTTATTGATTTCGACGAGATGCTCACCTCCAATGACTAGGTCATCCACATATAAAATGATGATGATCAGACTTGTGTAATCGCGTCGTATGTAGAGGGAGTTGTCCGATTTTGACATATGGAAGCCAATTTGATGAAGATATTGCGTTACCTTTGAATGCCAAGCACGCGGTGCTTGCTTGAGGCCATAGAGTGGCTTCTTGAGTCGGCAAACCGCTTTCGGATGGGTGCTCGAGTTGAAGCCAGGTGGTTGGATCATGTACACCTCCTCTTCTAATTCTCCTTGTAGAAAGGAGTTCTTGACGTCCATTGGATGGAGGTGCCACCCTTTCGCCGCGGCAATCGCAATTACGGTCCAAACCGTCGTCATCTTTGCCACCGGGGCAAAGGTCTCTTCGACGCCATGTGTCTGAGCGTATCCTTTCGCTACGAGTCGAGCTTTGTAGCGGTTTACGGAGCCATCGACGTTATACTTCACCTTGTAGATCCATCTGCATCCGATCGCCTTTTTGTGTGGTGAGGTGGAAACGAGATCCCATGTCTCGTTCTTATGTAGTGCTTGCATCTCCTCATTCATTGCTTCGATCCATCGCAGGTCCTTCGTGGCTTCCGAAAAGGTTTCCGGCTCCCGTACTGTCCCTACCTTCATCATAAAGGCGTAATGGTATGCCATATAATTGTTGTAGCCGAATCGGCTTACGGGGTTCTTTTCATGGGTGGAGCGACGGAACTTTTCATTTGCTGAGATGAGGGCTTTCTTAGCTCTGATTGGTACATCGAAGCCGTCGAACTCACTGTCGAGTGAGTGAGTCGACTCATCATCGTCGAAACGATCATCTGCGTATTCCGCCATTTTCGCCTTGCCCTTGTCCATCTTCGGGCTAGGCCGTGATGTGCTTTGATCGCTCAAAGGCTCTTGTGGTCTGCTCAGTTGGGTCGTGATCAGACTCTCTTCGAACATGTGCATAAGGCGATCCTCATCCTCTATCTCTTGTTCGGCGGATTCCTGGTCGAGCGGAGACGGAGTCAGAGTTGTCTCTGGTGCGTACCAGGATGCAGACTCGTCAAAAACGACGTCTCGACTTACTCGAGATTTTCAAGTTGAGGGGTTGTAGCACTTGTACCCCTTTTGCTCCAGTGAGTATCCTACGAGGATACATTTCTTAGACTTCGGATCAAGCTTTTGACGTTTCTCGTCGGGGATGTGCATGTACGCTATCGCGCCGAATATCCGGGTGTGCGATAAGTCCGACTTCTTTCCAAAGTATTTTTCGTGCGGAGTGACCTCGTGCACGCCAGATGTTGTGCATTGGTTCATTAGGTAGACGGCCGTATTTGCAGCTTCGGCCCAATATAACTTGGGCATATGCTTCTCGTTCATCATGGCCCGCACTACTTTGAGGATGTGCCGATTTTTGCGCTCGGCTACTCCGTTTTGTTGCGGAGTGTGTCGGCAAGTGAATTCTCGCCGAATTCCTTCCTTTCGGAGATACGCCGTGAAATCGTCTGAGAAGTACTCCTTGCCGCCATCCGATCGAAGGCATCGTACATGTCAGCCCGTGGCTTTCTCGACTTCATTCTTGAAATTTTGGAAGTGTCTGAACACTTCGCTCTTTTGCCGCATCGGGTAGATCCAAGTGTGCCTAGAGAAGTCGTCGATGAAGAGCACGTAATATCGGCATCCGCCGAATGTAGCCATCTGCGCCGGTCCCCATATGTGTGAATGGACTACGTTGAGTAGACCTTTGCTCATGTTCCACTCTTTCGGGAATGGGTGTCGGTGTTGCTTGCTGAATTGGCACGCTTCGCATACACCATCAATCTCCTTCTCTTTGAATGTCGGGAGTCTTATGACGACTCCTTTCGATTTCATTGCCTTGAGTTTGTTGAGATTGATATGGCCGATTCGCTTGTGCCATAGCTCTATGTCAGAGTCGGCTTTCGTTTTTGTCGCGAACATGGCGGATTTCATCTCGCGTGAATCAAGAATGAACATCCGGCCCTCTCTTCTTCCACGTGCAATGAGTCGGCCCTCTTTTCGATGAAGCAACCGCCTTGATTAAATCGAACTTGCATCCCTTGCTCTACAATTTGGCCGACAGAGACCAAATTCTTCGTAATGGTCGGTACATGCAAGACATTTTTAATGTAATTTTGCTTATCTTCTTTTCCGAACGGAACATTGCCAATGTGACGAATCGGATGCGTAGTGTCATCTCCGGTTTCGACATAACCGGGTTGGTCCGGCTCTCGAAGTTCTCGGAACCATTCTTGATGCGATGTCATATGGTTTGAGGCACCGGAATCGACGAACCGTACGTCTTCCAGACCGGAGGGACTAGTTGAGGTAGCGGTCGACATAGAGTTTGCTCTATGTTTCATCATGAACATTCCGCCACGGTCGGAGTTGTGCGCATACATTCCGCCACGATCTTCGTAGTTAGAGTTGTGCCCATACATTTCGCCACGGTCAGAGTTGTGTGGATACATTCCGCCATGATCTTCATAGTTGGAGTTGTGTGTGTAATTCGTGAGTTGTCGGCTTGTGGAAGCCGATTCACGCATCTTCTTTCGACACTCTTCTTCCTGGTGGCCGAGCTTTCCGCAATATCCACATTCGGTTGCGTTTTGACGGCTCGGGCCGGATTGGAAGCTCCCCCTTCTTGCGAAGGTTCCTTGTTGGCCTCCATTTTGCGGCCGAAATTGGGAGTTGTTGTCGTAGGTCAGACCTTGTCCGCCTTGTCCTTGGCCAAATCGGCCTCTCGCTCGTCCACGTTCTCTTCCTCCATTAGAGTGCGTGTAGAGCATGTGGCCTTCCAACTCATTGGTCCTTGTATGCATGTGGTTTTCTTCGACCAATAGCATTGATTGGAGCTCGAAGAAGGAGGGAGATTTCTCCCGTGCTAGAACGGCGGTACGCATCACGTCGAACCGTGGTGCGAGGCTGCCGAGGCATATTTGCACTATCTCATCATCATCTATACTTACACTTATTGAGCCGAGCGAGTCGCAAAGCTCCTTGATCTTCAAGGTGTATGTCGTGATGGACATGTCCCTTTGTTGAATGTTGTTCAACTCTTGGCGGAGTTGAAGCTTCCTTGCGGTCGTGTTGGCGGTGAAAATCTTTCGTAGATTTTCCCACGTTTCCTTCGGTGTCTTGGCTTCTCGAATGTAACCGAGCATGTGGTCGTGAACACATGTCGCCAAACAATACATCACACGGCTTGCGGCTTGCTCCCATGTCGCGTATCCGGGAGCCGCTTCGGTGGGTCGGTCTTCATGCGCTCCTTTGATGTAGCTCCAATAGCCTTGTCCGACAAGGTATTGGTGCATCTTGTACTCCCAAGATGTGAAGTTGTTTCGATCCAACTTCTCGGTAGGGAGAGCGCTCCCCATTTGAGTATTCATTATGTCGATTCTT
The DNA here is from genome assembly GCF_043228905.1 of Azolla caroliniana. Taxonomy (NCBI): domain Eukaryota; kingdom Viridiplantae; phylum Streptophyta; class Polypodiopsida; order Salviniales; family Salviniaceae; genus Azolla; species Azolla caroliniana. The sequence continues at coordinate 5,015,479 of NW_028230448.1, read as the reverse complement.
CTTCTTCTTCTTCTTCTCTCTTCAAATGCGAGCTATGTAGCGAAGCTACGATAGTTATGAGCCGGTTCTTGGTCGTCGGTGTAGAGCACAACACACGATCACGATGAGGTGAATGGGCTAGATCGAGCTACCAAATCGCTCTGATACCATGTAAAGAATCAAGAGATGGATTCTTGTGAAGCAGAAGAGATGTGAGTTATGTGTGTGTGTAAGAGAGAGAGAGAGAGAGAGAGAGAGAGAGAGAGAGAGAGTAAAACACAGAGAATACGCAAGGTAAAAGTATATTGACAAAGGAGAAAGACTCAACATAATACAAGGTGGGAGGAGGGTGCTTTATGTAGTCACCCTCTCTCTTCATTAACTACAAGACTCATGGAGCATGGGGAATGTGAAAGCTCATAAATTATGTGTCATAGAATATGATTCTATGACTCATACTAAATGCTAGAATACAAAGTGGTGACATAATGGTGACTCTTGACCGTTGGAGTGTCTCTTCACTCTCAAGGTGAGTTCACACACTAGACCAAGTTGAGCTTGATTCTCAACACACCCGATCGAAAGCGGTCCGAGTCAGCTGAGATGTCCTTTTTGATGAATCGGCATCTTAGAACTTCCCTCCCCCTGAACCCGAGCCGATCGTTGTTGATGATCCAGTGGAATCCGGAACAGAGAGAAGCATCACGGAATCCGAACAACCAGAGACTCTGACTGCTCTCTAGATGACTGGAGTGGTCAACCGGATGATGAGCCGGTGAGTGGTGAAGACTCGGCTATGCTCTCCCCGCGCAAGAAACCGAGGATATGGTTCACATGCAAAGAAAAGGAGAAGCAGAAGATGCCAGAGTATGACACCGAGAGAGCTGAGTCGGATCAGAGCGATTCCAACTCTGACCCGATCGACAAGGAACCTCCAAGGAAGAGGTCGAAATCGGTTGAGAAGGTAGTGAAATCGGCGAATTAGGAATTGCGCCGATCCACCCACCAGAAGAACCCCGTGAAGAGGTACGGGACGAGTATATGGCGCATCATTATGCATACATGGAGAAAGTGGCAATCGTGTGTGAGCCGGAGAGCTACGCGCAACAACACGACATCGATTACGATGAGATGTTTGCGCCGGTTGCAAAGATGAAGACTGTTCGTGTTTTGCTTGTGGTGGCATCGGTAAAAGGGTGGCATCTACATCAAATGGATGTAAAGAATGCGTTCTTGCAAGGTGATCTTCAGGAGCATGTGTATATGGTTCAGCCCCCTGGATTTCAGTCCAGAGTGAATACATCGGCGGTGTGCCGATTGAAGAAGTCCCTTTACAAACTCAAGCAAGACTTGCGCACCTGGAACGCGGCGATCACGTAGAGACTGCCTTAGATGGGGTTTGCTCCGTCGAAATTGGACTCATCACTTTTCATCCGGCAAGGTCGGAATGGGTTGGTGAGCATACTACTCTATGTGGATGATCTTGTCATCGCCGGTGCTGAATTTGGACGAAATCAGCCACGTCAAATCCCAGCTCGCGGCATCATTCGAAATGAAGGATCTCAGTGACCTTCATTACTTCCTTGGGATCGAAGTGATCCGTAACCCCGAAGACATACTGATAAGTCAACAACATTATGTGGTGACTATGCTCTTCAAATTCAGTATGATAGAATGTGAAGCTTCGCCCCGACTCCGGAATGATATGCGACCTGAAAAGGTTCCCACAAATAGTCGGAAGCCTTATATACCTGACCATCACCCGGTCGGACCTCAGCTATTCGGTCGAATTGATCAGTCAATTTATGGTGCATCTGACTGTGGAGCACCTTCAATGCGCACACTGAATACCAGGTATGTTAGCGGCACTAAGGATCGGGGGTTGCTATATTCGGCCAGTGTAGTCAAACAACTTGTCACCTACTAGGATGACGATTGGGCCTGAAATGCCGACGACATAGGTCTACATCCGGATATTCGTTTTCACTTGGGAGCGCCGCGGTCGCCTGGAGCAGTAAGAAGCAGCTGATAGTAGCATTGTTGAGCACAGAGGCCGAGTACCGAGGAGAGGCTGTCGCGACATGCGAAGCCATATGGCTCAAGAGGCTACTCAAGGATCTGTGTGTGGAGGTGTCTAATCTCGTTGTGATTGTGAGTCGGTTAGGGAAAGAGTTGGACAAGTGTAGAAATGTCAGAGTCACAATGTTCGGAAAGACAGAGTCGGATTCGAATCGACAAGGCGGATCAATGAGTTAGCATTTTTGCCGACTAAATAAAAAATATAGAAAGTAAAAACACGTTTGCGTTCACAAGTGGAAGGATCACGCATAAATGGAAGGATAAGGAATATTCTGTTTGATTTCAGTACTTTTTTAGTGATATTACAAAGCACATTGATACCAGTATCATACATTCTCAAATATACTATGAAAAAGGTTGAAAATCCACCATTTTCGTGATTTAAAGAAAAAAAAGGAATTTCAAAATGTTTAGGGTTTAATTTATTTCACAAACTTTACAACCAATGTTTTTTATAAGAAGAGATATTCATAGGAATCAAATGAATTCAAAACACATGCTTTTATATTACTCGATTTGTTACAAGTGGAAGGTAGTTACAGTAAATAGCCAAAAATACATTCATGATCACTCCTTTACGGAGAATCACTACTATAACTAATATACAATGAGAATTCTTCCTCGTCATCCTCGGATGTACCAATCAATGCATTATCTTCATCATAAACCAAATGGTGTGACTCTAGATTATATGCAGTAGATCTCGTTTGCCTTCGACTAGAGCCACCTTGTAGACCTGGTAATTTTTCTTTTATTATATGTATTGTTGAATTCCTTAAATGTCCAGCTTTTGTATGCGTACACGATGATATCCACATCACAGATATCAATGGTTGAGGTGTTACAAATGTTTTGCTTCCTTTTCCTACCTCACCTTGTCGTTGGGCATTAAATCATCTCCAATGTATACTTACCCGTAAAAGCATTTTCACTTCTAGTGTTGTACCAATGCACTTTGATAGACTTGATCATGTTTTTTATTTCATCTATTAACACTTTTAAAATTTTACCAATCCAAAATTGGTGGCCATGTGAGTTCTCATCAGCAGGTGTTACAATCAACATCCCCGCCGTGAGCTCTTGCATATTGCCATGCCATCTAGCTTCAGCTGCTTTGGTCATCCTTGGTTCCACATAAATGTCTCTTTGTTGTGGATGGACCAAACTGTCATTAATCACATTTGTGGTTGCTCTGGAGTTTTATTTACAAGATCATGTTGTAGCGACCATGTGAATGGCGTTTCCAAGGTCCAATTATCACCAAATACACAATTGTCAATAATTCCTTTCTAATCACTAAAAAATACATCCCACTATGATGTGCCTTGTTGTGTGGCATATTTCTTTGTGGCCTCAATATGCTTTCTTTTTTCTGTTAATGCTTGGAGCCATAAGTGTTTTTGTTCCGATACGAAGTCACTCACTATGCAACTATCCTTTCTTCTCAATTGGCATTTGTTTAGCTCCATGGACTATTGTACTCGGCATACAAAGTAAGAACTGGCAACCACCTTCAGGTTCCCATTTTGTAGAAGATGAATATTGTTTGGCATACAAAAGCGTAGAACCACTTATTTCATTTTTCTTTATCATAAAAATCTAATTGAAGCTTATATTGTTTAACTAGGCGAGCACTTTAACATTCGCAACACCCCCATCTGATATATCTCTCTTAAAGTCATATACCTCCTTCAAGTGTAACACTTTTGGGCGTGGTGTATATGCATCACAAATGACATCAAATAGGTTTGGTAATGTGAAAGCATCATGCCGAGACAACTGTCTAGAGAATGTGCTAAACATCTGATCTATATGATCATGTGTGTGACCAACCAAAAGAAATTTGACCTTCACTTTTCTAAACAATCCTTGGTTGACCAACATACTTAGATAGCCAAACAGAGTTGACTTTTCTCTCTCTCTAGTAGTATTGTCCAATTGAATGTATAGAACAGGGGGGGAAAGGTGTTGCACAAGAATTTGCCTCTCAAAACTCTAGCACAATACATCTAGAAATACACAAGGCACATCATCATAGGGCACCATAACAACATCTTTGAGTTTAAGAAAGACCACAAACATCATCATCATAGACCACAAACAGAAAAAGAGATGAATGGGTATGACAAAGACAATCAATGAAGAAATATGAAAGGGGAGGATCTATATCAAGAGTTGATAAGATTATATATATATAATATTCTCACTACACCAAAGAGGGTTTACAATATTTTATGATATTCATTCATGTACAACAAATAGGAGATTGGAATTGACAAAGATATGTATCATAATCTATGAAAAGAGGAAAGGAGAATAGAGTATTTATTAAGAAGACAGATATAAAATCACACACTACATAAAGAGAGATATTCTATGGCTATCCTATTCTCAAGGCTTTCAATCTCATACTTATATACAATAGGGGCTTAATTGTTAGTTCTTGCATGTATCTTGCCACGTGTCGCACATGTAACACTTCAACCACTTTCCTTTGCATGTAACCGATAGATCTTCTATTTTGGGTATGAAGACGCTTGATTCTATCCACAAACCCTTCTAGACATTTGTAGCTTTCCAAAGAATGTTTATTTATTGAAATCCAATATTCCCTTGAAATATTACGACCAAAACATTGACTGCCTATTGTAAAGGCACTCTTTGATTATGTCACATCAATTCATCTTGATTCCTCACATCTACCTTCGACTAAAGCATCCACCATCATGCCTAAAGTGTCATAACTAGCTTGTGTCCATATTTTACTATCTTCCAACCACTTTGTTGAGCACAAGTATTTACAACACAACAACGGTTGGCCCGAAGACATCAAAACTCGGTGAATCATTGTAACTGTTAGGTTATGGTCATTGTGAACATTGGGGTATGTAATGAAGACGTGAGGTCCAACTGACCTATTATAAGCCAAGCATCCCACCAAGTGCATTTGAACAAGGCACTCATCATTGATGTATTTGGGGAGCCTCTGCATATGCGGCAAGCACGTCTTCTTCTGGTCCATGCCATCGATCATTAAGTACATGTATTGTTCGGGCCTCTTCAAACACTTCTCTATGATGCATCGCCTTCTTTCGTTCTAACGATTGTGCCTCACGATGCTCCTGTAGTAACTTCTTACTAATATCCTTTTCCATTGATGTCTTCGCACCATTAACCAAACTTTTAAGATTTGCACAAATTGAGCAATACCCCATGCGTACTGTATGCGGAATAATAACATTTGAAAACCATGCTCTCCACAATCTTGTGAATTGGCTGTATGTGACATATTTATTACTTGAGTCCACCATATCTAATCGATAGACATCATACACTTTCTGACGTGCGTAATTATCAAAGAGGTGCATCCTGCCTGTAGTGGGCATTACTTCACAATTTAACTGAAAGTAACTTTTCATCGAACCAATAGCATGTCTTCCAATTGCACCTTTCATACTTGGAACCTCTTTACAATTGAGCATTTGATCCCCGCTAAGAAGGCATTGTTGTACTCTATGTAGCCGCATGTTACTAGCACATAACGCAATTTTGAATGCAACTCTACATATCTGTTGCGCATGGAAGATATAATACTCTAAGAAGACATTGTTGTACTCTATGTAGCTGCATGTTACTAACAACTAGTGCAATTTTGAATGCAACTCTACATATCTGTTGCGCATGGAAGATATAATACTCGAATGATACTTTGATCCCCGAAGATTTGTCAGACACCAGTTGCATATGTGAGCTGAGGTAAGTGTCTTGCTCATCATCAGTCATCGAAAAATAATAACGCCTTAATTCTCGCAACTGTGATTTTCCAATCTTTGACATACATCCACGACCAGAACATATTTTGTTGACATCAAATCCAAGTTGCTTATCTGATGTCACCAAGTTAAATCTGGCCAAATGAATTCTACGTGCGATTCTTCTAATATGCATAGGGTTTCCTGATTTCACCTCTTGCCTAGAAATTGGGGTAACCACGTTACAATCAATTTCTTTGTTGTTAGGTTGCTTGCCCATGATCTTCGATGTTTCATTGGCATTACCTTCATTGTCAGTATGTTTATTCATATCGTATTCTTCAATAGAGAACTCTTCACATGAGTTTTAGGAGAAGATGAGCTCAGATAATATTCTTCGATGGAAAACGGTGAGTCTGTCGACAGAGAATATTCTTTGATAGAAAACGGTGAGTCTGTTGATAGACAATACTCTTCGGTAGAAAACGATGAGTCTGATGACAAGCAATATTCTTCAATCGAAAACAGTGAGTCTTCACTCATGGCTTAAGGTCAACACAAAGCTCTCCAAGTTATGTGCTTAGGCTAATATCAGAGATTGAAACAAATGATAAGCCCCTCTATAAACAAAAGCTCCCTCAATAAAGAAAGATATTATTATTTATATAATAATTTTATTAATTATATTAATAACTATATACACTAGTTAGTATAATGTCCATAAATTATATTTTATACCTTATTAATCCTATAGTCTATAATTAAAATTAAATTTACTTTATACATATAGTATAATATGACCAAATATATCGAGACATAAAAGCTATAGTTGATAAAACAAAACGCACAAGTTAGAAAAGACATCACTTTAGATAAAGCATATAGTCTATTATTAGAGAAAAAGCATGGATTGTTAAGACTCACTCATCACTATATAAGGATGGGGAGCACAATGTAATAGGTGTGTGAAATACTTGGAAATTGGATATATTTCCGAAAACACCAACCAATTAATATAATCGTGGGATTCACGAAAATAATATAATCTATACTTGTGGGATTCACAAGTTTCTTATATCTTTCTTTCAATCTTTCTTATATCCAAAACCCCAACGGTTCCCACCTGACTCACGCAAACGATCTGACGCCGAAAGGCACGACACAAGTGGTGAACCCGACATGAAGACGGGTGGCAAGGAGATGGAGAATCAACAGGAGGCGATGAACATGATGACGATGATGATGATTGAGCGAATGCAACAAGAACAACGTATGATGTCGGAGATGAAGGCAGATGTAGAGCGGCTTGTGCAACAAAATGGGGAATTTAACGGAAAGGATGTGTCACGCTATCTATGTGACTATAAGGCGGAGATGATGTGATGTGAGATACCGGAAGGATTGCAAGTGATATCCTTCAGTCGGGTGGCCTCGGACGAGCTGGAAGAGAGCATATATGAGATACGACAACAGAACACAACGTGGGTGTCCTTTGAGAAAGCACTATTGGAGAAGTATGACTACGAGAGATCGACGGGACGAGATCGATGCGAGTTTGACCAGTGGGTGGCATCGACGAAGACCCACCGAACTACTACACTAGCATTCTTAGAGTTTGAGTATTGTTTTGCTCAATTCTCAAAGCGGGAAAAAAGATTGGTGGGGGTAGATAAAGTCCTAATGTTCGTAAAATCGATTGATCGGAAAGAAAGGATGGACATCGGGATCGAAATCGAAGACGATGATGGTGTGAATGGTCTTACCAAGGATTGGGCCGAAGTCGAAAGGGTATGCCGGAGACATGATGAGAGGAAGATGAGAATCTTGTCAACAACAACATGGCCCATGAAGGATGGTTGATTGACGACAAACGATGTAGCCGATATGAAGGCCGAAATACAACATGATGGTACCACAGAAGAGGGTGTGAAACAAGCTACCCTCTTATGCTGGGAAAGAACGATGACCAAGGATAAGGCCGATAACCTAAGAGTGGCGAACACCACTTCAAGAGTAGAAGAAGGTTTCGGAATACAAGTGTCCGAAACATTGGGTGAGAAAGGGGTAAGCATAGTCGATGCTTGCATGATCGAGGGAGATAAAGAGTGCAAGGTGGACTTGATTGAGGAGGTCGCCACAAAAGATGACATCGAATTGGAGGTGGCCATGGACGAATCAATGGCAGATGGCCATATCGAGACTTTCTGACCACTAATTCCAGAGACTCCGGTGGTTGTGTTCGAAAGGCAATGTGAGACCGAAGAGACAGAAGGTGGCAGAGAGAAAACAAAGGTCGAAGCCGATGCATACGACGGAGAGATAGCTGAGAAGGTGGCTATGGGTGAAACGATGGAGGACGATAATACCAAGGATTCCTACCCACTAATTCTAGAGACTTCGGCGGTTGTGTCTGAGAACCAACGTGAGACCTGAGAGACGGGAGGTGGGAGCAAAGAATGTAAGGCCGAAAGTGGGTCCGGACGGAAGATGATCCGGCCGGAATTCCGGTCTAAATGAAAGCTAAAGCTAGTGGAAGTGGATTCGGACAAAATCTGATTCGTCGAGTTTGACGTGGACGGAAATCATTCCAACCGAAAGCCGACCAGACGAGACCGATCCGAAAAGAAGTGCCAGAGGTTGAACCGGTCGAGGCTGGTGAAAATGAGGAAAAGGAAGCAAATACGGACGGAAAACGATCGGTCGAAACCGACCCGAAAGGGGGCCGAATCGGTAAAAACCGATCAACCGAGTCTGCATCGGCCGAATCGGCCGAATACGAATCGAAACGGAAGCCGATCCAACCGAAAGACGATTGGATGACACCTATTCGGAAAGAAGCTAATCCGACTCAACCGGAGATTCGAAAAGAAATCGACATTGATAATGACAAGGACGAGGCCAAGGAAAGGCACTACCACGGATAACAAGAACCAAGCCGGCCAAGCAATTTTGACAAGACATGAATGGTTATGCTCAAGAGGAGCACGAGGAGCCGCGACAATCGGCCATGGCTATGCAAAGAGTGAACGAAGACTATGGTGGATTGGATGGGGAAAATGGGTTGGGTGGAAAGAATGGTTGTGCTCAAAATGGAGAGACAAAGTCGACATAGCGAGAGAAATGGAGGGTACTACAAGTAAAGGAGAATTACGAGGGTCGGTAACCGGAAACCGGGCAGAGCAAGCAACTGAAAACTGGCGACCGGACGGAGCCGACAACCGAAAACGACCAGTGACGAAACCAACCTGGCGGAGACTGGACGGAGAAGGCTAACAATCACCGACAACTTCGGCACATGCCGGAGGATGTGCGGGTTCGGAGGGGGCGAGTGTCGTAGTGTATTTCGTACACTACGTGAAAATAATATAAAATAACCGATTGAATAAATATGAAAAAAAAGAGAGAAGAAAATATCAAAATAAGCATTACATGCATAGGGCAAGATTCGAACCTTGCACCTCCATGTTAATAATGTAATGTTTTACTATTGCACTAGCATTTCATTAGCATTAAAAAGTAGATGTTCCATATAGAAAGGTTAGTTCACCTAGGATAAACTTTAGTTAAAAGAAAAAAAAACTACGCATGCACATCTAGCGTGCACGAACGCTATAGTTGATAAAAATAACGCACAAGTTAGAAAAAGCATCACTTTAGATAAAGCATATAGTCTATTATTAGAGAAAAAGCATGGATTGTTAAGACTCACTCATCACTATATAAGGATGGGGAGCACAATGTAATAGGTGTGTGAAATACTTGGAAATTGGATATATTTTTGAAAACACCAACAAAATTAATATAATCGTGGGATTCACGAAAATAATATAATCTATACTTGTGGGATTCACAAGTTTCTTATATCTTTCTTTCAATCTAAATACATATTCTTATCTAAATACTGATTAATAAAATATATTATACTTGTGGGATTCGCAACCTAGTCCAAAAACCTAGCGGTTCCCACCTGACTCACGCAAACGATCTGACGCCGAAAGGCACGACACTGTATTGAGTTTCTGGTTACAGTAGAGGGTTTTAGAAAGGAACTCAATGCGGGACATCGAGTTCTTATTTAAAAACCACTACTTTAAACAGAAACTCGATACGCCGTATCGAATAGTGTGTTTTCGAAAAATTATTGGCAAATGTGTGTCTAGACACCAATATAGATGGCAAATTAAGACATTTTTAAAAAAAATTACTTGATTTTGTAACATTTAGCACCATTGTTGAAATAGGGAACTTGACCTAAAGTTGATTAAAACACTAGAAAATATCAAACAAATTAGGGTTACGATATCAATGTGACCTTACCTAAGCTCCAATATGAAACATTTCCTAGCAAAATTCTTAAGAATTAGGGTTATGATATCAATATGACCTTTACCTACGCCTCGATATGAAATATGTCCTCGCAAAATTCTTAAGAATTATAATTTTCCAAGTTAAATAGGATGTAACAATTTGTCATCTACAATAAAGGTCTATTATTTTTACCTCTAACATTAATTGAAATAAATGGACTGACACAAGTTGCTTCCCAATGTTAGTCTTAGTCTACCTATGGTAATTTTGTTTGGTAGCCTATATCTGAGGACCCAACTAACATATATTTTCCCACTTCTTGTCTTAAATAGGTCGTTAGAGAACTTATCGGACCGACTTGTTAAGAAAATTAAGCTCCGATATTAGGGCTCTCCGGTAGAGACCCAGAAACAAGTAGTTACCCATAACATGATGAGAGGTAAGAATCTTGTCTTCAACGCGGAGACCAAATCTCAATAATATGATGAAGTTTACTAGAGAAAGATTTTAGCAGCTCCTGGTGGTGAGGACCTTCTTGGCCGTAACCTAACAGACAATGAATGGTGTATGAAGTATGTCGATTCGAAGAAGAAAGTCATGTTGTATATTGCAAAGAAGAAGGGCAACGGTCACCTTGAAAAAGATACTCCCTTTCTGTATGGCCATATTTTACGATTTGACTATGAAAATTTTGATTCCCTCAACATTCTTGTCATGACAGACTGCTCTAATGGAGTACGTAAAGTGTACCTCTCAGAAGACCGGCTTGTTAAGAAGTGCTGTGGGCCTAAGTCTTTTAAACTCGATCTTGAGAGTTCACAAAATCTAATTGTAACCTTGAGACCATATATACAAGGCCACATAACTCTAAGGGATGCCTCTCCATCCTTGGTAAAGGCCCCAAAAAGGGCCTCAAAGGTGCAATTGAGACTGGCAAAAAAGAAGATGACAAAAATGTCAGACTCTGAATCATCAATCTAGCATCCGGTGTCTTGTCATCTGTGCAGAATAAGATTCGCAGAGAGTTCATGCAGCGGAAACTGGTGAGAAAAGGGCAAGTCTTCAATTTGCCTATAACACACATTCATAGACCACTAGTAGATGTGAAAACAGGACGAAGACCATTTGAGATTAGCGAGCCTCACCGAATGCATGTTCAAAATCTCAAGAAAAAATGAAAATAAATCCACATGCTATAGTTGTGCCTTTTATTGTAATGGTGGATCCCGAAGAAGGTTCCACAACTGAGAACTTTGACGTGAGGAAGCATGATCAATACAATTACTTTGTAATTGGTGGATCACATTCGGCTGAAGCAAGCCGACAACTTGTTAGAGAGCACCCAACCACTTTCTTCTTCAAGTATGCCGAGTGCAAAATATACGTGGGCCTCACAAGTGAAGAGAGCAAAGCTCTTGGCATGGGACCACAACAATGACAACGACTATAGGTAGAAAATGTCATCCATCGAATGGATAAGATTCTTCCACCATGAATACCTGGATGTCAAACAAAAGTTCGGTGTATAGTTACACCTCGGCTTACAGCAGGAATGCCTTCATGAGGTTGGCATTGTGGTGGATGATAATGCTAAGTTGGATGGTCTTCGTAAATATGAGTCATGGTTTCAACTTGCCTTTAGAGATGGAAAAGTGTGGGACCTACAAGATCAATTTTTTTCGATGTGGGAGAATAAGGAGGTCAAGGGTCAAAGACAGAAGAAATGTAAGGTAGACCCATAACTTGAATTAAAGTCACAAGCGGCGAAGAAAATTGATTTGACTATTGAAGAAGCGGCTGACAACATGAAGCTATCTCTGTGGAGAGCAATGCAAGGCATTAAGGAGGAGCAGCTTCTGGTGTTTGTTTTGTCAAGGTTTGTAGCGAAAGAATTAAGCCTTGAAGAAATGGTCACTGAGTTCAATAAGTAAGTCTTCTCAAATAGCTAATTGAAACAAATATGGTTTTATATAAAGTTCTAATCTCTATTTGTGATTTCACAGTCATAAGGTGTATATGAAGATCCAAGAAGTTATGATGAAACAACTTGGATATATAACCTGGGAACAAGTGATCGAGGATTACCCTCTAACGTCTTCATATAAGGCGTTATCCAAGTATTTTATTGCATTCAAGGATTGGGTTAGTATTGGTCTTTTTAATAAAGTTTTCTTTCTATGTAGAGGTTGTGTAATAATACTCGATGTCTTATTGCCTCTATTAGAAACCGTGTCGTGGCAAGAAACCAAGAGAAGTCAATGATATACACGATTTTCCAACATCCTTCCTTGCACATCTCGAGAGAGCTAGAAAAGAAAACCATCGTCGGTTAGTCAAGGCGTACGAAATTGAAGTAGATGGCTCTTTCAAAAAATTTAGCCACAAGAAAGACATTACCAAAGATCTTTACTACAATGTGATTTGTTGCGATGTCCTTGACATGATCCAGAAAATGCCAAAGAAAGAATATATGCTAATGATTGTAGATAATCCATACGGATTTCAAATGGCAGGGTCATCATACGACGATGAACCTTTTAGGTTCAAACAATTAGAGAAAATGGTCAAGGATTTTGCTGAGCTAGCAACTACATCCTTGTGGAGGATAGTTGTGTTTCAGAGTATGGACCAAGGGTACTTGGTAGCTCAAGATTTGAGATCTCGTTGCCATGGCATCGAGAACCTTGCTTGGTAAGGATTATTTATAAGTCTCATTCACTATACTTCCTTTCTTAATTTATTGAATCTATTCTTAACTCGATACAATATTTGTTATAGGATAAAAACCAACGTCAATTGAGGGCCAACCTTTCAGTTCATAAATGCCATTGAGTACATTACAGTTGGCTACTTCGATGAAATAAAGAAACAAAGAATCAAGGAGCATTCTAATGAAGTCGGAGGTTCAAATCTGCTGGTATATCCAGCAGTGACACGAAAATTGCGACATGTCACCATGATAGAATGGGGACTTGTCAATCCATACCAAAAACCTCAATGACTTATGATGCACCTGATCACAATGTTCTTTGTAGAAGGAGATTGGATATTAGACCTGTTTTCTAGCATAGGTATTCCTCGAACTAGGTTTATGTTGTTGAGATAATCAATACTGATTCTTTTTTGTTTGAAAACTAATTCTTCTTGTCGCTTTCTTCACAGGGACAATGTCTACATGTGCATTGAAGCTCTTCCAAAACATTGTTGCATTGGAGAAGGACGAGGAGCAGGTTATATTTAAAAATATGAGGATTAAGGCCTTGTGGGAATGCCCAGACTAGGACGAGGAGGTCGATGCAAAGCACATCGATGATATCGAAAGGTTTCAACCTAATTCACGAGAGCCTATTCCTCTGTTAGCTAGGGAACCGTGGGAGCTAATTGAGCTTGAGGATGAACTTATAGAAGGTCTTACGGCGGCTCGGCTAACAAGGGAAGACAATGCACTTATAGCTGAAGAGACTTCTATAAGGGATGAAGAAGATAATGACGTTGACTATTTGATTGCTATGTGATAGACTCTTTTGTTGATGAACTGTAATGTAATGAATTTAAATTACTAATACAAATTTTGGGTTGTACTTGGTGTACTCCATTCTTTATATTCTTCTATATGTTTCAATTTTATTTCTGTATACTTGGTTTGTTGACTTATGACATCAGTTTCACCGCATGTATTGCTGACTGTAAATATGGAGAAACGTGAATTAGTTTATGTTAAGGCTGATATCGGTAAACTTTAACTAAACATAATATGCTCGTAGAATTGTCGCCATGACTATCCATGTCGTTAATTGAGATCAATTATCGAGACCGTCATACCGTGTCTAATATACTGTTACAGTCCATATATTATGTATCTTTGTCTTCTATTGCTACCTATAATGTGTAGGTGTTCTTAATTATCAAACTATTATGGATCTTTGTCTTCTATTCCACTAGCGTTATCGTTCGGACTTTGATCCCATGTTCATCACCTACGGAATAGATTAGCTCAACTTTAGTACAAGTATTGAAAGCCTTAATAGGTTTGTTATTTCAATCACATTATCCTAAAGTTCACTATCTTACATTGTCCACAATTATATACATAGGAGTATGGATCAAAGTATAAATTATAACTCATTTTATTAATATGGTTACAAGTACAGCTCATTTTATTAGAGGGTATATTTGGATATTTTCAAGAAGAATCTACAAGTGGAATGCACAAGCCTTCCACTTGTGAATGGGAACGTGTTTAAAGTTAGTTGGAAGTTTTGGATAGTTCTTACAGACGAGGCAAGATATAATTCTTGATAAGTCTGTCTGTCGGTTACTTGTAAAAAGGAGCCAAAGACATTGTAAAACCATTGTTCCGTTTTGAGTTTAATATAGTTATTAGTTAGTAGAAATATGTGTTGCCTTTGTGCTGAGTAATCTCTTATGTATTCGACTCAGTCTTATTCTGCTGGCAACTATATTATTTCAATCAGTCGATTATGATACATAAATATGATATCGTAAGTTACCTAGTAATTTTTGTTACGTTCCATTTGTACTCCACATATTCTTGATAGAACATTCAGTATAGAACGTTTGACCTTATTGTGTTGTCGGTCTTAGTAGTCGACCGTTGGTCGAACAATAGAATAATTTTGGTACGCCTAATTTCATTTGCATTCAATAGAGAACAAGTTCGAATGGATGTTTCCTAGTCCAGAAACCCTGGTAGGTTGTAAACGTCCTCGGCACGCTCAATAACTCAAACCGTAGTGGATCCGGTTGATAATTGTCAACCTACGCAGTAGCAACATGCGGATCAGGAGTGGTCCTCAATTCCCGATTTAACTAAAAATTCTTCAGACGAAGGTAAGTCCGAAGAAGTTTCTTTCTATGACATTTGGGGTGACGACAATATGCCTTACTCAAAGTATCGAGATGGCGCTGATGTAGAGACGCACATTAGAGATTTCTTAACAACATGGGAAATTAATCATGGTGCTCAACAACTGTCGGCAGCAACCGAAGACAAGTCTAAAATTGTTGAGTTTGTGTTATCTCTTGATGGCGTTGATGTAGAGACATACATTAGGGATTTCTTAACAACATGGGAAAGTAGCCATGGTGCTCAACAACTATCGGTGGCAGCCAAAGACAAGTCTAAAATTGCTAGGTTTGTGTTATCCCAAAACGACCTCAGAGCGTTCGACTCATTCCAACAATTAACTACTAGATTCATACAACTGTTTCATAGATAGGTCCCACAAAAGGATCTGATCTATCAATTCTATGAGGCATACCAAGAACAACATGAGACGGTGTCACAATTTGTGATCCGATTTCAGAATTTACAACTTTAAATTTCCAAGACAATACCTGATGAAAAATTAAATAAAAGATATTTTTCTTGAAGCAATTATGGAACCTCTTCGAACAACTTTAGTAGTGTTCGATTTGACAGGAATTTGCGGAATATTGCTCGGCCACAACCGAGTCTTAGAATCAACCACAGAAAGATGGGAATATGAAGAAAATGCACGTCTACACACAAACAATAGAGCAAGAGAGAGTACATAGGATGTTTACGTGGAAAACCCTAAACGGGAAAAACCACAGGAGCCCACTAACTCCAAACTATCAATATGTCCAGAAAAATACAACAAGAGGAACACAGAGGCAACGACCTCGTGCTCTCAATCTTCGCCAACAAGCGGTTACAACAGAGACTGTTCAAGGTCTCATTTTCTCTCTCTCTCTCTCTGTTACGCTCTGTACAACAATTGCACCAAATTTCACTTACGATGATCTGCAACCACACACAAACCATAGTGTTTGCCCTAGGTCGTATTTATACTAATATGACTTTCAGGCTATTTACAAATATAGCCACAATGGGCTAACAGAAACATATTTACATCTATGTCCCTTCATCCGGTAAGAGGTTCTCACCGGGCCTGCGTCATCCCTGTTCTCACAAGGTCTTCCTTGCTGGGTACTCATTCGGTTCTCATCGGGTCTTCCTTCCCGGGTACTCATATCCCATCCGGAGGGACCGAAATCCTAACAAACTCCCCCTTCACTCCGGCATGGATGCCTCGTCAATCCGATCCTCTTCCTGCATGCATCTAGCTTGTCGGGTGTCAACACTTTGGTCAGCATATCCAACCCATTCTCCTCAGTGCGGATCTTCATTAGCACGAACTCTCAATCTTCTACTCGCTCCCGGATCCAGTGATACTTGCGCTGGATCGGATGCCACACTCGGTAGCCGAACTCATCATCGCCGTATCCGAGGAATACGCAAGGCCGCGACTTTGGATCCAACATGCACGTAAGTGAGACACCCGAACACCTTCAAATGTTGATAAGACACTTCCTTAACAGTCCACACTCTCTGCGGCGTGTCTCCGTCCAAGGGCATTGAGGGTGATCTGTTTATAACGTACGTCACCGTTACCAGCGCCTCAGCCCAAAACGTCTTGGGTAACCTTGCATGTGCCAACATACTCCAGATCCTCTCCATTATGTTCCGGTTCATCCTCTTGGTCAGTCCATTTAGTTCCGGCGTCTTTGGCATGGTAAATTCAAGCTGGATTCCCTTCGAGCGAAACTACTCCTCAAACTGCCCCCGGTACTCGCCTTCGTTATTTGCTCGAACCGCCTTCAACTTCCGGCTGGTTTCTCTTTCCACTCTTGCGTGGAGTTCCTTCAAGACGGATAACACATGATCCTTCGTCTTCAACGGTGTGGCCCACAACTTCCGGCTGTGGTCATCTATGAACGTCACGAAGTACTGCGATCCGGCATGTGACTTCATGTCCACTTGACACACATCGGTATGCACCAGCTCCAATGGTGCATTACGTCTCATCGGTGGCCTTGAGCGGAAGGAGGTCTAGTTTTGCTTACCAGCCAGGCAGTCGGTGCACTTCTCAAGATGCACGTCTTTCACCGGAATGAGGTTGTCATCGGCAAGCCTCTTCATCCCCTTCTCGCTCATGTGACACAGTCTCTTGTGCCATAGCTCACCGGCAGTGTCGGATGCAACGTTCACTTCTTCCCCATACAACCGGGCATTCATCAGGTACAACGTGTTGACTTTCCGGGCCTGAGCCACTATCAGGCTCCCTTTGCTGAATTTCATGACTCCGTTCTAGATGCTACGCGTGTAGCCTTCATCGTCTAGCCAATCGGTTGATATTAGGTTCAGTCGAACCTTCAGAACGTGTCGGACATCCTTCAACAACAACTTGCATCTGGTTGATTTCGTCAACAACACATCTCCTATGCCGATAATTCGGCATGTCCCTTTATTCCCCATCTGAACACAACTGTACTCACTGGTTGTGTATGATGAGAAGCATTTCCGGTCCGGGGTAAGGTGGAATGACGCTCTGGAATCAACAACCCACGGGTTCTCGTCGACGGCAAGGTTTAACTCACTCTCCTCGGTGATGAGCATCAACTACTCTTCACTTGCCACGATTCCCGTCGTTCCCTTTTGGTTCGGTCCTCTCCGATCCGAACTGTTTCGTTCTGGTGACTTCTTCGAATCGGTACTGTCGATTCCCTTGTCTTTTCGGAAATGCCGACAGTTCTTCTAGAAGTGCCCCAGCTTGTTGCAATAGAAGCTAGTGGGCCTCCCCCTTGACTTTGACCGTGTCCCCAACTTTTCTCGATTCTAGGGACTCCAATTCCTTTGTCTTTCGCGTTCCGATTCGGTAAGAAGGGCTTTGGAGTCGGAGCTCGTATCCTTTTCTTTCCGACGCATCTCCTCATCTAGCATGCTCGACTTGACCCTTGCTAGGGATAACTGTTTTCCTTCCGGCCCGACGTTGCTCAAAGTGACAACTAATGTCTCCCAGCTATCCGGGAAAGAACTGAGTAGGAATAGAGCAGGTACCTCATCCGCAAGGGGTACTTCCAACGAGGTTGCCTGGTGAATCAGCCCCTGGAAGGCATTCATGTGCTCCACCATACTGGAGCCGTCTTGGTACCGGAGCCTCACTAGCTTCCGAAATATTGAGACCCGATTAACAACATTTTTGTTCTGAAACATAATGCCGATCTTCTCCCAGAGCTCATGAGCCTTGCTCTCTCCATTGAAGTTATTGTACAGGCTCATGTCAATCTTGTCCGGTCTCTTGTCCCCGAACTGAACCGGCAACCAAAGATCTTTAACCACGAGTATGTTGTTAGGATTTCGGTTCCTCTGGATAGGATATGAGTACCCGGCAATGGAAGATCTGGTGAGAACCGGATGATGCAGGCCTGGTGAGAACCTCTTAGTGGATGAAGGGAGCCCACGAGGGCTATATTTGTAAATAGACCGAAAGTCATATTAGTATAAATATGACCTAGGGGAAACTCTTGTGTGTATCATTGTGTAGTCATTATTTTGTATAGAGTTATTGGTGTAATTGTTGTACAAAGCATAGCAGAAGAAAAGAGAGAGAGAGGGGGAGAGAGAGAGAGAGAGAGAGAGAGAGAGAGAGAGAGAGAGAGAGAGTCTCTGTTGTAACCGCCTCCAGGCAAAGATTGAGAGCAAGAGGTCGTGGCCTTTGTGTTCATCTATTGTATTCCTCTATACATAGTGATAGTTGGAGTTTGGGGAATACCGTGGTTTTTCCTGTTTTAGGGTTTTCCACGTTAACATCCTGTGCATTCTCTTCTGCTTGTGTACCTACTTCCATTTCTTAT
Source organism: Azolla caroliniana (assembly GCF_043228905.1). Lineage (NCBI taxonomy): Eukaryota > Viridiplantae > Streptophyta > Polypodiopsida > Salviniales > Salviniaceae > Azolla > Azolla caroliniana. The sequence goes on along the minus strand of NW_028230448.1, from coordinate 4,996,679 downwards.
CTTTCTGTGTTTGATTATCATTGAAGTGATCTAAGTCTCGGTTGTGGTCGAAGATTATTCCGCATAGTTCCTGTCAATCTGGTATCAGAGCGAAACGACACAGAAAAATGGAAGATTCGTTGGGAGGCATGTTCAAGTTCACTAGATCCAACTACTCAGTGTGGAAGTCGAAGATGAGGGACATGCTCATGGTTAAAGATCTGTGGTTGCCGGTTCAATTCGGGGACAAGAGACCAGACAAGATGGATGCCACGATATGGGAGGTGATGCACATGAAGACAACGACATACATACGGTGCTTCATCAACATGAGCCTGTACAACAACTTTATTGAGGAGAGTAAGGCTCATGAGCTCTGCGAGAAGATCAACATTATGTTCCAGAACAAAAATGTTGTTAATCGGGTTTCGGTATTCTGGAAGCTAGCACGGCTCTAGTACCAAGATGACTCCAGCATGGCAGAGCACATGAATGCCTTCGAAAGGCTGATTCATCAGGCAACATCGTTGGAAGTACATCTCGCCGATGAGGTACTAGCATTACTCCTACTCGGTTCCCTCCCGGATAGTTGGGAGACATTAGTTGTCACTTTGGGCAACGCCGGGCTGGAAGGAAAACAACTGTCCCTAGCAAGAGTCAAGTCGAGCTTGCTAGATGAGGAGGCGCATCGGAAAGACAAGGATATGACCTCCGACCCCAAAGTGCTCCTTACCGAATCGGAACGCAGAAGACAAAGGAATCAGAGTCCCGAGAACCGGGAAAAGTCGGGGACATGGTGAAAGTCCAGGGGGAGGCCCGCTTGCTTCTATTGCAGCAAGCCGGGGCACTTCCAGAAGAACTGTCGGCATTTTCGGAAAGACAAGGAAACCGACAATACCGATTCGAAGCAGTCACCAGAAGGGAACGACGACAATCACGGCAAGTGAAGAGGAGTTGATGCTTATCACCGAGGAGAGTGAGTTGAACCTTGCCGGCGACGAGACAACGTGGGTTGTCGATTCCGGAGCGTCGTTCCAACTGACCCCAGACTAGAAATGCTTCACATCCTACACAGCCGGTGAGCACAGCTGTGACCGGATGGGGAATGAAGGTACATGCCGAATTGTCGGCATAGGAGATGTGTGGTTGACAACACCAACCGGATGCAAGCTGCTACTGAAGGATGTCTGACACGTTCCGGAGGTTCGACTAAACCTAATATCAGCCGATCGGCTAGACGATGAGGGCTATACAGGTAGCATCCGGAACAGAGTCATGAAATTCAGCAAAGGGAGCCTGATAGTGGCTCGGGCCCGGAAGGTCAACACGTTGTAGCTGATGAATGCCCGGTTGTGCAGGGAAGAAGTGAACGTTGCATTCGACACTGCGGGTGAGTTGTGGCACAAGAGACTATGTCACATGAGCGAGAAGGGGATGAAGAGGCTTGCCGATGACAACCTCATTCCGGTGAAAGACGTGCATCTTGAAAGGTGCACGGACTGCCTGGCCGATAAGCAAAACCGGACCTTCTTCCGCTCAAGGCCACTGATGAGACGTAATGCACCAGTGGAGCTGGTGCATACCGATGTGTGTCAAGTGGACATGAAGTCACATGCCGGATCGCAGTACTTCGTGACGTTCATAGATGACCATAGCCGGAAGCTGTGGGCCACACCGTTGAAGACGAAGGATCAGGTGTTATTCGTCTTCAGGAGCTCCAGACAAGAGTGGAAAGAGAAACCGGCCGGAAGCTGAAGGTGGTTCGAGCAGATAACGGAGGCGAGTACCGGGGGCAGTTTGAGGAGTACTTCCGCTCGAAAGGAATCTGGCTCGAATTTACCGTGTTGAAGACGCTGGAACTAAACGGGTTGGCCGAGAGGATGAACCGGACCATAATGGAGAGGGTCCGGAGTATGCTAGCACATGCAAAGTTACCCAAGACGTTTTGGGCTGAGGCGCTGTCGACAACAACATATGTGATAAACAGGTCACCCTGAGTACCCTTGGATGGAGACATGCCACAGAGAGTGTGGATTGGTAAGGAAGTGTCCTACCGGCATCTGAAGGTGTTTGGGTGTCTCGCGTATATGCATGTTGCTAAGGACCGGAGAGGAAAGTTGGATCCAAAGACACGGCACGGCCATGCATATTCCTTGGATACGGTGATGATGAGTTCGGTTACCGAGTGTGGGACCCGGTGTCATGCCTTTCGGCTCCGGATCGTTACGTGAGTCGGGTGGGAACCACCGAGGTTTTTTGACTAGGAGGAAGAGGAATACAAATTAAGGCTAGTTATGAAAAGTGGAAAGAGAAGTAAGCTAACAATCTCGTGAATCCCACGAGTTTAGTGTAATTAAAACAACATTTAAATTATAAGAGTAATTTTTATGGCAAAATTCGTGAATCCCATGAATATATTAGATTGATCAATCCTTGTATATTAATCAACAACCTTATACATATTTCTCTCCTCCTTATATAAAGATGGAAGAGGCTAAGCATGGCTTCATGCTTTTTCACCTAAAGTGTCCATGCACACTAAATGTGCATGTGATGCTTTGTCAATTCCTAAATATAGGGCTCATGCACGCTAGATGTGCATGAGTCACTTTTAATGTAAATAAAATATTCACACTCTAAAGAATACATGATTTTTACCTTTTAATAAAGGTATGTGTAAATAAAGGTCTTATACGTATTAAATCTATATGTATAACACTAAAGATAAGTTATTACAATGGTAAAGTTGGGGTTTATCTATGTGGAGGTGCAGGGTTTGAATCTTGCCCTATGCACGTGATAAATTCTTTTGATATATTATTTATTTATTTATATGTATCTAAAATCGGATATATTATTTTATGGTTTTCACGTAGTGTGCGGAATACACTACGACACTCGCCCCCTCCGAACCCGCACATCCTCCGGTATGTGCCGAAGTTCTCGATTCCTCATATCCGTCTTCACCTAAAGCTTCCTCCGATTCTCCCCTTATGTCGACTATGAGTTGTAATTCACTTTCTTTGCTTCCCACATCACCGTGGTCTTCGTCCGATTGCTCCTCGTTGTTGGCCTTGGCTTGGATCACATAGGGTTTGTCGTCGGTTTGCTTCTTGAAAATCTTCACCCGCTTCCTGGCTATAGGCACTTGTAGTATTGTTCCATCCAACTCGGACAGTCGGTACGTTCCGTTGTCGAAGACTTTCCGAACCTCGTATGGCCCGAACCACCTTTTCGCGAATTTCCGCATCGTTGTATGTTGATGGTCCAAACTACTGTCATAGACGATCACCAAATCTCCTTCTTCAATCCTCCTTGGTCGTAGTCAGTGCTTTGTGTCGAACCGGCTTTTGTTCTAGAACCGTGCTTCTTGTTGTCGGCGTATTGCTTCCGCTATGTCTGCCGGTCTTCCCTCTAGTTGTCGTATCCAGACCGCTAGTAGTTCTTCCTGGCTCATCTCTTCCTTCTACGGTAGCACTATCCATGTTGCGATCGCGGTTTCCATTGGCATTATTGGTGCTTGTCCGGTCATGAGTTCTGCCGGCATGTAACCGGTTATGGACCTATGCGTCGTCCGATCCGCCCATAGTGCATACGGAAGCATCTGCGGCCAGTCCTTCACCTTTCCATCACATGCCTTCGCAAGTGCTTTCACAATCGGACTATGTCCTCGTTCGATTTTCCCGTTGGCCTGACAGTCGGTACGTTCCGTTGTCGAAGACTTTCCGAACCTCATATGGCCCGAACCACCTTTTCGCGAATTTCCGAATCGTTGTATGTTGATGGTCCAAACTACTGTCATAAACGATCACCCAATCTCCTTCTTCAATCCTCCTCGGTCGTAGTCGGTGCTTTGTGTCAAACTGGCTTTTGTTCCGGAACCGTGCTTCTTGTTGTCGGCGTATTGCTTCCGCTATGTCTGCCGGTCTTCCCTCTAGTTGTCGTATCCGGACCGCTAGTAGTTCTTCCTGGCTCATCTCTTCCTTCCACGGTAGCACTCTTCCGCTAGGTGCACATCTTCTAGCTTTCGCAACACTTTCTCACAATCATGAATATGGTCGACCACGAACTTTCGGCATCCCCGATCATCCATAGTCTCATCTTTTTCTTCTACCGCGCATCCTTTCATCGGAATGTCATCGAGGAACGGCATCGTTATCTCCGGAATGCAGTCTCGAAGCACCTTGTTCATCGCGTTCATCATATGAGCAACCGAGTTTGTCGCTCCTTGTGGTAGTGTGCACATTCGGACTAATCCTATCGGTGTTTGCATGGTTGTGATGTCTCGGCTCTCCACGGCTAGTTGGAATTGGTCATACCCCGAGTATAGGTTTCCGATGGAGTATATCGCACGACCGGCAAAAGCTTCCGCAAATTCGTCCACTATCGGACCGACTCCCGAGTTCCGGATCGTGACCTTATTCACCGGTTGCAAGTCTTGGATGAATCGGAGTGACCCATTCTTCTTCGGAACCGTAAACCATCGATTTGAGTACGGAGCAGTTGATGGCTCTAGAATCCCCATTGCCACCTTCTCCTTGAGCAAGTCAATGACTCTTGGAATATGCGCTCGCGGCACCAGAATCGGCTTCAGGTTCCACGGTACATGGTCAATCGTGAAGATCACCATCGGCTCCACCATTCTCGGATCGACGCACCCTATCTCCCTTGATGTAAATGCAAACGCTTTGCCGTGTTGCTCCAACATCTCGCGAAACCGTTCTTCTTCTTTTTGTAATAGGAACCCACCTCCACCGATCCGAAGTTTCTTCCGGGTCTCATCCGTGAAGGCATGTCCGATATCCACGGACTTCTGAAGTGTCGGATCTCCCGAGACTTCTTTCCTCTTTTGTTCGCTATAGGCGGGTAGTGGTCCCGCGGCTGGTTTCACCTTCTTCTCCACGGTCTTGTATTTCGTACTTACCATTGCTTCTTCTTTGCGGAGCGTATCCGGCTCCATTTTCGCAATGATCTCGTACATCTCGACCGATTCCCCCGGGATTACCCAGTTCCCTTGGCTTTTATCTTCCGCAAGCTCTTCAAGTCGTTGTAGCGTGCTCCCATAGAACACTTCTTCGACTATCCCCACGATTTCTTCGTCTTCTTTTATTATTGATGCCGACCGCAACTTATCCTCGACTTGTCGGTATCCTTTCTTCAATCCTCCGGTTACGGTCGTGTACGTAGATGCCCCATCCGGACCGATTCGTACATGTTTTGCTCCGAGAGTTTTCTTCCTGTGTGGGGTATCAGGGCTTCTTGGACTATCACTTCCCCACTCCACAACAGTCCGCTTTAAAAATCCATTCTCACTTGGGACAAGAGTTCCCTCTTGTTCCTTTCGTGATTTGCCGGCACCGTTAGGAATTGGACGGATTTCCCACTGTTTTGGCTCCGAATTCGCGCAAAAGCCGCACCACTATCGAGCACCTTCGTCTCCATCCGTGATGCCATGATAAAGGGTTGGCCGAGGATGACGGAATGTGATACGTTATCTTGCACGAAGAAATTTTGGTCCATCTCGACATCCCCGATCTTCACCGTCACATCCGGACAAGCCGCAAATAGATGTTCCGTTGCTTTGGTGGCCGCCCGAATCTTCCATCCATGGTTGGTGTTAATAGGACACTTCCCCTTCCGGTAGAACTCTTTGGACATCAAGTTGATCTCCGATCCGTGATCAATCAATGCTAGCATGGGTTCTTTGATGTTGCCGATTCGGACTGGAGTCTCCGTAGTCGCGCGTGCCCAATGTGGCCTTGTATAGTGGGAGTTCAGAATTTCGTCCTCCAGTTCGGCGTCGTTCATTAAAACGGTGTTCGCATTCACCCTTGGAGCATTTTCCTTCATACTTTGTCTTTTTCGCTTCACGAGATCCACGAGAAGATCGTGGAACTCCTTCTTTGCTATTCCGAGTAGCTCCCGAAGCGAGAAATCTACCCGGCTATCCAAGATTCTTTCCTCGAACACTCTTTTCAAGTCGGTTTGTTGTTCTATGTCCGAGGTGAGCTTGAATGCCGGAGTCACCTTTTCTTTTCCCTTACCTCCGGAGTTCCAGCTTTCCGGTATCTTCGATGGCCCGGCCGCATCCTCCGTGCGTCGTCGTTTCTCGTCCACATACACCTTATGCAATTGACATAGGGCGTATACGCTATTCTTGTCGACAGGGCACTCCCATCTCGTAGCTTCCCGGACGCCTTCCGCGGTGCTTCGGATCTCGTTGGAGTCGGTTTTCTCGGTGTTTTCTAGAACTTCCGGCCAAAAAGACGTCTTTGCTCTCGATGACTCCCCGACACATATTCCCGCGGTTGTCGCATAGTTGCTTCTTGCTGCCAATTCCTCCTCGAGCACCTTCTTCATGCCGCCTTTCCGGAAGTTCGGTCGGAGTGGCTTCCGAGAGTCCATCGAATGAATCTGGTTTCCCTCGTAGTAGATGAGATCCCGCCGTAGCACCTCCTTATGCTCGTCGCAATCCCTCCGATCGTGTTCGGCGCTATCGTACCATATGCACCGTCGGTCCGTATACTTGGAGCTTGTGGGCCGATCATCCAACTTCTTTACCATCGCGATCTTCAGATTCTCCATCTCCTTCAATAGTTGCTCCACCGTAGATGCATCAATCCCCTTCTCGATTGTAGTCTCCCGAGCCCTCGGTTGATGGTCTTCCAATCCGGTTCTTGGTTTCAAAATCGGTTCCGAAACCCTCTTTTCCTCGTTGGCAAGCCATTGCCCCCTCTTCGTGTATCGCGCGACGATATCCCGCACGCTTTCCCATGTTTCGGTGAGGCCACTCTCCGTGGTCGTGTCCTCCAAGAGCACTCCGAGATCTTTCCGGTCCCGGACGTCCACGGCTCCCAAGAACATGATCACCTTGTCCGATACGAGGATAGCTTGATCTCTCGCGGACAACCTCACGAACCGGCTTTCGAATGCCGAAAACACATCAACGACCTTCAATCCCTTGTCCGGCGTCTCCACCCAATCTTTGAATCCCCTTCGCATCGCCTTGGAGGAATCCTCGATGGCGAACGTCCTCTTTAGCTCTACTTCAAACGCCTCCCATGTCGGATTTTGCTGTCGTAGCCCATGGATGCTTGCTTGAAGCCCGTCGGTCGCCACCCGGTTGAAGGATGTCAGTTGCAGTCCTTCTGATATTCCGCGCCCTAGCATCTTCGCCTTGTAGTCCTGAAGATACCGCGACACGTCTTTCCCATTGAATTGCCTGTTTCGTTGCACGAGCCGCTCCACTGATGCCGCTATCTCCGACATCACGCGTTGTTCTTGTAGCATGCGCTCGAACATCATCATCATGTTGCTAGCCTCCGGTTGATTTTCCATCTCCTTGCCACCCGTCTTCACGTCGGGTTCACCAACTGTGTCGTGCCTTTCGGCTCCGGATCGTTACGTGAGTCGGGTGGGAACCGCCGAGGTTTTTTGACTAGGAGGAAGAGGAATACAAATTAAGGCTAGTTATGAATAGTGGAAAGAGAAGTAAGATAACAATCTTGTGAATCCCACGAGTTTAGTGTAATTAAAACAATATTTAGATTATAAGAGTAATTTTTATGGCAAAATTCGTGAATCCCACGAATATATTAGATTGATCAATCCTTGTAGATTAATCAACAACCCTATACATATTTCTCTCCTCCTTATATAAAGATGGAAGAGGCTAAGCATGGCTTCATGCTTTTTCACCTAAAGTGTCCATGCACACTAAATGTGCATGTGATGCTTTGTCATTTCCTAAATATAGGGCTCATGCACGCTAGATGTGCATGAGTCACTTTTAATGTAAATAAAATATTCACACTCTAAAGAATACATGATTTTTACCTTTTAATAAAGGTATGTGTAAATAAAGGTCTTATACGTATTAAATCTATATGTATAACACTAAAGATAAGTTATTACAATGGTAAAGTTGGGGTTTATCTACATGGAGGTGCAGGGTTTGAATCTTGCCCTATGCACGTGATAAATTCTTTATGTATCTAAAATCGGATATATTATTTTATGGTTTTCACAAAGTGTGCGGAATACACTACGACACCGGTCGACAAGAAAGTATTCTGGAGTCGAGATATTATGCTCATGGAGGACAAGACCCTTGCCGACTGGGAGTCGGAGAAGAAATTAATGAACTCCGAATCGACTGAGAAGGACCGGTTTGATGACATGCAAACCCATCCGACAAAGAGCCGGTTAACACTCGAAGAACCGGCCGCTTATGGTGAGGATACTGAACCGGCAAAAGAAGGAGAAGAAGCTAAAGCCGGAACCGGACAAGACCCCGAATTGGATTCAGATGAAGAACAGACAACAGAGCCGGTTACCGAAAACCGAGGACGGAGATATCCTCTCCGGCAAGGAAGAGCCCCCCGGAGATTTCCGGATGCAGAGCATGTGTTGTTGACCAATGAGGGGAAGCCGGAAAGCTTCGAAGAGTGAAGGATGACACCCATAGCCGCAAGTGGTTGAGTGCCATGCAGGTGTTGCCTCTTAGGAACACGGTCCGTGGTCAGTCCTTCGACCAAGACCCCAAGGTGAATGTGGAACAACGAACAGAGCTTAAGCGTACTGTGTAAGGAGAGAACCTCTGTGATTCCTCCGTGTGTACGGGGAGACGGCTACAACCGACTCCTTATCACAGGTTGCACTTACGTACTACTACGCTTACGTATCCGAGACACAGTCACTGAATTAGTCGCAGCTATACACAGAAACTCAGAGAAGATAATATTTTATTATCAGGCGTTCTTTTACATTTCCCAAAAATTACACGCACCCCCTTAAGAGGTTTTCTGCCCTTTATATATGCAAGGTCTAATTAGCCGTTCACGCTTCCCGCGTGAACCGTTACATACGTTACGCTTATATAGTTTCTTATTCCTACGCTTTTGGCCGTCGGTTACTATTCCGGCGGACAACACCTGGCACGCCTGTGGGACAGTGCCTTTGCACGTCGGACCCATCCCGTTAATTTTCTTCCAAAATGGCCCGGATGATTTTGAAGGTGGTATTCGGCTCTGCTGTTGCGGGGCCTTTGCCTACGGTTGTTGCCTCCGGATCTGTGGGGGCATTTTTTACCAACCCCCACCCATCTTTTCTGTCCAATCTGCGCCGTTTTGGTCTAGGGCTTTCCCGTCGTGCTTTGGTGTCTGGTTCTGGGGCTGCTTCCATGGGGTGTCTCGGCTGTTCCTCCTGTGTCGCTCATGTGTCCGGTTGGTTGGTAGGAGGTGTTGTCCTTGGGCCTGGTTGGGCCGGTTGGGGTTCCTCCTCCCACTCTAGGGCCGCTAACTCCGCTAACCTGCGTTTCTCGGAGCGGGGCGGGGCCGTGGGTTTGTTGGGCTATAGTGCTGGCAGGCCTCGGGGTGGAAACAGTACCGTAAGGTATTGTTGGATGATTGGCCTGAGCTTTTTGCCTGCTTGGTACGCATGCATGCCTTCCCTTAACGCCGGCCCTGTGATGACCCCCCAGTCGACTATACGCCCTTCAAAGATGTCGATAATGATGCCCGCCTTCTGTTTAGGCATCCCGTAAGCGTTGACATGGACGTAGCCGATTTCCAGTAGTAACTTGGCAACTTCACGGAAGAAGGGATCCGAAATCTGTTTTGTTCTATAGGCCTTGGCGGAGGATGAATATGGGCCAAAATTCCGCTGCAGCGCCTCTGTAGGAGGTATTTCGAAATGTATTTCGCCTAGTGAGGATAGGTCTAACTTCTTCCGAATGGAAGAGTTGGTGACCGTGTCGATGTTAAGCCGCTTGGCGATGTCCATGGCGTCCGGGTGCAGAGGTGCTTCTGCGACCCGAATGTAACCATCCAGGCGCTTCTCCACGAGCCATCGGCGTAGGGCAGTAGAGATGAAGTTCGGCATCGCCAGAGTAGGTTCGTGGAGAGGAGATGGGTAGCAGTGGTGAGTTGGAGCTCTGAGATATGATGGGGAAGAAGGTGAGGAGGAGCGATGGGAGCGCTGATAGCTAGACGATGTGTTTCTGCTTTGTGCAAAAAATCTTCTGTTTCCTTCTTTTTGTGGCTTAGGGTTCATTGGGCGGTGAGCCATCGTGGTGCCGCGTGTTCTTGAACTCGGAGTTTGTGCATGCCTTTAGTCGTTTTAATAGTCACTATCTTCTCTCTCTTTTTTCTTTTTTTTCTTTTTTTTCTCTCTCTCTCGTAACGGTTAGTTACACCCTATTTTTACATTATAGTACAAATGGGACTGTCCCTTTTACGCTGCTGGTTCTCCGGCTTTGTCCCGTTCGGCGGTGAATGGGTTAGGTGGCGTAGGGCCCAGGTAAGGTTTGAGCCGAAACCCATTCACTTTTTGCCATACTATTTCTCCAGCCAGCGTTCCTAGTTGGAACGTGCCTTGTTCCGCTCCAATTATCCAGTATGGGCCGGTCCAGCAGAAACGTAACTTCCCCGGCATATGGCCCATGTGCGTTTGAAACACTAGCACCGCTCGGCCCACGACAAACTCCTTTTCCCTTGCGCTCCGATGTTGATCGACAAACGCTTTACGCCGTCGCTGTTCCTCTTCCAACACAGCCATGCTATGGACGCGTTTTTCCCCTAGTTCGAGGAGTTGGTAGAGTCGTTCCTCCTCTAACTTGGCTTCTGATAATCGGTTCCGTACCTGAATGCGCAAACTAGGTACCCGAAATTCGACCGGCATCACCGTTTCTAGTCCAAACGCTAGCCGGAACGGTGTTGATTGTATGCTTGTTTTGTAACTAGTTCTGTACGCCCATAACGCACTCTGGAGTTTGGTATCACAGTCCGTTCTATTTTCATTGACACTTTTCTTCAAAATGGTCTGTAAAGTTTTGTTCGTGGATTCCGCTAATCCATTCGCCTGCGGGTAGTATGGCGTGCTCTTCTTGTGGACTACTGCGTAATGTTGTGTTAGTTCCCGAACCACCGTATTGAGAAAGTGGCTCCCTTGGTCACTGATGAGCTCAATCGGGCACCCGAACCGGCACCAGATGTGCTCGTACAGAAATTTGGCAGTGACGGCCGCCGTATTTTCCCATAGTGCCTTTGCTTCTACCCATTTGGTACAGTAATCCGTGGCTACCAATATGTATTTGTTGCCCGTATGGGCTGCTGCTGGTGTGAAGGGCCCCACAAAATCCAATCCCCACTTTTGAAAGGGGTCCAGTGGTAATACGGGCTGGTGTGGCATCGTTGCGTCCTCTGCAGGCTAACCCATCCGCTGGCACAAATCACACTTTCTACAATACTCGGATGCGTCCTTCTACGTTGTTGGCCACCATAAGCCCGCCTGCCATACTTTGCGGGCTGTCTCGTTGCCCGCGTAATGGCCGCCGGCCGTGCCGCAGTGTGCCTCCCGTAAAATTGCTTCTTTTTCATCCTGACGGACTCCACGTCGCCAAATGCCGTCACTCCCTTTGTGATATAAATTCCCTTCGACTAGGCAGAAGTGACGGCTTCGGACGGCTAGTCGTTTCTTCTCGTCTGTGCGTAATTGTGGTGGAGGTAGTCCTATAGTTAAAAAGTACGTCATTTCCATAAGCCATCGATTCGGAAAGGTGGATTCTGTTTTTTCTGCAAATGTCGCTACTCGCCAGATGTCGGCGTCCGGAAAATCGTCGTCGTCTTTCTGTACTGTTTCTCCATTCTCAAGTTTGCTCAAAAAATCCGCCACTGCGTGTTGCGTCCCTGGCCGGTGCTGAATTATGAACTCGAATTCCTGGAGCAGCAGCATCCACCGCGCCAACTTCCCTGTCAGGGCTTGTTTCTCCACCAAATACAATAATGCCGAATGATCCACGTGGAACGTGAATTTCCGTCCTAGTAAATAATGTCGGAATTTATTGATGCTATAGATCATCCCTAGCGCCTCCCGCTCTGTTGTGGAATAGTTACGCTCTGCTGTTGTCAATTTACGACTTACGTAGTATACTGGCCTATACCAGTTTGGTTCGGTGACTTGCATTAGCGCGCTTCCTATTGCTATGTCTGAGGCATCGACGAACACGTGGAATGGCTTCGCCCAAACTGGAGGTTGTACGACGGGGGCCTGTGTGAGCATTATCTTAAGTGCCTCATAGGCCTTATCCTCTATTGCAGTCCATTGGAAAGGAGTCCGATGTACGACAACGTGTAGTGGCGTGGCAAAGTCTGCCAAATACCGTATCATCCGACTATGCCACCGTATTTGGCCCAGAAGTGATTTGGCATTTGTCGGAGTTTTAGCTTGCGTAATAGCGGAGATCTTGTTTGGGTCGACCGCTATTCCTTCGTTGCTGACGATGTGGCCCAGGAGAGTCCTGCTGGTCACGCCGAAGGCACATTTCGCGGGATTCAGGCTTAAGCGTGCGGTGCGGCAACGTTCCAAGCACAGACATAAGTGCGAGAAATGGTCATTTGTTCGCCCATATACCGCAAAATCGTCTAAAAAGACTTGCATGAACGCCGGAATGTATTCCCCAAACATCTCCTCAATCGTTCGTTGGAGTGTTGTCGGCGCTGTCTTTAGCCCGAACATCATGACGACCGCCACATATACTTCCCAGTCCGTGACAAATGTCGTCTTCTCCTGGTCCTCGGGGTGCATGTATACTTGGTTATAGCCATTGAAGCCATCTAAGAAACTGTACATCTCATGGCCTGCGACGGCGTCCAGCACGCTATCGGTGAAGGGTAAGGGAAATGCGTCCGTAATGGTTACGGAGTTTAATTTCCGGTAATCCACGCATACCCGTATTTTGCCGTTTTTCTTTGGTACAACCACTATCGGGCTAAGCCATGTCGCTTGTTTCACTGGCCGTATGAACCCCGCCCTTAGCAGCTTATCAATTTCTTCTTTCACGCGGGTCGCGTAATTGGGGTTCATGCGGTAGCGACGCTGCTGGACAGGTTTCGCGTCCGTTGCTAAATTGATCTTATGCTGATAGAACTTGGGATCTAACCCCTTCATGTCCTCGTGAGCCCACGTGAACACATCTTTATATTCCGTGAGTAGTGCGATCATTTTGGTTCTCTGGTCCGGCCTCAATTCCTTTGCTATGGAGAGGAACCAAGGTGCCGATCCCGTACCCACATTCACTTCGTCGAGAGCGGAAGCGGTGACTCGTCGTGAAATCTCTATTTCCCTTTCGAAGGCCGCTCGTGCTTTGCTAAGTTCCAATACGGACTCTGGGTTTGGTTCATACGGCTCTTCGCTCGGAACAATGGTCGTAGTATATTCTGCCGCAGTTGCGATGACATCTATCTCAAACAACGGAATAATCCGAGGATGTTCGTCAAGGTACGCTTCCAATTCGGCATCCTCCACCCTAGCCAGCATATTGATGTCTTCCGCATACAACGGTGTTATCCCCTTAGGTTGTGGCGTGTTGCCTTCCGTAGGTACACGAACCTTGATGCGTCCATGTCGGAAACTGATACACTCGTGTTGCCAGCTCTGCTTGATATTTCCTGTCTGAAGCCATGGTCTGCCCAGAAGCACTGGGTACGCTCCTGGGGTGTCCAAAGCGAGGACGACCGCCGATATGTCGAAGCGGAGTCCGCCCACGATGATGCCTATTTTGTGAATTAGCCCCAACGGTCGCACTGATCGGGTATCTGCCATACGAAGCCAGAATGGACACGCCTCCCATTCGGAAATGCCCAACTGTTCGCAAGTTTTCACGCTAATCACATTGACGCCTGAGCCGCCGTCAATTACACATCCAGGAACTTCCTGTCCGTGCAATATTACTGTAATGGCCGGGTTATGCTGATCCACCACTGGTGGTCCCTCGTTGACGTCAGTCAGGTTTGTGGCAACACTCGCCCCGGTCATGCCCGCCACCTGTGCTTCCATGGTCTGGCGGAAACGTGGAACTAGCTGTAGCCGTTTTTCCATAGTTAGCGTGATTTTACAGTCCGCTAACACTTGCCAAATGGGGTCCGGCCCCGGTTTTTCGTTCTCTGTTCGCTTCATTGTGTTCGCAGACTCCTGCCTCATATGTTCCATATTGGTCGAGTTTGCTTTTTCCACCCAGGCTTGGGCTTGTCGTCGTACCTCGTCCTGCGCAGCCCAATCCACCGTTTTCGTTTGCTGGCATGTTGTGACTTGTTGCACCTCCGCCGTAATCGTGTTGACGGTGGGCCCCTTTCCCTTGCGTGATGGGCATTGCGTGGCATAGTGTCCGGGTTGATGACAAATAAAACAATGGATGCTTGATTCTCCCTTCTCAGCCCCCGGTGGCATGTGCCGTTCTCCGGGTGCTACTTGCTCGTCGCGGTCCGGCCTCGTTTGTCGGGACGTACACGGTGGCGGTTGTTGGTCCCGTCATTGTTCCTGGTGCCGCTCATCCCCCGAGCTTTCGTCATAACGCCGGTGATCCCTATATTGTTGAGGCTTACCCCGATAGCCATTGAAGTTGCCCCGTTTGTTTGTCGGGCGTTGATGTTCGTATCGCCGACCCCCTTTGGCGTAACTCGGATGTCCACGATAATCCTCGTCCTCCGGGTTCTCCTCCTTGGACTCGTTGTGATTCCGGCGATTCCGATTGTACCTATCCTCCCGCGGGTTGCGATCCTTATACCGGGGTCGGTCTTCTTGCCTCCTTTGTTCCGCCCGGTGCGGTTGCCGCTATGTGTCCATGCTGCGGATCGGGGGCGTGGCTCTGTTTAACATATTGTACTTGCATTGGTCGACTGTGTGAACCTTCGAGTGGCAGTTTGGGTAGTGGATTCGCATATTGCACTCCACCGCGGAATGCCCCGAGTTCAAGCAAATCGTGCACGGGATTGCCTGACGAAATTGGCGTTCCACATCCTGAGGTAACGCTTGTCGTAAGGATGACATCGAAAACCTCTCCTCCTCGTCATCCAACTCGAGCTGTAACGCTCGTTCAATCACCATATCCGCCGTTTCCCCTTTCACGCTATTGGTGTTGAGCGTTGCCCGGATGAGCCGGCATACCGCTGCCAGAAATGTCTCCCGAGCCTCCTCCTCCGCAGGGCTTCGATCCAGTTTCCGTCGTAAATTTTGGAACCGTAAGCTGAAGTCTGCTATCATCTCGGTCGGTAGTTGCTTAATTGTATAAAACTGCCCGAGAATCTCGCATTGTGGAACCCTCCGGTGGAAAAAACGCAAGAAGGCGGACTGCAGCTGATCGAAGGTTGTTATGGCTGGTAACTCCATCTGTGAATGCCAGAACGCCGCACGCCCATCTAATGTTAATCCGAACTCCGTCATTTTCGACTAGTGTGCCACCATCTCGGAAAGGTTCTGCACCATGTGGTTCGCATTCCAAACGTTCAAGAACATGCTAATATGAGTTGCGGCGTCGGTTTCGCCGTTAAAGCGGGGGTAGGCAAAGGCCATCGTGGGAGCTACGGTGGATCGGAAAAGGTCACCGGGTGGCTGCGGTAAGCGTGGTCCCCTCGCCTCGTCGAGGTATTTGGGGAGCAAGGAATCCCCTTTGCACTCCTGGCAGGTATTACTGAGGTCGCCGATGCGCGGCTTTTGCCGGGCGCGTTCTTCTACCTGGTTTGTGACGGACCTTGTTATTGGTCGGTCTTGTCTTGTTGGTTCTCTGGGTCGTCTGCGGCTAAACATCCATTCGTTGTTGCTCGTCTGTGAGGAAACACAGATCACCAAGTGTGCCAAAAGTGTTGCCTCTTAGGAACACGGTCTGTGGTTAGTTCTTCGACCTAGACCCCAAGGTGAATGTGGAACAACGAACAGAGCTTAAGCGTATTGCGTAAGGAGAGAACCTTTGTGATTCCTCCGTGTGTACGGGGAGACGGCTACAACCGACTCCTTATCACAGGTTGCACTTACGTACTACTACGCTTACGTATCCGAGACACAGACACTGAATTAGTCGCAACTATACACAGAAACTCAGAGAAGATAGTATTTTATTATCAGGCGTTCTTTTACATTTCCCAAAAATTACAAGCACCCCCTTAAGAGGTTTTCTGCCCTTTATATATGCAGGGTCTAATTAGCCGTTCACGCTTCCTGCGTGAACCGTTACATACGTTACGCTTATATAGTTTCTTATTCCTACGCTTTTGGCCGTCGGTTACTATTCCGGCGGACAACAACAGGACGAGATGGATTCCCTGCATGAGAACTACACGTACGAATTGGTGGAGTTGCCGAAAGCAAAGAGGGCATTCTGGAATAAGTGGGTGTACAAGTTGAAACCGGGAGATGCCAGCAACCCCCAAGGTACAAAGCTAGGATCATGGTGAAGGGGTTCCAGCAAAAGAAGGGCGTGGACTTCGACGAGATATTTGCCCCAGTAGTAAAGATGACTTCCATCTGAATGGTGCTGAGCATAGCGGCAAGCATGGACCTCGAGGTAGAGCTATTAGACGTGAAGACGACGTTCCTCCATAGCGACCTCGAAGAGGAGATCTACATGCAGCAACCGGAGACCTCTTCTGTCGGGAGCTTAATGAAGGCAATGGTGTGTACCTGACCGGATATCGGATACGCAGTCGGAGTGGTGAGCCGGTTTATGAGCAATCCCGGCAAGGAGCACTGGAATGCGGTAAAATGGATACTCTAGTACTTGAAAGGCACCTCAAGTATGTGCCTCCGATTTGGCTCCGGTAAAGCCCAACTTGACGGCTCACCGATTCGGATATGTTGGCTGATGTGGATACCAGCCGGTCAACATCGGGGTATGTTATGACATATGCAGGGGGAGTTATTTCATGGCAGTCGAGGTTGCAGTAGACGGTTGTGTTGTCAACCACACATGTAGAGTACATGGCAGCTGTGGAAGCCGGCAACGAAATACTATGGATGAAGGGCTTCATCAAAGAGCTAGGGATCCAGTAGGAAGAATACCGGCTCTATTGCGACAGTCAAAGTGCGAAGAACGTGGCGTATCATTCCAGGATTAAGCACTTCCAACGGAGGTACCACTAAATCCGGGAGCGAGTGGAATATCGAGAGTTCATACTGACGAAGATCCACATGGAGGAGAATGGGTCGGATATGCTGACCAATGTGCTGACACCCGACAAGCTGGATGCATGCAGGAAGAGGATTGGATTGACGAGGCATCTCATGCTAGAGTCCAGGGGGAGTTTGTTAGGATTTCGGTCCCTCCGGATGGGATATGAGTACCTGGCAACGGAACACCCAGTGAGAACCGGATGATGAGTACCTGGCAAGGAAGACCCGGTGAAAACCTCTCACCGGATGAAGGGAGCCCATTGGGGCTATATTTGTAAATAGCCCGAAAGTCATATTAGTATAAATATGACCTAGGGCAAACTCTTGTGTGTGTATCATTGTGTAGTCATTATTTTGTATAGAGTTATTGGTGTAACTATTGTACAAAGCATAGCAGAAGAAAAGAGAGAGAGAGAGAGAGAGAGTCTCTGTTGTAACCGCCGCCAGGCGAAGATTGAGAGCAAGAGGTCGTGGCCTCTGTGTTCATCTGTTTTATTCCTCTCTACATAGTGATAGTTGGAGTTTCGGGACTCCCGTGGTGTTTCCCGTTTTATGGTTTTCCACGTTAACATCCTGTTCATTCTCTTCTGTCTGTGTACCTACTTCCATTTCTTATCTTTCTGTGTTTGATTATCATTGAAGTGATCTAAGTCTCGGTTGTGGCCGAAGATTATTCCTCATAGTTCCTGTCACATGTCCCTCAGCTTCAACTTCCACACTGAGTAGTTGGAGCCGGTGAGCTTGAACATGCCGCCAAATGAATCTTCCATTTTCTGTGTTGTTTCGCTCTGATACCAGATTGACAGGAATATGCGGAATATTGCTCGGCCACAACCGAGTCTTAGAATATTGCTCTCAATCTTTGCCAACAGGCGGTTACAATAGAGACTGTTCAAGGTCTCTCTCTCTCTCTCTGTTACACTCTATACAGCAGTTGCACCAAATTTCACTTACGATGATCTGCAACCACACACAAACCATAGTGTTTGCCCTAGGTCGTATTTATACTAATATGACTTTCGGGCTATTTATAAATATAGCCACAATGGGCTAACATAAACATATTTAGATCTATGTCCCTTCATCCGGTGAGAGGTTCTCACCAGGCCTACGTCATCCGGTTCTCACCGGGTCTTCCTTGCCAGGTACTCATATCCCATCCGGAGGGAACGAAATCCTAACACGATTTTCATAATCAATCAATCAATCAATCAAGTGATTGATAAAGAATTAGCTATGGATCAGACGAAGAAAAATACAAAAAACATGAATATGTCTGCATTATATAACAATTTACCAACAATGGAAGAGCTCAGATTTCAGCAAGCGGTTTAGTGTACGACTTGCCTTAAGACAGGACATTTGAGAATGGAATGCAGTTTGTGCACCCATTGTACTATGTGTCATTCTAAAGCTCATTCGGACGAACAATGTGAATATAATTTGCTTTTAACAAAACGACACTACCTATTCGACAAACTCATCCAAATAATTCTTATTAGGAGAACAAGAATAGATCAAATAATCGATCTCAAGAGGATGATCAGTATTACTCGGATAGGAGAGATGATAATTGAAGAAATGATAACGATTATGGTCGAGATGAATATCGGCGGAACGATTGATATGAGCCAAGAAGGGATGATGATCAACAAAACAACTATCGTCATGATGATCAGAATAATCATGATAGGGATTATTCGCCATAGAGAGATAATGGTGATCGACAACCATATAGAGGAGGTCGTTATCAAGACAATCGGAATTCTAATAACTTTCGACGTCAAGATGATAATCGTCAGGGTAATCGGCGGTTCAATGATAATAAGAAGCTGAAGAGGTCCTGTTAATTTTAACATGACACTCGACAAAGGGAAAATTCCAAGTCAAACAATGATCGGTGTCCACAATATGAAAGTCACTTCATCAGTAACGAATTGCTACATATGTAGAGTAGATGGGCATTATGCGAATCAATGTCCAACAAGGCAAAAAGGGAAGGCATCAACCATCAATATGGTAGTACCCGAAATTCAACAAGTAACTAG
This sequence comes from Azolla caroliniana, assembly GCF_043228905.1. Lineage (NCBI taxonomy): Eukaryota > Viridiplantae > Streptophyta > Polypodiopsida > Salviniales > Salviniaceae > Azolla > Azolla caroliniana. The sequence continues at coordinate 4,977,711 of NW_028230448.1, read as the reverse complement.
TACTCGAAATAAAGGTAAGCAGTCGAAGTGGGAAGTCCAAGAAGTCGTTCAGAAAGAAACTAAAGAATGGGTGGAAGAAGCTAATCAAAATAATGTAGCTAGAATGATCCAGGATAATGAATTATTCAATAAGGAACAATCAGTGCCTCAGGTTGCTCGGCATTCCCAATACAGGAACACGAGGAAGCTTGGAAGATTCAGGTCGACTGTCAAGTATCAATACCTTTGACAGGATTACTAAAATTAGTGCCTCGTTTTACATAAAAGGTGGCAACTCTCCTTGCACAAAAAAATGTAGCATAGGTATCGCTTAATTATAACCAGTCAAGCAATGGTCTGAGAATCATGGATGAGAAATGCTAGCGGCTAAAAAGGAGGAATTTAAGAATTTATTGAGACAATACAAATATGTCTTTGCTTGGTAATTTGAGGACATGAAAGGATTAGATCCAACATTTTGCCAGCATTAGATAAATTTACATGAGGCAAAGTCGGTGCAACAACGCCGTTACCGACTAAATCCAAACTATGCGGTGAAAGTCAAGGAAGAAATTGACAAGTTACTTAGAGTCGGATTTATTCGACCAGTAAAAAAGGAAATGTGGTTGAGTCCGATAGTAGTCGTACCTAAGAAGAATGGTAAAATCCGGGTATGTGTCGATTACAGGAAACTCAATGCAACTACAGTAACGGACGCATTTCCGTTACCATTTACGGACAACATTCTAGATGCAGTAGCAGGCCATGAGATTTACAGTTTTCTTGATGGTTTCAGTGGGTATAATCAAGTTTGCATGCATCCCAAAGATCAAGAAAAGATAGCTTTCGTAACTGAATGGCATGTATTTTGTTAGGAAACAGGTCCCTCCGGATGGGAAGTGAGAAGAACAGTACTGATGAGCAAATTCGGCCGAAGCCGGATGGTGAAGACCCGGTGAGAACCGGATGACGAGTACCCGGCAAGAGCCGGATGGTGAAGACCCGGTGAGAATCGGATGTGGAGTACCCGGCAACAGAAGACCCCATGAGAACCGGATGACGTGTGCCCCGCAAGCGCTGGATGATGCAGGGCCGGTGAGGAGTGCTCACCGGATGAAGGGACATATTCGTAAATATGTTTCTGAGAGTCCATCGGGGCTATATTTGTAGATAGCCGAAAAGTCATATTAGTATAAATATGACTTAGGGCAAACTTAGTAGTAAAGAGTCGTTGTCGTTCTTGTTGGGGCAAGATCAGAGCGCGTAACTGTGTACAGAGAGTGAGAGAGAGAAAGAGGTTGTTGCCTCTGTTGTAACCGCCGCCTGTGGCGAAGATAACAAGCTCGAGGTCATTGCCTCGGTGCTTTACCATTGTACATTGTGATATAGTGATAGTTTGCAGCCTCTGGGCTGGCATAGTTTTTCCCCACTTTGGGTTTTCCACGTTAACATCCCGTGTACTCTTCTCTCCATTGTGTCGTGCTTTCATTTCCCGTTTTTTCTGTGTATGATTCTAAGCTCGGTTGTGGCCGAGCGTTGCGCATAGGGAGCGTGCAGTTCCTGTCATATTTGTGGCAGTGGTCATGATGTTCGAGTTAAAAACGGCTCCTGCAACATTTAAATGGGTAATTCAAGAAATTTTTACTGATTATATTATTGCATTCATGCAAGTTTTTCTTGATGACTTTGTTGTCTATAGTCAGAAGACAAATCACTTACAATATTTACGACTATGTTTAGACCGGTGTCAACAAGGTCGATTTAGTCTCAATCCAGCTAAATGTGCATTCGGCATACCAAGCATTGCATTGTTGGGACATATAGTAAGCCAAGATGGAATAGCAGTTGATCCCAACAAAGTCAAGGCAATATTAGAAGCACCGGCACCAACCAATGCAAAGGATCTCAGTCGGTTCTTGCGCAAAATTGGGTGGCATAGTTGGATGATTTCCTATCTTGCTAATGTGGCCATACCGTTGCACACAACGGTGCACAAAACGCCTTTCCAATGGAACACAATAGAGCAAGTTCTTATGGTGCAACCTCCTGATTGGGAGAAACCTTTCCACGTATTTTTCGATGCATCCGATCTAGCAATTGGCAGTTCCCTCATGGAGCTGACATAGTCGAATTGGTATAGACCGGTATACTATGCTAGTTGAAAAATCTCCATCGCGGAAAGAAATTACTCGACAATTCAGTGTGAGGCTCTGGGCATGATTTACAGCATCAATAAATTTTGGCACTATTTATTGGGTCAGAAATTTACATTTCACATCGACCATTTGGCCTTGATATATTTAGTGGCAAAATAAGAACTCACGGGTAAATTGGAAAGATGGACATTGTTGCTTCAAGAATTTGAGTTCGACATTCTTCACAGACCACGAGTGCAGCATGCAATTGCGGACTACCTCAGTAGACTAGAGTCGGGGGAGCAAGGAATCGGAGTTAAGGATGATTTTCCCAATGCTCACCTTTTTTGGGTCGACACAGTAGCGACCACAGAGATAGGTGAGGATACAACGGATGCATGGATTACAGAAATTACAATTTTTCTTAGTACGGGGCTACCACCGGATAATATGCTACTTGATGAAAGGAAGTGTTTACCTATATGAAGCCAAAATTTTTGTCTCCTAAATGACACACTATACCACAAAGGCGTCAATGGCATATGGAGGCATGTGGTCCGGCAAATTGAGAAGGATGGAATTTTATGGGAAACTCACTATGGTATAGTTGGTGGACATTACACGGGAGATGCCACGGCCACAACCACTAAGGATGTAGTCGAATATTGTCTGCAATGCGACTTGTGTCAATGACTTGGGCAACCGACAGAAAAGGACAGAATGCCTTTTCAGCCAGTACTACCTTTACAACCTTTCCAAAAAGGGGGCTTGGACTTTGTCGGTCCATTTAAGCCAGCTGCTATCAAAATAGGGAATCGCTATATCATAGTAGCTACAAACGACTGTACGAAATGGGTCAAAGCTAAACCCTTACGAGATAACACGGCTACATCAACAACGAAATTTCTATACGAAAACATATGGTGTCAGTTCGACTGTGCGATCAAATTAGCTAGTGATCAAGGTACTCATTTCATAAATAAAATAGTACATGAGTTATCTTCATATTATGCAGTAATACACAAAAAGAGTACTTCGTACTATCCTTAGGCCAATGGATTGGCAGAATCAACGAAGAAAACCTTACAGATAATTTTACGAAAAATAGTCAACGAAAAAAGAACTGATTGGGATCAGAAATTAAGTAGTGCGTTATGGGCTTATCACACTTCCTATAAAACAGTCATCAAATCGACTCCATTCAGAATGGCTTTTGGGTTAGAAGTTGTAGTTCCATTAGAATTTCAGGTTCCGACATTACGAGTACAAGTCACTGAAAGGCTAGCCTCGTCACTTCTAACTCCAAGTTCATAGCCCATCGCTTCTAGCCCCATCATCCGTGATACATCCTAGTGCGCGCTTGGTATGTCCATGATAGAAATCTTATCTAATTGAGGTGGATGGGATCAATACAATGGAGGATATCTGCAAGTCGACATCTGAAGTAAGACAATTTTTAGGTGCATGTGTTTTTTACCACATTTTGGAACTCTAGAAGTTGGGAACGACGATGCGAGAAAATTAAGACACTAGAAATGAACAAGATAATGAAGACAAAGATGATGATCAAGCAGATAAGATGGGGCGAAATGAGAATACTAGATTGATGTGTCAATGACTGGTGTTAAATCCCTTGGAAGGGACCAAGGATGTTACAAGTATTTATACAATTTCCAAGATTGACTATCCAGTTTGCAACCATAGAGGCCACACAAATGTCCCACAATCCGAACTTCAGATCCTCCGAAACTTGATTTCTATCCAGAAATTGTTAGATGCACCTCCTTTAAATTCTTCAATATGTCTTCACAATCTACTATATGATATGACAAGAATTTCCAACATCCATCCGACCCAACTTCATCCTTCTTCTCTTCTAGACATCCTCCAAATGTGGTAAAAAAACACTTACACCTAAAAATTGTCTTACTTCCAATATCGAGTTGCAGATATCCTCCATTGCCTTGATCCCATTCACCTCGGCTGGATCAAGTCTCCGACTCTAGGGGCCATAGAACTGTCCCACAATCCGAACTTCAGATCTTAAAAAACTTGATTTTTCTCCAGAAATTGTCAGATACGCCTCCTTAAAATACTTCAATATGTCTTCAAAATCTTCTATATGATCTGAGTAGAATTTCCAACATCCATTCGACCCAACTTCTTCATCCTTCCCCTCTTCTAGACATCCTCCAAATGTGGTAAAAAACAAATGCACCTAAAAACCGTCTTACTTCCGATATCGACTTGCAGATATCCTTCATTGCATTGATCTCATCCACCTTGGCTAGATAAGGTTTCCGACCATTGGGGCCACACAAATGTCCCTGAATCCGAACTTCAAATCTTCCAAAACTTGATTTTTCTCTAGAAATTATGAGATGCACCTCCTCTAAATTCTTCAATATGTCTTCACAATCTACTATATAATATGAGACAAATTTCCAACATCAATCCGACCCACCTTCTTCACCTTCTCGTCTTCTAGAAATACTCCAAATGTGCTAAACAACACATGTTCCTAAAAATCTTCTTACTTCCAATGTCAACTTGCAGATATCCTCCATTGCATTCATCCCGTCTTCCTTGCCTAGATTAGGTTTCCGCCCCTAAGGGCCACATAAATGTCCCACAATCCGAACATTAGATCTTCTAAAACATGATTTCTATCCAGAAATTGTTAGATATGTCTCGACTCTCCTCTAAATTCATCAATACGCCTTCAAAATCTGTGATACAATCTGACACAAATTTCCAACATCCATCTGACCCAACTTCTTCATCCTTCTCCTCTTCTAGACCTCCTCTAAATATGTTAAAAAACACATGCTCCTTAAAATCGTCTTACATCTTATGTCGACTTGCAGATATCCTCCATTGCATTGATCCTATCCAGGTCGGCTAGATAAGGTTTCCGACACTAGGGGCCACACAAATGTCCCATAATCCGAACTTGAAATATTCCAAAACATGATTTTTCTCTAGAAATTGTCACAAGTGTCTCGACTCTCCTCTAAATTCATCAATATGTCTTCACAATTTGCTATATTATTGGAGAGGAATTTCAAACATCCATCCGACCCAACTTCTTCATCCTTCTCCTCTTCTAGACATCCTCCAAATGTGGTAAAAACCACATGCACCTAAAAATTGTCTTATTTCCAATGTCAACTTGCAGATATCCACCATTGCATTAATCCCATATTCCTTGGCTAGATTAGATTTCCACCTATAGGGGCCAAATAAATGTCCCACAATCCGAACTTTAGATCTTCTAAAACATAATTTCTCTCCAGAAATTTTCAGATGTGTCTCGACTCTCCTCTATATTCATCAATATCCCTTCAAAATCTGTGATATAATCTGACACGAATTTCCAACATCCATGCGACCCAACATCTTCATCCTTCTCCTCTTCTAGACATCCTCCAAATGTGGTAAAAAACACATGCACCTAAAAATTTTCTTACTTCCACTGTCGACTTGCAGATATCCTCCATTGCATTAATCCCATTTTCCTTGGCTGGATTAGGTTTCCTCCCCTAGGGGCCACAGAAATGTCCCACAATCCGAACTATGATCTAACACGAATTTCCAACATCCATCCGACCCAACTTCTTCATCCTTCTCCTCTTCTAGACATCCTCTAAATGGGGTAAAAAACACATGCCCCTTAAAATCGTCTTTCATCTAATGTCTACTTGTAGATATCCTCCATTGCATTGATCCTATCCAGGTTGGCTAGATTAGGTGTCCGACTCTAGGGGCCACACAAATGTCCCACAATCCGAACTTCAAATATTCCAAAACATGATTTTTCTCAAGAAATTGTTAGATGTGTCCAGACTCTCCTCTAAATTCATCAATATATCTTCACAATTTGCTCTACGATTGTAGAGGAATTTCACACATCCATCCGACCGAACTTCTTCATACTTCTCGTCTTCTAGACGTCCTCCAAATGTGGTAAAAAACACATGCACCTGAAAATTGTCTTACTTCCAATGTCGACTTGCAAATATCCTCCATTGCATTAATCCCATCTTCCTTGCCTAGATTTGGTTTCCGCACCTAGGGGCCACATAAATGTCCCACAATCCGAACTTTAGATCTTCTAAAACATGATTTCTCTCCAGAAATTTTCATATGTGTCTCGACTCTCCTCTACATTCATCAATATACCTTCAAAATCTATGATATTATCTGACACGAATTTCGAACATCCATCTGACGCAACTTCTTCATCCTTCACCTCTTCTACACTTTCTCTAAATATGGTAAAAAAACATGCTCCTTAAAATCGTCTTAACATATAATGTCGAGTTGCAGATATCCTCCATTGCATTGATCCCAACCCGGTTGGTTAGATTAGGTTTCCGACCCTAGGGGCCACACAAATGTCCCACAATCCGAACACGAAATATTCCAAAACATGATTTTCCTCAAGAAATTGTCAGATGTGTCTCGACTCTCCTCTAAATTCATCAATATGTCTTCACAATTTGCTATATGATTGAAGAGGAATTTCACACATCCATGCGACCCAACATCTTCATACTTCTCTTCTTCTAGACATCCTCCAAATGTGGTAAAAAACACATGCACTTAAAAATTATCTTACTTCAATGGTCGACTTGCAAATATCCTCCATTGCATTAATCCCATCTTCCTTGCCTAGATTAGGTTTCGGCCCCTAGGGGCGACATAAATGTCCCACAATCCAAACTTTAGATCATCTAAAACAAGATTTCTCTCCACAAATTTTCAGATCTGTCTCAACTCTCCTCTACATTCATCAATATACCTTCAAAATCTATGATATGATCTGACACGAATTTCGAACATCCATTCGACGCAACTTCTTCAACCTTCACCTCTTCTACACTTCCTCTGAATGTGGTAAACAACACATGCTCCTTAAAATCGTCTTAACATCTAATGTCGACTTGCAGATATCCTCCATTGCATTGATCCCATCCAGGTTTGCTAGACTAGGTTTCCGACGTTAGGGGCCACACAAATGTCCCACAATCCGAACTTCAAATATTCCGAAACATGATTTTTCTCTAGAAATTGTCAGATGTGTCTCAATTCGCCTCGAAATTCATCAATATGTCTTCACAATTTGCTATATGATTGGAGACGAATTTCACACCTCCATCAGACCCAACTTCTTCATCCTTCTCCTTTTCTAGGCATCCTCCACATGTGGTAAAAAACACATGCACCTAAAAATTGTCTTACTTCCAATGTCAACTAGCAGATATCCTCCATTGCATTAATCCCATCTTCCTTGCCTTGATTAGGTTTCCGCACCTAGGGGCCACATAAATACCCCACAATCCGAACTTTAGATATTCTAAAACATCATTTCTCACCAGAAATTTTCAAATGTGTCTCGACTGTCCTCTAAATTCATCATTATGTAATCACAATTTTGCTATATGATTGGAGGGGAATTTCATACTTCCATCCGACCGAACTTCGTCATCCTTCTCCTCTTCTAGACATCCTCCAAATGTGGTAAAAAACACATGCACCTAAAAATTGTCTTACTTCCAATGTCGACTTGTAGATATCCTCCATTGCATTAATCCCATCTTCCTTGCCTAGATTATGTGTTCGCCCCTAGGGGCCTCATAAATGTCCCACAATCTGAACTTTAGATCATCTAAAACATGAGTTCTTTTCAGAAATTTTCAGATGTGTCTCGACTCTCGTCTACATTCCTTAGTATCCCTTCAAAATCTGTGATATGATGTGACACGAATTTCCAACATCCATCCGACCCAACTTCTTCATCCTTCTCCTCTTCTAGACATCCTCCAAATGTGGTAAAAAACACATGCACCTAAAAAATTGTCTTACTTCTAATGTCGACTTGTAGATATCAACCATTGCATTAATCCCATCTTCCTTGGCTAGATTAGGTTTCCGCCCATAGGGGCCAAATAAATGTCCCACAATCCGAACTTTAGATCTTCTAAAACATGATTTCTCTCCAGAAATTTTCATATGTGTCTCGACTCTCCTCTACATTCATCAATATCCCTTCAAAATCTGTGATATAATCTTACACGAATTTCCAACATCCATGCGACCCAACATCTTCATCCTTCTCCTCTTCTAGACATCCTCCAAATGTGGTAAAAAACACATGCACCTAAAAATTTTCTTACTTCCAATGTTGACTTGCAGATATCCTCCATTGCATTAATCCCATCTTCCTTGGCTAGATTAGGTTTCCGCCCCTAGGGGCCACATAAATGTCCCACAACCCGAAATTGAGATATTCCAAAACATGATTTTTCTCTAAAAATTGTCAGATGTGTCTTGACTCTCCTCTAAATTCATGAATATGTCTTCACAATTTGCTATATGATTGGAGAGGAATTACACACATCCATCTGACCCAGCTTTCTCATCCCTCTCCTCTTCTAGACATCCTCTAAATGTGGTTAACAACACATGCACCTAACAATTGTCTTACTTCCACTATCGAATTGTAGATATCCTCCATTGCATTAAGCGCATCTTCCTTGCCTAGATTATGTGTCCGCCCCTAGGGGCCACATAAATGTCCCACAATTTGAACTTTAGATCTTCTAAAACATGATTTCTCTCCAAAAAAATTCAGATGTGTCTCGACTCTCCTCTACATTCCTCAATATGCCTTCAAAATCTCTGATATGATCTGAGAGGAATTTCCAACATCCATTCGACCCAACTTCTTCATCCATCTCCTCTTCTAGACATCCTCTAAATGTGGTAAAAAATAGATGCTCCTTAAAATCTTCTTACATTTGATGTCAAGTTGCAGATGTCCTCCATGGGATTGTTTCCATCCAGGTTGGCTAGATTAGGTTTCCGACGTTACGGGCCACACAAATGTCCCACAATCTGAACTTGAAATATTCCAAAAGATGATTTTTCTCTAGAAATTGTCACAAGTGTCTCGACTCTCCTCTAAATTCATCAATATGTCTTCACAATTTGCTATATGATTGGAGAGGAATTTCAGACATCCATCCGACCCAACTTCTTCATCCTTCTGCTCTTCTAGACATCCTGCAAATGTGGTAAAAAACACATGCACCTAAAAATTATCTTACTTCCAATGTCGACTTGTAGATATCCTCAATTGCATTAATCCCAGCTTCCTTGCCTAGATTATGTGTCCGCCCCTAGGGGCCACATAAATGTCCCACATCCGAACATTAGATCTTCTAAAACATGATTTCTCTCCAGAAATTTTCAGATGTGTCTCAACTCTCCTGTACATTCATCAATATGCCTTCAAAATCTATGATATGATCTGATACGAATATCCAACATCCATCCAACCCAACTTCTTCATCCTTCTCCTCTTCTAGACATCCTCTAAATATTCGAGAACATGGTTTTTCTCTAGAAATTGTCACAAGTGTCTCGACTCTCCTCTAAATTCATCAATATAACTTCATAATTTGCTATATGATTGCAGAGGAATTTCAGACATCCATCTGACCCAACTTCTTCATCCTTCTCCTCTTCTAGACATCTTCCAAATGTGGTAAAAAACACATGCACCTAAAAATTGTCTTACTTCCAATTCCGACTTGCAGATATCCCACATAAATATCCCATAATCCGAACTTTAGATATTCTAAAACACCATTTCTCTCCAGAAATTTTCAGATGTGTCTCCACTCTCCTATACAATCATCAATATGCCTTCAAAATCTATGATATAATATGACACTAATTTCCAACATCCATGCGACCCAACATCTTCATCCTTCTCCTTTTCTAGACATCCTCTAAATGTGGTAAAAAACACATGCTCCTTAAAATCGTCTTACATCTAATGTCAACTTGCAGATACCCTCCATTTTATTGATCCCATCCAGGTTGGCTAGATTAGGTTTCCGACCCTAGGGGCCACACAAATGTCCCACAATCCGAACTAGAAATATTCCAAAACATCATTTTTCTCTAAAAATTGTCAGATGTGTCTCGACTCTCCTCTAAATTTATCAATATGTCTTCACAATTTGCTTTATGATTTGAGAGGAATTTCAGACATCAATCCGACCCAACTTCTTCATCCTTCTGCTCTTCTAGACATCCTCCAAATGTGGCAAAAAACACATGCACCTAAAAAATTTCTTACTTCCAATGTTGACTTACAGATATCCTCCATTGCATTAATCCCATCTTCCTTGGCTAAATTACGTTTCCACCCCTAGGGGCCACATAAATGTCCCAAAATCCGAACTTTAGAACTTCTAAAACATGATTTCTCTCCATAAATTTTCAGATGCGTCTCGACTCTCCTCTACATTCATCAATATGCCTTCAAAATCTGTGATATGATCTGACACGAATTTCCAACATCTATCCGACCTAACTTCTTTATCCTTCTCCTCTTCTAGACATCGTCTAAATGTGGTAAAAAACAGATGCTCCTTTTAAATCGTCTTACATCTGATGTTGACTTGCAGATATCCTCCATTGGATTGATCCCATCCAGGTTGGCTAGATTAGGTTTCCGACGTTAGGGGCCACACAAATGTTCCACAATCCGAACTTGAAATATTCCAAAACATGATTTTTCTCTAGAAACTGTCACAAGTGTCTCGACTCTCCTTTAAATTCATCGATATGTGTTCACAATTTGTTATATGATTGGAGAGGAATTTCAGATATCGTGCATTGCATTAATCCCATCTTGCATGGCTAGATTAGGTTTCCGCCCCTAAGGGCCATATACCTTCCGCCCCATTTCAGCCCAAAACAATCACTATCCATAGCTTCTCTCCATTTCCTCCTAAAAACAAACAACAAGTATACCTTTATCGGCATCAAAATCGAGGCCAACCTAACAATGGTTTTTAGCCACCGCCGCTTCTGCCTCCGCCTCCACAGCCGCAACACCACGAGCCTTGGAGATATATGACGGAAAGAGAACAACAAATGCACTCATATCAGCATCGACATCAATATATAAATCAACGCCAACCCAACAATGATCTTCAGCCGCAGCCGCCACCGCCACTGCCACCATGCGACCAGCCCTACAAATTACAACAGCCTCTTCTGCCAAAGCCTCAACCCCCGCCGTTTCCTCAACCTCTCCAACATCAAGCTCCCTCTCGGACAACATACGAGACGGCGATTAATAACATAACCACCACCAATTATCACCTCCAACTACCACTTGAAGAGGACACACCACTCCACCATTCGCGAGATACCTGCCATCAGATTCACCATCAGCCCCAACACACCCCATTCAGCTTCATCGCTCCCCCCTTGTATCCCTCCCCCGAAGATCTTCAACCCCAAAACAATACTCATCCTTACCCTCCTACCCATACCCACTGTGTAAATCCTAACGCTCACCCTACCCCTAACTCTCCTTCTCTTTCGTTTTCTTTTTATACTCCCCCTAGTAATTCTAGAAATACCTTTCCTAACCCCCTCTCACAACTATCCACACACACTAAGCCCCCCTTGGTATAAAGAAACTACCCACAATCACAACATAAACCCTCCCCTATTTTCCCAAATACCCTTAGCCTTCCCCAACCCCTCATACACCTCTCTTAACCCCCACACCCCTAACCACTACACCCAATCAACCCATACCCAACATCCTCCCTATACCACCTCTACCAAACCATCCACAAGTTGTATCCACCCCTCAACTAGTCACCCTAAATCCCCTATGTATTCTTCTCACATCACACTTCCCACCACTCACAACCTCCACCGGCCATAAAACGTTTAGTACGGCGTGCTAAAAGATCAAACCGACGTTTTAGACACGCCGTACACCCAACTAAACGTGTGTGGTATTTTGTTAATGGTAACTCCACCCCCCTAGACTCTTCTAATTGGCTAGGTAACATGTCACATAGAATCCCCTTTAGACCACATACAAAAAAAACACGTAAAAAGAAACTTAGATATAAATTTTGGAAACCCCTTACAACACCCTTTAGTCCCCCTCATAGTAGTAAAATCCACAACCTTTCTACACATACCCTTAGCAAGTCAGAAATTAAACTCCTTAACCTAGGTCTTAAGTTTATACCTTCCTCCCCCCCCCCCCCCACTTCCACTTCTATTCTTCAAGAATTCCATAACCTTAGTAGATCCCTCAGACTTAGACATTTCTTTCAAGATGACGACTCCTCCGCCCCACACAATCCCTTTAAATTACCCAACCCCTCTTGGAACCCCCCTACACAATACCCACCGTTAGAGGACATACTTCATAAACACCTTAATCTCCTCACCATAAAACTCCATAATACAAACCTACCCACTAAACACATTCCACTACACCTACTACAAGCCTTAAAAAGCCTTAAAAGTAATAAACACATTATCATCCTCCTCGCAGACAAAAATGTAGGTGTTTGTGTCTTAAACAAACAAACATACCTAGATAAATCCCTAGCTCACTTATCTGATACATCCACTTACAAACCCGTAGATACCTTCCCCTTAGAAGAACTCCTACATAGATTAAAAACCTTAATGAATCAACACCTAGGAACCCTCTCCCTCATAGAAATAAAATTCATCTTACACAAACCATCCAATGAATACTGAGTCCCCACCATGTACTTCCTACCCAAAGTACACAAAGAACCCACTGGCTATAGGCCTATCTGTTCTTACAACAGTTCGTTATTTGAACAAACTTCTAAGTGGCTACACCACCAACTCCTCCCCATACTCCTACAACAAAAACAATACCTTAGAGACTCATTTTCCTTAGTACAATCCCTAAAAAACCTTACGACACCACCCAATAGCTTCATCTTTTCGTTTGACGTAGAATCCCTCTACTCGAGTATTTGTTGAGCGGCAAGCTCAACCGGAGCCAGATCGGCTGAATAAGCGAGATGAATCGGTATGCCGGTGAGCAACCGAGCCAATAAGTAGTAAGGACCGGTGAGCTGGGGAGCCAGTATGCCGGATCCAATCCGTAACCAGGAAGCCTAGTATAGGTTAGACTACTAGGCAATTATAGTCTCATAGTTAGTGTCAGATGCTCGTCTGAGCATTGAAGTACACCGTACTTTTAACAGTCCCGTGTGGACTTGTATAAATAGCGCTGATGAGCACGTTGTAGATACAGAGCACAGAGTATTCATATAATTTTGAAAAATAGAGTGTTTTGCTCTCTCTCTCTCTCTCTCTCTCTCTCTCTCCCGTGTACTCTCTCTCTCTCTTTGTGTATTGTTCTTTCTAACGTTGCTGCAGACATCTACGCTTGTGAAGGAAACCCTAATAGATTGGAAAACAGACACAAAAGGAGAAATGGACAGAGGTATGGCTACGTCACTCCCTGTGGAGAAGCTTGACAGAACCAACTACGCATCTTGGTCATACAAGATGCACCAGTACCTGCTTCGGCATGGCTACTGGAGTTATGTCGACGGAGTGAACGACTCAGCACCAGAGACGACACACAAGGACTTCCCAGTGTGGGAACAGGCGGCAAGCAGGGTGATGTACTGCTTCGCGTCCAATGTCGGTGACCAGCTGCTCAGCCATATCCGTGACGCCAAGACACCGAAGGATGCTTGGGGAAACTTGAAAAAGGTCTTCGCCGCAAGCACCACTGCCCGGAAGCTGCAACTCAGACAGGAGTTGAGCAATGTTTGACAGAAGAACATGTCGGTGGCAGATTACACAAACCGGATCAAAGGGATCTGTGACTCGCTTGCCTCTATTAACGCCACCGTAGAGGAAGACGAGATGGTGCAGGTCTGTCTTGGAGGCATGGCGTCCAAGTTCAGAGCTTTCCGGACTGCGGTTTGTACAAGGGAGAATACGCCCTCATTTTTCGACTTACAGTCGATGCTCCTGGTAGAGGAGAACCATGCCGATGCATCTACCAGTGCATCCCCAGACAGCCGGATGTTGGACACGGGAGCAGATCAGTCCCACGGGCGTGGTGGACGAGGCAGGTCGGCACACAATGCAGGCGGCCGGCAAGAGCAGGAACGAAGGCACAGTGAGCGTGTCGTCAGCAGTTCCGAGACTTCCACAAGCAGAGGGAGTCAAGGTGGTGCCGGAGGCCGGCAAGACAAATCCACTACGGAATGCTAGTATTGTGGCAAAAAGGGCCACATGGAAAGCGAGTGTTGGAGAAAGCGTGCCGATTCAAACAAATCCAGATCCGGCAAGACCGGTAAGGAAGGCCGGCAAAGCTCGCACTACGCAAACGGATCGGGAGGATCCAAGAACGGTAAGGGGCCAGCCTTGGTGATGAAGCACAAGGCAAACTCAATGAAGAAGACCACTTCCAAATCGGAGGAAGTGTGGTACGTTGACTCTAGCGCATCGAACCACATGACGAGCCACGGGGAGTGGTTCTCCTTTTTGGAGAAGCCGGATCAACCGAGAGTTGTCGAAACCGGAGACGACACTCCCCACCCGATCGTGCACATCGGAGAAGTCCCTTTGAGCCACGTCGGACAGAGGGGGAAGCTGATGAATGTATTACATGTTCCGACGATCACGAAGAACCTGGTGTCGGTCGGACAGATCGTCGACCAGGGGATGCAGGTGCGGTTTACACACCTCGTGTCAAGATTCGAACTCTTGACATGACCATGTTATAATCTAGTATTATGAGTTAACCAAGATATCTAGTACTAGTTATGTATGTAATTGGTCCTTATTATTTTGCTAGCATCATCTGCATAGTGTCAAGAGTTGGTTGAATAAAGCCCTTCTCGAGGTTCTCATCGAGATACATACGAAGGGCCTTCAACTCTGGTGCAGACAACGCATATAGAGGACCAAAGGGTGGACACGCACCTTCTTGAAGATCAATCGGACAATCGTAGAGCCGGTGTTCAGGCAACCGATCAGCATTACATTTTTAAATATGTCGGAGAAGTGTTGGTATTTTTCGGGAATAACATGGAGTGTGTTAGAAATGGCGCCACAAACAAACCCATCCTGGATGGATGATGGGGTAGTTAATTCGGAGTCGACCGTCTCCGAAGGATAGGAAACTGAATTTACCTTCATACTTTTGCACGAGCATCTTGGCTTGCTAAATGTGATCGAGCAGTTGCACCAATCCACTATTGGATTGTGCGCCTCCAACCACGTTAGTCCTAAGATGATCGGATGTCGAGGAGATGCGATGAGGTAAAAGGTGAGCTCCTCTTGGTGTGAGCCCACCCGAAGCCCTAATGGGATTGTAACTTGAGTAATTGCACCTGACGAGAGGACGCACCCGTCGATGGCTTCAACTGGAATGGGTTTTGAGAGGCCAACGACAGGTACGCCATGTGCTTGGGCAAATGCGACGTCGATGAAGCAAGAAGATGCCCCAGAATCAAGTAAAGCAACAGACTGAATGGAACTAGAGTTAAACGAAAGCCATACCTCCAATGTGAAATTGCCTAATGGTCCGGCAATGGAACCAAGAGAATGTGGGCGACGGGAGATGTCCAGTTGCATGGCTCCTACTGCAACCGAACGATGTCGTTTTCCGGATGTTGGGGTCCATTAGCTCGATGGAATTGTGGGCGAGTACTCCTAGGACAATGGCGAACGACATGACCGGAGGCGCCACAATACATGCACAAGCCATTAGCCCGCCGAAATTGTCGTTCAGCATCAGTCAATGGCCGAAATCGGGCTTGATCAATTTCCATGGGGACAGGAGCATCTGCCGAAGTAGGCGAGTGTGAGGATGCTTGGGGTTGTATGACCGGGGCGTGGCGTGGAAGTGAATGAGGTGGAACCCAAGTCCGGCGCTCTTCTTGGCGAAATTCGAAAACACGATTGTCACAATGGACTGCTTGTGAAATCGCTTGGGATAACGAGGTGGGCTCCGGAAAGTTTAAGAGAAGATTCTTGACATTGCTTCGAAGACCGCGCCGAAAGTGATCAGCTAAAGCTTGATCATCCCAATTGACGTCGCATGCTAGTTGTCGAAATTCGGAAGCATAGACCGAAGTTGCACATGAACCTTGTTCGAGTGCATAAATCTTGTTAAGAGTTGTACGTCGTCGGTCCATCTCTCCAAATGTGGCCTCTAACTCGGCGAGGAAGGCGGGAAAGTCCTCCAATAAAGATGATGACGTTTCTACCAATGGTGCAAACCAAGCTTGGGCCGGACCGGAGAGAAGGGTGCCCACAAGGCCGACTTGTCGAAGACCATCTCCATAACATTGAGGTTGTAGCCGAATGATAAGTCGAACTTGGTTGATGAACCCTCGGAAACGCGACCTCGTTCCATCAGATTTTTCTGGGAGGCTAACCTTAGGCTCAAGAAACTGTGACGAAGCTAGGCTAGATGTTGGTAGAAGATCGGGCTCTAGGCTAGGTTGTTGTGGGAGACTAGGGTTCGGGGGTTGTGAGGATAGGGAGGTACCAACTTGAAGTTCTTGTAAAGAATTTCGAAGAGCTTCATTTTCAAGTTGTAGTTGTCGTAAGGCTACCATTATTTGGCCTAACTCACTAGTTGAGTCGGACATAGCTATGGCTTATGAGAGGGAGAGCTATGAGGATGGGAAGGTGAACAAACTGTCACGGATCATAAACTCAAGAGACAAGGAAGAAGATAACCAAATGGACAAGAAAGAAGATAGCCAAGGAAGAAGATAACCAAAAGACTCCATAACTGGTGTTGTTCACCTTGAATTCCTTCAAGGTGAACTCCTCTATTTATACTACATGGCATGCATACTTGTTGCACGCATGTGAATCTACAATAGAGCATGTAGGTATGCATGCATGTGCCAAGTGTAAATACTACAAGGGAGCAACTATGTGTCATGGTGTCGTAGTGTATTCCGCACACTACGTGAAAACCATAAAATAATATATCCGATTTTAGATACATATAAATAAATAAATAATATATCAAAAGAATTTATCACGTGCATAGGGCAAGATTCAAACCCTGCACCTCCACGTAGATAAACCCCAACTTTACCATTTTAATAACTTATCTTTAATGTTATACATATAGATTTAATACGTATAAGACCTTTATTTACACATACCTCTATTAAAAGGTAAAAATCATGTATTCTTTAGAGTGTGAATATTTTATTTACATTAAAAGTGACTCATGCACATCTAGCGTGCATGAGCCCTATATTTAGGAAATGACAAAGCATCACATGCACATTTAGTGTGCATGGACACTTTAGGTGAAAAAGCATGAAGCCATGCTTAGCCTCTTCCATCTTTATATAAGGAGGAGAGAAATATGTATAAGGTTGTTGATTAAGATACAAGGATTGATTAATCTAATATATTCGTGGGATTCACGAATTTTGCCATCAAAATTACTCTTATAATCTAAATATTGTTTTAATTACACAAAACTCGTGGGATTCACGAGATTGTTATCTTACTTCTCTTTCCACTATTCATAACTAGCCTTAATTTGTATTCCTCTTCCTCCTAGTCAAAAAACCTCGGCGGTTCCCACCCGACTCACGTAACGATCCGGAGCCGAAAGGTACGACACAGTTGGTGAACCCGACGTGAAGACGGGTGGCAAGGAGATGGAAAATCAACCGGAGGCTAGCAACATGATGATGATGTTCGAGCGCATGCTACAAGAACAACGCGCGATGTCGGAGATAGCGGCATCAGTGGAGTGGCTCGTGCAACGAAACGGGCAATTCAACAGGAAAGACATGTCGCGGTATCTTCGGGACTACAAGGCGGAGATGCTACGGTGCGGAATATCGGAAGGACTGCAAGTGACGTCCTTCAACCGGGTGGCGACCGACGGGCTTCAAGCAAGCATCCATGGGCTACGACAGCAAAATCCGACATGGGAAGCGTTTGAAGTAGAGCTAAAGAGGACGTTCGCCATCGAGGATTCCTCCAAGGCGATGCGAAGGGGATTCGAAGATTGGGTGGAGACGCCGGACAAGGGATTGAAGGTCATTGATGTGTTTTCGGCATTCGAAAGCCGGTTCGGGAGGTTGTCCGCGAGAGATCAACCTATCCTCGTACCGGACAAGGTATCATGTTCTTGCGAGCCGTGGACATCCGGGACCGGAAAGATCTCGGAGTGCTCTTGGAGGACACGACCATGGAGAGTGGCCTCACCGAAACATGGGAAAGCATGCGGGATATCGTCGCGCGATACACGAAGAGGGGGCAATGGCTTGCCAACGAGGAAAAGAGGGTTTCGGAACCGATTCCGAAACCGAGAACCGGATTGGAAGACCACCAACCGAGGGCTCGGGAG
This sequence comes from Azolla caroliniana, assembly GCF_043228905.1. Taxonomy (NCBI): domain Eukaryota; kingdom Viridiplantae; phylum Streptophyta; class Polypodiopsida; order Salviniales; family Salviniaceae; genus Azolla; species Azolla caroliniana. The sequence continues at coordinate 4,959,357 of NW_028230448.1, read as the reverse complement.
ACTACAATCGAGAAGGGGATTGATGCATCTACGGTGGAGCAACTATTGAAGGAGATGGAGAATCTGAAGATCGCGATGGTGAAGAAGTTGGATGATCGCCCCACAAGCTCCAAGTATACGGACCGACGGTGCATATGGTGCGATAGCCCGAACACGATCGGAGGGATTGCGACGAGCATAAGGAGGCACTACGGTGGGATCTCATCTACTACGAGGGAAACCGGATTCATTTGATGGACTCTCGGAAGCCACTCCGACCGAACTTCTGGAAAGGCGGCATGAAGAAGGTGCTCGAGGAGGAATTGGCAGTAAGAAGCAACTATGCGACAACCGCGGGAATATGTGTCGGGGAGTCATTGAGAGCAAAGACGTCTTTTTGGCTGGAAGTTCTAGAAAACACCGAGAAAACCGAGTCCAACGAGATCCGAAGCACCGCGGAAGGCGTCCGGGAAGCTACGGGATGGGAGTGCCCTGTCGACAAGAATAGCGTATACGCCCTATGTCAATTGCATAAGGTGTATGTGGACGAGAAACGACGACGCACAGAGGATGCGGCCGGGCCATCGAAGATACCGGAAAGCTGGAACTCCGGAGGTAAGGGAAAAGAAAAGGTGACTCTGGCATTCAAGCTCGCCTCGGACATAGAACAACAAACCGACTTGAAAAGAGTGTTCGAGGAAAGAATCTTGGATAGCCGGGTAGATTTCTCGCTTCGGGAGCTACTCAGAATAGCAAAGAAGGAGTTCCACGATCTTCTCGTGGATCTCGTGAAGCGAAAAAGAAAAAGTACGGAGGAAAATGCTCCAAGGGTGAATGCGAACACCGTTTTAATGAACGACGCCGAAGTGGAGGACGAAATTCCGAACTCCCACTATACAAGGCCACATTGGGCACGCGCGACTACGGAGACTCCGGTCCGAATCGGCAACATCAAAGAACCCGTACTAGCATTGATTGATCACGGATCGGAGATCAACTTGATGTCCAAGGAGTTCTACCGGAAGGGGAAGTGGCCTATTAACACCAACCATGGATGGAAGATTCGGGCGGCCACCAAAGCAACGGAAGATCTATTTGCGGCTTGTCCGGATGTGACGGTGAAGATCGGGGATGTCGAGATCGACCAAAATTTCTTCGTGCAAGATGAGGTATCACATTCCGTCATCCTTGGCCAACCCTTTATCACGGCATCACGGATGGAGACGAAGGTGCTCGATAGCGGTGCGGCTTTTGCACAAATTCGGAGCCAAAACGGTGGGAAATCCGTCCAATTCCTAATGGTGCCGGCAAATCACGAAAGGAACAAGAGGGAACTCTTGTCCCAAGTGAGAATGGATTTTTAAAGCGGACTGTTGCGGAGTGGGGAAGTGATAGTCCGAGAAGCCCTGATACCCCACACAGGAAGAAAACTCTTGGAGCAAAACATGTATGAATCGGTCCGGATGGGGCATCTACGTACACGACCGTAACCGGAGGATTGAAGAAAGGATACCAACAAGTCGAGGATAAGTTGCGGTCGGCATCAATAATAAAAGAAGATGAAAAAATCGTGGGGATAGTCAAAGAAGTGTTCTATGGGAGCACGCTACAACGACTTGAAGAGCTTGCGGAAGATAAAAGCCAAGGGAACCGGGTAGTCCCGGTGGAATCGGTCCAGATGTACGAGATCATTGCGAAAATGGAGCCGGATACGCTCCGCAAAGAAGAAGCAATGGTAAGTATGAAATACAAGACCGTGGAGAAGAAGGTGAAACCGGCCGCGGGACCACTACCTGCCGATAGCGAACAAAAGAGGAAAGAAGTCTCGGGAGATCTGACACTTCGGAAGTCCGTGGATATCGGACATGCCTTCACGGATGAGACCCGGAAGAAACTTCGGATCGGTGGAGGTGGGTTCCTATTACAAAAAGAAGAAGAACGGTTTCGCGAGATGTTGGAGCAACACGGCAAAGCGTTTGCATTTACATCAAGGGAGATAGGGTGCGTCGATCCGAGAATGGTGGAGCCGATGGTGATCTTCACGATTGACCATGTACCGTGGAACCTGAAGCCGATTCCGGTGCCGCGAGCGCATATTCCGAAACTCATTGACTTGCTTAAGGAGAAGGTGGCGATGGGGATTCTAGAGCCATCAACTGCTCCGTACTCAAATCGATGGTTTACGGTTCCGAAGAAGAATGGGTCACTCCGATTCATCCAAGACTTGCAACCGGTGAATAAGGTCACGATCTGGAACTTGGGAATCGGTCCGATAGTGGACGAATTTGCGGAAGCTTTTGCCGGTCGTGCGATATACTCCATCGGAGACCTATACTCGGGGTATGACCAATTCCAACTAGCCGTGGAGAGCCAAGACATCACAACCATGCGAACACCGATAGGATTAGTCCGAATGTGCACACTACCACAAGGAGCGACAAACTCGGTTGCTCATATGATGAACGCGATGAACAAGGTGCTTCGAGACTGCATTCCGGAGATAACGATGCCGTTCCTCGATGACATTCCGATGAAAGGATGCGCGGTAGAAGAAAAAGATGAGACTATGGATGATCGGGGATGTCGAAAGTGACGGGAACCCAACGTTCCTTATGCGCAACACTCGGCCACAACCGAGCTTAGAATGATACACAGAAAACGGGAAATAAAACGCGACACAAAGAAGGAGAGAATACACAGGAGGTTTACGTGGAAAACCCCAAACTAGGGGAAAAACCACGGCAGCCCACAGGCTGCAAACTGTCACTATGTAGGAATATACAACAGTGAGTTCACTGAGGCACCGACCTCGTGCTCACAAATCTTCGCAACAGGCGGCGGTTACAACAGAGGCAACGACCTCTTTCTTTCTCTCTCTCTCTCTCTCTGTACAGTTACGCACACTACTCTCGTGCAAAACAGAAAATGACAACAACAACTAAAAGTTTGCCCTAAGTCATATTTATACTAATATGACTTTTCGGCTATTTACAAATATAGCCTCGATGGGCTCTCAGAAACATATTTACGAATATGTCTCTTCCTCCGGTTCATACCGGGCCTGCACCATCCGGCTCTCCGTAGCCGGGTACTCCTCATCCGGTTCACACCGGGCCTGCACCATCCGGCTCTCCGTAGCCGAGTACTCCTCATCCGGTCTTCACCGGGTCTGTACCATTCGGCTCTCCGTAGCCGGGTACTCCTCATCCGGTCTTCACCGGGTCTGTATCATCCAGCTCTCCGTAGCCGGGTCCACCTCATACGGATTCGGCCTCGGCCGAGTTTGTTCGTCGGCACTGTTCTTCTCCCTTCCCATCCGGAGGAACCTGTCTCCCAACAAACTCCCCCTTCACTCCGGCATGGGGTGTCTTACCAGTCCGATCCTCTTCCGGCATGCGTCCAGCTTGTCGGGTGTCAGCACTTTGGTCAGCATATCTGACCCGTTCTCGGCCGTGTGGATCTTCGTCACTACGAACTCCTGGTCATCTACTCTTTCCCGGATCCAGTGATACCTCTGCTGGATATGCTTCGTCCGGGAATGGTAGGCCGCATTCTTAGCAAGGTGGATGGCACTTTGACTGTGGCAGTAGAGTCGGTATTCCTCTTGCCGGATACCGAGCTCTCTGATGAAGTCCTTCATCCATAAAATTTCCTTGCCGACTTCCACAGCTGCCATGTACTCCGCCTCTGTGGTTGACAATGCAACCGTCTTCTGCAGCCTTGGCTGCCACGAAACAGCTCCCCCTGCATATGTCATTACATACCCAAATGTAGACCGGCTGGTATCCACATCAGCCGACATGTCCGAATCGGTAAAACCGTCTAGTTGAGGTTTTCCGAAGCCGAATAGGAGACACATATTTGAAGTACCCTTCAAATACCGGAGTATCCATTTGATCGCGTTCCAGTGCTCCTTGCCTGGATTACTCATCAACCGGCTCACCACTCCGACTGCGTATCCTATATCTGGTCGGGTACACACCATTGCGTACATCAAGCTCCCGACGGCAGAGGCATATGGAATCTTCATCATATCTGCCTTCTCTGCTTTCATCTTCGGGCTCTGCTTACCGGATAGCTTGCAGTTTGCCGGAAGTGTTGATCCGACCGGTTTCACTTCTGACATGTTGAACCGGTGAAGCACCTTTGTCACGTACTTCTCCTGTGACAGCCATAATTGCTTCTTTGACCGGTCCCGAATGATATGCATCCAACATCTGTCTTGCCGGACCCAAGTCTTTCATTGAGAAGGTCCGGTTTAGAGCCTTCTTCAACATCCATATTTTGACTTGGTCCCATCCGATGATCAACATGTCATCCACGTACAGAAGGAGTATCAGGAAGTCGCCTCCTTCGAACTTCTTCACAAACACGCAGTGATCGGCCTGCGTCTTGTGGTACCCTTGATCGGTCATGAAGGAGTCGAACTTCCGGTACCATTGTCGGGGAGCCTGCTTCAGTCCGTACAGGCTCTTCTTCAACCGGCATACCAGGTGCTCCTTCCCTTTCTCCAGGAATCCTTCCGGTTGCTGCATGTAGATCTCCTCTTCGAGGTCGCCATGAAGGAATGTCGTCTTCACGTCTAGCTGCTCTACCTCAAGGTCCATGCTTGCTGCTATACTCAGCATCGTCCGGATGGAGGTCATCTTTACTACCGGGGCACATATCTCGTCGAAGTCTACACCCTTCTTCTGCTGGAACCCCTTCACCACGATCCTGGCTTTGTATCTCGGGGGGTTGTCGGCATCTCCTGGTTTCAACTTGTTCACCCACTTGTTTCGGAGTGCCCGCTTTCCTTTCGGCAGCTCCACCAATTTGTACGTATGGTTCTCATGCAGGGAATCCATCTCGTCCTGCATGGCACTTAACCATTTTCGGTTGTGGGTGTCATCCTCCGCTTCTTTGAAGCTTTCCGGCTCCCCCTCATCAATCAGCAGAACATGCTCTGCATCCGGAAATCTCCGGGGGGCCCTTCTCTCTCTGAGAGGATATCTCCGTCTTTGGGCTTCGGTAGCCGGCTCCTCCATCTGCTCTCCATCCAAATCCGATTCGGGGTCTTGGCCGGTTCCGGTCTCTGCTTCCTCTACCTCTTCTTCTGCCGGTTCGGTATCCTCACCGTAACCGGCTGGTTCCTCGAGTGCTAACCGGTCTCTTGCCGGTTGGGTCTGCTCATCGTAGAGTCTATCCTTACCGGTCGACTCGGAGTTCATTATCTTCTTCTCCGACTCCTAGTCGGAGAGCGTCTTGTTCTCCATGAAGATAATATCTCGACTCCGGAATACCTTCTTGTCGACCGGGTCCCACACTCGGTAGCCGAACTCATCGTCACCGTAACCGAGGAATATGCATGGCCGGGTCTTTGGATCTAACTTTCCTCTCCGGTCCTTTGCTACATGCACGTACGCGAGACACCCGAACACCTTCAGATGCCGGTAGGACACTTCCTTACCGGTCCATACTCTCTGTGGCGTGTCTCCGTCCAAGGGTACTGAGGGTGATCTATTTATCACGTATGTCGCCGTCGACAGTGCCTCAGCCCAAAACTTCTTGGGTAGTTTTGCATGCGCTAGCATACTCCGGACCCTCTCCATTATGGTCCGGTTCATCCTCTCGGCCAGTCCGTTTAGTTCCGGCGTCTTCGGCACGGTAAATTCGAGCCGGATTCCCTTTGAGCGGCAGTACTCCTCGAACTGCCCCCGGTATTCTCCTCCGTTGTCTGCTCGAACCGCCTTCAGCTTCCGGCCGGTTTCTCTTTCCACTCTCGCGTGGAGCTCTTTCAAGACGGATAACACCTGATCCTTTGTCTTCAACGGTGTGGCCCACAGCTTCCGGCTATGGTCATCTATGAACGTCACGAAGTACTGCGCTCCAGCATGTGACTTCGTGTCTACTTGACACACATCCGTATGCACCAACTCCAGTGGTGCATTACGTCTCATTGGTGGCCTTGGTCGGAAGGAGGTCTGGTTCTGCTTACCGGCCAGACAATCAGTGCACTTCTCTAAGTGCACGTTCTTCACTGGAATGAGGTTGTCGTCTGCAAGCCTCTTCATCCCCTTCTCGCTCATATGACACAGCCTCTTGTGCCACAGCTCACCGGCAGTGTCGGATTCCACGTTCACTTCTTCCGGACATAACCGGGCATTTATCAGGTACAACGTGTTGACCTTCCGGGCCCGAGCCACAATCAGGCTCCCTTTGTTGAACTTCATGTCACCGTTCCGGATGCTACCCGTGTAGCCTTCATCATCTAGCCGACCGGCTGATATCAGGTTCAGACGAACTTCCGGAACGTGTCGAACATCCTTCAGCAGCAACTTGCATCCGGTTGGTGTTGTCAGCCACACGTCTCCTATGCCGACAATTCGGCATGTTCCTTCATTCCCCATCCGGACACAGTCGTGATCACCGGCTGAATAGGATGAGAAGCATTTCCGGTCCGGGGTAAGGTGGAACGATGCTCCGGAGTCTACCACCCAGGTCATCTCGTCGCCGGCAAGGTTTATTTCACTCTCCTCGGTGATGAGCATCAACTCTTCTTCACTTGCCACAATAGCCGTCGTTCCCTTCCGATCCGGCCCCCTCCGGTCTTTACCGTTCCGGTCTTTACCATTCCAGTCTTTACCGTTCCGTTCCGGGGTTTGCTTCGAATCGGTACCGTCGGTTTCCTTGTCTCTAGGGAAATGCCGACAGTTCCTTTGGAAGTGACCCGGCTTGCCGCAATAGAAGCAAGTGGGCCTCCCCCTTGACTTTGACCGTGTCCCCGACTTCTCCCGGTTCTGGGGACTACGGTTTCTATGTCTTCCGCGTTCCGATTCGGTAAGGAGCACTTTGGAGTCGGAGCTCGTATCTTTATCCTTCCGACGCGCCTCCTCATCTAGCAAGCTCGACTTTACTCTTGCTAGGGATAATTGTTTTCCTTCCGGCCCGGCGTTGCCCAAAGTGACAACCAACGTCTCCCAACTATCCGGGAGGGAACCGAGCAGGAGTAGCGCTAGTACCTCATCGGCAAGAGGTACTTCCAATGACGTTGCCTGGTGTATTAGCCCCTGGAAGGCATTCATATGCTCCGCCATGCTGGAGCCATCTTGGTACCGGAGTCTTACTAGCTTCCGGAATACCGAAACCTGATTAACAGCATTTTTGTTTTGAAACATTATGCCGATCTTCTCCCAGAGCTCATGAGCCTTGCTCTCTTCATTGAAGTTGTTGTACAGGCTCATGTCGATGAAGCACCGTATGTACGCCGTTGTCTTCATGTGCATCACCTCCCATATCGCGGTGTCGATTTTGTCCGGTCTCTTGTCCCCGAACTGAACCGGCAGCCAGAGGTCTTTAACCACGAGCATGTCCCTAATCTTCGACTTCCACACTGAATAGTTGGAGCCGGTGAGCTTGAACATGCCGCCAAACGATTCGTCCATTTTCTGTGTCATTTCGCTCTGATACCACTTGATAGGAACCCAACGTTCCTTATGCGCAACGCTTGGCCACAACCGAGCTTAGAATGATACACAGAAAACGGGAAATAAAACGTGACACAAAGAAGGAGAGAATACACAGGAGGTTTACATGGAAAACCCCAAACTAGGGGAAAAACCACGGCAACCCACAGGCTGCAAACTGTCACTATGTAGGAATATACAACAGTGAGTTCACTGAGGCACCGACCTCGTGCTCACAAATCTTCGCAACAGGCGGCGGTTACAACAGAGGCAACGACCTCTTTCTTTCTCTCTCTCTCTCTCTCTCTGTACAGTTACGCACACTACTCTCGTGCAAAACAGAAAATGACAACAACAACTAAAAGTTTGCCCTAAGTCATATTTATACTAATATGACTTTTCGGCTATTTACAAATATAGCCTCGATGGGCTCTCAGAAACATATTTACGAATATGTCTCTTCCTCCGGTTCATACCGGGCCTACACCATCCGGCTCTCCGTAGCCGGGTACTCCTCATCCGGTTCACACCGGGCCTACACCATCCGGCTCTCCGTAGCCGGGTACTCCTCATCCGGTTCACACCGGGCCTGCACCATCCGGCTCTCCGTAGCCGGGTACTCCTCATCCGGTTCACACCGGGCCTGCACCATCCGGCTCTCCGTAGCCGGGTACTCCTCATCCGGTCTTCACCGGGTCTGTACCATCCGGCTCTCCGTAGCCGGGTACTCCTCATCCGGTCTTCATCGGGTCTGTATCATCCGGCTCTCCGTAGCCGGGTCCACCTCATACGGATTCGGCCTCGGCCGAGTTTGTTCGTCGGCACTATTCTTCTCCCTTCCAATCCGGAGGAACCTGTCTCCCAACAGAAAGTTCGTCGTCGACCATATTCATGATTGTGAGAAAGTGTTGCGAAAGCTAGAAGATGTGCACCTAACACTTTCCGGGGAGAAATCGGCATTCGGGCAAGAAGAAATATTGGTGGTCGGACATCTATGTGGGCCCTACGGCCGAAGACCATCACCAACAAAGATCGATGCGATTCAAGCTATGGAGGAAGTATGCGAGTCAACATCCGAAGTCCGAAGGTTTCTCGGTGTATGTGCATTCTATCACATCTAGATTCCACACTATGCACATATAGCGGACCCGCTCTACCACTTGTTGCGGAAAGGTAAGAAATTCGAATGGAAACCGGAACACACCAAAGCCATGAAGAAATTGAAGAAGACACTTCGGAGGGCGGAAGCACTTAAGAAGCCGAGCTACGACCGACTGATCATAGTAATGGTTGATACAAGTCCAACCGGTATTGGGTGGGTCATCAATCAAGCCGACTCGGATGGTTCGCTGTCTCCGATCCAATTCGGAGCAAAGGTTCTCAACGAAAGGCAATGTGGCTATGCACAAGTCAAAAGAGAACTGTGGAGAGTCGTGTCGGCGATAAAATCGAATCGGGATTATTTGATCGGAGCCGAAGTGGTGATCGAGACAGATTGTCTTCCGATACTCGGGATGATGCGGTGTTGTACGATACCGGATGTAGCTATGCTAAGGTGGGTTGCATATGTCAAGTCGCTTAATCCGGAGGTTCGACACATCTCGGGGAAGGACAACGCGGTAGCGGATATGTTATCAAGGGCTTGGTTCGGAGATGACATAACCGAATCGGATAATGAAGAAGTTTCCGAAGACTACTTCGCGTCGGAGCACATATGCCGAGTGAACGTAATCCAAGAATTCCGGGAAGAAGAATACGAGGGAGAAAGCTTGATGATCGGAAAGATGTTACAAGAGGCCGAGGATTCAACAAACGATAAAGGAAGAAGAGCCGAGATCCGAAGGAAGAAGAGGCAAGTCCAAAAGTTCTTCTTGGCAAACGGATTAATATGGAGGGCGCCGAAAAGACCGGATGGTATACCACTTCGAGTAGTCGGGACAAAAGAGCAACGAAACCGGATAATGTCCGAGTTTCACGAATCTGATTGGGCTGGACACCGGGGAACATGGGCAACATTTGTGAAGATCAAGCAAAAATATTGGTGGAAGAAAATGTACAAAGATGTCACGGAGTTCACGGAAAGTTGCGAGAAATGTCAAGTCTACTCCGGGGTTCGACATCGAGATAAGTTACATCCGACATTCTCACCGACAATCAACTTCAAGTGGATGGTCGACATAGTGGCCATGCCAACCGGGATCGGACAAAAGAAATACTTGGTATTAGCTCGGGAAGATCTCACGAATCAAGTAGAAGGTCGAGCGCTTCAGAGGAAAACGTGTTCCGCGGTATGCCAATTTCTTTTGGAGGAAGTATTTTGCAGGTACGGGTGCATAGGACAAGTGATTGCGGACCAGGAGAACTCGACTCGAACAAAGCTAGGGGATTCTTCGCCAAACACGGAGTTCGGTTAACGCTGACAACGGCATACAATCCGGAGGCCAACGGGAAAATCGAACGAGGACATAGTCTGATCGTGAAAGCACTTGCGAAGGCATGCGATGGAAAGGTGAAGGACTGGCCGCAGATGCTTTCGTATGCACTATGGGCGGATCGGACGACGCATAGCTCCGTAACCGGTTACATGCCGGCAGAACTCATGACCGGACAAGCACCAATAATGCCGACGGAAACCGCGATCGCAACATGGACAGTGCTACCGTGGAAGGAAGAGATGAGCCGGGAAGAACTACTAGCGGTCCGGATACGACAACTAGAGGGAAGACCGGCAGACATAGCGGAAGCAATACGCCGACAACAAGAAGCATGGTTCCGGAACAAAAGCCGATTCGACACAAAGCATCGACTACGACCGAGGAGGATTGAAGAAGGAGATTGGGTGATCGTCTATGACAGTAGTTTGGACCATCAACATACAACGATGCGGAAATTCGCGAAAAGGTGGTTCGGGCCATACGAGGTTCGGAAAGTCTTCGACAACGGAACTTACCGACTGTCCGAGTTGGATGGAACAATACTACGAGTGCCTATAGCCGGGAAGCGGGTGAAGATTTTCAAGAAGCGGACCGACGACAAACCCTATGTGATCCAAGCCAAGGCCAACAACGAGGAGCAATCGGACGAAGACCACGGTGATGCGGGAAGCAAAGAAAGTGAATTACAACTCATAGTCGACATAAGGGGAGAATCGGAGGAAGCTTTGGGTGAAGACGGATATGAGGAATCGAGAACTTCGGCACATACGGAGGATGTGCGGGTTCGGAGGGGGCGAGTGCCGTAGTGTATTCCGCACATTACGTGAAAACCATAAAATAATATATCCGATTTTAGATACATATAAATAAATAAATAATATATCAAAAGAATTTATCACGTGCATAGGGCAGGATTCAAACCCTACACCTCCACGTAGATAAACCCCAACTTTACCATTTTAATAACTTATCTTTAATGTTATACATATAGATTTAATACATATAAGACCTTTATTTACACATACCTTTATTAAAAGGTAAAAATCATGTATTCTTTAGAGTGTGAATATTTTATTTACATTAAAAGTGACTCATGCACATCTAGCGTGCATGAGCCCTATATTTAGGAAATGACAAAGCATCACATGCACATTTAGTGTACATGGACACTTTAGGTGAAAAAGCATGAAGCCATGCTTAGCCTCTTCCATCTTCATATAAGGAGGAGAGAAATATGTATAAGGTTGTTGATTAAGATACAAGGATTGATTAATCTAATATATTCGTGGGATTCACGAATTTTGCCATCAAAATTACTCTTATAATCTAAATATTGTTTTAATTACACTAAACTCGTGGGATTCACGAGATTGTTATCTTACTTCTCTTTCCACTATTCATAACTAGCCTTAATTTGTATTCCTCTTCCTCCTAGTCAAAAAAACCTCGGCGGTTCCCACCCGACTCACGTAACAATCCGGAGCCGAAAGGCACGACAACGGATCATAAACTCAAGAGACAAAGAAGAAGATAACCAAATGGACAAGAAAGAAGATAGTATTAAAGGAAAGACTCCATAACTGGTGTTGTTCACCTTGAATTCCTTCAAGGTGAACTCCTCTATTTATACTACATGGCATGCATACTTGTTGCACGCATGTGAATCTACAATAGAGCATGTAGGTATGCATGCATGTGCCAAGTGTAAATACTACAAGGGAGCAACTATGCACATGATGCTAGCAAAATAATAAGGACCAATTACATACATAACTAGTACTAGATATCTTGGTTAACTCATAATACTAGATTATAACATGGTCGTGTCAAGAGTTCGAATCTTGACATCTCGGGTGCTTCATTGAGGATGAGGGCGAAGTTATTGCGCAAGGGCGCCGAGATGGGAGGATGTTTATCCTCAACACCAATGACGTCGGCACCGCACTGTTCACCAAAGGACAGAAGGTCGAGTCGGATATCGACCGGTGGCACAAGCGGATCGGCCACATCAACTACCGGAGGCTTCAAGACCTGCAAACGGAACAAGTCCTTTTATGGTTTGCCGAAGTTTAGCGGCCGGAGAGCCCAAATTTGTGAAGCCTGCCAACTCGGGAAGCAACACCAGCTTCCATTCCCCACCGAAAGAAATCAAAGCCGTAACAAGCTCGATCTTATCCATTCGGATGTGTGGGGACCGGCACAAAATGTTAGCATTGGTGGGAGTCGATATTTCGTCTCCTTCATCGGCGACTACAAGCGGCATATGTGGATCTACCTCATTGAGCGGAAGAGCGAAGTCTTCGAGTGTTTCCGGAGCCTCCAGAAGATGGTGGAACGGGAATCGGAGAAGAAGATCAAATGCTACGATCGGATGGCGGAAAATAGTACTTTTCCGGCCAATTCAACAGCTATCTGCAACAAAAAGGAATTCGGCGAGAATTCAGCTGCAGATACACACCGCAACAGAACGGTGTGGCCGAAAGGAAGAATCGGTCGCTGATTGACGCGGCTAGGGCAATGCTGGAGGAAAAGAGCATGCCCAAGTTCTACTGGGCAGAGGCGGTCCAAACGGTCGTTTACATCCAGAACCGGATCGGGGACAAGGTGTCAGCTCACGAGCTGTATTTCCGGCGCAAGCCGAATTTGAGACACCTCCGGATATTTGGCAGCATAGCCTATGTACATGTGCCGAATGAGAAGCGGAGAAAGCTGGATGCAAAATCGGAAAAATGCATCCTAGTCGGCTATACTCAAGAGCAAAAGGGGTATAAGTGTTATAACCCCTAGACGAAGCAGGTCCGAGTCAACCGAGATGTCAAGTTTGATGAATCGGCATCGTGGTATTCCTTACCGACTCCGACTTCCGATCCCGACCCGATGTCGGAGGATGGGGTTAGTGAGCCCGAACCAGCCCAGGTAGAGAAAGATGAAACCGGGACTCAAGATGAGAGTCCGGAATCATTCCGGTTAAGTGGACCGAATGAGAGACTGGATCAATCCAACCAGTCGGATGATGAGACGACGAGTAGTGGAGACTCTGTCGTGCTCTCCCCGCGCAAGGAACCGAGGAGATGGTTCACACGCAAAGAGAAAGGGAAGCAGAAGATGCCGGAATTCGAGACCGGCAATGATGAGTCGGATCGGTGCGTATCTAACTCTGGCAAGGACATAGGCAGATCTTCGGGAACGAAGACCGAACCGGCCAAGAAAGGTCTCATATCGGGTAACGGTGAGTTACGCTGGTCCACCCACCAGAAGGATCCCGTTAAACGGTACGGGTATAACGAGTACATGGTGCATCATTATGCGTACATGACCAAGGTCGCGGAAGTGCGTGAGTCGGAGAGCTACGCAGAAGCGGCAAAGGACGCAAATTGGCGTGCCGCTATGGAGGAAGAAATGCGGGCACTGGATGCCAACAGAACTTGGGACCTGGTTGACCCTCCCCGTCACTGTAAACCGATCAGATGCAAGTGGGTGTACAAGGTAAAGTACAATGTCGACGGTATAGTTAACCGGTACAAGGCCCGGTTAGTGGCGAAGGGATATGCGCAGACCCACGGAATCGACTACAACGAGACCTTCGCTCCTATAGCGAAGATGACGACGGTTCGTGTGGTACTGGTGGTTGCTGCGGCAAGGGGGTGGCATCTTCATCAGATGGATGTGAAGAATGCCTTCCTCCAAGGAGATCTTGAAGAAGAAGTCTTTATGACTCAGCCCCCCAGATTTCAGTCGGAGGTGAACAAGTCGGCGGTGTGCCGGCTGAGGAAGTCGTTGTACGGCTTGAAGCAAGCCCGCCGTGCTTGGAATGCTAAGATCACGCACCGGTTGCGAAAGATGGGGTTTGTTGCCTCTAAGTCGGACTCTTCCCTGTTCATCCGTCAAGGCTCAAACGGTCCAGTATGTATCTTACTCTATGTTGATGATTTAGTCATCACCGGCCCAAGTCTTCCTGAAATCAACCGCATCAAGTCCCAGTTGTCGGACGCATTCGATATGAAGAACTTGGGGGACCTTCATTATTTTTTGGGGATCGAGGTGATCTGCACCCCCGACGGCATATTGCTTCCTCAACGCCATTATGTGTTGAATATATTGTACAAGTTCGGCATGACAGAATGCCGACCTGTCTCCACACCCCTGGACCGGAATCAAAAGATCCGTCCCAACTCCGGACCAGCCTGCGATGAGAAATGGTTCCGACAAATAGTCGGAAGCCTGATCTACTTGACCATCACCCGACCCGACATTAGCTATCCGGTCGGGGTGGTAAGCCAATTCATGCAGAAGTCGACCGTGGAGCACCTTCAGTGCGCACAACGAATACTGAGGTATGTAAGCGGCACTAAGGACCGGGGGCTCTTATACCGGCAAGGTATAACCGAAGAGCTTGTCGGCTACACGGATGCCGACTGGGCTAGCGATGCAACGGATCATCGCTCAACTTCCGGCTTTATGTTTTCTCTTGGGAGCGCGGTTGTTGTGTGGAGCAGCAAAAAGCAGCTAACAGTGGCTCTATCCAGCACTGAGGCTGAATACCGGGGCGTGACCATTGCCACCTGCGAAGCCATTTGGCTTCGGCAACTACTGCAAGACCTGCGGATCGAGGTACCGACCCTGATCCTAATCTACAACGATAACCTCAGCAGCATGCAGCTCGCCAAGAACCCTGTATTCCATGCTCGCACAAAGCACATAGAAGTGCATTATGACTTCGTGCGTGAGCGGGTCCTGAGCAGTGAAGTTGAACTACGGTATGTTCACACGGATCGGCAAGTTGCCGACATCTTCACCAAGCCGCTCGGGTCGGACAAGTTGCAGCACTTTACCGAAATGCTTGGTGTTCAGCATCTCGACGTACCGCACTTGAGGAGGAGACGCAAGGGCAAAGACACTACCGAAACGGGCAAAGGCAAAAAAACTGTTGAACCCGTAGGTAAGAGAAGAATCGGTAGAGGTGGAGACAAGAAGAAAAATGAAGTCGAGTCGACGAAGGAAGTCGGCACATCCGAACAAGTCGGTGAACCGGCTTAAGAAGCCAAGGGAAGCACGGAGAAGGCCAAGACCCAAACGTGGTCCGATGTGGTGAGAGGCCTGAAGCCGAAAATCGAATCGGAGGATACCGATTAGGACAAGAGCTAGCTAGAACGAGTCGGAGACAGTCGATTCAGATCAACAGACGGATCCGGATGAGTCGGATCAACGAGAGGCGAAGGAGACACGGACGCAGCGGAACCGACAGATCGGCAAGCGACGGAGTCATAGCAGCCAAGGAGCTGAGATGGGCCTATTGCGCAGACATGCCGAAGGTCGAGGCGCGCAGAACCAAAGGGGTCGCGGCAAACGAAACCGGACCGGACAAGGAGCGCGAGCAAGGCGAAGCGACGCCAAGAGAAGTCGGTTGGAAGAACCGGCTGCCACAGAGGTTGACACTACGACCCTACCTCAGGTTGAGCTTGAGGGGGAGTGTTGAGCGGAAGCTCAACCGGAGCCGGATCGGTTGAATGAGCGAGATGAATCGGTATGCCGATGAGCAACCGAGCCGGTAAGCAATAAGGACCGGTGAGCTGGGGAGCCGGTATGCCGGATCCAATCCGTAACCAAGAAGCCTAGTATAGGTTAGACTACTAGGCAGTTATAGTCTCGTAGTTAGTGTTAGATGCTCGTGTGAGCATTGAAGTACACCGTACTTCTAACAGTCCTGTGTGGACTTGTATAAATAGCGTTGATGAGCGTGTTGTAGATACAGAGCACAGAGTATTCATATAATTTTGAAAAATAGAGTGTTTTGCTCTCTCTCTCTCTCTCTCTCTCTCTCTCCAGCGTACTCTCTCTCTCTCTCTTTGTGTATTGTTCTTTCTAACACTTCCGCAAGCAATCTTTTACAGTATTTCACCAAAACTAGGACTACTTGCCCTAAAACACCTAATTATCCCCCATTTCTCAAAACAAAAAGCCAACCTCATCTATACTCTCAACGCTTTAACCTTAGAATATCACTTCCTTAAATTTAATAACCAAATATATCAACAAATTAAAGGCACATCCATGGTCTGAAGCAATTTTTCCATAGTATATGCGTGCCTTTTTTTGTCATACCTCGAGAATTCCAACCCATCTCCCCATTTATTTTATTTCACGAGATATATTGACGATGCCTTTGGTGTATGGACCGGTACGAAAACACAACTCTTAGACTACCTAAATTTCTCTAGTATTACCACTCAAAACTCCATTAAACTAACCATCCAAACCTCTCTCACTAAACTTCCTTTTCTCGACCTTTGGATAAACTTCGCTAATAATAATTTGAACTTTAATTGTTTTCAAAAAGAACTTAATACTTGCCAATATATACCCTTCACCTCGACACATCCTATCCACGTCAAAAAAAGCTTCCTCTTGAACGAACTTAAAAGATACATTATTAGAGAAAGTACAGCCCAAGGTTATTTAAAAATACAACAACTATTTTTTAATAGACTATGAGCACGAGGATACCCTACACACTTTATCCTCAATATATTCAAAAAACACCCCTATTCCCTTAGACCAACTCTCCTCTCAAACAAAACCATTAACCAAACCCCTACACCCATAATCTTGAAACTAAAATTCACACACCAAGCCCCTAATCTAGGAATAAAAGAAACCCTTGCAAGCCTACACTTAAACCTCCAAGAAGACCCTCTACTACAACACATCCCCAAACCAATAATTTGTTGGACTAAATCTAAAAATCTACGGTCTTCACTAGTCAACACAAAAAACATTACTATAGATCCACATTAACTCTCTTTATTTTTATTTTTTAAAACCACAAGTTTTATCTCCCTATATTTACCACGTGAGAATCCCCCCCTATCTTCTCCCTCTCTACCTTCACATTTCTTCTCTCTTAACTTTCCCTTTCTCTATCTCTATCTCTATCTCCTCCTTCCCTCCCCTTCTCTTTCTCTCTCTACCTTTACCTTTCTCCCTCTCTAAATAATTTCTTTTTCCTCTCTCTCTCTACCTTTACTTTTCTCCCTCTCTACACTCTAAAACTTACCTCTTTTTTCTTTTCCTTTTTTCTCGCTCTCTAAATTTTCCCCCTTCTCCCTCTCTACCTTTCCTTTTCTCTACGTCTCTTTTTTTTTCTTTTTCTCTCTCTCTCTCTCTCTCTCCCTCTCTCTTTTCTCACCTTTTTTCACACTCCCTTCTCATTAGTTAAATTTCTCCCTCTCTCTCTCTCTCCTCATTCCCCATAACTATTAAATTCGTATTCCACTCGTTGTTCACCCACATCTTTACCTCGTACTAGCCACCATCACACACATATACACACCCCTCCCCTCACTTATCATACCCTCCTGTCACCCACTTATCACCATTATTATACCCTCTAGTTACCCACTTATCTCTATCAAACTCATGATACCCACTCCCTCCCTTTACAAAATCATATCTTGCCCCCTTATCACCGTGTTACACCACTCCCTCCCATACTCCTCACTTCTTTTCACATTTATCACTCTTGTCCACCACTCATCTTACACCCCCCTTACCACAAACCTATATAAACTTACCTTTGTATTCAAAAATGACCTAAGCACTGATGAGCTCCATATATTAGCGAAACTAGGCAGAAACCTAATATAGGCAAGGAAGATGGGATTAATGTAATGGAGAATATCTGCAAGTCGTCATTGGAAGTAAGACTATTTTTAGGTGCATGTGTTTTTTACCACATTTGGAGGATGTCTAGAAGAGGAGAAGGATGAAGAAGTTGGGTCGGATGGACGTCTGAAATTCCTCTCCAATCATATAGCAAATTGTGAAGACATATTGATGAATTTAGAGGCGAGTCGAGACACATCTGACAATTTCTAGAGAAAAATCATGTTTTTCCATATTAATAGACTATATAATGTCTTACACGAGAAGTGCAGGCACGATACTTCTTTGGGTGTGATTAATGTTATTTGGTTAACTATCTGAGGATATAGGGTTTGGGTTTGAGGGGTTTCGGGTATATGGGTTAACTGAGGTTTTTGGGTTAAATATCTTAAGGGTTTAGGGTTTTGTTCGGAGGGTTTAGGGCATATGGGTAAAATATCTGAGGGTTTAGGGTTTGATAGACTATATGATGTATTGCACAAGTAAAGCGGGCACGATACTTATTTAGGCTACGACTAGTGTTATTAGGTTAACTATTCTGAGGGTTTAGGGGTTTGTTCTAAGGGTTTAGGCGGTTTAGGGTAGTGTGTGCAAAAGTAAAGGTATTAAGGATTGGTAGGTTTAGGGTTTTCATGGTAAGGGGAGATATGTTTGGAGAGGTATGATGATGAGGGTATGGATTGGCGGGGATATAATGTGTTAGGGTTATTAGTTTAGGGTTGCGGGTATTGGGTAGGTTAAAGATTAAGGGAAAGAGGGGGGAGTGCCACGTTTTACATAGTGGGAAGGAAATAACATATATATAAGCACAACTAACCACACACATAAAAACAATAGACACTTGAGAAAAAAAAATATATTGATCAAATATATATTAATATGACCTATGTAGCAAACTAGGGGCCAAATAAATGTCCCACAATCCGAACTTTAGATCTTCTAAAACATGATTTCTCTCCAGAAATTTTCAGATGTGTCTCGACTCTCCTCTACATTCATCAATATGCCTTCAAAATCTGTGATATGATCTGACACGAATTTCCAACATCCATGCGACCCAACATCTTCATCCTTCTCCTCTTCTAGACATCCTCCAAATGTGGTAAAAAACACATGCACCTAAAAATTGACTTTCTTTCAATGTCGACTTGCAGATATCCTCCATTGCATTGATCCCATCCAGGTTGGTTAGATTAGGTTTCCGACCCTAGGGGCCACACGAATGTCCCACAATCCGAACTTGAAATATTCCAAAACATGATTTTTCTCTAGAAATTGTCACAAGTGTCTCAACTCTCCTCTAAATTCATCAATATGTCTTCACAATTTGCTATATGATTGGAGAGGAATTTCAGACATCTATCCGACCCAACTTCTTCATCCTTCTCCTCTTCTAGACATCCTCCAAATGTGGTAAAAAACACATGCACCTAAAAATTGACTTTCTTTCAATGTCGACTTGCAGATATCCTCCATTGCATTGATCCCATCCACCTCGACTAGATCAAGTTTGCCACCATAGGGCCACACAAATGTCCCACAATCCAAACTTTTGATCTTCCCAAACTTGATTTTTCTCCAGAAATTGTCAAATGCACCTCCTCTAAATGCTATATGATTGGAGAGGAATTTCAGACATCTATCCGACCCAACTTCTTCATCCTTCTCCTCTTGTAGACATCCTCCAAATGTGGTTAAAAACACATGCACCTAAAAATCGTCTTACTTCAGATGTCGACTTGCAAATATCCTCCATTGCATGGATCCCATCCACCTCAATTAGATTAGGTTTCTATCGCGGACACACCAAGCGCGCACTGGGACATAGCATGGATGATGGGGCTACAAGCGATGGGCTATGAACTTGGAGTTAGAGGTGACGAGGCTAGGAACTCTAGAAGTTGGGAACGACAACACGAGAAACTTAAGACACTAGAAACGAACAAGATAATGAAGACAAAGATGATGATCAAGGAGATAAGATGGGTCGAAACGAGAATACTAGATTGATGTGTCGATGACTGGTGTTGAATTCCTTGAAAGG
The DNA here is from genome assembly GCF_043228905.1 of Azolla caroliniana. Taxonomy (NCBI): domain Eukaryota; kingdom Viridiplantae; phylum Streptophyta; class Polypodiopsida; order Salviniales; family Salviniaceae; genus Azolla; species Azolla caroliniana. Next base: position 4,939,792 of record NW_028230448.1, on the reverse strand, counting down.
GACCAAGGATGTTACAAGTATTTATACAATTTTTGAGATTAAATATCTTTAGAATATACTCAAGAAATATCTCGAGAATATACCGGTTTAGAATATACCATAGAATAATTCTAGAATATACTAACGACTAGAATATTCTCGAATGTACTATGCACCTGACTCTACAATATATACAATTTCACAAGAGTTTCCATGTGGTTAACACAACACAATGTATATTGTATGTTAAAGGTTCGAGTTTAGAATGTGATAGTTTCTGACCATAGGGGCCACACAAATGTCCCACAATCCAAACTTCAGATCTTCCAAAACTTCATTTTTCTACAGATGCACCTCCTCAAAATACTTCAATATGTCTTCACAATCTACTATATGATCTGAAATGAATTTCCAATATCCATCCGACCCAACTTCTTCATCCTTCTCCTCTTCTAGACATCCTCCAAATGTGGTTAAAAACACATCCACCTAAAAATCGCCTTACTTCCGATATCAACTTGTGGATATCCTCCATTGCATTGATCCCATCCACCTTGGCTGGATTAGGTTTCCGACGATAGGGGCCATACAAATGTCCTACTATCCGAACTTTTGTTCTTCCAAAACTTGATTTTTCTCCAGAAATGATCAGATGCACCTCCTCTAAATTCTTCAATATGTCTTCGCAATCTATTATATGATCTGAGACGAATCTCCAACATCCATTCGACCCAACTTCTTCATCCTTCTCCTCTTCTAGACATCCTCCAAATGTGGTTAAAAACACATGCACCTAAAAATCGTCTTACTTCCGATATCGACTTGCGGATATCCTCCATTGCATTGATCCCATCCACCTTGGCTGGATCAGGTTTCCGACGATAGGGGCCATACAAATGTCCCACTATCCGAACTTTTGTTCTTCCAAAACTTGATTTTTCTCCAGAAATGATCAAATGCACCTCCTCTAAATTCTTCAATATGTCTTCGCAATCTATTATATGATCTGAGACGAATCTCCAACATCCATCCGACCCAACTTCTTCATCTTTCTCCTCTTCTAGACATCCTCCTAAAAATCGTCTTACTTCCGATGTCGACTTGAAATATCCTCCATTGCATTGATCCCATCCACCTCAATTGGATCAAGTTTCTGATCATAGGGGCCACACAAATGTCTCAGAATTCGAACTTCAGATCTTCCAAAACTTGATTTTTCTCTAGAAATTGCTAGATGCACCTCCTTCTAAATTCTTCAATATGTCTTCACAATATGCTATATTATCTTAGACGAATTTCTAACATCCATCCGACCCAACTTCTTCACCCTTCTCCTCTTTTAGACATCCTTTAATAGGAATGTCATCCAAGAAAGGCATTGTTCGATGAGGATTGTGATCCCTGAGCACCTTATTCATTTTTATGTTCTCTTCTCTCTTTGTCTCGCATGCGTACTCTTTGTGTTTCAAGCTTTCCATTAAACCTGCATATACTTTCTGATGTTATCTGGCTAACTCGGTTGTGTCTACAATCTTCCGCACGTTACTCTTCACATGGTATTAGAGCGCGAGGGTTGAGAATCCTCTGCTACCAATAGAAAGTGCTTAGATAGATTGAAACCTAGGTTCTGGTAAAGAATAGGAAAAAAGAAGGAAAGAATGGACAGAAGCATGGCAAGCCCACTTCTTATAGAAAAGGTTGACCAACGCAACTATGCATCTTGTTCAGACAAGATGCACAAGTACCTGCTAGGACATGGCTATTGGAGTTACGTAGAAGGAGCGAATGAGGTAGCGCCGGAGCTGGCACACACGAACTTCCCAGTATGGGAACAAGGAGTGAGCAGAGTCTTGTACTACCTCGTGTCCTGTGTGCATGACCAGATGCTCGACAAAGTTAGAACAAGGGAGTTGCCTCTGTAACTACGAGGGAGACATGGTCAGTGAACTGTGGCACAAGAGGTTGTGCCATATGAGCCAGAAGGGGATGCGAAAGCTTGCCGAGGACAACCTCATTCCTGAGGTGAAGAACGTGCAACTTGAGAAGTGCACGGATTACTTGGTTGGTAAGCAGAATCAAACATCCTTTCGAACGAAGCCCCCGATGAGGAAGAAAATGTTGTTGGAACTCATGCATACGGACGTATGCTATGTGGAAACAAAGACGCATGGTGGCTCATAGTATTTCGTGACCTTCATTGATAACTGTAGCCAGAAGTTGTGGGCTTCCGTGCTAAAGACGAAGGATCAAGTGTTATCCGTCTTCAAAGAGTTCCACGTGAGGGCCGAGAGAGAAACTGTCATGATATGGCAAAACTCGAACCCATGACTTTATGTTATATGGGTCGAGCTCTTGACCATTATACCATCTATTGTAATACGTAAGAAATTATTTTCATTTAAGTTTTATTATAGGAAATTAATGTATATTCTAGATTTCTCTGGAATATTCTAGAAGCTTCAGGACTCCTCCTGAGAACACTAAAAAGGGAGGCACAAGGCATTAGGTTGAACCAAATTGGTTCAACACCAATCTTAAGACTCATAGCCATCTTGTACTTACTCTTCATATAATATATCATATATTATCATCATCTCTCTCTCTCTCTCTCTCGTCCTCGCTATCTCTCTCTCTCTTTCTCTCTCCTCTTCTCTTTCCTCTCTCTCGGGAGTCTTATGCAGTCCCGTCCTCTTAGTACTAATAGTACTTCCCTTCTCCAGTACTAATTCTCTCTCTGTTTTAGTATTATTCCTGATAGTTTGAACCAATTTTTCTCTAGTCTTCTTTTCGGTTTCCCTCATCCTCTTACCCCTTTTTTCCAATACTATGCCTACTGTTAGCACCCAAGAATATCAATTCGTTTTCTCTGAGCTACAGGGTCTAAAAGAAAATTTTGTTGCCTTGGAACAAGAAAACCAATGATTGTTAGGGGATCTTCAACAAATCGCTCTAGAAAAACAACAAACCCAGCAACAACATGGGGAGTTGCAATAGCAACATGGGGAGTTAGCGTTACGTGTACAACAACTCGAAGCAACCATCGTAGCGTTGCAACAACAAGGATCAAGACCCCAAGGATTTCATAAAGAGCCCAAGATTGGACTTCCTGTGAAATTCGATGGAACGCGATCGCAATTCAGGGGATTTCTTAATCAGGTACATTTAGTCATTCAAATCCATCCTTCCCGATACCCCATTGATGCATCCTGAATAGACCTAATAGGCACGTCGCTTAGCAGCTCAACCTTGGCATGGTTCGCTCCGCTTCTAGAAAAACAATTGCCCTTGCTTAATAACTTTGAAGACTTTATTAGCGAGTTTAAAGCATGCTTTGGAGATACAGACAGCATCAGGACGGCGATCAACAAAATCCGACGATTGCGTCAAGGTGATCGTCCAGCCTTTGCCTAGCGGCGGATTTCCGTCTACTCGCCTCAGATATCCCCTGGGATGATCCGGCACTAATGGAGCAGTTTCGCTACAACCTGCAAAACAATGTCAAAGATTTACTCCTAACCTTCCCCGAAGAACCAAAGTCTCTTACATAGGCAATCAGTCGAGCGGTCCGATGCGACAACCACCTTTTTGAACGGCAGTCTGAACATCAATTACAAATAGCACGCCCTAGGCCGGAGCCCACATATGCCTCAGTCGCAGCTAAACCATTTGCACGGGACGTATCTCAAGAAAATACTCCGACACCATGCGTCGACGTGACCCGTTATCGGAAGAAGAAAAGCAACGCCGACGTGCAAATCGATTATGTTTTTATTGCGGTGGACCAGGGCATATCACAATCAATTGTCCCCATAGGCCAAGAAGACAGGTAAATCAAATCGTAGCCTGTACTAAACCTAAATCAATTCTTCCCTTAGGAGTGTCTAATAGTATTAATAGTACTAATAGCCCAAGTATCTCAAACAAATTTGAAATCCTTAGTCAATTAGAAGAAGAGTTAAACAACTGAGTCTAACCAAAATAGGAGCCATTTGGTTGGACATCCCTAGATCTGTACAGCCCATTAGTGGTTCCATTCCCTCAAAGCAAGTTATCAATGTGTTCTTCGCCCAAGTCATGGTTAGTACTAAAAGTACTCCTCCAGTACACGTCCTAGCACTTTTAGATTCCGGAACCAATTCCTGTTTCATGGATCGAAATTTTGCCCTAGCTTCTCAGATATACTTAAGAAAACTTCATTGCCCCGCATCTGTAGTAGTCATTGATGGTCGTCCCCTTGCTTCCAGGAATATTGTAGAAGAGTCAAAACCCATTCAGGTTGTCCTAGGTAGTTTTGTGTGTGTGGTATCATTTAATATAATTAGTAGTCCAGAGCATCCCATTGTCCTAGGATTACCTTGGTTTGAATTACATAATCCAAACATAGATTGGAGAACAAGAGAAGTTCAATATCGACAACCCCAAGAATCTACTCATCGAGTTTCGACCATTTCACTCCATCAACTACGTGAAGAAGGACACAAGGAGGCAATGTTTCTATTTGCAATATCAGTACATCCTTCCAGCAATATTAAGAAGGAATCCTTAGTGCAACTTCCGGCAAAATATCATCCTTATGCCGATGTATTTGACAAAGTAAAAGCTGGTACTCTTCCTCATCATCGTCCCTACGATTGTCCCATCAATTTACAACCAGGAACAGAGCCACCATGGGGACCAATTTACAACTTGTCACCAATCGAGTTAGAAGTCTTTCGAGCCTACATAGAGGAGAACTTGGCAAGAGGGTTTATTCGTCATTCGAAATCTCCGGCCAATGTGCCCATCTTCTTTGTCAAGAAGAAAGATGGATCACTTCGTCTCGTCGTTGATTACCGCGGCTTGAATAAGGTCACCATCAGGAATAGGTATGCACTTCCTCTTATATCAAGTCTTTTAGAGCGAGTAAATGGTGCCAAGTTTTTTACAAAAATTGATCTACGAGGAGCGTATAACCTCGTGCGGATCCAACCAGGAGATGAATGGAAGACCGCCTTTCGCACGTGGTATGGGCATTTCGAGTATACCGTTATGCCATTCGGTCTAACCAATGCGCCTGCAGTCTTCTAGCACATGGCAAATGATATATTCAGAGACCTCTTGGATATCTGTTTGATCATCTATCTAGATGATCTATTGATTTATTCGAAGACACAAGAAGAGTATGATTCTCATGTACTATTAGTACTAAAACGACTCTGAGAGAATGTTCTTTATGCCAAACTAGAAAAATGTAGCTTTGACTGCAAGCAAGTGGAATTTCTAGGCTACGTCATCTCCCCAAAGGGCATCTCCATGGATCTAGCTAAAGTCAAAACTGTGCTTGAGTGGCAAACTCCACGTTCATTATGAGATGTACAATTTTTCCTAGGTTTTGCTAACTTCTACTGCAAGTTTATCCAAGATTACTCAAAGATTATTTTACCTCTCATACAGCTTACGAAGAAGGGACATGCATTTCTTTGGTCAAATGAAGCGGACATGGCTTTTAGGCATCTTAAGAAAGCCTTTACATCAGCTCCTATTCTAGCTCATGTGGATACAAACAAACCATTCATCATGGAGGCCGATGCATCAGATTTCGCCCTCGGTAGCATCCTTTCTCAACAAGGAGATAAAGAAGAGTTGTATCCTGTGGCTTTCCATTCGTGCAAATTTGATGCCGGAGAAATCAACAACGAGATACATGACAAGGAGTTATTAGCCATCGTGGATTCATTTGTGCAATGGCAGCACTTCTTAGAGGGCTCTCCACATCCGGTCATCGTCTTCAATGATCACAAAAACCTTGCTTATTTCCAAAACGCTCGTGTACTAAATCGACGGCAAGCTCGGTGGGCCCAATTCCTCACGAGTTTTGACTTCAAAATCACATATAGACCGGGGAAGCAACAAGGAAAAGCAAATGCACTATCGTGGCGTTCATATCTTGTACCTCTTCCTGGTGATCCAGCATTTGATAATCAAAAGCAGGTAATCTTGGGACCAACACATTTGCACACAACGCAGATTTTTCACACTCCACTAGATTCCCGGATTATCGATGCCATACGTGCTAACTTGAAGACAGACAGTTTTCCTCAAGCCATTCTAGCGCACATTGATACCTCTCGAGCATCCTGTTCCCAGTCTCAACAACCAGGTATGGACTACCGACAATTCGAATATCATGATGGTTTATTGTTCTTTAAAACCCTCGTATATGTTCCTAATTGCTCCTGTCGCCTTCAAGTCGTCCAAAATTGTCATGACACACATACAGTGGGACATTTCGGTAGTACGAAGACGTTGGATCTAGTTCAACGATCCTTTTGGTGGTCCCATATGCAACATTTTGTCGACAACTACGTTCGGACCTGTGATGCTTGCTGCCGAGCAAAGATGCCACGACATCATCCATATGGCTTGTTGGAACCCTTACCGATTCCAAGTAAGCCGTGGCAGTCTATTTGTCTTGATTTTATCACAAATATGCCCGTCTCGAATGGTTTCGATGCTATCTTAACTGTCGTTGATCGATATACTAAGATGGCACATTTTGTGCCGTGCACTAAGGCCATCACTAGTGAGGAAACCGCTGCCCTTGTCATGCATGAGGTATTTCGGCACCATGGCCTCCCAAACAGTATCATCAGTGACCGAGGACCTAAATTTATCTCCAAATTTTGGAAGCATCTCTTCAAGATGCTCAAGGTCTCTTGTAACCTCTCCTCCGGCTACCATCCCCAGACCGATGGGCAGGCGGAACGAACAAATCAAACGCTGGAACAATACCTCCGGTGTTTTCTGAGTTATCAGCAAGACGATTGGGCTGATATTCTCCACTTTGCAGAGTTTGCTTATAATAACGCTATTCACTCCTCAACTTGGGTCTCCCCATTTTATGCTTACACTGGTTCTCATCCTCATTGTTCTGTGATCGACACCCCGGAACTACCTACCAATCCTCGTGCCGAGGATCATTTGGAGAGGTTACGCAAGATCCAGATGGATCTCTCTACTCATCTTCGTCATGCTCAACACACACACAAGACTTATGTGGATCTTCATCGCCTTCCCTCCTCTTTTGCCATCGAAGATCGAGTATGGCTCTTACGTCGTCACATCAAGACTACTCGACCATGCGACAAGTTGGATTATCGGCGACTCGGTCCTTTCCGTATTACTAGTAAGGTTAATGATGTCACATTCCGCCTTGATCTTCCTCCACATCTTCAGATACATCCGGTCTTCCATAGTTCTCTTCTTGAGTTAGAAGTCGGCCCGGAGTATGAAGTTGATGTTGTCCTCGACTCCAAATTTGTTCGCAACAAACTTTATTATTTGGTCAATTGGCTTGGCTATAGTCCGAGCGAACGTACTTGGGAACCTGTCGAGCATGTCGCTAATGCTCAGGATCTTCTTGCTTATTTCCACCGACAGTATCCGGACAAACTTGGTCCTCAATCAACGCTGACTCATTACACTCGTTGTCTTAAGGGGGGGATAGTGTCATGATATGGCAAGAATCGAACCCATGACCTTACGTTATATGGGTCGAGCTCTTGACCATTATACCATCTATTGTAATACATAGAATATTATTTTCGTCTAAGTTTTATTATAGGAAATTAATGTATATTCCAAATTTCTCTGGAACATCCTAGAAGCTTCAGGACTTCCTCCTGAGAACACTATAAAAGGAGGCACAAGGCAATAGGTTGAACCAAATTGGTTCAATGCCAGTCTTAAGCCTCATAGCCATCTTGTACTTACTCTTCATATAATATATCATCTATTATCATCATCTCTCTCTCTCTCATCCTCGTTATCTCTCTCTCTCTCTCTCTCTCTCTCTCTCTCTCTCTCCTCTTCTCTTTCCTCTCTCTCGGGAGTCTTACACAGTCCCGTCCTCTTAGTACTAATAGTACTTCCCTTTTCCAGTACTAATTCTCTCTCTGTTTTCGTACTATTCGTGACAGAAAGCGGCCGAAAATTGAAGGCAGTCTGAGCGGACAATGGCGGAGAGTATCGTGGACCGTTCGAGGAATACCTCCGAAATCAAGGAATCCGGCTCGATTATATAGTGTTGAAGATGCCAGAGCTTAATGGGCTGGCCGAGAGAATGAACCAAAACGTAATGGAAAGGTTCCGAAGTAGGCTTGCACATGCTAAGTTACCGAAGACGTTCTGGGTTGAGGCGTTGATGATGGCAGCGTACGTGATAAACCAATCACCCTCAGTACCCTTGGACAGTGATATTCCACAAAGGATGTGGAGTAGCAAAGACATATCATACCAACATTTGAGGGTGTTCGGTTGTCTTGCTTATGTGCATGTGGCAAAGGACCAAAGGGGGAAGTTGGACTCGAAATCTCGGCCATGCATATTTCTCGGCTACGGCAATGATGAATTTGGCTATCGGCTATGGTACTTAGCCGAAAAGAAAGTGATTAGGAGCCGCGACATTGTCTTCATGGAGGAAAAGACAATAGTTGACTGGGAGATTGAGAATAAGTTTCGCACTACCGAATCAAACCAAGTTGACACTCAGCCGAATCGATCGAAATCGAATTTGAGCCAGTCGGCCGAGTTAATACTTGGCAAAATCGAGAACTGACTGAAGAACGAGAGGAAACGGCCAAACAGGGAACCGAATTCGAATCGGCCGAAGAAGTCGAAGAAGGTAAAGACGGGTGGCGGTGTTCCCGACTCGGATTAAAGGCAAACACAACCACCAACAACACAATGGATTAAAGGTAAAGAAGGGTGGCGGTGTTCCCGACTCGGCGCGTGTAGTCAACTACAGAGGTGTCGACCTCCCCCATTCTCACCTTCCCCCCTTGCTCTCCAACCCTCCTCTGTATATTAAGCCCCTCGAGGCCTCTCATCCCCCCTCCTTTCCCACTCAATTTTCTTTCCCTCCTCCTACAATAGGGCAGCATATGTCATGATAACAGTCACATCATGCATCGAAAGGATCATGACACTCACATTATGACTCGAAAGGATTTGAACCCACGACCTTGTTGTACACATGTCAAATCCTTAACCATTGTATTAATATTCTTATATGTATAGTCTTTAGAATATGAAATCTAATATCATAGGAATATTCTATATTACTCTACATTCTAGAATGACCTAGAATATTCTAGAGTGTTCTATACCACTAGAACCTTCTAGAATACTCTAGAGATCTTCTAGATTACTCTACATTCTAGGATAACCTAGAATATTCTAGAGAGTTCTCTATTACTTATAAATAGGGATCTACCACCCATCCCAAACCTAAATTGGTTCAACGCCATTTTGTAGCCTACTCTTTGTAATCCATTTTACGCTTCAATATAATAATTCTCTTTCAATTATCTCTCTATCCCTTTTTCTCTCTCTTTCTCTCTCTCTTTCTCTCTCTCTCGGTCTTGACAGTTTGAACCAATTTACTTCCTTTCATCTCTTCGTCTTCCACAAACCCTAACAAGTTCTCTTCTTCCTTCTCCTTTCCCCTCATAAGCTATGGAGTCCGTGAGCAAACAAGAATACATGCGTGTTCTTTCTGAGCTCGACATGCTCACGAATAAATTTGTGGCATTAGAGCATGAGAATCAAAGGCTACTTGGAGATCTACAACACGTGAGCGCCGAAAAAGCTCAACAATATGAAGAGTTATCACAACGGGTTCATCAACTTGAGGCGACTATATTGTCATTACGAGAGCAAGCGTCGGGGGCTCAGAACTCCCCTAGAGAGCCAAAGATCAGCCTCCCTGCCAAGTTTGATGGTACGAGGTCTTTATTTCGAGGCTTTTTGAATCAAGTTCGTTTAGTTATTCAGCTACATCCCAATCGGTATCCAACTGATGCTGCTCGTGTGGGATTAGTGGGAACTTTGCTATGCGGTACGGCGTTAGCATGGTTCGCACCACTTCTCGAGAAGAAATCACCATTGCTGGAGGATTTCGAGGCCTTTGTTAAAGAGTTTCAAGCTAGTTTCGGAGACACTGACAGCACTAGGACAGCGATAAACAAGATTCGAAGGCTCCGACAAGGAGATCGTCCCGTGTCGTCTTATGCAGCCGATTTCTGTCTCTTGGCATGCGATATCCCTTGGGATGAGGCAGCTTTAATGGATCAATTCCGTCAAGGTTTGAGAAATGATGTCAAAGATCTTCTTCTTACTTTCCCTGAAGATCCGAAGTCACTTACAGAAGCCATTAGTCGAGCTGTGCGATGTGATAATCGCCTATTTGAGCGACGTTCTGAGCGCCAACAAATGTTACGCCGCCAACCTGAACAGACTTACGCTTCCGTAGTCGTAACGCCTCCACAAGTTTCTAGACCCATTACAAGGGATGGCCCAACTCCGATGGAAATAGAGTCAACACAACGTCGTGGGCCGTTATCAGATGCTGAGAAGCAACGACGTCGAGCGCATCGCCTCTGCCTGTATTGTGGTGGTCCAGGACATATAGCTGTAAATTGTCCACATAAACCTAGGCGTCAAGTATACCAAGTAAGTGCCCATGAAAACCCTACATCGAGTTCTATTGTTACTTCTAATAACATAAATAAGCCTCATAGTCCATGTCATGAGAATAGATTCGATGTCTTGAGTCAATTAGAGGATGTGTTAAACGAGTAAGTCCGGCCAAAATAGGAGCCATTTGGCTGGACCATCCTAGCTATGTAGAGTTAGTTCATAGTCGTGGTTCCATTTCATCAAATCAAGTGAGTCAAGTTTTTTCAGCACAAGTCGAGCTTACCACATCTACATGTCATCGAGTCCTAGCCTCTGCCCTTCTAGATTCTGGAGCCAACTCTTGTTTCATGGATCGTGAATTTGCCTTGTCACAAAACATCCTCTTGAATAAGCTTCCCAACCCAGTAGCCGTAGGAGTCATCGATGGACATCCCATAGCTTCAGGAGATATAGTCGAGGAGTCCGAGCCAATTAGGATAGTTCTTGGCAATTTGGCAAGCATAATCTCTTTCAATATTATTCGTAGTTCGGACCACCCAATAGTTCTAGGTCTCCCCTGGTTTGAACTCCATAACCCGAAGATTGATTGGATGAAAAGAACAATTGAGGAGACTCGGGAAAAAAGCACAAATCCCGCATCCCTCTCTCCTACATGTGCTAATAGATCCCCGGAGTTATCGCCCATCTCTTTACGACAGTTGCGGGAGGAAGGGGGGAACGAGGCCATGTTCGTCTTCGCAATAGTAGCAACTCCATCATCCACTTCACGTGACGCGGATATTAAACTACCAGAGAAATACAAGGAGTTTTCAGATGTCTTTGATAAGGTGAAGGCCAATACATTGCCGGAGCATCGGCCATACGATTGCCCTATTGACTTACAACCAGGGAAAGAACCTCCATGGGGCCCAATTTATAATCTCTCCCCTGTAGAGCTAGAGACTTTGCGGGAATATATTGATGAGAATCTGGCAAACGGATTCATTCGGCATTCTAGATCCCCTGCTGGTGCACCTATCTTCTTCGTTAAGAAGAAGAATGGGACTCTTCGGTTGGTCGTGGATTATCGAGGGCTAAACAAAGTGACTATCCGAAATAGATATGCTCTACCATTAATCCCGAATCTTTTGGAACGTCTCAGTGGTGCAAAATATTTCACGAAGTTGGACCTTCGCGGAGCATATAATCTAGTTCGGATTCGCCCGGGGGATGAATGGAAGACAGCTTTCCGCACTCGCTATGGACATTTTGAGTATACGGTGATGCCATTTGGTCTCACGAATGCACCTGTTGTTTTCCAACATATGGCGAACGATATTTTTCGAGATTTTCTTGATATCTTCACTATAGTTTACCTAGATGATATTTTAATCTACTCAAAGACCCAAGAGGAGCATGATGCACATGTTCGTCAAGTACTGTGCCGACTCCGAGAATATGGTCTCTATGCAAAATTAGAAAAGTGTAGTTTCGGCCAGAATCAAGTGGAATTTTTGGGGTATGTTGTATCGTCAAATGGTATTGCTATGGACCCCATGAAGGTACAGGCAATTTTAGAGTGGCAAACGCCCCTTTCAGTACGTGATGTGCAATGTTTTCTCGGGTTTGCAAATTTTTATCGAAAATTTATTAAAGATTATTCCAAGGTTGTACTTCCGCTTACTCAGCTCACACATAAAGATCAACCATTTATATGGATTTCAGATGCATCCGAGGCATTCGAAAGCTTAAAACGAGCATTTACAACGGCACCTATCTTAGCACATGTCGACCCAACAAAACGCTTCATCCTCGAAGCCGATGCATCCGATTTTGCACTAGGGAGTGTCCTCTCGCAGACTGGAGATGATGGACAACTACACCCTGTCGCCTTTCATTCACGAAAGTTTGAAGCTGCAGAGATCAACTACGAGATCCATGACAAAGAGCTTCTTGCAATCGTGGATTCGTTTCAACAATGGCGACATTTCCTAGAAGGTTCTTCTCAGCAGATCATTGTCTACAATGATCATAAGAACCTGACTTATTTCCAAAATGCTCGAGTCTTGAGTCGGCGACAAGCCCGGTGGGCGCAATTTTTGACTCACTTCGACTTTATCATCATATATCGCCCTGGGATGCAGCAAGGCAAAGCAGATGCTCTTTCTCGACGCTCTTATATGGAACTTCGTCCAGGGGAACCTGCTTTTGAGCATCAAAAACAAATCCTTTTGGGTCCTAATCGATTACGATTAATGGTAGTTAACGCCATAACAGCTCTTGAAAATTCCACTCTTCTTGATTCCATTCGAGATCATATGGCCACTGATGATTTCGCCAAGGATGTTTTGGATCATATCGTCCCGGATCGTGCTTCTTGCTCACAGTCGAAAAATCCTCGTAATGACTATTGTCAGTTCTATTGGCATGATGGTTTTCTATTTCGACAAAATTTATTGTATGTTCCTGATGGTCCCCCACGGCTACAAGTTTTGCAACATTGCCATGACTCACCAATGGCTGGTCATTTTGGAGTTCACAAGACTCTAGAATTAATTTCTCGACACTATTGGTGGCCTCGCCTTCGTCATTTTGTTGAGGAGTATGTTCGGAGTTGTGATATATGTTGTCGATCAAAGAATCCTCGTCACCGACCCTATGGCTTACTACAACCACTTCCCATTCCGGAAACACCTTGGAAGTCTATATCCTTGGACTTCATTATTGATCTCCCAGTTTCAAAAGGTTTTGATGCAATTCTCACAGTGGTTGATCGATTTACCAAAATGGCACATTTCTTGCCATGTACAAAGTCGATTACTAGTCAAGAGACGGCTGATCTCGTTATGCGGGAGGTATTTAAGCATCATGGTCTGCCAGATGATATTATTAGTGATCGTGGTCCACAATTCATCTCAAAGTTTTGGAAGCACCTGTTCAAACTTCTCCACATTTCAGTTAAGCTTTCTTCGGGCTATCATCCTGAAACAAATGGCCAAACAGAGCGTACCAACCAGACATTGGAACAATATCTTTGTTGTTTCATCAACTATCAACAAGATGATTGGGTTGCATTTTTGCACTTGGCGGAATTCGCTTACAACAACTCAGCCCATTCTTCTACAGGATATTCCCCATTTTTCGCAAATATGGGCTGTCATCCTCGATGGACGATGAATGCGCATCCAGAAGTTCCTACCAACCCTGCTGTCGAGGATCGTCTTAGTCGCCTCCAAGAAATTCAAGCTAACATTCTCCACAATTTGCACGATGCTCAATTTACACACAAGAGGCTTGCCGATCGTCATCATCTAGACTCCTCAAAAAAGTTCCGCATTGGGGATCATGTATGGCTTCTCCAACACAACATCAAGACCACTCGACCTTGCAGTAAATTGGATTACCAACGTTTTGGCCCTTACATGATCACTGGTAAGATAAGTGATGTTGCATTTCGTCTTGACCTCCCTCCGCACATGCATCTTCATCCGGTGTTTCATGTATCCCTTTTGGAACCTTATACTACAAGTTCAATTCCGGGCCGTCTTACGACACCCCCACCACCTGTCGAGTTCTTGGACGGGCCTGAATTTGAAGTTGCTGCTGTTCTCGATTCTAAAATCGTGCGCAACAAGTTGTATTACTTGGTCGATTGGCTAGGCTATACCCCCAATGATCGAACTTGGGAACCTGCCACAAATCTTTCCAATGCTGCAGAACTCGTCAATGCATTTCATCGCCAATATCCTTGTAAACCAGGTCCTAATACAAACCCTACGACCCGTGAGACGTGTCGTCGAAGAAGGGGGATAGTGTCATGATAACAGTCACATCATGCATCGAAAGGATCATGACACTCACATTATGACTCGAAAGGATTTGAACCCACGACCTTGTTGTACACATGTCAAATCCTTAACCATTGTATTAATATTCTTATATGTATAGTCTTTAGAATATGAAATCTAATATCATAGGAATATTCTATATTACTCTACATTCTAGAATGACCTAGAATATTCTAGAGTGTTCTATACCACTAGAACCTTCTAGAATACTCTAGAGATCTTCTAGATTACTCTACATTCTAGGATAACCTAGAATATTCTAGAGAGTTCTCTATTACTTATAAATAGGGATCTACCACCCATCCCAAACCTAAATTGGTTCAACGCCATTTTGTAGCCTACTCTTTGTAATCCATTTTACGCTTCAATATAATAATTCTCTTTCAATTATCTCTCTATCCCTTTTTCTCTCTCTTTCTCTCTCTCTTTCTCTCTCTCTCAGTCTTGACAGCATAACCCATCCCTCTTTCATTATTCATGGCCACCACACCCACACCCCTTTCACTCTCAAAACCCTCCCACATTTTCTAAAAATTCCTTGTATACCCCTTCGTTACTTTCTAATATTCCCCAACCTAACCCCCTTCCCCCTTTTTGTAATGACCCCCACCCATATTTTTCCCCAACACTTTGTATAATTCTGGTCTTACCCCTCCTCCTATTTCTAACACTGCCCCCTCCCCCCCTAATATCTTCACACACTCCCTCTTTTAGGGTAGTGAGGCATGCTAAACGAATTAGTAAACATTTTAAGCACGCCTTGTACCCTTGTAAGCGTCTCTTTTACATACTACAGAGTTCCCCCTTAACTTGCGATACCTACATGTGGCTAGGTAGAACAAACTCTTGTTTCCCCTTCTCCCCTTACACTAAATCACACACTAAAAAGTCTAATACTAGAAAACCACAAACTTAGTTGCACGTAGGTGGCGTCGTTCGCCGACCTTGTTTGGTGTGGAAGCTCCCCCTTCTTGTGAAGGTTCCTCGATGGCTTCCGTTTCCTTGCCGAAATTGTGAATTCCCTTCGTGGTATAGGTCGAATTGACCTCTTCCGCGTCGACCTCGTCTATGGACACCATCCGTATCGGAGAAGAGCATTTGTCCTTCCGATGTGTTGGTCTTTGGTTGAACATGGTTTTCTTCAACCAATAGCATTGATTGGAGGTTGAAGAACGAGGGAGGGGTATCTCTCGCCAAGATTGCCATTCTCAACGGGTTGAATCGTTGTGCGAGGCCGCCCAAGCATACTTGCACCATCTCGTCCTCGTCGATGTTGACGTTGATGGAGCCAAGAGAGTCGCAAATGCTCTTGATCTTGGCGGTGTAGTCCGTCACGGACATTTCTTTTTGTCGTATGTTGTTCAACTCTTGCCGGAGTTGAAGCTTGCGCGCAGATGTGTCCACGGCGAAAATCTTCTTGAGATTTTCCCACGCCTCTTTGGGCGTCTTGGTGTCACGAATGTGGCTAAGCATGTGGTCATTTACACATGTTGCCAAGCAATACATTACCCGACTCGCGCCTTGCTCCCACGTTGGGTAGTTGGCGTGTGTGGTTTCGGGTTTGTTTTCTTGTGTGCCGTTGATGTAGCTCCAATACCCTTGGCCGACAAGGTATTGATTCATCTTGTACTCCCAAGATGAATAGTCACTTCAGTCTAGCTTTTCGCTAGGGAGCGAGCTTCCCATTTTTTTGTTCATGTTGATTGTTGTGTCTTCCATTTTGTTTTTCTTCTCTTGGTCGCGTACACGTCCTTCGTAGCGGCACTACGGTAGTGGATAGCGAATAGCCGGGATTTGTCGTCGGCGTCTTGAACACACAATCATGAATAAGCGGTGGGCTTAGTGGATTTCCTAAATCACGCGCTCTGATACCATGTTAAGTAATTAGGTAATTAACTAGGGTTAATTAGAGACTAATTATATGGTTACGTTAAGCAGCGGAAGATTAGTATGATATGCGCGTGAGAGTGTGTGAGGGGAAGAGAGAGAGAGAGAGAGAGAGGAAGTTACACTTGAACACAAAGATAAATGGGGGATGATTGACTATATTGAAAAGTGTCATCGACTACAAAAATATCCACAATGAGGTATATATACAACCCATGTGCAAAGGTGCACATGTGTGGGTAGAACATAGGTACTTATGTGTAAGTCCTACATTAAATGTACTAAGGAGTGGAGGATCTAGAATATCCCACTTAAGTACAAGGTCCTATTTAAGGCTTAAGGTCAACACATTAACTAGATTCGATCTAGGTAACTACTAAGTTACATGTGTTGACTAACTAGATTAAACTAGTTGAGCTTGATATCTCAACACGAATCAATTGAAGACCAAGCGGATGAGAGGGCAGCAGAAGTCGACATCGACACGAAGGAGCTGACAGGTCAAGAAGCGTTGAAGTCACACCAGCAAAGGAGCTGAGATGGGCCTTTTGAGCAAACAAGCCAACCGAGAAGGTCGAGGTGCAGCGAACTAGACGGGTCATGGAAAGTGAGACCAAATGGGTCGAGGAGCGGAACCGAGGCATGATGATGTCAGGAGAAGCCATAAGCAAGGACGGCAATGATAGACACCACGATCCGACCTCAAGTTGAGGTTGAGGGGGAGTGTTGAGCGGACAAGCTCAACATAATCCGGATCGCTTGAATAAACCAGAGCCGGATTGTAATCCAAAATGAAGAGCTGAAGCAGCATCCAAAACCAAGAGCCAAATTGGTGTCCAGAATAGGGAGCCGGATTAGTATCCACATTTGTTTGTAAGCGGTAGGCCATTAGAGACCTATGGTCCTAGCCTATTAGGTAGACATATTTTTGGGAGTTTGTGTCATAACTTAGTTATGAGTATTGAACTGCTTGTCAGTACTTCTATCAGTCCTTTTAAGGACTTGTATTAAAGTGCTCTTTGAGCACATTAGTATGTACAGATTATTGAGTGTTATTTTGAATATAGTTTTTTGTGTTGTGCTCTCTCTCTCTCTCTCTCTCTCTCTCTCTCTCTCTCTCTCTCTCTCTCTCTCTCTCTCTCGTGTACTCTCTATGTGTTTCAAGCCTTCCATTAAACTTGCATATACTTTCTATTGCTATTCGGCTGAGTTGGTTGTGTCTACGAACTTCCACACATAACTCTTCACAGGTTTTTGTCCCTCCTAATGAGAGAAGTCGGTTGTCGAATTGGAGAAGTAGACAAGCCAAATTCAGGATGGTCGAATGGATCGACCAGCGAGTCAACTTGGTAGTCAATTGATTAGAGGAATAATCCAATTGAAGCAAATGGAGAGTTGACTGAGGTAGTCAACTGTATTGGATGGTTGATCCAAGTGAAAGACTAGGCCGACTATTTGGGCCAACTTGATGGTCGATGACAACGTCTGCTAGTCGGACCGACTGGATAGTCAACATAGGAGTTGGCTAGTCAAATCGACTAGACTAACAACTTGTGGGTCAGACATTCGAGTCGACCAGTCAACCGATTAACTGCTTTTATTATTATATAATAATAATAACTTATTCCATCTATAAATATGTGGAGCTAGGGCAAACTCTAAAGGAGAAGAAGCAAAACTGTGTAGAGAGTGGATAGTAGTGTAGCAGAGAGTAGGAAGGAGACAAGAGATGTAGTGTAGGGATAGTTAGGTTAACTTGCCAAAACCCTAAGTGGTGAATACTCTGTTTAGTAGAGTCTTTGTAATCTGATTTTTCTTCATCCACCTCTATTATATAGTGAAGATCTATTGCCCTGTGGTTTACCCTATTTTAGTGTTTCCACGTAAAAATTGTGTACTATGTATTTCAGTTTCTGTTTGTATACTTCAGTCTACCTTTCTTGTCTGTCTACGGCTCTAAACTTAACAAACTAGTATCAGAGCGTGAGGTGTAAGATGGAAGGTGGTGTGAGTGGTTTTCCAAGAATGATAGTGACCCTGAACTCACAAAACTACTCAGATTGGAAGATCAAGATGGAAGATCTTCTGATAGTCAAAGACCTGTACAAGCCCATAGACAGGAGTCAAATACCCATAAGGGTGTTGGAGTCTGAGTGGAAACTCCTAAATAGAAAGACAGTGGCCACCATCAGACAATGTGTAGACATGATTGTTCTACAGCATGTGACTAATGACACAAACGTGTTGGGAATAAAGGGCCATCGTGCCTTTTATTAGTGCACGAGTGTGAACGCACTCGTAGCACACTTTTGACTTGTATATACATAATATCTAAAAACCAAAAAAGAGTTACACTCTTTGTACCCAAGACAACGTGCATCTCTCTCTCTCACTCAGACTCTCTCCCTCTCTGTTTTTTACCTAAACCCTAATCCTCGTGCTGCCTTCAAACTGGTATCAGAGCATAGTTTAAGGTTTTTTGCAAAGCAAAGTTTAGGGTTTTCTACAGAGCAAAGTTTAGGGTTTTCTGTAGAGCAGAGTTTAGGGTTTTTCTGCAAAGCAGAGTTTAAGGGTTTTTTGCAAAGCAAAATTTAAGGTTTTCTGCAGAGTAGAGTTTAGCGTTTTCTGCAAAGCAGATCACATTTTCTACAGAGTAGGTTTGGTCCTCTATTTGGGCTAAGAAATCGTGACTAGAAACAGTGACATTAGCCACCTTATGCACATCAAGCAGCTTGAGGGTGCACATAACTTTGCGGTTTGGAAAAAGCGGTGCTACAACATCCTGTTGCAGAAGAAGCATGCAAAGCCTATTAAAGTCAAAGGGGTAAAGCCTACAGACATGGACAAAGATGATTGGCAAGAGTTGAACGAGCTTGCACGCTCGACTATTGAGTTGTCGATTTCTAATGCCTTGCTATTTAATATTGAAGGTTTGAACTGTGCCTATTCTATATGGACTAGACTAGAGGAATTGTATTCCCAGAAGACGACAACTAGCAAAGTTTATTGGCTTAAGAAACTTATGGATTTGCGTATGACAGAGGGCACACCCATGTCAACTCACCTGAGTGAGTTCAATTCCATTTTCTGCCAGTTGTTTGCCTTGAAATTCATCATTGATGATGATTTTAAAACCACATTTTTACTTTGCACCTTGCTAGAAAGTTGGGATACTTTCAGGACTGCTATGAGCAATTCAAATGTGATGCTTCTTTATGCTGATGTAGAGAGTTCTCTACTCGTGGAAGAGATGAGACGGCAAAACAATGCATCCAATAAGTCCTCTAGTGCGTTGCATATGAGGGGTAGGTCATAACAAAGAGGCAAATCTGATAGTTATGGCCGTAGTAAATCACGTGGTAAAGATGTAGAATGCCATCACTGTAGCAAAAAGGGTTACTTTAAATGTGATTGATTCAAATGGAAGAAAGAGAAAGGAAAGGGCAAGAAGATAGATGATTTCATAGAAGAAAAGAGAGACATTCAACCAAGGAAAGGCAATACTAAAATTGAAGAGGTGAATGTAGTCACTCATGATAATGATAGTGGAAATGTTGTACTCTTTGTTTCATCATGCAATAGAGAACATGCTTTATTTGCAGATATAGATTCTGGTGCTTCTTTTCACGTCACCCCTCATCATGAGTGATTTTGAGATTACTCAGGGGGTCGACATGGTGTTGTCCATCTTGGGGACAACTATGCATGTGAAATTGCAGGTATTGGCACTGTGCAATTACAGTTTCAGCATGGTTCTGCTTTCACACTTCAGGATATATGGCATGTACCTCAGCTCAAGAAGAGCTTGATTAGCACAAGACAACTAGATGATGATGGATTTCACACAACCTTTGGTGATGGGAAATGGAAGATTTGTAAGGGATCTAGAGTTATTGCCAAGGGTAGTAAAAGTGAGACTTTGTATCCTCTCCATGTATCTAGTGTGAGTGATCATGTTGTTGCCATAACCGAGCAGCCTAGTGTTTCTTTGTGGCATGGCCGGTTGGGACACATGAGTGAAACTGGTATGAAAGTATTGTCTCATTTGGGTTACTTGCCATGTCCTCGTTATGCTGATTTTGAACATTGTCATCATTGCATTTATGGTAAACATGTACAAACATCTCATAAAAAGTCTCTTTCACTAAAGTCGTCTCCACTTGAGTTAGTACATTCAGATTTATGTCAGATGCCAAGGCTAAATACTTAGTCACTTTTGTTGATGATGCTACACAGAAGGTATGGGTTTACCCTATTCGTAGCAAGGACGAAGTGCTCGACAAGTTTCGAACATTTTTGGCATTAGTTGAGAATCAAATTGATAAGAAACTTAAGAGTCTTCACTCTGACAATGGTGGGGAATATGTGTCCAAGGCTTTTCAAGCATTTTGTGATAGCAAAGGGATAAAGAGGGAACTCACTACCCCTTATAATCCACCCCAAAATGGAGTTGTAGAGCGTATGAATCGGACTATTCAAGATAAGGTCCGTACTATGTTTTCTCATGCTGCGTTACCCCATGGTTTTTGGGTAGAGGCTGTTATGACAGTTGTTCACTTGATTAATCGGTCACCTAACAAGTCTTTGGGAGGGGGAATACCCAAAGAAGCGTGGTCGGGCAAGCCACCTTCATATGCTCACTTGAGAGTGTTTGGTTGTGAGGCTTTTGTGCACATTCATAAAGAAGAACGCAACAAACTTGAGCCAAAGTTCTGCAAATGTATTTTCCTAGGATACGGTGACGAGGGTGAAATGGGGTATAGATTGTGGGATCCCAAGAAAAGAAAAATAATACGTTGCAATGATGTTATCTTCTAGGAAAATCGCATGCATAAACAACCCGAAAAGACCAAGGAAGTACGAAGGGTTGTATTCCGAGAAGAAATGCCTTTTAGACAGAAAAATGTGCCTGTTGTATAGCAGCAGACACCAGTTGTAAACTTACCTACAAATGCAGAAAATGAGGTTGGAAATGATCAGCCAACCTTTGCCAATAATGATGATTTGCAGGAACGGCTAGAACAGCAAGCTGTTAATGCTTATTTGCAACCTGAAATGCCTGGACAACAAGTTGAAAATGATGATTTGCAGGCTCAACAACTACCAAACAATGAGCATTGGGTTAGGAGATCATCTAGAGTTACTAGACAGCCTGACAGATTTGTTCCTGATTCAAACTGTGTGGATGATTATGTCATGGTGACTGATTGTGGCGAACCGTCTTGCTTCAAGGAAGCAATGGACAGACAGGACAATAAGAAATGGTATAAAGCCATGTTGTCATAGATGAAATCTCTTGAGAAAAATGACAGTTGGGATTTGGTGCAGTTGCTTAAAGGGCAGAAAACACTTCCATGCAAATGGGTTTATAAAATGAAGGTCATTTCTAATTCCTCGCCAAAGTACAAAGCAAGATTGGTTGCAAAAGGATACAGGCAGGAATATGGAGTTGATTTTGATGAGATCTTCTCGCTTGTAGTCAAGATGACTACATTAAGAATCATTTTGGGCTTAGTTGCAGCTGAAGATATGGAGCTCATATAGATGGATGTGAAGACCGCCTTTTTACATGGTGATCTGCATGAAGACATATATATGCAACAGCCTGAAGGTTTTGTGGCTAAAGGCAAAGAGAAGATGGTTTGTAAGCTCAAAAGGAGTTTTTATGGGTTGAAACAAGCACCAAGAGAATGGTATCATAAATTTGATGCATTTATGCAGTCTCAAGGTTTTCGTAGAAGTCAAGTGGACCATTGCTTGTACACCAAGAAGGCAGGAGATGGCAGCCTGATTATCTTGGTTTTGTATGTTGATGATATGTTGATTGCTGGCAAGGATATTCATGCCTTGGATTCATTGAAGCAAAGCCTTCATGGTAGCTTTGATATGAAGGATCTTGGTGATGCAAATCACATCCTTGGCATGCGAATACTCCGAAACCGATCGAAAGGGGTACTCTTTCTATCTCAGCAGGAGTATATCTCTAAGGTTTTGCAGTGTTTCAATATGGGAGGGGGGGGAACAATTGGGGTTCCATTGCCTCCATATTTGAAACTCAGTGCAGAAGACAACCCTACATCTAATTATGAGAAGTCTGAAATGGCTAAGGTTCCATATGCTTCAGCCGTTGGCAGTTTGATATATGTGATGGTTGCTACATGCCCTGATATTGCCTTTGCAGTGGGAGTGGTTAGTAGGTATATGGCAAATCCCGGCAAAAAGCATTGGGAAGCGGTGAAAGGTATTATGAGATACCTCAAAGGCACAAAGGACTTGTGTATTTTCTTTGGAAAGCAAAAGGCATCTGTCGTTGGTTTTACAGATGCGGACTATGCTGGTCACGCGGACTGCAGAAAGTCTACTTCTAGGTATGTGTTTACTTTCACAGGAGGAGCGGTCTCTTGGATCTCCACACTACAAAAGTGTGTTGCATTGTCTACTACAGAGGCAAAGTATGTTGCTACCACTGAGGCATGCAAAGAGGCTTTATGGCTTTCATATCTAGTGAGAGATCTTGGCATTACAAAGTTACCTATTCTTCATTCTGACAGCTAGAGTGCTATCATGCTAGCTCATAATCATGTCTTTCATGCAAAGACGAAGCACATAGAGATGAAGTATCACTTCATTAGAGATGTACTTGACAACAAGAACATTGAGCTTGTCAAAGTACATACAAATAATAATCTTGCATATCTTCTCACGAAGGTTCTTCCAACTGAGCGATTTGCTCATTGCCGACAAATGATGGGAGTTGGATAGATGTATGTAGTTCAGCTTTGTACATACTTGGACTTAGCTGACTTCTTTTTTTTTCTTCTCACGGCACATTGCCTTTAGGTGGGAGGTTGTTGGGAATAAAGGGCCATCGTGCCTTTTATTAGTGCACGAGTGTGAACGCACTCGTAGCACACTTTTGACTTGTATATACATAATATCTAAAAACCAAAAAAGAGGTACACTCTTTGTACCCAAGACAGCGTGCATCTCTCTCTCTCTCACTCAGACTCTCTCCCTCTCTGTTTTTTACCTAAACCCTAATCCTTGTGTTGCCTTCAAAACGCCTACGAAATGTGGCACAAACTGTGAGGGTTGTATGAAAGGAAAAATGCCCTCAACAAAGCCTCTTTGATGCGGAAGATTGTGAGACTGAAGTACATAGATGGAGAAAGCATAATAGTACACATCAACACCTTCATGGGGTTAGTAAATCAACTTGCGGTAGCCAAGTTTCCCCTAGACGATGATCTTCAAGCTTTGCTGCTATTTTGTACCCTACCGGACACCTGGGAGAACCTGGTGGTGTCTCTTAGTACCTCGTGCCAAGAAGAAAACTTGTCCTTACAAATGGTTTAAAAGACGAGTATGCTAAACTAGGAAACAAGAAGGACAAGGGTGTCTTGTCCCAATCAGAGGCAAATGTGGCACAACATTTTGTCAGATCAAGGTGATTGTATTGGGAAGGAGGAGGAAGTTCAAATCGTACCGTCAACTGTGTATCAAGCCAGAGTTACGGGGAAGGGAGGTAACTCGACACTAAGGGTTTCCCTTTACTATTGCTAGGGTAACCAGTTTGTTTGTCCCGCACCGCACTCGGGAATATAGATGGTTCCTAACTTCGTAAGGAGCACAATATAGGTTAACTAGCCGAATTGGCTACAACCGATTCTAGATTTACGATTACACAGACAATACACTTGGAACACAAGTCCACGACACCAAATTACCCCATAAGAACGAATGATATATTATGAACACTCACAATTACACGTACCGATCTATGGTTGGTATTACGGTCGCTTACCTCTCAATATAACCTTGCTTTAAAAAATAATATATCTATATTCCCCCCTACCATTATAAAAACACTTAGTATTTATATAGGCTTCCATGCTTGGCGCGTTACCCTCGTCCCTCCTTAATATGTGGTTCCCTTTATTCGGTTGTTAGTGCTCAGCTCCTTCTGTCTCCTTTCACACCTTTGTCTCACCGGTCAACAACCCAACCTCAAGTCTCATCATTACAATAGCATACCATAAGGCGTAACGTAATGGTCAAACCAACACTAGCCATTTTTTTTGTGGTAGGCCCACATGGCCCGTCACATGGTTACTTCATTACGAATGCCTTTCATAATGATGATCTTATGGTGGCATCATAATCATGTAACAAGTGCGGAATGTTGGGGGTGCGTGTTTCTTAAGGGTGACCTCGCACAAAGTGGATCAAGCCCTTGCGCTCACAACACAATTGTGGCTATGCTTGTGTAATTGTTACACATCACGAAATCAAGGTGACCAACGGGGATAACAAAATAAAATTGTTGAAAAAGGATGGTGACAATGTCATTCTCACAAATATGTGAGGATGGCCACCAAGATCCTTACTCCGAAACGATCAACTAATATCACGTAACAAATTCCCAATATACACATATATCTTTATGAAATGTATACAATCAAATACGTATACATGTGATTACACATGTATATATCAAAGAATTGTTAAAAAAACATAACCCATGAATAATGTAATCGAGATACGTAATCGAGGCATCTAGCCTTTACGCACACGTAACATCCAAAAATAAGGTTGAATGTAATGACGTAATACGTAACGAAGGTATTGACCTCCTACGCATATGACACAAATCGCATATCAAATACATGGCAACTGAGACATTGACCTCATACGCATATGTAACATATGTACATTTTATACAACCAAACTATTACCACTACAACATAATTGAATCATTGAAATTATTACATATCGACATAAGCATGATTAGAATGATAGAATAAAGAATAGAAAAAATAATAAAGGAAGTACCGAAGTCCCTTTGTTGATGTGTTTTTGGATCAAGCTCGAACGAACATCGATCGATCACCGTCCAAAAAAAATCACAACAAAAGAACATTAGGAAAAACACTCAGATACCAACTGTTAGAGTTGAATCCTAATGTAAGCATGTGACAATGAAATAATAGATAGATAGATAAGAAAGGAGAGAGAAAGAAGGGTGATGATCCACCTGACCACCCCTAAGATAAGGGATTGACACAAACTCAAGCATCGATTGACGTCCCATACCACCTCATTGGTATCAAATCATACCTGGTATTGGGGCGCTCACTACAAGAGTTTGATCGCCACAAGATCAGAGTCTCAGCGTAGTTGAATGATCTCTCTAATGAGGGTAGCTAGGCCTCATATTTATAGCCAAACCTAAGGCGCCTAGGCAACTTCACACTTGGTCCTTATGGGTTATCTCAATTCAGAAAATTAAAAGTAATCCTTCCTTCTTTACACACTCATTTAACCCTCACACTTTATCCACATTTATAGAATACTACAATACAAACTTACCACGGGATATATTATGATCATACCCGTAACACCAGAGTTGATGCAAATTAGTCTTTAGGGACCACTAGGCTTGCTTTATCGCAACGAAGAACCTATCATTCTAAAACATTATCTTATGCGAATGGAAATTAGTAATAAATCACCATTGTAGAGACCTTGTCCATTCTCCTCCAATTTTTGGAAATACCTCTTTCATTCTTAACGGAAGAATCATCTTCCATGGCTCACTTCCTAGCAATAATTCTCCCACTATAAATTTTGCCAATAGTGCCTTACATTGCATCAGAGGATCCACCAAACTTGAACCCCCTTCGGAAGTCGGCACTGTAGTAGTTTTCCAAGCTACCTTTGGTCTAAGATACTTAAAATTAGTAGAACCTCCTAAGAAATTCCACACCCTAAATATCTCATAGGAGAGCCCTTTGGCATCCAACGAAATCCAACATCTAGACACCAATTAGGATTAAAACCTTCCCCAACCCAAAATCTCACCAATTTATGCCAATTAATTGATATACATAGTCTTAGCCATTCTCATTTTCTTCTTGTTTCATTTCAATTAGGATTAAGACCACAATGATTACAAAATTTTGTACATAAGACGGGAGTTGTTTAAAGGCTCGACCCAATCATTCAGTTCCACTCGTCAATACAACGGTTTCTCATGAGATTTTTAGCCCTCTACATGATGAGATTTGTTTTAAGTCTCCAAACAATGGATGTCCTCTACGTGACAAAAGTAGTTACGAGGGTATTAGCTAATGCCAACACAATGGTCCTTGTTGATTGTTTAAGTCTCAACATGATGATAGTGGTTGTCTACACAACAAGAACACGTGCCTACATGATAGAATCAATGGAGAGGTTACGATAAAAAAGAAAATAAACATGACAGCCCTTATTGATTGTTGACCACTCACATGATGGCTCAACACAACAAATTTGAGTCGTGTGTTTGTGTGTTTTGCTTGTGCCGAAACTTGAAGAATTTTTAAGTGAAACGTCACAAAGGTATATTTGACCTTCTTGAATGTGCTAATATTCTTTGCCTTAGGACTAGATCGTCTTGGGAAGAGAATGTAATAATGGCCCTTAGCATAGTGTTGTCGATAATTATGGTTATGTGTAGTGTTAAGTGAATGGATTAGAACAATTAAACATTACATGTGATTAATTGGTGAGAGAGAGAAAAAAAAGTAACATTAAAACAATGAGCAATAATAGGGCACACAAATTGTGTTTGCTAATGGAAACCATGATGTAAAACAAAACAAAAAAACAATGGAGAAAAATGTAACGATTAATTTTTGGAGGTTGTTATTCCTCACCTCCTTAGCAAATACATAATAATAGGAGCTTGGGGAAACCTCCCCACATGGCTTCGAGCAATGGTTGTTGTCTCCAAGAGCAACGACAAAATTGTAACGCCTTTTTGTATCCTTACTGAAGGCTACTTTTTACTCGGTGATCTACTTGAGAACCATCTCTAACCTTGTGTGGGGACATATCATTGTGTACCCTTTTGTTGGCAAGACAAGTGAGGGTGAGTGTCCATCACCCATGAGCTACATATGTTAATCCCATTAGTAACACAAATTTTTAACTCACTCTGTAACTTAATCACTTATACAAGATTAATTAAACACTTAATCCACGGGAGATTTTAACACAACACAATCACTCAATCACTTAATAAAAGAATGTCACAATGACATGTGAACAACACACTTTTGCCTCCATTATTAGCCTACGCTAAATGTAATCACTAGTTATTATGAATACAAAGAGTATGCTCTTAACTTATAATTAGAGACACATGGGCTTAGGCGTTAACATTAGGGAGATATTCAAAATGAGGAAGAACCCCGGTCCCCCACTAGAAATGATTTATAATTCCACCTCCATAAATTTCCATAATTTAACTAAACTTCAACTACGTTCTTTTCACACTTTGGGGTGGTTAATTACCGAAAGAAAAGAAGGGTAGTAACTTTTTCATTCCTATTTCTAATCTTTGTAATTATATAATATAAGTGTTAATGTGGCCCTACTTCCAAGACCTTTTTTAATTTGTGTCGATAGCCCGTAGACTCATGGTAACTTAGATAGGTTAATTACTAGAAGTAAAGAATGAAAATCTTTTTTTTCGTTCCAATTTCCAATAGTTGTAAGAGTATAAGTGTTAATGGAGGGTTAACCCCAAGACATAGTGTTGATAGTGTACATGATAACTTGGGTAGGATAATTATTTGAAGGAAACAAGAACAAACACTTTTCTCATTCCAAATTCCAATAGTTGTAACTTTATAATATAACTCTTAGTGAAGTCATGATATTGTAGTGTGCATGTGTTCACCCTTTTTAGCATGCATGTACCTAAGCCAACCCACCCTTTTAGCCTTTTTAGCATGCATATAGCTAAGCTAACCCAAATGGGTACCTTTGTATCAATTATAAATTGAGCAAGAAGCAAGAAGCTAAGTAGGTTGGATTTGATCGCCTATGTGCATTTCACAATATCTTGTCTACGTTAATTACATAAAGAAATGAAGGGCAATCACTTTTTCTATTCAAATTTGTGACACTTGTAACTTTTTTCAGATCATTTGAAAAAGAACAAGGAAAAACTTTACCTTCTCATTAGGACATCTTAGCATCTATATTTTCCAATGATGCTTCTTCACTTTGGATAACTTTATCATTGCAATTATTTCTAAACAAAAAGTGCTTCTAACATATAATAAACACGTGAAAAACGACCAAGACATTCTACACTTAGGAACACATGCATGGGATAAAGAACGATTGAGGTTAAAACTCATCGTGGAAGATATACATGAAGAAAGTGGGCAGCGTGTGACGATCAACATATCGACACAACCCTTGGTTTTCTAGGGAGCTTTTGTATTTATCCTTGTCAGCAGGACAATTTTGTGGTGATGAATGAGTGGTGTGTGTGTGTCGGGATGGTTTGCCTGGTGCCACAATGATAAAGAACAGCCGACGATACATGTGTGTCGAGGCCGGGATGGATGCAGGTTGTATCAACTATAAATTGAGCAAGAAGCTAAGTAGGTTGGATTTGATCGCCTATGTGCATTTCACAATATCTTGTCTACGTTAATTACATAAAGAAATGAAGGGCAATCACTTTTTCCATTCAAATTTGTGACACTTGTAACTTTTTTCAGATCATTTGAAAAAGAACAAGGAAAAACTTTACCTTCTCATTAGGACATCTTAGCATCTATATTTTCCAATGATGCTTCTTCACTTTGGATAACTTTATCATTGCAATTATTTCTAAACAAAAAGTGCTTCTAACATATAATAAACACGTGAAAAACGACCAAGACATTCTACACTTAGGAACACATGCATGGGATAAAGGACGATTGAGGTTGAAACTCATCGTGGAAGATATACATGAAGAAAGTGGCAGCGTGTGACGATCAACATATCGACACAACCCTTGGTTTTCTAGGGAGCTTTTGTATTTATCCTTGTCAACAGGACAATTTTGTGGTGATGAATGAGTGGTGTGTGTGTGTCGGGATGGTTTGCCCGGTGCCACAATGATAAAGAACAGCCGACGATACATGTGTGTCAAGGCCGGGATGGACGCAGGTTGGGCGCGCACTCGACGAAAGATAGAAAGATAGATATGTAGATAGTCTATGATGAATGTGAGTGTTTGTTCTCTTTATGATGACACCATTCATGATGCAAACTCATAATCTCCTTGCAATGTGAAGAAGAGAGCAAAAAGATGAACTAAATCAGAGAAACACATAGACAGAGAGACAGAGAGAGAGAGACAGAGACAGAGAGAGCTCTGTTTTGCCCATCTCAGCAGAAAGCCATATCTCACAAATCCGAACCCGACCCACCTCAAGGTCATCTATGGAGGATGGATTATGCCAGTTTCCTGGTTGTCCAAACCCTATTTTCAATGATGGGTCAAGCAAGCATCAGCAGCAGAAAAAGAGTACGGCCGTAGCTTGTGGACGCCTTCATCATCTTCAAGTCATGTGTCAAAGGTTTTGTGCCCTTAATCCTCAACAAGACCATGTACTTAAACCTTTCTACACTCTTAGGAACCCTCACGTCTGTGGTTTTGAGGGTTGTGTGAGAGAATCTTATTCAGGCCATTCTTGGTGTTCAAGGCTCCATTATCTTCGTTGGCTTAGAGATTTTCAGTTGAAAATAAGCCCTCAACAGATCTGTCGCTTTCCGGAATGCAAGAAACATGTGTTTGTCGAGATCAGTTGTGCCGATGATGGGAGAATACATGGTAGAGTTTATGATTTTTGTGGTTGGAACCATTGCCAAATGTATTATCTTAATACATCCTTGCCAGTTCTGGATAATGATCCAACGACCCCAGTTCAGGTATGTGTTTCTTGCATGATATTTTTCACACTATGATTCCATGTATTTTGTTTGTTTGCTAGAAATTTCTGGGCACTGTATGTATATTGTTTGCAAGAGCTTGCTCGACTCTCCATGGGTCATATTTATGGTTATTGAACACAACATCCTGGCACTATATAATTCCATGTATTTATTTGCTTACCAGAAGTTTTTATTGGCATTAGCATTTCATGTATTTATTTGTTACACAAACTTTTTTGACACCGTCATTTCATGCATTTGCTGTTCATGAGGCACATTTGGTACCTTGGCTCCCTAAATTTATGGCTAATTATTCACAGGATATTTTCACACTATGATTTCATGTAGTCATTTGCTCATGAGTGCCGTTTTCACAGTATAATTCTATATGTTTATTTTTTCCCAGGAAGTCATGGGCTATGATTCCATGTATCAATTTTTTCATAAAACTTTTTGTTTTGTGCTATGATTCAATGCATTTATTGTTGACAAGAAATGTTCTGTTACTACAATTCTATGCGATGATTCCATGCAGTTATTTATTTGCAAGACCTTAGACTCCATGACTTCATTTGTTCACAAGAAGCCTTCCTTATTATTTGATGTATCATTTGCTCAATCATCAGTAGTTCCCGTTTGTTTATTTTAATCAAAGACTTGGGTATTTCCACACTATGTCTCCATGCATTCATTTTTTCACAATGTGCATGAACTATGCTTCCTTGTGTTTCTTTATACGAAAATGCTTTGGCATTTTTGCATGTGATTTATTGCATTTTTTCTGCACACAAAAATCTTGGACATTTTAACAGTATGATGCCAGATGTGCGTTTCTTCACAAGAATTCTTTGTCTATGTCGCCTTATGTTTATTTGTTTACATGAAGGCCAGGACATTTCCATACTATGATTCTGTGTCCATTTTCTTCATGAGAAGTTTCAGAAAAATTTGCATTACCTTTCTGCCCGCATTCAGCCCTGAGAGTTTGGTTCTAGGACCTATCATTTTGGTGACAAGGCAGAGGAAACCTCCGAGACATGCAGATTCTAGCATCGTATTGGGAACTATTGGGAAAGTGAGATAACTAAATTTTTTTTATGGTTCTAGAGTATCCCTCCCTGTAGGTCACTCATAAATATGGAACCAAACTATGTGTGTCGAAGAGAATGGCCTTTTAGAGACCCTTTTGTACAAACAACGTAGATAGACAAAGGTAACATCATACACTGGGTGAATAGGCCAAGAATGCATTATACGCATGAAAAGTCCACCATTAATATTAAAATTGAATAGGAAAATGGTGGATTACATTCATGAAAAATATGATGATAAAGGGTTTTATTAATTGGCATTGAATGGTTGTGATAAACTGGGTTTATCATAGTATTTCCTCTTTCCTCTTTCCTCTGTGGCCAAGAAGAAATTTGACTTGTCATTGTGATTTGGTTGGTGAATGAGGCTATCCTCAAATATAGAGTAAGGCATGTGTTCATTTAGATTGTGTGGCCTATACTGAAAACAAAACGAAACCTATGATCACATACTCACTCTCTCATAGCATATTTGGTAATACCTTAGCATGATTTAACTTGATAAGATATTACTATCCATGCCCTAAAACCAAGTGAGATCTATTTCGTTGGTATATATCTGTAACCCCTTAGTATTTTTTATGAATAATAATTTATGAATTTGATTGATAATTGAAGTGATGTTGATCAAATAAGTTTGAATCTGGATCAAAAGTTGATGCTATTTAAAAATAATCCTAATTAATTTGATATTTATGTTCAAATGCAGGGTGATTCCTTTGGTCACATGCATAGAGAAGTCATGAAGCAGCCCTGTGAGCACACCATCAACTATTTCATTGACTCGTTGAAGAACTATGTGCAAAATATGATCGAATTGCCTAAAGATATTCCAGTTGATGAAGGATTTTTCTCGAAACATCCTTGGGAAGTTCTCGGCAAGCCAGGTATGAATTAATGGTCTGAGGGTATCAAGGTTTTATGTGGACATTTATTGATGTGAGGTTGAAATCAGTCTCTGAGACAAAACATGTCTAAAACTCATGTATCATGATAAAACTTCAATGCATTAATATGTAGTATAGTAGATACTATGTAATAATGGCTTGCTCCATCCTCGTGAAACATGGGAGTATCAGAGGATGTGTAGTACGCATAGTACATATGTGACCAAGGTGTGAGCAGCTTGCTGGAAATCAACCCATGTATATCACTCTCCCCACAATGCTCTTTTGATGCTAGGTGTGGATATCTTGTTGGTGTCTGGCACCCCAACACCATAAGGTGTCTACATGCACTTTTATGCCTTTGCCTCCCAGAGTGTTGGTTTTGGGCGTGTGGGTTGAAGGGATGGTCGATATTTCAGAGACAGATGGGCAACTCTGTTAGAGGCATTTACCACCCCAAGAATCAGGTTGCTACAATGGACCTATGATTAAGGGGTATTTACTGCCATATTAATACTAGCATAGTTAGTTGTTAAGGAGTGAGATAGGGACCTAATCCATATAATTGGCCTCATTTGGAACCTAGTTGAAACCCATACCACCTAAATGTTTTCATTTATAGAGACCTAGAGCCAACCAACTACTCTAAGTTGGGATTGTTAACAGATGTTATTTTGTTTACTCATAGGACATTATTTAATAATTATTTTATTTTATGTTTACTTGATACTCCCAACTCTTGAAATTAAGATAGCATTGCATGGCCAATGTGAAACTGTTGGGAGCCACTGATCTGTAGACTGGAGGAGTCATGGCTGACAGGCCCAAGAATTGGCATGCAATCTATCCAGTTAGCATTGGCTTCTGATGTGCGTGGAGGTGTGCATCAAGTTGGGTCATGTAAAGCCACTTTAAGTGAGGCCCTGCATAGATTCACGTAAAATTTATTACTGAAGGGTATTTTTTTTATTTTTAAAAGAGGCAACGCTTGGCAGCATGAGGAAGGTTTGGCTTATTCATACAAACCTCTATTTTGATGAAACCATGTTACAAAGAAAAAATCTGCAGGAGTCCTAGTTGATTTACTATCTTTGCTAGTGTGCTCAGCAAACAATATACTTTGAAAGCCCTACATATGGGGATTAGTGCTGAAATATGCTTAAACTACTGTGTTTTGATGGTGTAAAAAAGATGTGTGAAAGTAGAGATTTTAATCCACTACCTTGTGTTGATAACATAATTGTTTACTACTAGAGTAAGACAATTATGATAAGAGATGTGTGTTTATGGCCTAATTGCTTACCCAAGATAAGTTTTTTTACAATAAGTGTTGATGGCCTAATTGCTATCACTAGTGTAAGTCCATTACAATATGAGAGAAGGAGAGCCCTGATGTTTTGAATTTTTCCATGCAGAACATCAATCATGCATGTTTATCACAAAACGAATCTTTAAAGGTAAAGTGGGTGCTCGTAAACGAAAAGGTAACCGCACAACAAAGGAAGATTATCACTGGAAACCGACTGGTCAGCCTGTGGATATTGAGGGTGGAGTCAAAAAAAGATATCTTTCCTATAAGAAAACAGCTGGGGCTATGGAATCGAATGATGAGCCCAATGATAAGCGCTTTTCCATGATGGAATTCACCATAGATGGTGTTGAAGATTATTGTGTGATCCAACTCTACCGGAAACATTCATCGTCAACATCAAAGGGAAAGAAATCCAAGGAAAGAATTAAAAAGAAAATGAGAAATCTTAACCAGAGTGTTTTGCGAAATGAAGGGGTTAATGATTCCACTTCTATTTGCATCGAAGGTGGAGATAATCATGATGTTGGAAGATTATTTCTTATGGAAGTTGGTATTGGTAGTAATGGCTCCACACCTATGTTGGTTGAAGGTGGGAATGATGATCATGATGTTTGTGAAGATGCTCATGCTTATAGTGACTCCACTTCTGTCGTGCTTCAAGATGACCATAATCATGATTATGTTTGTGAAGATTTTGATGCAAATCAGGTAGTTTACCCACAAACCATCATAAATCCAGATCTGAGGATGTGCTATCATGGGGGTGAATGTGATGGAGCTAATTTTTATCAACTGCTACCTGATATAGAAAATGATTGTATGTCCGTTGGAATCCCACCATTATGGTGCTATCAATGAACCCTAGGTCCTCAATGAAAAAACCGTAAACCCTAATGCCTAAACTCTAAGTATAACCCTCAGCCCTAATCCTAAATTGTCTAGATATAACCAAGACGTGATTTTGTTCACGTGAAGAATGTTTTGGATTATATGTATTTTCGTATATTTACTGCTTTGAGGGTATGGATCAATAAGTATTAATTTCCAAATCTTGACCTTGATTGGAGAAGGATATCTATTCCTTAAAAGTATGAATTGGCTTTTCCGACATATGATCAATCATACATGCATCACCAACTCTCTTAATCAGAGGAGATCATAGTTTCTCTTTGTCACGATTCATCATAGTGGCATTTATTAAACATCTGTTGTTCTGGACCTTAACCTTTGCCCTTGCTCTTGCTTGAGCCCAGGCCCTAACCTTAGCCCTAGCTCAAGGCTGACCCAAAACCATTTAGATATAAACTGAGATGCGACCTAAATCCATTTAGATATAAACCTCTACTATATTGTGAAATGTGGTGTTATGTGTTATGGCTTGGATTAAAATTGCATTTAATCAATAATCATACACATTTACTGATGACTGATTTTAAAATTGCAGTTAAGTTCTGTTGAAGTGTGTATTCCCATGCATTTGTATTTAGCATGGATTTTGTGATTTACAAAGCATTTGTCTACTAATTCTCATTACTTTGATAAATAAACATGCTTTGCCAATGAAGTCCAGGTTCATCACAACATTATATATGCTGGAGATATCTAGCTCACTTGTAATATCACACTGGACAGGTGAAACGGAATAGTTCCCTTTTTGAAAATAAAATTAATCTTGCTTTCTGAAGGTAAGAATTTTCAAGGAAAATATCACTTGTAACAATATAGTACCAAATCTTTTGAATGTAATTAAACTTGGAAACTAAGCAATATTGATGAGATGAGCTAAATTTTTGCCTTACGTTTTTATGTGTATTTTATAAAAGTAGATGGGATTAGCTAAACTTTTTGTCTTATGTTTGTTGTTTATCATTTATAGAAACTCAAAATTCTCATCTCTTTGAAAATCTCTCCATGGTTTTGTTCTTTGCCTGGTTTGGTGGTTATAATCGTAGCATCAACTTCATAAAATTGAGGGAAGCCATGTTTGATCCTTACCATTGGTCTCATGTGGATGTCAAAGAGATATATATCTTCTCTCACTCTAAAGAGAAACTTTTGAAACAAAGGTGTGTGTGTGTGTGTAGAGAGAAGATTTTGATGTCAGAGGGTAATTGTAGTATATATTCTTGAGGATTTGGAAAAATGAGAGGTGCTTGTGGAATTCCGAGACCAATTTGTTTATAGTTATTGCTTGAAATTCTCAAGAGTTTCTTTCGATCTGCAATTCTTTAACATATATCGCTAATTTTTCTATGTGATGAAGTTTTGTCCCCAGGGAAACTATCAGTTTGCATGCTCTTGGTTAAAGTAAAATCATAGTAAACTGATAGTGATAACTATAAAGCTAAAAATATTGTGGGTTGAATGTGTGAACAAAGCAGTCATTGCTCATACTTGGGGTCTTGATTTGCCTAAACTATACTTTGTCTCTATATTGGGATCATTGCCCTAAGGCCAATGTTGATTTTCAGCCTCGATTCACACAATACATACATTGTTTTGGTTGGGGCATTTTTGCCCAAGTTTCAACATTGCTTCTTCTTGTTCAATGTAGTTGGCTTTACATCTTTGTTGCAGGAACTTCTTGGTCCATTCCTTAGAGGTCGTTGGTTCTCGTGTTTTTCTCCACACATGCATTCGACATTATTTTCTTTGGAATCCCTTGTTGGTAGTAACATGGTAGTTTACCTTGTTTCCTAATGAGATGAACTTTTCATGCATGAGACTCCTTTTGCTCTTGCAAAATAGATGCTTGGCATTCACCATCCACCTCTAGTGAGGAGCTCCATGTCGGTCTTCTTTGTTATCCATCTATGGAGGTAGTTTAACCACAAGTGGGCAACAAATTACAATGGCATCTTTCTACATCAATATGCATTTCTCCTCATTTGAATAATGAAATTGCCTATCAAAAATGTAATGGTTATGCATTGAATGCCCAAAGCACGTCCATGTTGTCAAACATATGAAGAGTTTGATTACTATTACAAAGTCAAAGTTTGTTGACCATTCCATTTATAAGATTGTGTTCTAGATTTATTAACAATACTTCATAACTATCCTTAATCATGGTCGGAGATATGGAAAGTATCATTACTTGACTGTTGTTCGAAATGTTTTCCTCAATTAGGTGCACCTTGGTCAAAGGATGTAAATTGGGTATATATGGAAACATTTTGAGTACCTTCATCCCATGGATGGGAGGACAAATGTATTCAAATTGTTTTTATTACATGGAAATAATTTTTACCTAATTTGCTCTACAATAAACCCAACCCTATGCATTATGATGGGTATATCAAGCAAAGGGTAGTATGGAACCCGTTGTTTACAACATTAGATGCTTTAGTGTTGGGTTCTAGACAATGGTTGGCATGGAGACAAATGGCAGAAGGTCCTACTAACTCAGTCAAGACTTAGCTGGTTTTTTCATCAGGCTCCTAGGAAGAGCAAACGCAAGTACTAGTTAGGATGCATGGAGGACAATTAATGTATCATCAAATTCAAGAAGCTATGAGTAGAATCACCATACCACCCAATAGCTCTCACCATAGATGGGTTGGTGTTTTCAAGATTGGATGTACTCTTGATTGTACAGGGGTATTTAGAGGATAAGGCCTTCCGATTTTTTGATGTGGAATAACGCAACTCAATTGTCTCTGTTGCAGGAAACGGTAATCGATTATGCTTACGTTATCAAACACAAGATAAGGGTAATAGGATACGTTTATCACAAATGGTATATTGATCTACCGATAGAAGACATTAGGTCACATTGGAAGTTGTGGGTGTTGGCTAAACAACTTTTGTTCAGATTAGATTGGGATCCAATACATGTGTTGTCTGATAGACAAGATGTGTTG
The DNA here is from genome assembly GCF_043228905.1 of Azolla caroliniana. NCBI lineage: Eukaryota > Viridiplantae > Streptophyta > Polypodiopsida > Salviniales > Salviniaceae > Azolla > Azolla caroliniana. The sequence continues at coordinate 4,902,724 of NW_028230448.1, read as the reverse complement.
CCAATTGCATTTCAATACTAGAGTCAACAAGGTATTACTCCAAAATTTCATGCAAAGTTCTGGTTTCAAATACTTCATGTATAGTGGTTACTTGTGCATTGAGCTTTGTCTGTTGGCACGTGACTGCATAACATGAGCGTATCCTCTAGTTGTGCTCGTTGAAGCGGAAACTTAGAAAAATTGTCTATGGAACTGCATCGAGTCTCAACTGGTATGACAATGCCTCCTTAGAATATTTGCTAACTACTTTCCCCCATCGATATTCACATGGGGCATGGTGGTTTGGAATTTGGATGTCACTTCTCCACTCTATTTTTTATTACAATGCCGAATCTATGGACCATGGTTTTCACACCAAATCTAGAAGTGTTCGTGTACTTACATTAGTGTCTGCTTTTAGGAATAAGGAAGGCGATACAACCATTATGGGAGATATTGAGTAGTATTATTGCATATTACATATGGAAGCCTCGGTGCTCTCTCATTTTTCATCAAGTTAGAGCCTCACCAACTGAATTGGTTAAATGTATTTGGTTGGACATGGTTCACACTTTGAAGGGTCAAAGGGATTGTATTGTTAGAGATTGAGGATAAAGCTACTCAGCACCATCGCTTTTTTATTTTGTGGACATCTACCCCACTTATGACCTCGAAGAAGGGCACTCCTTGTTGACATCTTCAACCACCAAAATGGTTGTTTCCCCCGTCGATCACATGGGAATCAAAACTTTGTAAATTGTTTACACTAATGAATGGATATCGTTTTTTGAAGAAAAACAGCAATCCTTAATCATGTTATTGTACCTGAATTATTACTAGGTTTAGCCATTGCTATTCTTTGTTAAGTGAATCAAGGGACATTAATATTTTCAAGGTTTGTATATTATTATTCCAATCTTTTAAATAAACTTACCAAGGTTCAAAAATTCACCCAACATATGTCTAAGCCAAAGGAAGCCTATTCTATTTGTCGTGGAGGGGGACATGGATATGAAGAGTTTGTGGGGTTTTGGATGAGCCCTCCAATCTACTAAATGATCTTACTAATGTCCCTCCATAACTTGCTCCTAACCCAAAGAGAGCCTATTGTGTGGATGTATACCATAGACATGGAAGATTCCTCCAAAGTTCCTTGATGGCACCTAAAGCTAGGACATAGTGCAAGGTTCATGAACTTCCGAAACTTAGTAATGCAACTATGCCACCCTATAGAACTTGTCATTAGAGAAGGAGCATTCCAAAAAGTTCCTAGAATCTTCTCAACATAAATGATACTTTGGGTTGTCCAAACATATGTTTCATAAAACAAGATTCTGAAAGTTTCTATAATCTTCGAGACCTTATGACATACCATCGACTTTTTCAGAAGACAATAACCTCCCTTGGATTTTGACCATGTTTGATCGGTCATTCGCATAGTTTGCTAATCCAAGCTCCTCAAACTTCACAATGCAAGGTGAGGGTGATAGTGGGTGAATCCTTCCTCGTTGTTAGGGCTTCGTGGTTTCCAATGTATCACCAAGGTCATCAAATTTAGAGAATCCCGGTTCCAATCCTCGGCATGGGCTCAGCCCTGTTGTAATCTCCCATGGAACATAATGCAAATTTAAAGCCAAATGTGAAAATGGAACCAAGTTAATTGATTCAATAATCCAAAGCATTATATAATGATATCCATGAGTGAAAATAACAATTGAAAGAGAATGGGTAGACGCACATATGTTGCTATGATTTAAGAAATCATGGCATTGCATAAAGATTATATATTTTCCCACATAAAACCTAATTTCCTTCAGCATTGAGGAGAATAGGATGCAGACCAAATATGATTGTAAAATGGGTACATGATTAAGGAATCACTCTGGTGTGTGTTTATTCCAATCAGCCTAATATGATTTTGTAAACCTTCAAAATAATTGAGAGAAAAATATGGCAATTCCTTCCACACCCTTACTGTGTATTTGTGGCAGATTGTTCAATAATAATGAATAATGTATTCTGATTGATGCTGCTAATCCCATCTCCATATTGATGCTAATTACAGCTTTGCATTGATGTCAATTGCACCTTCACTTCGATGTTCATCACACTTACACATTGATGCTAATCACACATAAACTGTCCTGAATAATGCTGCATTTTCGCATCAATCTTTTGCATCCATACCAACTGCATTCGGAGATGATGTTAATCACACATGAACTGTCCTGAATAATGCTGCATTTTCACATCAATCTTTTGCATCCATACCAACTGTATTCAGAGATGATGCTAATCACACATCAAGCTGATAGTACAATCATCTTTGATCGCCATGATTACATCAGGTAGATACCAAATACATGCCAGATTTTTGCTAAATCATACCATGTCTTTGCTAATGTCACATGATTAGGAGCACCAGAATTATTGTAATCATTAAATCGCAAGAGATATTTGCTAATCAAGCAACCACTAATCTTGGCATAAATAGCATGCTGACCTCGGGTATTGAGGCCAAGAAGGAAGTATCATTCATTCTTCTGCACAAAGCCACCAAAATCCATCTGTTCAGTCTGGAAATGCTGAAACAAATTCTCACTGTCAAAGCTCACAATCTGAATACCATGATGATGATGAAGATGAAGAAAAGGAGAAGTGGGCCTACTCATGTAAGCCTCCTGAGCAGGAGAACCTCTACGCCATGGCGGCTTTACAGTTTCATCATTATCATCGCCATAAGAATCGTTAACTTCTTCTTCTTCTTCTTCTTCTATTTCTCCTGTTCTTTCCTTCTTCTGTTTCTGCTTGGTTTTCTTCTTTTTCATCGTCTTCTTCTTCAGACAAGATTTGTTCTTCAGATTTAGCAGCATCTTCCACACCATTGCAGAGGGGAGCCTGATGAACGCCATAGCTGCAAGGTGAAGCAAAGCCAGGGGGCAGCAACAGACAGCTGCACAGTCTGCAGTAAAGCCAGCAGCGCATTTAAAACATAAATTGCCATGGAACCTTCGCATCCCTAAGACCTCCTTGGTATCATCAGCATCAATCTCCTTCTTCACCTTACACTTGCCTTCGCTTTGAGTCTTCTCCTTCCTCCTGTCCTCTGTCCCATTATTTCTTTCTGTTTGTCCACCTCTCGGATTGCCTGTTCGTACGCCATTTCGCGCCTCCGTTTCCCTGCATCTTGATCTCTGATTGAGGCGTTGGTCGGCATTGGAGGAGGACGTTTCCGACGCCGAGCAAGAACAGGCAGAGGAAGAATCCATAGACGGCTCTGAATCCTTGACGGTATGTGGAGGAGAAGATGACGGAAGAACAACAACGGAAGCAGTCTGCGGAGAGGAATCAGGAACGTGGTGGAGATGTGGAGTAGGGGACGCCATGACAGGAGAAAAGAAGCAAAAAGACGGAAGAAGGGATTCAGGTGTGCGAGCAGAATGCAGGTTAAATTGTAGATAGGGTTGGAGGATTCGGAACGAAGATCGGGTAAGGATTGCGAGAATTGGCAGAGACAGATTCACCGAGAATTGGCGTGATCGAATCACATCTGTGTGTGAAGCCGCGCGGGCGTGGAGGAGAGCAGAACAAAGAAGTGTGGAGAGGAGGGGAAGCAAGAAACGGCGGCGATGGCGGGTTTCTGAGGCAGCGGAGGCTATGGAGATTTAGGGTTAGGGTTAGGGTTAGGGTTAGGGTTAGGGCAGGTATGGGAAGAGCAGGTGTATCAGGGATGGAGATGGAGAGAGAGAGAGAGAGAGAGAGAGAGAGAAAGAGAATCTAAATTAGTTCTTTTTTTTCTTCTCTCTAATTTATTTATATAGAAGGTTGTTTGCTTGTTTAAATACGTACTTACATACTTATATAAGTTTCTTTGCTTGTTTTTACCTACTTAATTACTCACTTACTTTCTTAAGTACTTGCTTAATTACTTATTAAGTTTGTTTTTTAATTACTGTCTTACTTACTTACTTACTCACTTAATTACACACTTATTTAGTTAATCACTTACTTATTGTGAGCAGTATGGTTGGTGTCCGTAGGTAAAAACAAAAGGGGCATTTTGGGCGGCCGACCTGGCCTAGGTCTACACGATGAATTTTCTTTTAAAAAACGGAACGTGCAGCGATCATATGTACATATACGTGTGTGCTTCGATTCTCATTCATGAAATGCCACACAACTAATGACGAAACATTTCACATAAGAATGAAAAGACCATAACTCGCTCATTGAAAGATTCTGGAACCTATACGAAGGGACGTCAAACCAACGACCAATTACTACATACACATAAACAAACAGAAAAAGACACAAAGACAACTAACTATCTATCTAATAACATATCTAATATTATTGATTTCATTCATAAGGTTGGCTTAACGAAAGCCCCCCATGGCCCTACACATAGTTTGTGTTCACAACAGGTATAAAAATTCTTCTTCTTTGTTGGCATAGTATAAGTGTGGATTTGTCACCATCCATGTTCAATTGCTTTTGGAGGCACAAGCCATGAGATGTGTCCCGGTGGCCTCTCCTTTGCGAGTCATGCCCTAGTTATTTGCAAGTCAAGTTTGTGGAGGTTGAAGCCTTGGTAGAGGTGCTAACAGAAAACCATTCTAGGAAGCTTGATTTGTCTTAGAATACCACATAGACTGCTCAGTATAAGAACTCCGAGCAAGTTAACATTGGCCATACATGCATTTGTAGATACATCAAACATTCAATTGTATTTGTTTCGAGGCACAATGTGAATCTTTTTTCTTTGTCTTTGTCAGCGGAAAGAGTGGCATTCATCATATATGCAACAAAAAAAAACCCTCATATTTCCCTTGATATGTTCCTTTCACACCTATTTTCTTATGTACATTGTAACGTTGAGGTCGTTTTGAGTCAATGATGCTCTTTAAATTGAAGATCTCCAAATTCATGCATCCTCAGTGGTGTTGTAAATATTGTTGGTGCGGGAGAGAAAGGAGATGATGCCGGTCTATTCCATAGAAACAAGAAACCGGAAAAAAGGCATGAAGTGCGTCACATTGTGCTTTTTCGCTTTCTGACATGTCGAACTTATCGATCAATGTATTTTTTAACATAAAGAGATGTATATAATATATATTTATATGCTCCCATCAATCTTCACCGCCTTTCTACCCCTTTCCTTCTACTTTGCATTTTTACGAGTAAAGTGATAAATTAAATGAATGCGTGTTTTTCGGAAATATAGCATCCTTGAAACCTTTCCCCTATTCAAAGAAGTCCTGCCAAATTTACCATGTGCTTAAAGGTAAATGAAAGGACTTTGTTGGTGCAGTAAAAATACGGATGTGTTTGATATATTTCCTTGTGGTTGGTCAAATGGATAGTCTCAACTCTCGTATAACAAAGGAATACTCTATATTATTCCTTCTCCATTCAAGTTCACTATTTTTGGAATTGTAGGAAGATCCTTGTTTGGAGCCATTGGTTGGTTGTTTATAGGTAGAGATAAGAAGAGAGTAAGAGAGACAATATAGAAGGATGACGAGCATGCAATTCCTTGCAATGTTTGTGAAATGCAATAAGACAACATTTTATGAGATAAATGATGGTTTTTTGTTGATGTGTAGAAGTCTTTGAACACTGTAAACATCGAGCAATAAATAAGTTTAAAATAATGGGAGACCTATCATATTCTATATTCATTATATGACGAAATGAAGACAACTTAATAATAATCTACAATAATGCGCGTGCGTGTGTTTTTCGTTTGCCAAACATGTTGCCAGATAGATGTAGATGTGTTCCTCCTGGTTTGTTATAGGCACGTTATGGTTGGGCCCCATTGAGAATCGTCAAAGTTTGTGGCAAGGCATATGTTTATATGTTCATGAAAGGAAGTGATTACAATGTGTTCTAACCCAATAATGGATTATGTAAAGAGCAATAATTCTAATGGGATAATTGTTATGGTTTCTTTTATGTGTTACTCAAAGCACCATAATAAAATAATGGACATTATGGCCCTCGCAAGTTGAGGCCATTGGGGCATATCAGTCCAAGATATACTTGGAGGCATTATCTTCTAAGCGTCCCTTTCAATAGAAGTCTTAAAAATCGTTTTCTTTTCCTAATGACCCTCCCTCACTTGACAAGCCACTATTCCATGAATCTACGCATGTTGTCTTGATCGTATTATAAAAGGGCCATATTCATGTGATTGCACTCAAATTGCTTAGTATAGAGATGGTGATTCACTGTAATTAACACAAACTGATGAGATTTATAAGGAAACTTAATTCAAAGTGAAGTGTTGTTGTGTTGGTGTAGACTTAGTCCTTGTGCACACTACAATATAATAATGTGTTATTGGGTTGGATTGGACTTTGCCCACATTGATATGGTATATAATATTCTCAAAATTGATGGCCTTGGCACAAGTTAGATGCAATTGTCCTCGACCGAGGTACTTACCGTCGAGGCATTTACATTTAGACCTTTGTCATAGTTATTAGTCAACCGTGTGATGAACCAAATTCGAATATTATAGTGCCTTTGGTAGACTACATGAACTCCTTCACATTCAAATTGGCCATATATGTAAAAGACATGCATCACTTTAATGAATTTATAATATGAATCATAATCTTCTCTTTGGTCTTGTTATTATATCAATATATATACTAGTAGTGTTCACATGAAGTGTGTTACAACAATAAATTGATCGTGTTTCCTAAGGCCACATGTATAAAAGAGTGCAATAAGCTTATGGCAATATAATATAACAATATTTATCCACACACCTTGAAGAACCCTCACATTTGAAGACCCCAAATCTTCATTTTTCCTTATCAACAAAGTGATTGAGTTATTGAGACTAGTCAAGATAGTTCAAAGGTTGCATGATCTATAAATGTTGTTCGATTTGGCTCTTCTATTCGCTCCTATGCATCACGATAAACTATTATGGGTCTCTCTATAAAATATACAATACATTATCGCAATACGTATATGGCACAATGTAACAAAAAGAGTAGGTGTATGCTTGTCTTATTAACATCAAATGATTTAAGATATCTATTACCTGCATATTCTAAACTTTTTGAAATATGGTGTGCTTTTGGGCTGACTCAAAGCCCTCAACCTAACACGTGCACAATTAATCCATGACAACCATAGCCACACAAAGGTTTTTGTCATAAGTATCCATTCATTAAGCCTACTATACACATACAAACTTCATATATTGAGGGACACTTAGGATACTCCATGACAACAACATAGCTCACTTAATAACATATACCAACACATTCCCTTTGAGAACTCTTTGTTACGAGCATGGCCATGATAGACCACGAGGTTCTTCCACGATAGTTTGATCTAACCCATGGTGAGTTCATGCGTGTTAATTCACATTAGAAAGAAGAAGAAAATTGAAGATATTCAATTCTACAATGAGAGGTAACCAATAATTGACTTGCCACTTGATCACTTCATGTGAAGCAATAAAGTATGAATAGGCCAAGGACTTAGGGCTTAAGACCATATAAGTAGGCTAGGCTAGTAAACTCCTTATGGGAAAAAACAATTCTACGTCGAGACAAGGCTCTAGTTGGCAATCTCATGTCCATATGAGGTAGTATGGGACAGTGATGGGCATGTGGGTTCCTCTCTCACCATCGTTGGGGGATGGTTAGGCAAATCTAGGCCCTATTTTTAACCTTCTTCTAAAATAATTTCTTATTTTTTGCTTCCATATTGGATATGGAATCTAATACCTATTAACAATATTGAAATGAAAATGCACCAATGCTTGTAGGTTTGGTTGGTGATTTCACCTTAAGACATTTTCATAATTTGTTCAGCCATTTTTGGTGTGGTTTGTTACTTAGGGTAATTCTTGTAAGAGGAACCATCAAAAGGGAGGGAGAGTTGTTGTGTTGCTCAAATTGAGTGATTCAAGAATCTCAATGATGTGAGTATGATGTACACACGATAAAGGGTGGGCATTTTATCATTTATTTATTTATGACTTCATTTTGCTTATGAAGGACTAACAGTTTGTCTGGTTTTCAATTAAAGAGATCATGCATCTGTCACTTCCTTTAATAATTTCTCAAAGACAAAAACCATATGGAGAAAGCATCATTCCAAAAGGCACTGCATTTAATAATAGTTTTGTGATTTTAACATAACGATTTACATGTACGTAAGTTTTGAATAATAATTTTGTTTATTAATGTTCGAGGGAACCAAAACTTACAAAAATAATGTTCAAGAGGATATCTAGGGCTAGGCTATGGAATGTTGAAGAAATTATTATCAAGCTTATTTAAAGGCTCGTGTAAGTGATAAAGGATTTTTTTCCTTAGTACACAATTATGTTCTCCTAAAAGACCGAAACAAATATTTGGCTTGAAATGATGCAGGAAACATTTAGTTTTAAATGCTTAAAATGAACACATCAATAGAGAGGGATAAAATGAATGGAAAATTAATAAAATGTACTCATTTGTTTCAAAACTTGCTTATTTTCAGAATCACCCATTCATGCTTGGCCAACTAACACCAAGCTTTGCCAATCACATAAAAATTAACATTACGCACATACATGCAACTTAAAAGATTTATATGTGACATTATTGTGTTGAAGTTAGGAACCACATTTTTCAGTTTTTTTTCTTTCTAATTTCACTAGGCATAGGTAAGTAGTTTGAAAACAAGCAAGCATACTTTTATTTGGTTATGATAACCAGAAGGATATTTAGGATTTTTCTGCACAAACAAAGCAAACAATAGAAAGACGTAACATCGGTGTGTGACCCAATATTGGGCAGATTTCCTTCGGATGTATTTATGTAAATTTATAAATTATAATAAAAGCAAGTGCTTGATACCAAAACATTGTAAAAAGATACTGCCATTTCGTTTATGCATCGGTTTGCACCCAACGAGGCATCACCTTCATAAATCTTTTAGGTTCCCATGTTTATCTTAAGAAATGAAGATGATATATCTTGAATCTAATCATTAAATTAATATTCTCGTCTCAAATCCGATCTCTTCTCTACATGTGTTTGCAATCAATATTCAAATTCCAAAAAATAATGGAAATAGGCTTTTAAAGTCAAGCACACTGTAATTATAGCCTTTACTAGTGGAAAGCATTATTGGAAAAATCATTATTGCCCTTGTGCATTACATCAGAGAGTCTTGGAATATCCTACATGACTGGTTGTAGATCTAGAGGGCTATCTTGTAGAAATTCTAAACTCAAATATATAAAGTTGATGGTGTAATACAACCCCCAAAATTGAAGGGAACCTCCACACACAATTTAACTGAAGAAAAAAATGTACATTCTGTTTGTAATAAATTGTTGAGAAACATTTTGCTAATTGGTTGAGCCATGATGGTTTTGGATGCTAACCTCTGTATAAATAGTTTGGACATTGAACGACTTGATTCAATATTATTGAAATGTGTATAACTCATGGATTTTGGCCATTCTCCGGTATAGAGTGCCACCTCATAAATTTTCTAATTCTTGAAACGTTACTCGATATCATAAATTTATATAATTTCTAATCGAAGGATAATATGAAAAAATAAATTTTCTTATAAAAATGGGTTAAAACCCACAAAGTTGAAGAAATTTGTAACCGTCAATTTCATGGGCTTGTCCAAAGTTTTAAATGAATCCCGATGCATTACACAAACACTCTTAGAGATATTTGGAGCAATCACTTATTTGTCTAAATGTAATAATCATTATATCGAGAGTGGATATTTCAGTGGCGTTATCATTGGCTTGGCGAAACTTCAGCCAATGCAGGAGCATATGTGGTTAGGTTACCTTATGAATGGCATGATGCTTTTTGTTGAAGGAATTTTTGTAAATAGATGTATTTTTTATTTCCATATTCAACAAGACAATAAATTGCAGACTTACACCCTTAGATAATTTACTACAGAACCTACTCGCTATTCCAGTTAGGGTGATTGCCAAATCTAGTAAGAAATGGATATTGGATCCACAACCGTGAGTAGCTCATTTGTGGGATATGCTCTGATTATATGCACGATAGCCAGTTAGTAGGTTGATGTGGGACCTAGGGGGATGTTTCTGGACCAGTCCCATGATGAATCCATTGTAGAAGGTTCCATTCTTTCGGTACACTATGAAATTTGGTAGAACCTTACTCATGTCTAAGAATATTCCAACTCTTACAACTCAAAAGCACTGGAATAAGTGGGGTATTTCACACATTCATTTGAAGGCTTATTGGAAATGGATTTGGTCTTTTAGGGGGCCAACTAAATATATTCTCTTCAGATGGCTTTTACTACATGCAACACTACCAATAGGTTAGTCATTGAAAGGAGACATGGCAACCATTCTTAGACAATGTTGTTATTGTGGCGACATGCAGGAAACTACCAAGCATGCTCTCTGGTCATGCTCATTAGCCCAACAAGTATGGAATAAAGTTCTTTCTTTATTCCTGACAATTAATGCAGGTTGCCTCTTCTCCTAGGGATCAACGGTATTGGGGGTTCTCCATTCCAGTCTCTTGTTGTATGAGGTAGATGATGCTCTAGAGGCAATGACAGTCATCAACAAGCATCTAATTTTTGTCTCCCCTTTTCTGCAACCTCGCAAGCAAATGCGTGCAACCCATGTATGGAAAACAATATCAATGGTTACATTTTGGATCTTATGGAAGTATCATTGTAAAAGACGATATGATTCCATTCTGTCAGATATATTGCTAGAATTATGGGAGAGCTTATTGGTGGTAGTGCATGGGCAATATGACAATATGCTAGGCTCTTCGGAAGTTGTTCTTAAGAAAAGGAAAAAACTACTGTAGTTATGGAGGAAGCTGCCTCTGTTCACATTCTCCTCTTAAGGACTGATATAGAAATATCATCACCCCTGGTCCTTGCCCAGAACATCTCTTTTGTATATAATACTCTCTGATTGTACATTTTGTAGCCTTTCGGCGCTTTTCTTAATACTAATGAAGGAAATCATTTGGAAAAAAAACATCATATTGAGATACAATAGCTTTTACATATTCTAAATCTTATCATTTCATGCATATTTCATAATTATAAATGTTGTTGTGTAAAGGGAGACTCGTTATGATCTAAATATTGTACTAATGTGTGTTGCTCGTCCACATCATTGAGATCCTCTTACGCTATGAACCATTGTGGAAATAAATATGTTAAGAATCGATGAAAATGTAAAGCTCACAAAGTAGACATAGCTTGTTTTACAATTTTGTAACATTGTTAGGGGTGTAATCATTATAAGATAATGCATGTATTTACTTCTGTAACTATTTACTTGCCACATATTCAAAATATATAAACTCATAACAAAACAAAGCATTATGATGTCTTACAAATATCCTATAACATAGAAAAAAATATTATATTTCACATAATACATGTGAAAGTGAGTAATGATTCTTGATGTTCAAGAATTATACTAATGATTAATGCAATTGAGACTTTGAGAGAAATTCGTGCAAGGATTGGGTTTGGTCATAGATATGTGGAAGGTATAGTCGAATGTGATCAATGCAGAGCATTTTATCAAAGTGATACCAGTACGTGCATAACCATAACTGATTATGAGATAGGTTCTCTGTAGTTTTTCCTAATATTATGATGAGTACGTGTGGGTTAATTCTGAAAGGAACAAGGGTATGAATTATAATATTCAATTCAACAGTGTGGGATAACTATCAAGTGTATTATCCTTTGACCACTTCAAGTAAAGTAGTCAAGTGTGAACACATTAGGGCCTAGGATTTTTGCTTATATAAGGAGGCTAGTTACCTTCTTATCAGGGGAGCCTTGATTTATGTTGACACTATGACAATGTGGTTATGGCTCTTGTTAGCTAAGCATGCTATCATGCCTTTCGGCGCCGGATTGTTGCGCGAGTTAGGTGGAAACCACCGAGGTTTTGGACTAGGAGGAGAAGGAAATTTAGATAGATAGGATCAAGAATAGATTAAAAGAGAGAGAAATAGAAAACTCGTTAATTCCACGAGTATAGTATAATATATTAATAAACCCTTTTGAACCCTAATAAATTCTCAAAGATTCAACAACCAATTACATTTTGCTTCCCCTCCTTATATAGTGATGGGAGAGGCTAAGTATAACTTACCACATGACAAGTATCATGATTTTTCTTCTAATTAAAGTGTTCATGCACACTAGATGTGCATGAGTAGCTTTTTCCTAGAATAATTTCTCTAACTATAGTATTCATACTTTTTCTAACAATGGAATTCATGTTTTTTTTTTCTTCTAATTATAGACATCACGTGCCTTTTCTCATTATAGTACTCATGCACATGAGGATAAGCTATTGCCTAAAGGTCTTCCAAGATCTGGTACAACTCCCAGAGGAAGTAATCATGGACATATGGTTTGCGCTTATCAGTTGCCTACGCGGCTAATTGGATGAGGTTTGCAGCCATTCCAACGACGTGGCCACTGCCTGTTTGCGCTTTTGGCATAAATGACGGAACACACCTATGGTGAGGCAAGGAGAAAGTGGCCCAAGGTGGAACTACCAGACCCCATGATGGTTGTTTCCTACTCACATGCCACCCTCCCTTTGTTGTAGGCCCTAGGAGTTGGCTCGTACTAGCCAACACTGAAGGGCACCGTTTTTAGTTATAGGTATCTACTTACATTAAGTAGTTAGTCCGAAAGGCTAGGTAAGTAGTCTCCTTTTCTTGAACTTGATTGGAGGGAGATTCCCCGATTTTTGTATAAGCCTCCTTGTACAATCTCTTTGTAATAATCCTTCCTAACTAATGGGAAAGTAGCTTCATTTTGGAAGAAGAAGAAGAAAAGCTCTTATATATAGCTAAATCTAATAATTATATTACTTATGATAAGTTAGTATAATGGTAAGGCTTCAAATTATTAACATGGAGTTACAAGGTTTGAATCTTGCCCTATGCATGTAACAATGGTTTAACATTTTTCTCCTTTTTTCTTCATACTTATTCAATCGAGTACTTGGTACGTTTTTCACGTAGTGTATGAAATACACTACGACACTCGCCCCCTCAGAACCTGCACATCCTTTGGTATGTCCTCGCCCAATCTTCTCGTTGGCTTTTGGATTGTATGCTATGGTTAGTGTCAACCGTACCTCGTGTTTGGTGAAGAGTTCCTTAGCTTCATCGGAGTTAAGTTCTCCCTGATCCGCAATCACTTGACCTACACACCTGCGCTTGCATAACACTTCTTCCAAGAGAAATTAGCAAACTGCAGAACTTGTTTTCGTTCGTAGTGCCTGACCTTCTACTTGGTTCGTCAGATCCTGCCGAGCCAGCACCAAGAACATCTTTTGTCTGATCTTGGTGGGCATTGCCATGATGTCGACCATCCATTTGAAGTTGATTGCCAGTGAGAATGTCGGATGTAGTTTGTCCCGGTGTTGAACTCCAAAGTAGATTTGACATTTCCCATAGCTTTCTGTGAACTCCACTACGTCCTTGTAGATATTCTTCCACCAATATTTTTTCTTGATCTTTGAAAATGTCACCCACGTATCCCGATGCCTAGCCTAATTGGATTCGTGAAATTAAGATATTATCAGTTTCTGTTGTTCCTTTGTGCCGACTACCCGTAGTGGTATACCATTTGGTCTTTTTGGCTCCCTCTAAATTAATCCATTGTTCAGGAAGAACTTCCGGACTTATCGCTTCTTCTTCTGAATCTCGGCTCTATTTTCTTTATTATCTGATGATTCCTCGATCTCTTGTAGTGTTCTTCCGATCAACAAGATTTCTCCTTTGTATTCGTCTTCCCGAAATTCCCCGATTACATTGATCCGGCATGTATGCTCCGAAGTAAAGTAGTCTTCCAAAACTTCTTCATTATCCGATTTGACTATGCTGTCTCCGAACCGTGCCCTTGATAGCATATTTGCTGTCGCATTGTCTTTTCCCGAAACGTGTCGTACCTCCAGATTAAGTGACTTCACGTATGCAATCCATCTTAGCATAGCCATATTTGATACAATGCAACATCGCATCATTCCAAGTATTGGAAGACAATCCATTTCGATCACCACTTCGGCTCCGATCAAATAATCCCGATCTGATTTTATCGCCGACATGACTCCCCATAATTCTCTTTTAATCTGTGCGTATCCTCATTGACATGCGTTGAGAACCTTTGCACCGAACCGAACCGGACCGGATGTCGTGTTCTTTCCACATCTTCTTGGTTGATGACCCATCTGAGCCCGGTTGGACTTGTATCAACTGTGACTATGATCGGTTGAGTATAGTCTAGTTTCTTTAGTGACTTTGCTACTTGCAATGTTTTTTTCATGGCTTCGGTGTGCTCTAGATTTTATTTGAACCTTTTCCCCTTCCGTAGTAATTGGTAGAGGGGGTCTGCAATGTGCGCATAGTGTGGAATCCATATATGGTAGAACACACATGCTCTGAGAAATTTGCGGACTTCAGATTGTGACTCGCGTATGTCTTTCATGGCTTGAATCGCATGGATCTTGGTTGGTGACGGACTTCACGTCGGGTTCACCAAAGATGTCGTGGAAGTCCGCGGCTTGGACGGGACCACTAGGTTCTTGGACTAGGGAGTCGGTGGGGGGGAAGGTCTTGTGTTTATGGGTGTTGAGAATCGAACTCAACTTCCCACAGAGACAATGTTCACACTAACTAGTGGACGTCATAGTAGGCTAGATTTGTAATTAGTAGAAAGGGCACTCGCCCTAGATCAGTTGGTATTTAGACCAACCTTTTGTAGCTTAGTTATTGTTGGATGTAATATACAGTTTCTTGTCTAGAGCTCTTTCCCTCCCTCTCTCTCTCACATTCTCTCTTGTCTCACATACACACACACATAGCCGTTGCACAAAATCACTCTTGATTGTTTACATGGTATCAGAGCGTGTGATAGCTTGATCCAAGCCCATCGCCTTTACGTGTGTTGTGCTCAAGCTTGCATCAAGGGTAGAAGAAGTTTGACAATGAACACCCAGATGGGAAGCGCTCTTCCCATCGAGAAGCTCGATAGAAGTGTTGAGATACAAGCTCAACATTGGGTGCGTAAACCAGTGCGTAGACTGGGTGCGCAACGAGAGGCCGTAGCGGTGCATAAACCGTGGAGGAATATATTTTGAGAGTTAGTGTAGGGGCTTATTGATGATCATTGAAGTACTTGTCAGTACTTCTGTCAGTCCTTATGGACCTATATAAAAGTGCTCTCTGAGCACATCTCATGTACAAAGTTTTAGAGTATTGTTTTGGAATAGAGTTTTCTGTGTTCTGCTCACTCTGTCTCTCTCACATACCCTGTGTTGATTAAATTTTCCATTGAACCTTCTTTGTCTTTCCTTTATGTGGTTATCTGGTTGTGCCTGTTAAGCTTCCGCATGTATTCTTTTACATGGTATTAGAGCGCGAGGGTTGAGATCCTCTGCTATTGACAAACAGATAAACCCTAATCACGGTGAAGAATAGAAGAAGGAAAGAATGGATAGAGGAATGGCTAGCTCGCTTCTGACGGAGAAGCTCGACAGAAGCAACTACACATCTTGGTCGTACAAGATGCACCAGTACCTGCTCGGGCATGGCTACTAGATTTATGTCGATGGAGCTAATGAAGCAACACCCAAATCGACACACAGAGATTTCTCGGCTTGGGAACAGGCGGCAAGTAGAGTTCTCTACTGCTTTGTGTGAGCGATCAACTTTTGAGCTACATTCGGGATGCAAAGATGCCGAAGGATGCTTGGGGAAATCTGAAAAAGATCTTCGCCGCGAGCACCACAGCCAGAAAGCTCCAACTCAGGCAAGAGTTGAGTAATATTCGACAACGAGATATGCTGGTGGCTGATTACACCTCCAAGATCAAGGACATCTGCGACTCTCTTGCCTTTGTCAATGTAAACATTGAGGAGGACGAAATGGTGCAGGTCTACCTAGGAGGGCTAGCGTCGAAGTTCGGAGCATTCTGATGGTCATGGCGGACGAGGCAAGTTGGTGTGCAATGGAGGTGGCCGACAGGAGAAAGATGGAAGGCATGGTCCTAATGCCAAGTAGAATGCTGGTACTGTGGCAAGAAAGGCCATAGGGAGAGCGAGTGCTGGAAGAAACGCGCTGATTCGGAGAAAACCGCATCTGGATCCAAGCGGACCGAACAAGGAAATCAACTCTAAACAAGCCGAAAATGGATCGGGCCCAGCCTTCGCAATGAAGCACACGGCTAATTCAATGGCAGTGAACACCTTGAAACCGAACAAGATGTGGTATGTTGACTCCGGAGCGTCAAATCATATGACGAGTCACGGGGATCGGCCATGTCAACAACCGGAGGCTTCATGATCTGCAATCGAAACAGGTTGTGTTCAGATTGCCAAAGTTTAGTGGCCGAAAGTCCCAAATATGTGAAGCCTGCCAACTCGGGAAGCAACACCGTCTTCCATTCCCCACCGAATGAAATAGGAGCCGTAACAAGCTCAATTTAATCCATTCGGATGTATGGGGACCAGAACAAAACGTTAGTCTTTGTGGGAGTCGGTATTTCGTCTCCTTCATCGACGACTACAACCGACACACATGGATCTACCTCATTGAGAGGAAGAGCGAAGTCTTAGAATGTTTCCGGAACCCTCAAAACTTAGTTGAACAGGAAACGGAGAGGAAGATCAAGTGCCTGCGGTCGGATGGTGGAAAAGAATACTTTTCTGGCTAATTCATCAGTTATCTGCGGCAAAAGGGAATTCAGACAGAATTTAGCTGCAGATACACACCGGAGCAAAACAGTGTGGCCGAAAGGAAGAACCGGTCGATTGTTGATGCGGCAAGGGCAATGCTGGAGGAGAAGAGCATGCCCCAATTCTACTGGGTTGAGGCGGTCCGGATGGCCGTCTACATCCAAAACTGGATCGGAGACAAGGTTTCTGCACACGAGTTGTGATTCAGGCGCAAGCCGAATTTGAGGCACCTTCGGATATTCGGTAGCATAGCATATGAGCATGTACCGTATGAGAAGCGGAAGAAGCAGAGAAGTGCATCCTAGTCTATTACTCGCATGAGCAGAAGGGGTATAAGTGCTATAATGCCCCGACTAAGTAGGTTCGAGTGAGTGGAGATGTCGAGTTTGATGAGTCGGCATCATGGTACTCCCTACCGACTCCAACTCCCGACGAAGACCCGATTCCGAAGGATGAAGCTAGTGAACCCGGAGAGGTTCAAGTAGAAGATGAAGGATTTAGTACTCTAGATGAGAGTCCGATCTCATTCTAGCTAAGTGGGCCGAATGAGCGACTGGGTCGAAATGACCAACCAGATGAAGAACCGGCGAGTAGTGGAGACTATACCATCCTCTCCCCGCGCAAGGAACCAAGGAGACGAGTCATGTGCAAGGAGAAGGGGAAGAAGAAGATGTTGGAATACGAAACCAACACCGATGAGTCGGATCAGAGCGAATCCAACTCCGGAAAGGAAGTAGGCATACCTTTTGAAATGAAGTCCGAACCGGCCAAGAAGGGCCTCAAACCGGGTAATGACAAGTTACGCCGGTCAACCCGCCAGAAGAACACTGTCAAGAGGTACGGGTATAATGAGTACATGGCGCATCACTATACGTACATGACTAAGGTGGTGGAAGTGCGTGAGCCGGAGAGCTACACAGAAGCAGCAAAAGACACAAAGTGGCATGCTGCTATGGAGGAAGAAATGTGGGCACTTGATGCCAACGACACATGGGACTTGGTTGACCCACCCCGACAGTGTAAAACGATCGGTTGCAAATGGGTGTACAAGGTAAAGTACAATGCCGATGGTTCGGTCAACCGGTACAAGGCCCGGTTAGTGGCAAAGGGATATGTACAAACCCACGGAATCGACTACGACGAGACCTTCGCCCCGGTAGCAAAGATGACGACGGTTCGTGTGGAACTAGATGTTGCTGTGGCAAGGGGATGACATCTTCACCAAATGGACATGAAGAATGCATTTCTTCAAGGTGACCTTGAAGAACGGGTCTATATGATCCAACCCCCTGTATTCCAATCGGAGATGAACAAGTCGGCAGTATGCCAACTCAAGAAGTTGCTTTACAGTCTGAAGCAAGCCCCTGAGCTTGGAATGAGAAGATCTCGCATCAGTTGCGTAAGATGGCGTTTGCGGCCTCAAAGTCTGACTCTTCATTGTTCATCCGGAACAGTCCAGGTGGTCCGGTGTGCATCTTGCTTTATGTAGATGATTTAGTCATCACTAGACCCAGACTCGATGAAATTGGCCGAGTGAAGTCCCAGTTGTCGGATGCATTTAAATGAAGGACTTGGGGGACCTTCATTATTTTTATGGGATCGAGGTGATCCGGACCCCCGATGGCATATTGCTCTCACAAAGACACTATGTGTTGAATATGCTGTACAAATTCGGCATGACAGAATGCTGACTGATCTCCACACCCTTGGACCGAAACCTGAAGCTACGTCTCGACTCCTGACTAGCCTGCGATGACAAACAGTTCCTAAAAATTGTCGGAAGCCTCATATACTTGTCAATCACTCGACTTGACATCAATTACCCGGTCGGAGTGATCAACCAATTCATGCCGAAGCCGACCGTCGAGCACCTTCAGTGCGCACACCGGATACTTCGGTATGTTAGCGGCACGGAGGACCGGGGACTGTTATACCAACACAGTATAGCTGGGAAGCTGGTTGGGTATACCGATGCCGACTAGGCTGATGATGTATCGGATCGCCGATCCACCTCCGGTTACATGTTTTCTCTAGGTAGCGTGGTTGTTGCAGGAGCAGCAAAAAGCAGCCAATAGTGGCTTTGTCGAGCATTGAGGTTGAATACCGGGGTGCTACCATTGCCACATGTGAAGCCATCTAGCTTCGATGACTGCTGCGAAACCTCCCGATCCTGATCTATTGTGACAACATAAGCAACATACAGCTCACCAAGAACCCTGTATTCCATGCTCGGACAAAGCACATAGAAGTGCATTATCACTTTGTTCATGAGCGGGTCCTGAGCGGTGAAGTTGAACTTCGGTATGTTCACACAGATTGGCAGGTTGCCAACATCTTCACCAAGCCGCTTAGGGAGAAGTTGCAACATTTTTCGGAGATGCTCCGTATTCAACATCTCGATGTGCCACACTTGAGCGGGAGAACAAGAATAGGAACAGATGGCACTAGTCAAGGAGCCGGAGAGGAAGAAAGAACCAAGGGGGGAGATGAGCAGATAAAGGAAGCTGAGCCGACCAAAGGAGTCGGCACATCCGAACAAGTTGGAGCAAGCGGCAGTGGCGGCAGAGTCAAGAAGGACAGAGCCCACCGGAAGAAGGCCAAGACCCGGACGTGGTTCGATGTGGTGAAGGGTCTAAAAATGGAAGAAGAGTTGGAGACTACCAACTCAGACAAGAGTTGGAACGAATTGGAGGAAGCCAGATCAACTGAAGGTCAAGTGTACGAGAAGGCATCGGAATTCGACATCGAAACGGAGGAACCAATGGGTCGACAAGAGTCGAAGTCGTAGCAGCGAAGGAGCTGAGATGGGCCCGCTGAGTAGACAAGCTGACTGAGGAGGTCAAGGTGTGCGGAACTAGAAAGGTTGCGGGAGGCGGAACCGGATAGGACGAGGAGCGCGAGCAAGCCAGGAGGACGCCAGAAGGAGTCGGATGGAAGAACCAACTACCACAAAAATTGACACTACGATCCGACCTCAAGTTGAGCTTGAGGAGGAGAGTTGAGCGAGCAAAGTCAACCGGATCCAGATCGATTGAAAAAGCCAGGGCCGGATTGGTATCCGGATTGGAGAACCGGATCAGTGTTCGGATGATATCCGGAAACCAAGAGCCGAATCGGATTGAAACCGGTAGGCTGTTAGAGGCCTACGGATCCAGCCTAGTACGTAGGCATATGTTTTGGGAGTTAGTGTTAGTCGCTCGTAGGAGCATTGAAGTAGACTGTACTTTTGTTAGTTCTCTAAGGACTTGTATAAATAGTGCTCTGTAAGCACATTGTATGTGTATAGGGAACTATTGTTTTGAATCTACTTTTACGTTCTGTCTGTCTGTCTGTCTATCTCTGTCTCTCCCACGCATATTCTCTGTGTTAAGCTTCCATTGAACCTTCCTCTCTAACTGTTGCTATCCAGTAGAGCCGGTTTGTAATACGCTTCCGCATGTTCACATTAACAATCGGCATGGTGCGATCTAGAGACGACTCCAATTTCTACTCCAATCGACCTGGAATCGGCCGAACGAGAGATAGAAGATGAATTTCGACTCTGACACATGTTCGAAGAAAGTCCGATTACAACAAGGCTTAGTGGACCACAGGAGCCCCCGAGTGACCAAAGCACATCTCGGCTGAGTCCAAAACTCAACAAAGGGAAGGCCAAGATGTCCGAATACGAATATCCAATCGACAATGAGTCAACTCACTCCCTTGACAGTGGGTTCGAAGGCCTAGAAATCCTAAGTATCCAAAAAAAAGGAGCGAAGAAAGCATTAGTCTGCGCGAACGAGAAGCTACGCCAGTCCACCAGTGAAAAGAACCCCGTAAGCCGATTCGGCTACGACGAGTACATGGCATATCATTGCACCTTTATGATGAAGGTAACGAATGTCCGAGAGCTGGAAACACTTTCCAAAGCCGTGAAGGAACCCCAATGGGTCGACGTGATGAATGAAGAAATGCAAGCCTTATGCAAAAACGAGACATGAAATCTCGTTCCTCAATCTCCGCGCAAGAAAGCAATTGGTTGCAGATGGATTTACAAAGTGAAACACAATGGCGACGGCTCCATAAATCACTTCAAAGCATAACTTGTAGCCAAGGGATACACACAAACGCATGGAGTTGATTACGAGGAGACCTTTGCCCTTGTGGCAAAGATGACGACTGTGCGGACCGTAATTGCACTTGCAGCCGCGGAAGGGTGGCATCTCCACCAAATGGATGTCAAGAACGCCTTTCTTCAAGGCTAATTGAAAGAGGTGTATATGGTACAACCACCTGGCTTCTAATCGCGTACTCATCCGGAAGCCGTGTGCCAACTCAAGAAGCCGATGTATGACCTCAAGTAAGCACTGCATGCTTGGCATTCGAAGATCACGCAGTATCCTCACCAAATCGGATTTCGAATGTCGAAATTGGACAACTCCTTGTACATCCAAAACGAGTTGAACAACCCGATTGTCATCATCCTATACGTGGATGATTTGGTAATCAGAGGACTAAATCTAGCCGAAGTCAATACGGTGAAATCACACCTATCCGGCAGATTTGACATGAAAGATATGTACGAGCTCCATTACTTCCTTGCCATCGAAGTAATTCGAACACCAGTCGGGATATTGATCTCTCAATGGCACTACGTTCTCAATTTACTCTACAAGTTCGGAATGACCAAGTGCAAATCTGTGGCTACCCCTCTCAACCGAAATCTTAGGCTTGATGTCGATTCGGGCACATCCAAGTGCGATCCGAGTCAGTATCGACAATTGATCAGCAACCTAATTTATCTGGCCATCACACGACTCGACCTCAACTATTCTGTCGGCCTACTTAGCCAATTCATGCAGAACCCACGCAATCTCCATCTCGATTGCGCTAAGAGGATACTTCAGTATGTCAGTGGTACGATGGATTACGACATCATGTATAAGTCAAATGTGCTTATTCGACTCGAAGGATACACGGACACAGACTGGATTGGTTATAAGGCCGATAGATGGTTCACTTACGGATTCTTCTTCTCCCTCAGCAACGGAGAAATCTCCTGGAGTAGCAAGAAACAACCGATAGTCGCAATGTCCAGCACGGAGGCCGAATACAGGGGCGCGACAATCATCGTGTGCGAAGCTGTCTGGCTTAAACACATCTTGAAGGACCTGGGTGTTCCCATCATGGATCCAATTCGCCTCTTCTGCGACAACATGAGCAAACACTACCTCGCTCGGAACCCGATATTCCACGCATAGACTAAACACATCAAAGTGCACTACCACTTCATTCGCGAACACATTCAGGCCGGCGAAATCGATCTCCAACACATCAATACAAACTTTCAAATTGCTAACATCTTTACGAAGGCCTTAGGAGTTGACCAACTTGGGCAATTCGCATCGGACCTTGGTCTCAGGATCTCTACATTGCCAAGCTGGAGGGGAGTACAACAGGTGACACGGAAGTAGCCGAGAAGCAGAAGTAACCAACCAGAGGAAACGAAGTACGACGAACAACAAGCATGAAGTCGAAAAGCTGAACAACCCAGTTCGAAGATTTCGAAAGAAGGAAGCCGATTCATCCGAATCGATGTATTCCAAAGGCCGAACCGAAATGACTTTTTGACATACGAAAGTTGTGTTCGAAGGGGCGTGTTGAGAATCGAACTCAAATTCCCATAGAGATAGTGTTCACACTAGTCAGTGGACACCGTACTAGGATATTTTTGTAATTAGTAGAAGCTTGGTTACTTGCCCTAGATTAGTTGGTATTTAAACCAACCCTTTGTAACTTAATTACTGTTGGATGTAATATACAGTTTCTTGTTTTAGAACTCTCTCTCTCCCTCATTCTCTCTCTTCTATTACGTGCACATACACACACAGAGTCCTTCTACTGCATAGAATCACTTTTGATTCTTTACATATATGCCCATTACGGGGGAGTGTGGAATGCGGGTGTCTAATGAACGTATTCACATTGTCTCCTTTTGTACACATTAGGTTTAGCTTATTTCTGTAAATAGTGAGAAGGGCAGTTGTCCTAAGTCAGTCAATATATAAATTGACTTTGTAACCTAGTTTGGTGGTTGGTTGAAATATAGTTTATCTTGTGCCTAATCATTTCTCTCTCTTGCATTCTTGTTTGATCTTGTTGCTTGATTCTGTCTCTAGTTGCCATCAATCTACCTTCCTTGCATCCCCTTATGATCCTCACTTTAGGAGAGCCTTGATTTGTTCTGCACGACACGGCTCCGTTCTCAACACCCTGTACATCTGAAATGAGTCGAACAACCTGATTGTCATTATCCTATATGTGGATGATATGGTCATCAGAGGAAAGGATCTCATTGAGATTAATAAGGTAAAACCACTCCTATCCGGCAGATTCGAAATGAAAGATATGCACGAGCTCCATTACTTCCTTGGTATTGAAGTAATTCGGACACTAGTCGGGATATTGTGTTACCGGCCGGCAAAGGAGTCTAGAGTGTGAAACGAAGGAGTTATTTAATTATTAGGAATGGTTGTATGTAAGCTATTAGTAGTGTGGACGGACGGACCGGAATCGGTATGCCGTTCCGGATCCGGACCGATCCCGAACAGGTGCGGATGGCACCATTTTGTACTACAGACCGGAAACCTATTTAAAAGCCCGGAGACAATGTAATGAGGAGCGGTTAATTAATAAAGCTTAGTGTTGTTATCTCTCTGTGTTAATTGCCGTTTTGCATTCATTGTTATATCTTACGCGTGTGAATATTAAGGACAATCTTCCTAAGTAACCTAATTAAGTCGGATTAATCGTTGAGTCTAATCCTGTTGCCGTAACACCCCTTTGGTGAAGTGTCTTCCGTAGACACCCTGTGTTAGGCCATTGTCCGGCCCTAAGAGTTAACACAGTTTTTGGCGACCACGATTCCTGTTTTTGCAGCGAACGACGGCACGAATGGATGACTAGATCAACGCACGACCTGGTTACAGATCGAACTCGACGCCTTGCCGAAAGGCAAAGGAGACGTCAAGCTTTCCAGCAAGCGGCGCAGGAAATTAGAGCGGATCGCTCGTTTTCCAACGTAATCCGGAGAGTAGCGGAGGAGTCCCTCTGGTTACCGCAAACATCGCACCCTGACGACGACGACAACAACCTAAGCAGCCTCCGGGAAACCGAATCCCTTCTCCAGGCGTTGGCAAGCGGGGAAGGCGAAGCAGAAGCCTTTTCAGCATATGAATCGGATTCCGAAGGGGAATACAACGTGCACACGAACTACCGTTGCAGCAACGAAACCCCGGCCGGACCGGAGGACAAAGGATTGGACACCTTACCGACACCGGAACTGGAAGTGCTAAGGCTGGAACCTCCGAAACCAGCAGAGGAAGAACGACCTCCGACACCGGAAGTTGAGGAGAAGAGGCCTCCGTCACCAAAAGAAGAGGAAAGACCACCGACGCCGGAGAGAAACCAGGAACGACCACCAACACCGCCAGCCCGCGCACCGATACCGGACGACGACATGCCGTTCCAATACTCCAAGTATAGAGATGATCCGGACGCAGAAGCTCATGTTCACGCCTTTGAACAGACATGGGAAGAAAACCATGTGTCCCAGCGATTGACCCCGGAGGAAGAGGAACGCTCTAAGATAGCGGAATTTGGCGTCACATTGGAAGGACCGGTAGTGAGATGGCGCCAGACGTAGGATCCGTCTACCATCACCACCTTCGCAGATTTAAAAGCTAAATTCTTGCATTTTTTCCAAAAGGAGGTGGACCAGACAGTAATGGTGGGCTTGTTTTATACCATCCGACAGGAGGCAGGGGAGAGCATTCCCCAGTTTGTCATCTGGTTTCAACGGATGCATAGTCAGCTTACCCGCGCACCCCCGGAGGAGGAATTACGGTCTATATTTCTGAATGCGCTCCGGGAACCCCTACGCACGGTGTGCACGGTAATTGACTTCCGCGCAAGTACCATCGACCAAGTCATTGACCGAGTGAGAGAGATGGAAAAGACAAGCTCCTGGCTCACACTGGGAGTACTCCAACGGGTGTTACCGTCCGATGAAGACCTCCGGTTTCGGCAAGCAATACAGTGCACAACCTGCTTGAATTCCGGACACTCGGCACTAGAATGCACTATGAGGATGCAATGTGTAATCTGTCAATCCAAGGGCCATACGACGGATAGGTGCGAGTATAATCTATTGAACCGGCAAGCACCGCCCGTCCGACAAATAGAGCCACGCAGCAGCCGGGATGAAGAAGAGGAACGCTGGCGGCGAATGGACCGCGACCGACTGGCACAGGATGTTCGGTATGGCGATCGACGAGAGAATGATGTCCGGTACAGTGATCGGCGGGATAACTACGACCGGCATGATAGATATGATCGGTACCGGGATTACAATAGACGATACGAACATTACGACCGGGAGCACTCCCCCGGGTATCGTCAGCAATGGGAGGAACACGACAGATATAACGACCAACCTCGTCAAGAGTACCGCAATAAGAAGAACTATAACAAAAAACGGCATTTCAAAAAAGGCGGCTGGCTACCCACGGGATCCGGAACAAGGAGCTTCAAGCAGCCAACTGGCCCAAAACCCCGCGCTTACCACAGGAACGGCCTCGGGTACAACAGACAATGCCGAATCCAACAATACCCGGAAAGCCTACTGCTACTACTGCCGACAGGAAGGCCATTATAGTAATCAAGGCCCGGCGAAGAGCTATGACAAACGACCGACAGTAAATATGGTAGTCCCTGAAGTGGCAGATCTGCAGCAGGTGACCACAAGTTCGAAGGGCATGGCCAAGGAATGGGAGACGCAGGAGACCATTCGGAAGCAAGCGACAAAATGAGTGAAGAAAGCAAACGAGCAAAACGTAATAGACTTACAGCGGCAAAAGGAGAACACCGTAGGGCTTGCCGGCGGCAGTCACGCCGGAAACGAGACATGGCAGGCGTTGCAAGAATACTAGATTACGCTGCCACTAGGAAGACTCCTTCAGCTCGTGCCGAGATTCACGGAAGGACTGAAGACAGCGATGACGGAAGGAGAATCATCACCGGCACCGATACTCTTCTCGAATCCGGAGGAGGGACCAACGGTGGTGGACACCAACAGTCCGGTAATTACGGTGATTGTAAAAGGGAAAGAACTCCCCAGTACAGTAATAGACGGAGGCTCCGGGGTGAATGTAATAAGCCTCCGAACGTGTGATGCCCTAGGAATCCACGAGTGGGAGCCGTGTCCATTCTAGTTACGGATGGCCGATACAAGCTCAGTGCGGCCGACAGGATTAATACGAAAATTAGAAGTCACCGTTGGCGGTCATACATTTCACATCTTGGCAGTAGTGCTACAATTACAGGCACAAGGCGCATACCCGCTATTGCTGGGGCGGCCGTGGTTGAAAACGGCACATATCAAACAGAATTGGAGGAAAAATATAATTACCTTCCGGCGAGGAAAAGCCAAGGTACGGGTACCAACACAGCCAAGGACGAGCACTGGCAAGGAATGTACACCGTTGTATGTAGAGTGCGTCAACATGCTAGAAGGGTTAGCTGACGAAGAAGAAGCTCAGTACTTGCAGGAAAACCCGAAGATCGTACCCCTCTTCGAAATTGACATTGCCGAAGCCGTAGCACCATACTTACCGCAGTCGGAAGAGACTGAAGCAGAACCGGATAAAGACGCAATCCGAGAGTTACGGCAAGCGCAGGAAGCGTTGGAACGGGAAATGGCCGTTTCACAGTGCGTAAAAGCGTCGCAACTTGAAGAGGTGAACCTAGGGACCACGGACGAAGCAAAACCGGTGCACATCGCCAAGGAGATGAAGTCCGAAGACAAAACGGCGATGATCAGACTTCTCACGGAATTTCGCGACGTGTTTGCCTGGTCATACGAAGACATGCGAGGACTCGACCCTCAGTTATACCAGCATCAGATTCACTTGAGCAAGGACACAAAACCAGTGGCACAAAGATGGTACCGGATGAATCCCAATTATGCCGCCAAAGTCAAGGAGGAAATCGACAAACTGCTAAGAGTTGGCTTTATCCGTTCGGTAAAGAAAGCGACATGGTTGAGCCCGATCGTAGTCGTACTGAAGAATAACGGAAAAATTCGAGTTTGTGTGGACTACCGGAAACTCAATGTGGCTACGGTAACGGATGCGTTTCCACTTCCGTTCACAGATGGAGTGTTGGATGCCGTCGCCGGCCATGAGGTCTATAGCTTTCTAGACGGATTCAGCGGGTATAATCAGATCCGGATGCACCCCGACGACCAAGAGAAAATGGCTTTCGTCAACGAATGGGGGGTGTTTGTGGCCGTGGTGATGATGTTCAGACTCAAAACGGCACCGGCAACATTTCAACGAATCATGATGGAAATCTTTGGTGAATATATCCCGGCTTTTATGCAGGTTTTCCTTGACGATTTCGCCGTCTATAGCCGGGAGGAGGACCATTTTCAGCACCTCCGTCTTTGTCTAGAAAAGTGTAGAGCGTACCGGGTAAGTTTGAATCCGGCGAAGTGTGTATTTGGCGTGTCCAATGGAACCTTACTAGGACATATTGTGAGCCAGGAAGGCATTGCAGTCGACCCAGACAAAGTGAAAGCCATATTAGAAGCACCAACGCCGGCAACGGCAAAGGAATTGAGCCGGTTCTTAGGCCAGATCCGGTGGCACAGCCGGATGCTCCGATACTTGGCCGACCTGGCTACACCGTTGCATGCCGCCGTACATCGGACACCATTCTAGTGGACCGACACCGAGGATAGGGCGTATAGGGCCCTCAAGGTACTATTGTCGCAAGCACCGGTAGTGCAACCTCCGGATTGGAGTAAAGAATTTCATGTGTTCGTGGATGCCTCCGACATCGCAATCGGAAGCGTACTGATGCAACTTACGGAGCCAAAGTGGTACCGGCCAGTGTACTATGCCAGCTGAAAGCTATCCCAAGCGGAACGGAACTACTCTACCACAGAACGGGAAGCTCTAGGGATGATCTACAGTGTGACAAAGTTTCGGTATTATTTATTGGGAAGGAAGTTTTCCTTCCATGTAGATCATTCAACACTCCTTTACCTGGTGTCCAAGGCGTCACTCACCGGTAAGTTGGCCCGGTGGACCTTACTGTTACAAGAATTCGAGTTTGAAATATTCCACCGACCCGGTATACAGCATGCCGTGGCGGATTACTTAAGCCGACTAGAGTCCGGAGAGATGGGTGACGGAGTAGCGGACGAGTTTCTGGATGCGGAGCTGTTTCGAGTCACTATGGAAACGACAACAGATGAGACGGTGGCACAGGAAGACAAGTGGCTCACAAATATGCACCAGTTTCTGAGCACAAGATTGCCTCCGGAAGAGATGAACCGGGACGAAAGGAAACGCCTGGCGGTGCAAAACCGACATTTCTGTTTATTGCGAGACACACTTTACCACAAGGGCGCGGGCGGCATATGGAGACGGGCTGTGCGCAACGATGAAAAGGACCTCATACTGAGGGAAGCCCACTGTGGAGTTGCCGGAGGTCACTATGCCGGAGATGCGACGGCCAGGAAAATATGGCAAAGTGGCCTATGGTGGCCAACGACATTAAGAGATGCTGTACGGTACGCAAAAGAATGTGACCTATGCCAGCGAATGGGCCAGCCAACAGAGCAGGCTCGGATGCCACACCAGCCTGTACTACCACTCGAACCATTCCAGAAGTGGGGGCTGGACTTTGTTGGACCGTTCAAACCACCTGTAATAAGAACAGGTAATCGGTACGTCATCGTCACGACGGATTACTGCACGAAATGGGTGGAGGCCAAAGCCTTAAGAGACAACACCACTGCGTCAACGGCAAAATTTCTATACGAGTACATCTGGTGCCGTTACGGATGCCCAATCGAATTAATAAGCGACCAAGGGGGACACTTTCTCGGCCAAGTAGTTGAAAGCCTGACGACATTCTATGTCGTTGTTCGTAAACGGAGCACACCATACTATCCGCAAGCGAACGGGTTAGCTGAATCGACGAACAAAACGATCCAGAATATCCTCCGGAAGATCGTCAACGAAAACCGAACGGATTGGGATACCAAGCTACATAGCGCGCTTTGGGCATACTGGACAACATACAAAACGAGCATCCGGACAACACCATTCCGGTTAGCTTTCGGACTAGAGGCGGTCGGTCATGCCGGTGGAATTCCAAGTACCAAGCTTACGGATCCAGCTACGGGAACGGCTGAACAAGAAGGAATCGGAGGCAATATGGTTAACAACGCTGTGTGAACTCGAGGAACAACGACTGGCAAGCATCTTGCACTTAGAATTGGAACAACGGCGACGGAAAGCATTTGTCGACCGGCACAGGAAAGGAAATGAAAAAGTGTTCGCAATCGGCAAGCCGGTGTTAGTATTTCAGACCCGGATGGGCAAGATGCCGGGTAAACTACGGTTTAGATCGACCGGTCCGTATTGGCTAACACGTGAGTATAATGGGCCGTACCAGTTAGGGACACTTGCCGGCAAAGTGCTAGGCAAATGGGTCAACGGATTCCGATTGAAGCCATATAGAGGACCAATGCCCAAGAACCCATTTGAGCAAAGGACCGACACCGGTGAGGAAACGGCAACCTGTGAGGGGAACGACAACCACCAAGACGGAGGAGACGGCAAGCCGGTAACAGGGGAGAATGAGGCGACGACAAACCGTAATGAGGCCGGTAAGGGTCCGATAGGACCAACGGAAAACTAACCTCACACCACATTAAAAAAAAAAGAAAAAAAAGAAGAAAAAAGAAGAAGAGTGAAGTAATCAGGCAAAAGCGAGGTATGAGAGAGAGCGAGGAGCGAAAAGGTACGTAGTGGGCATTTAAGCGCCACCACAAGACATAATGCTATTTTAGTACACGACGTGCACACACTCGAAAAAGGCGCCAGAATGCACAGAGAAAAACCACTGCGCGTGGAGACCCTCTACTTTCGCGAACCCAAGAGCACAGAAGCACCAAGGCGCTGGAAGATCATCAGACGAGAACCTACGCACAGAGAACCCCCCCCTTCTGAACTCTCTCTCTCTCACTCTCACTCTCACTCTCATCACCAGCCAACCTCGCCACCACAATCCGACCTTGACACAGACATGGACTCGCAAACGCCGTCGGAAGCCGCTAAGAAATGGCTAAAGCAACACGGGCTCGAGGGCTTCTTGACGATTATGGAGGTACCGCCACAGAAAGAAGCCGACAAGGTGATCAAAGAAATCGACACAGAGGTCATAACGGATGAGGCGATCCGTGCGTTAACAGGCCTTCCGGAGGGAGACATATTCACGATTGACAATCCGACCTCGGAGCAACTCATCAAGTATTTTGGTGAGTATTCCCTAGCCAGCAAGGGCTACTGGACACAGGGTGGCGGAGATATGTTGTTCCGCGAGATTGCCCGTGTGCTCCACGAATACGGCCATATGTACCCCAGACCCCCTGTCATGCCGCAGAACCGGGCAGGGATGATCATCGCCACCTATGAAGGGATCGCAGACGGTTTGTGTGCGGTGATCGAGATCATCAGAGGAAAAGACGACAAAGAAGCCCGAGAAGGACGGAGGATATGGCACACAGTAACGCAGTGGCTCACCTTGCTTGTGCCACCCGTCGAGCCCGTCGAGCCCAAGAAGCGGGGAAGAGTGGCGGACGGCACCCCAAAGACGGCTTCCAAAAGACAACAGCTGTTGGCCTCTAAGGCCACTAAGGGGAAGGCGGCAGACGCAGAACAAGCGGGAAAGGAGAGCGCCAGCCGGAAGCGGCCAACGGATGCGCAGGAGAAACCACCGGTACAGCCCGTAAAGGTTACACTCCGCCGACCGGTGAATAGAGAAGCGGACCCCTTGGCGGCAGAACTCAATGCCGGGACTTAGGAAGAGGAAATAGAGGAGGAGCCTACGGAGCACCTCCAGCGACGGTCGTTGGCAAGGACCGTTGAGGCAGCCGGGAAACGTTCGGACCCTCAGACGGAGGGAACATCGACTCCCCATACTGAGACTCCCACGCCAAGGGAGGAACCGGAACCAGTGCGCACGACACCAGAATCAGAAGCCCTTGCACCACCGACAGCACCGGCAAGTCCCATTCCGCCAGAACCGGAAAGGTCAATACAGCCTCCCTCGGCCAACCAAGAAGAAGCGCAAGGGGAACCAGGACAGCAGGGTGGTCCACGGGCAGGAACGGAATTACAACTCGGCGCAATCAGGCGGGACCACCCATCTACAAGCGAGCCCATCTGTCAAACCTCCATGCAAGCACAACAACAATGCACCGGTAGCCTGTGGCTCCGGTGGATAGGCGAACAGATTGCCGGAGCAGTAGGGTATATTGAGACGGAAGAAAGAGTGCAAAACGAACGGTTGCTCGTCACAACCAAACAACTAGAGACGGCCCGGTCCAGAATCCGGTGCCTTGAAAAAGACTTGGATCAGGTCACGGCAGAGATGGCCAAAATGGCCTTAACGGCAACACAGATCCAATCCCCGGTGACTCCGGTAAGTGTACAGAATAAAGAAACAGATCAACCTGTACATACCAATAAGACCCCGGCAACGGAAACCGTTCCAGAGAGAGATGCGGCACAAGCCTAGGAGCTTGTGGAATTGAGAGATGAACTTGCCGCACAAGAAGCGCTAAGGAGCCGGGAACGGGAATTAAAGACAACGGCCGAAGCAGAATTAAAGAAGACTATTGAGAACCTCCGCCGGGCAGAGGAGAGCCTCCGGAAAGGCCATGAAGCGTATGACCGGCTAAGGGAGGAAAAAGACAAAGTGCTGCAAGAAAAGGACAAGCTGCGGAAGACGACGGAAACGGAAATTGAACGGCTAAAGGAAGAGCTCCGCCAGAAGAAGGACCGCGAGGACCGGGCCCGTCGACAGATCAACGCACGGCTCAAGCAAAAGACAGATGATTTTGAGCACCTGCACTGGGACTACAAACGGCTGGAAACGGAGCATAAGGAACGGATGGCCGAGCTCTAGCAGGAAGTTGATCGGGCCGCGATGGCGATCGCCGACGAACGTGCGGAAAATACAAAACCCTCCGGTTGGGTTGGCTATTCCGTAAAAATTTGCTGCTCCGGCTCTGCTTGATTCTGTGGTGCCGGTGCTTCCTCACCGCTCCGTCCGGGTTCTTCCTGTTCTTCCTCCGTTCCAGGCTCTGTTTTGTTACCAGTGTCGCTTTCTCCGGTCTTGACTGGTCGGTTCGGTGCGCCTTCTTCCTCTGCTCCGGTGTTTTCTGGTCTCAGCTCTTCTTCTTCTCCGGCATCGGTCTGCACCTGCTCTTCTTGATTTTCTTGGAACGGAAGTTCTTCTTCGGGTATTCCTTGTCGGGGTTGTTCGGTGTCGGTTGGTTCAGCTTCAGCCGGTCGCTCTCCCTCACTTATAGTGATTGGTGTCGTTCTTCCCTCAGCTTCCTGTCGTAACCGGTCCTGCTCGTATTTCTCCAACTCCAACTGAGTTGCGAGTTGCCCGTCATCCAACCTCTCTACCAACCCTCGAATTTCTTTGAGATGTTCTTCCGCTAAAGCGTAGAAATCCTCTGACAATTCTTCCCGAACGGCGACGATACTTTCTTCATCCATCTTGTAGAACTTGTCACCGGTCTTCCTCCGATTCTCGGCATCAGCTCGGAGTGTCTGCAGCTCGGCTGCCTGTTGTGACCACTCCTTCCATAGCTTTTCCGTACTTTCGTTGATGCTTGCCTGAGCTCGGGTACTCCAACATGACATGATGAGCTTGATCCGGTCAACCCCCGCTTTAGCATGCGCATAAGCTTCTTGCTTTTCCTTCCTTGCCCGTTTTATAATGTCGGCCATTATCTGAGCCTGGGCTTCGTAATCCGCTTTCTGCTTTTCATAGGCACTTTGCAGTTTGTTGATCGTGAAGGTCGATCTTTCCTTTTCTTCATTCCTGATCTTGGTCAGATCCAGCTTTTCCCGCATTAGCGCCTCTAATTCCTTCCTTCTCTCCGTCGCTTGGGTTATTTCCGCCGACAATGCTTCCTTTTTGGCACTGACCTCGTCCATTGTCTTAGCCAGGTCTAATCGGGTCTCTTTGAGCTGTTCTTTCAGCTTCTCTATTTGCCGGTCGTAGTCCGCTGCCCGTTTCTTGTTGTCCGACTCGGCCTGCTTGTGATCTCGGTAGAGTCGGTCGAAGTCCTCCGTCTTCTGCTTCAGGCGTCTGCTTACCTGAGCTCTTAACCGGTCGTCTCGGTCCTTCTATTGTCGGAGTTCTTCCTGCAGTCTCTCTATCTCCTGCTCGGCCTGTCGACGCAGTCGGTCCTTCTCCTTTTGCAGCTTCTCTTTTTCTTCTTGCAGTCGGTCATTAGTGGCTCGGCCTTTCCGGAGGCCTTCTTCCATTCTTCGTCTATCGTCCTCCACCGCTTTCCGCTGCTCCCTTTCTTTTTCCCTTAATGCCTCCTGAGCTTTTAACTCCTCTCGCAAGGTTTCTATTATTTTTTCGGTCTCAGGGCCAGTTTGCAAGGTTACCGGTTCTGGTTCTGGTTCTGGTTGCTTCCTTGTTGTCCCGACCGGATCGGTGACAACTTGTGCTTGTTGAATTCCTTCCCTCGCCTGCAACAGCTCCCCTTGCAACTCATGGATCTGTGTTCGGAACGCGACCAACTCCTGGGTTGTTGTATGCGTCAGGTGTTGCCTACACGTTTCTTCTTCCTCTAACTGGTCCGCTACTCCCGATACCTGCTCCGAAAGCCATCTCAGCCATTGTGGCTTTGTGCTTCCTGTGTCGGAGTAGCATTGCTCACTTCTACTCCTTAACTCAGGCTGTTTTTCCGGCCTTTTCTCTGGCTCTGGCGCTTGTTCATTCCTCTTCTTTGGAATGACCGGTTCTCTGAATTCCGGCAAAACCGGTGCCGGTACTGCTTCCCTTGGTGCGGGTTCTGGTACTGCTTCCGCCCCGGCTACTGGAGGTGGTCCTTGTGCCCTCTGCTGAGTTCTGTCAACTGGTGGAGCTGGTCCTCTCGCCCGTCTCTCCCGACCTTGTCTTGCTGGGAGTCTTACCAGTGGTTCGGATGAGTCTTCTGCTTCAGCTTCCTCCTCCGGTGCGGCTACCAAACGGACCTTTTGTATAAAGTCCTTTGGTTTCGGTTCCGGCCGTCGCAACGTTATATTGATTGGTTTGAGCGCTACCGGTTCTTCCTCGGCCGGTTTTCCTTTGCCTTTTCCTGCCGGTTTTGCCTTTGTTGCCGGTTCCTGTTACTGTCGGGATGGTCCTTCCTCCCGCTGTTCTGCTTCTTCCTGGGTCCATCCGGGGGTGTGTTTCTCCAGGATATGTCGGCGCTTTGTGACCTTTTTCGGCGTCGTCTCCTGCCGACCTCTTTTCTTTTGTTTGATGGGGAGCACCGGTGGGACTAACACCGTTAGCCATTGTGCTATCCCGGCCCATGGCTTTTTTCCTTTCACAAGGTTCTTGATGGCCTCCTTCAATCCTTCGGTTATGAAATGGAGCCAGTCCACTTGTAATCCTTCGTACGTTGCAATTAGGAACGCTGCCCGGTACCTGGCTATGGCCGGGGGACAAGAATCCCGGTCGTGGTCGCCAAAAGGTGTTGTCTGCCTGGCTGGACTAGCCTCAACACAGGTGTCTATCCGACACTTCTCCAAAGGGGTGGTAAGGATTGGATGCTAGGTTACACGCGTAAGATGATTACACTAAGCACAGACGGTAAAACAATACAAAGATAAAGATAAACACGCAATAAGTAAAATTGTATTACTTCCGTAAAGCATTTACAAATCATCGGATCCTTTTATAGGCATCCGACAAGGTTACAATCGGTGCGCTTAGGCAACCGGCATCCGAATCGGTCCGGATCCGGATCGGTACAACTGTACCGGATCCGTCCCTCCGAATAATAATTATACTATTATTTACTTCCTATTATCCGATCCGACTCCGCCTTTCCACTTGTCCTTGCTCTTCTGACCGGCCAACACTATCCATCGTTCTTCTTGTTCTTCTTCGTCAAGCTGTGTCGGCTGCAGAGAGGTTCTCAACCTTCGCGCTCTGATACCATGTAAAAAGTAGCGTGCGGAAGCAAGTATAAAGACAGAACAGAAGGGAGAACACTCAGGTTTAATGGAGAGCTTGAGCTTACACAATATACGCGGGAGAGACCGAGAGAGTTTGAGAGAAGACACCAAAGGGAGAATATATTATGAAAGACAAAAACTATACATATATGTGTTCAATGAACACTTTGTACAAGCCCTAGAAGGACTGACTGGAGTATTGACAGTACTTCAATGCTCATTAAGAGCTCCTACACTAACTCCCAAATATATTCCTCACGGAATATCTTTCCTAACGGCCTAACCGATCAGTCCCAGCCGATCCGGTCCTCGGCTTCTTTAGCCGATTCGGCCGATGTTGAGCTTGTCTCTCAACACTTTCTTATATAGATGCCCCCATGCATATGATGCAAGTGAGGGTGTAAGACATGCATGAAAGGCATGCGATGCATGATAACCATGTCACTCATTCAAGCTCTCATGTATGAGAATTTACATGTGAAAAATACAATGACGAAAACTAACTTTAAAGAAATAACGTAATTTAATGGTATGTCAATTGTCTCCTATCTTGGATATGTAAGGTTCAAAACTTTACTTGCACCTCTTTGAATGCCACTAGGCCCTACGCTTATTTTTTATATTTTGTGTTATGAGCACCTAAACACACATCTCACATGCACATTAATGTTGAGAATCAAACTCAACTTTCCGTGTGTGGGAACACACTCTAGTATACTCAAGTGTGTGAACACCCCACCTCCTTGTATAGTAACTAGTGTGTCATAGAGGTTAATGTTCTATGACACATATACTTTAAGTAGTTAAGACACGACCTCTTTCCCAAGAGGCTATACCAAGAGCTAGTGTCTCCAGACGCATGTAGGGATCGGGATGCCTCAAAGGCTCGATGGGGTATCCTATCTTGTGGCTGGCTATGTATCCGATGAATAAAAACTACCACGTGAAAGAGTGCTTCTACTAACATCGGGGGTAGACTAAACTCTGCTCTAATAAGGTCATGTGGTACTGTCGATTTGCTTCGGAGTTGACATGATAACATCATCACCAAAGGTCTCTCTAATTGTGCCCACATGAAAGATGGTAGACCTGGAGCCCATACTACTGATGCATACATGAGGGAAGGGGTCACTAATGAGTCGAAGAGCCATCCCTTAGTCCATGGATCTTGAAAGTATGCTTGGTGGCATTGTCTCTCTAAGAGTGAGAGGGATGCAAAGCACCTTCTTCTTATCTTTGTAATGATTTGGTCATTCTTGTTTCCTTGTAATACAATTTTTTTGTTTTTTCTGTAATCTTGAGTTCTCTCTCTCTCTCTCTCTCTCCACACACACACACACACACACACACACACACACACACACACACACACACACACACACACACACACACACACACAGAGTTCTTCCACTACATAGAATCCATCCGCTTCTTTACATGGTATTAGAGCGCGTGGTTGCTTGATCTAGGTCCATCGCCTCTGCGTGTGTTATGCCCAATCCCGAGTTTGGAAAGAACCAACTGATCAATGTAGCAGCAACCTAAATAGTTCGTATCAAAGCGAAGAAGAAGCTTGACATGAATACTTGGATGGGAAGCACCCTTCCTACTGAGAAGCTCGACAGAAACAATTTTTCATCTTGGGAGTACAAGATGCACCAATACCTTGTCGGCCAAGGTTATTGGAGCTATGTCGAGGGAGCACACGAAAATCAACCCAACCCAACACATGCCGACGAGTCGTGTGTTGTACTACCTTGCATCATGCGTCAATGATCACATGCTCAGTTACATCCGAGAGGCCAGAATGCCGAAGGAGGCGTGGGGGAACCTCAAGAAGATCTTCGCGGCCAATACGACCGCAAGAAAGCTTCAACTATGTCAAGAGTTGAACGATATACAACAGAGGGACATGTTAATCGACAACCACACCTTGGAGATCAAGGAACTATGCGATGCCCTCAAGTCAATCAATGTAAGCATTGACAACGATGAAATGGTGTAGATTTGCCTCGAAGGCTTAGCACCTTGGTTCGGAGACATTAGGTCGGAAGTCCTCACGAGGGAGAATCCTCCCTCCTTCGATCTCCAGTTGATGCTGCTGGTTGAGGAGAATCATGTTCGAACATGTGGCAATGTGCAAGAAGGAAAAATGCTCTATTCGAAATTTGATGGAGGAAGAGGACAAGGTCGTGAAGAGGAGGCTGATTCGGCCAAGGCCGAGACAACCAAGAACAAGCCCGCGAACATAACTTCTACTACCGACAAGACATTTCGAGTGCACGAGGTGGAGCGTTCGGAAGAAGGGGGAGCAATCATGTCGAACCCAACCAAAAAAACAATCCTACCCAGTGCAGATACTGTGGTAAATTCGGCCACTATGAGGCAGTGTCGGCAAAAGAAGGGTGAGTCGACCTCCACAAGCCGACAACTCACAAACTACGACAATCGTGGTGGAATGTTTGTGATGAGGCATAGAGTGAACTCGATGACAACATCAAACCTGACCAACACCTCCAAACCAGAAGATGTATGGTTTGTCAATTTGGTGCATCCAACCACATGACATCCCACGAGGAATGTAAGCAAAGGGATCCTGGATGTAATGCATTCAGATGTATGGGGACCAGCCCAGACGACAACATTTGGTGGTTGCCTGTATAACCTAACATTCATCGACGACTTCTCTAGACATACCTAGACTTATCCCATGCGCCAAAAGAGTGAAGTGTTCTCGCACTTCCAGAAATTCAAGAACGAAGTCGAGAAGGAAACCAATCGGCATGTACAATGCCTTCGATTGGACGACAACAAAGAGTGCTTCTTTGATGCCTTTACCACATACCTTCGACAAGAAGGAATTCGGAGGGAGTTCACCTACGGACACACACATCAATAGAACAGAGTAGCCGAACGCAAGAACCGGCACATGTTCGAGGTGGCAAGGGCAATGATGAACGAGAAACATTTGCCAAAATCATATTGGGTTGAATCATTGCACAACATCTGGAGTGCACGATCTCACCCCTCAGGAGAAGTTCTACAGTAAGAAGCCGAACCTATCCCATGTCAGGATATTCCGCTCGATTGCATATGTACATATTCCCGATGGAGAAGCAACAAAACCTAGATCCCATGTTGGAGAAAAGCATCCTCGTGGGGTACATGCAAAAGGGGTATAAGTGCTTCAAACTCTCTACCAAAAAGGTAC
The DNA here is from genome assembly GCF_043228905.1 of Azolla caroliniana. NCBI lineage: Eukaryota > Viridiplantae > Streptophyta > Polypodiopsida > Salviniales > Salviniaceae > Azolla > Azolla caroliniana. Next base: position 4,864,671 of record NW_028230448.1, on the reverse strand, counting down.
GAGTGAGTAGGGATGTCGTATACGACGAATCAACATCCTGGTACATGGTTGACTCAACTCCATCTAACACAGTCGAAACCGAGTTCGACACAGAGGATGATCGAACGGGGCTCACATTAGAGGAAAGTACAATCTCAACTAGGTTGAGTGGACTACAAGAGCCTCTGAGCGACCGAGTTTGAAACAGGACAAAGGAAAAGCCAAAATGCCTGAGTACGAAGACTCAGATAGAAATGAATCAAACCACTCACCTGATAGTGAGCATGATGGACTAGACGTGCCCATCATGAGGACACTAGGAGAACCTCGTCGCTCCAACTGAGAGAAGAATGTAGTCAACTGATTCAGCTACAATGACTACATGGCATATCATTATGCATTCATGATGAAGGTGGCACCAATCCAAGAACCGGAAACCTTTTTCGAAGCCGCAAAGTACCCTAGATGGGTCAAAACGATTGTTGAGAATCAAGCTCAACATAGTGCAACGTGTGAACACACCTTTTGAGAATCGATGATTACTCAAAGGTCAAGAGTCACCCCACTACTCTCTACACATTCACTATGTGTCATATTCTATGACACATAACTAATGAGTTACATATTCCCCATGACTATGAGTCTTCACATTCCCCAAAAGAGAGTGGTTGTTAGTTAATGAAGAGAGAGGGTGACTATATATAAAGGACCCTCCTCATACTTCATATTAAGTCAGTTGTGACTCCTTGTAATGCTACATTTTGTATTTGCTATTCTACTTGTGAATATACACCTTCTTCTTGAGTATTCCTTTCTCTATCTATCTTGTGTTCTCTCTTCTCTCCTCTAATTCCTTTGACACATACACATAACACACATCTGCTCTGCTACACAAGAATCATACCCGATTCCTTATAGCAATGAATGAGCATATGCAAGCACTCTCCAAGAACGAGACATGGGTCTCGTCCCTTACACCACCAAAAGGCAATTGGATGCCGGTGGATCTTCAAAGTGAAGCACAATGCTGTCGACACTATCAATCGGTACAAGGCCTACACACAGATGCACGATGTTGATTATGAAGAGACCTTTGTGCCATTGGCAAAGATGACAACCATTCGAACCATGATAACGCTTGCAGCAACAAAAGGGTGGCACCTCCACCAAATGGACGTGAAGAATGCCTTCCTCCAAGGCGAGTTAGAAGAGGATGTGTACATGATACAAACGCCCGGATTTGGGTCAACTACGCATCCAACTGTTTTTTGCTGACTCAAAAAGCCTCTCTACGGTCTCAAGTAGGCACCAAGAGCATGAGATTCGAAGATAATGCAATATCTTCACCAAATCAACTTTCAAATGTCTAAGTCTGACAATTGTCTGTTCATCCGAAATGACTCCAGAGGACAACTATTGATCATAATTTATGTGAACAACTTGGTCATTGGAGGAGAGTACCTCCGAGACATCGAACATACCAAAAGGCAACTCTTCAGCCGATTCTCTATCGTAAGCTAGTCAGAAGCCTCATCTACCTCACAATTACCTGACCTAACCTGAGTTACCCTGTTGGCCTCCTTAGCTAGTTCATGCAAACTCCGCGAGACATCCATCTCGAGTGCTAAGGTATGTGAGTGGAACCATGGATTTCGGCATCCTCTACAAATCGGTCCCACAGATATGACTCAAATGGTACACAGATGCCGACTGGGCCGGCTACAAAGCCAACAGATGATCAACCTCAGGGTCGTCTTCTCCCTCGGCAGTGGAGCCATCTCCTAGAGCAGAACAAAAGCAGACGACAGTTGCACTATCGAGCACCAAAGTCGAATACAAGGGCGTGGCTGTCGCCGCATGTGAAGCCGTTTGGCTCAAGAGAATATTGAAGGATCTGGACGTTCCCATCAAGGTCCGATTCTCCTGTATTGCAACAACATGAGAAACATCCACCGGACCTGCAACCCAGTCTTCCACGCTCGAACTAAGCACATTGAGATGCACTACCATTTCATCTGAGAACGTGTCCTGGCTGGAGATGTCGATAGGCAACACGCCAACACGAACCTACAGACGACCAACATTTTCACCAAGGACCTGGGAGTCAACAAGTTGTGGCAGTTCACGACGAATGTGGGTCTTTCGACCGTCAACCAGCCGAGCTTGAGTGGGAGTAAACACCAGTAGGAGTAAAGACCAGCAGGAGTGAACCGGTCATTCAAAGCCGAAGCCGGAGTTGACTCAAAGCCAACCCAGAGACCAGTCCAAACCAACCATCCAACATCCAGAAGTTGTGGTTGAAGGGGTGGGTTGAGAATCAAACTCAACTTCCCGTGTGTGGGAACTCACTCTAGGATACTCAAGTGAGTGAACACATATGCTTTAAGTAGTTAAGACACGACCTCTTTCTGAAGAGGCGGTACTAGTGAGAGAACTTACAGAGAAGGTGACTACATAAGTACGTCTCCTTCTCTTTGTAATGCATTGGTCATTCTTGTTTCCTTGTAATACAATTTTTTTATTTTTTTTGTGATCTCTCTCTCTCCACACACACACACACACACAATTCTTCCGCTACACAAAATCCATCCACTTCATTACAATTAACGTGCTAACATACGAGTGTCCCCCCTTTCATACGTGTGCACATTGCACCTTCTTGTTTTCTCCGTTACACGCGATTTTCACACCATTGCCAAAAATCTTCACAACATCGCGGTTACGGATCAAGCACAAGATTAGACAAACTTTTTGGGAAAAAAATATACACGATTTATGATACAAGAAAAATGGGTTACAATGAACTAGCTTAACGCCACGATTGCGGTGGTTTTTACAAATAATAAGCTAAGGTACAACAAAGGGCAAAACGAGATACAAAACGAGTGGTGAAGGCAAGTCGAGTGAGCCACCGGACCACGACTCCGACCGTTGGTCAAACTCCGAAGACGGTGGAGTGTTCTTGTGTCACTTTGGTCTCCCTTCGATGACCAGCCGCCGAGTTAATCCGCCTTTGTCGAAACCGCCACCGCACCAAACGCTTTCCGTCTAGGAGAGGACGCTTGAACCACTGAGAAGGCCACCACTGGAATGCTGAAAGAGCCGCCATTGTAGAAATCCCCAAACTAAACCAAACTCTCACACGAAGAAGAAGAAGAGAGTAACACCTGAAACCCTACCATGACCCTAACTCACATGAAAATGAAGAACCCAAAACCTAGAAAAAGAAACCCTAAATCTACTCACCAAGACGACAAGGAAGAAGAAACCCGAAACCCTAAAACCGAAATAGGGAGAAGAAGAACCCTAGAGCAACCGAAACTCTAACCAAGAAGAGAGAGGAGAACCAAAAGAAACCCTAAAAGTTCACTCAAAAAAGAAAGCCAAAGAAAGAAGAAGAAGAAGAAGAAAAATACCAAACCCTAAAGAAGGAGAAGAAAGAGAAACCCTAGATCGACATAATGCACCCCCCCTCACCAAAATGGGTGACCCTTCTCTTGTGAGCACCCCTCCCCATTTATAGCCCCAGGGGAGTGGTGACCCTTCCCATTTATTTTTCCCTCTTTCTTATTCCTATACACATTGTCTGATGTCCATGTGCAAGTTGTTGCACATCCCCATTTTATTCGCCGTACTAGATTTTCTAACTGTTGCAGGAAATCTTCATGACATCCACCCTCACCAAATCACACATCCTCCGGTATGTGCCAAGAAAGGGGAATAAGTGAGATTTCGGCAACGACGATCAACCGGCTTCCTCCACGCCCTCGTCAGCCCGTCCATCTTTTGTCCTCCATACATGTCGCTATACGTCCCTACCACCCCGACCGTGTCGGGCTTATTCCGAATTAGGTTCGACCGAGTTGGTTTCGACGGAGTCGGCTTTCCTCCAGGTCGGATTACTGGACGGATCGTCTTCCGATCGGACCGATTCCCGACTCTTCCTTTCTTTCCACCCTCCGCTTCTCCATTGAATTTTTGTGTGGCTTTATGCTTGGCCACCTTCCCTCCATATGCGTTGGCTTCGACCCTCATCTCCTCGCTACAACCGTCCATCTCTCCGGTCTTATGTTGATCCGCAACCGTCGATGTCTCACAAACCGGTGTGGAGGGGTCCCTTTGTCCGTTGTCATCTGCCTCGTCATCCTCGTTGTCGTTTTGGTCCCGTCCATATTTGTTCTTCATTACAAACATGCCCCTTCATCTGATTGTCATCACCATCTGATCTATCATAACCTTCGCTCGCTCTTCGAATCACCGATCGGTTGTCGTAGCTCCCTTTCCTTTGCTCGAGCAACCCCCTTCATACTCGACGAATGTGTTATCTCTTCTTTCAGAGATACACCTTCGATTACTTCCTTGGGTAATCGGGTCAAGGGATCGTGGTTATGTAGGAGAGAATGTTAGGGCTGATCAAGCCGATTAGTTATGAAGTGGCTGGCCACAACTGGTCTTATGACTTACGTTTTATGAGTAGGAATAAAACCCAACCGTATAGATGAATATTGAAGGACACTGGAAATTGACCTGAAACCACGTATGTATTATAGAATTACTTTATAAATTGGTTACACGGTTCATAAACGATATTATTGTTCACTTTCTCACAGAAAAATAGACATAAAATCCCCTCTTTCTAGCATAACAAGTATATCTCTCTATCCCTCTCCTCTATTCTGTTGCTGCTCCCCACTTTATATAGCTTTTGTATCCCCTCAGCATGCTTCCAACCAATCCTCTGATTTTCGGCCTCTATTCTTGGCTGTGTGTATTACGTTCAGCTACTCCTTCACGTTTGGTCGTTTCTCTTTTCACCTAATTTACCTAGTCGTCCCTTTAGGTTCGTTTCACACTTTGTGTCTTTTGTTCCACGGATAACACTTGGCACACCCGTGGGACAATGCCTTGCACGATGAACCTGAATCCTCAAAAAGTTTCTAAAAAAAAACATAGACCGAAAAAAATCGAAATGATAGTTAGCCGAAAAAAACTTCGCTATAGTGCCCTCATTCTTCTTCCAAAATGGCAAGGGTGTCCTCCGATTGTTGTGATGATCCGATTTGGAGATTGGTCGTCTCTTTGACCCTTGGCATGGTACTCACAAGGGCAGGTGGTTTCGTCTGTGCTTGAGATGACTCTTAATTTGGAAACTCGGTGTGTAACTTGGCCGATACGTCGAGCTGTTGATCTAGAGTCTCCATCGTGGATGCTGGAGTCGGTGCGTCCTGTTGGGGTTCTGTGGTTTGTTCAGCCCCTTGCTTTGTTTCTACTTCAGCCGTGTGTCCTCTTCTTCTTTCTACTCTTGGCTGCTTCCTCAGTTACATGGGTTGTTGATTCCTGCGCGGTGGATTTTGCTTCCTTTTTAGCTAGGATGCACACTTTTTCATAGCCTTTCGTTTCTAGCATGAGCAACAACTAATCATCGTTGAATTATTCGAGGAGGTTACCGATGGCTGTTGTGTGCATATGCGCGAGGGGGTGGAATTCCTTAGTGAAATCTTCACAGAGAATCTGGATGCTGTTCTCATTCATTTTTTAGAATCCACGGCTCGCTTTTTCCCGATTTTCTGCGTCTACTCGGAAGACCTATAATTCGGCTGCTTTAGCCAACCATTCATTCGAGGCTCGAGCGAGTGTCTCCTTGAATTTTTGGTTTAGCTTTAGACGGTGCTTGGCCACTAGGGCTTTGATTTGTGCTTCGCCCATTTCATATTTGGCTTGGAGGGTTTTCAGTTTGTCTTGAGCTTTCTCAGCGTCCCGTTTGAGCTTGGCTTTGAGGATGTCACACGATACTATAGCGTTGACGAGTTGTGCCTCCAGCTTCTTCGTATACATGTCGTAACGTTAGAGGAGTCGATCCGAATTATCGGCTAACTCCTACATATAATGGTGTTGTTGCTGTTTGAGTTCTACGGTCACAAATATTTGCAGCTGGTGAAGTGACTCCGACAATGCCACTCGCTGCTTCTTGGTTTCGTCTAGCTTGTGAAGGTCCCGACTTGCACGAACCTGGAGTTCCGAGAGTTCATTCTACGGAGTTACGAGTTCTTTGGTTTTTTGGTGAGATGCCCGTGGATGCTCTTCCTCTACTTCCACTAATTTTGCTACCGCGAGTTTGTTAGTGTCCTTAAGGGATGCAACGACATTCTTTTCAGTCTCCTGAAGTTGAGCCGTCTGTGCGTCGAGTAGCTGTGGGAGTGCTACTTCGTGTTTCGCTACTTGCGCTCGTAGTTGGTAAACTTCTTCTTTGGCCGTTTCGTAGCGCCCCTTGGCTTTCTGGGCAATTGCCGTTTGCACCGCAAGCTCTTCGTCGCAATCACAGGTTGGAGCCTCGGCCGTTACCGTGGTTGTTACCGAGTTGCTTGGCTCATCCATTTGGGTGGACACCTCCACTAGCTTGGGAGGGTTGGGCTCATCCATTTGTGTGGACACCTCAGCCAGATTGGAATCAAGGGTTGGTAAGGTGAGAAGTTTGGGTTCTCCGGATTTGCGGAGCCGGTGTTGAAGCTCGGTCAGGCGGCTTTCCGAGGCCTGCCATAACTCCGTGGCCATTTTGGCTTGTTTGCGCACTTTTTTTCTACTAACCGCCATGTCCTTGGTAGTGCGGGTCCTTTTCTCCAATTCGCCGAAAACCTCGATCAAAGCCGTGTTGAGGTTCGGTAGCTCGATCCGAGCGGAACGGTTTTTGGTTATGCGTTTCCGGTTGATCTTCTGTAGCTGCGGCTCCTCGTCGGATTCGAGCCCATTGCCTAACGCCCGTAGGACCATCTGTTGTTCGGCATGGTCTTGAGCCATGCGTGCCGTAGCAACAATGTGGAAGCGAGTGAGGAAGTCGATTAACTCGTACGCCGTGTCGTGTTTTAAGATCGCGTTGAGCTCGTAGGACTCGACAGGCAAGTCCTTAAAGGTCATTACTTCCTCCTTCAAGAAACGAGAATGTTGTCCTTGCTTCATATTTCCTGTTAAGGACAAGGCCTTGTCCGTGATGACTGCGACGGTTTTGGCGGGAGCAATGACTAGTTGCCATTTCTCAGACGAAGAATCCCCTTTGAGTTTTTTCTTCATTGTGGTGTTGCAACCTGCGGCGTTTCTTGGCAGGGCTCCTTTGCGTGTCCACAGATCCATCTCTGAGCCTTTTGGGTTGCTCCCCGGAGGATTGTCTGCTATTTCCCGTGGTTGTCCGAGTGTCCTCCTAATGGTCCGGTCGCATGCTGGCCATTTTTAGTTTGGTTTATCCACCAAGGCAGATGATTTAGGTTTTTTGTGCCGTCTTATGGTGATATTGTCTTCAGTTTCCTAGGTCTTGGAGTCAATTATCGGTCACGATGATGTAGGGGTTCAAACCGATGTGTCATCTTGCCATTCCTCTTGAGCTAACTAAAGAGCTCATTGGCATTTCGCATGCGTGGATGTGGCGAGGAGGGCAAGAGTTTGACGAGGTGTGGTCAAGGATTAGGGGGGGTAAAGCACAACTAAGGAATGTGCTAAAGCAGGCAAGAACCTTTTACCTGCCTGAAAAGCCGACAAGGCGGCACAAACTCTGTCCCCAGTGATGATGCCCAATCGAGGGCGCCGCCTCTATATGCCGTGATGATGATGTCAACCTTTTTCTGTTGCATGTTGTACGCGTTAGCGTGTACGTAGCCAAACTCCAAAAGAATTTTGGCGAGATCGCCAATGAACTTGTTAGGCCTACCATGTGTTCGATATGCCTTGGTGGACAACGAGTAACCCCTGAAATATTCTTCGAGGATGTTCTGAGGCTGAGCCTTGATGTCATGTTCTCCTCCTCCCTGCAGGCCCAACACTGACCGGTTCTGATTGTTGGTGATGGTGTCGGTATGCACTCAACGTGCGATCTCCTATGCCTCGGGGTGGGGAAGTGCATCCACCCAAACTGTGCCTTTTCAGCCAAGTGCGGAGTTCTTTGGACACTTCGAGCAACATGATCCTTTTGGAAGAGGAAGAGTGAATAGGGGGGTAAGGAGATAGGGATTGTGAAGAAGCTTCTATGTAGAAAGTCTGAAGTGGGATAACGTTTGTGTAGAAGGCGAGAGAGCTTGAGGGCTTCGCGCGTCTGTGCATGAGTGAGTGTTATACCTGTGGTGCCCTCCTTTTTGTAGGTACCTTGGTTCTGGAGATGTGGCCTTGTGCCCTAGATTCAGAATCTTGGCAACCATAATAAGGTGTAAAGACCATGCGGCGAAAAACCATTTGTACTTTCTTTTCTCGTGAGTCGTGCATGCTCCTTAAATACTTACTTAGTGGGTCTCTTTTTCTTTTCTTTTTTTCTTCATTTTTTTTCACATAGTATACAATTCCGGCGGTAGGTAGACTAATTACTGGGATTGGGGCCAGTGACCCCCGAAATCCTCTGTTTCACCTACTGTGGGCGGGTCTTGACTGTGTTGTTTACCAACAAAAGGGTTGGATGGGGTATGGTCGAAGTATAGTTTTAACCGAAACCCATTGACCCACTTTCGCACGACGTTGACGACCAATGTACCGAGTTGGAATGTTCCGTTAAATTCATCGATAATTGAGAAGGGCCCTGTCCATCGAAAACGGAGCGTTCCTGGCATCGAGCTGAGTTGAGTTTGAAACATGAGGGTTGGTGTCAAGAATAGTACTAAACAGAGAGAGGATTAGTACTAAACAGAGAGAGAATTAGTACTAGAGAAGGGAAGTACTATTAGTACTAAGAGGACGGGACTGCGTAAGACTCCTGAGAGAGGAAGAGAGAAGAGGAGAGAGAGAGATAGTGAGGACGAGAGAGAGAGAGAGAGAGAGAGAGAGAGAGAGAGAGAGAGAGAGATGATGATAATAGATTATATATTATAAGAAGAGTAAGTACAAAAGGGCTATGAGGCTATGGTTCAACATAATGCCTAGTGCCCTCTTTTATAGTGTTCTCAGGAGTAATCCTGAAGCTTCTAGAATGTTCCAGAGCAATCTGGAATATACATTAATTTCCTATAATAAAATGTAAATGAAAATAATATTTTGTGTATTACAATAGATGATATAATGGTCAAAAGCTCGACCCATATAACCTAAGGTCATGGGTTCGAGTCTTGCCATATCATGACACTATCCCCCTTTCGACGAGTGTCACGAGTCATTTTGGATGGAGGACCCGGTTTGTGTGGATATTGACAATGGAAGTCTTCAAGAAGCACACGAGCATTGATCACATTCTCGATCGGTTCCCAAGTACGTTCGTTGGGACTATAGCCTAGCCAATCGACTAGATAGTAGAGCTTGTTGCGAACAATCTTGGAATCAAGGATGGAGGCAACCTCATACTCTGGTCCATCTTCAAGCTCGATTAGGGGTGGAGGTTGTATAATAAGTCCTGGCATGGTGCTCTCGTGATAGGGTTGGAGGAGAGAACTATGAAACACTGGACGTATCCGAAGTTGAGGGGGTAGATCGAGACGAAAAGCGACATCATTAATCTTTATGATAATACGGAAAGGACCTAATCGCCGATAATCCAACTTCTCACATGGGCAAGTAGTCTTGATGTGGCGTCGTAGCAGCCACACCCGATCTCCAATGTTAAAACTAGATGGAAGTCGATGAAGATCAGCGTAGACCTTGTGTGTTTGTTGAGCTTGCTGGAGATGAGTAGATAAATCTGCTTGTATCTTGCATAACTGCTCCAAACGATCCTCCACGCAAGGATTTGTGGACACCTCTGGGGTTTCAAGTACTCTCCACCGAGGGTGACATCCCGTATAAGCATAAAATGACGTAACTTTAGTCGATGCGTGGATAGAGTTATTATAGGAAAATTCGGCGAAGTGGAGAATATTTGCCCAATTATCCTGATGAGAGCGGAGAAAGCACCACAAATACTGCTCCAGTGTTTGATTTGTTCGTTCGGCTTGGCTGTCAATTTGTGGGTGGTAGCCGGAGGAGAGGTTACAAGTGACCTTGAGCATTTTAAAAAGGTGCTTCTAGAATTTTGACACGAACTGGGGTCCATGGTCGCTGACGATACTGTTGGGAAGTCCATGATGCCGACATACTTCACGCATGACAATTTTGGCGGTGTCTTCACTGGAGATTTCCTTAGTACATGGAAAGAAATGAGCCATCTTCATATATCGATCTACCATTGTTAGAATCGCATTGAACCCCTTAGAGATTGGAAAATTTGTGATGAAGTCTAGAGCAATGGATTGCCACGGCTTGCTTGGAATTGGTAATGGTTCTAATAAACCATATGGATGATTCCTTGGCATTTTCGCTCTACAACATGTATGACAAGTCTGAACAAAATCTTTGACAAAATGTCGCATATGGGGCCACCAGAATGATCGTTGTACTAAATCTAATGTTTTAATACTACCAAAATGCCTAGTTGTATATGTGTCATGACAGTTTTGTACTACTCGAAGGCGGCAAGAACCATAAGGAACATACAAAAGTTCTTTAAAGAAGAGTAATCCATCATGGTATTTGAATTGCCGATAGTCCATACCTAGTGGTTGCGACTGTGAACACGACACTCGAGAGGGATCAATTTGTGCTAGTATAGCTTGGGTGAAAGCATCTGTCTTCAGGTCTGCACGTTGTCGTGATGTGGCGTGCTCGAGAGTGGGAAAAACCGGCGAAAAGGGGGGGTCAAAAATGTGCATGTGCAATGTGTGTGCACACAAAAGCGATTAATTGTGCATATGCAAAATAAAAAGGAAAAGAAAGGGTGAAAAGGAGGTATAGAAGCTCGTGCAAAAAGTAAGAGAGAGGAGAGATAAAAGGTACAGGGGAGACAGGTTATGAATTTATAGAGATAGAATTATATATTATATAAGAGAGAGTTAGTGGCCTAGTGGATAGTCACATTGACTATTAGCTAGAGGTGCATGGTTCAAATTTGGACTTACAATGTAGTGTTATTTAAGGAATTTTATTCCTTTTTCATTCAAGACAAATTTGGCGACCCCCCCTTCTTTTTTCCCTATAAAAAGAGGTCAAGGGGGGGCTCATTCGGGAGGAGGTTTTGGGAGGAGGAGACTATTGCCAATTTTCCTTTGAAGCTCTTCATCTCCTTATTCAGCACTTCTCTTCATCTCATACCCCTTCATCCCCCCATCGCCACGTGCTCGTATTCTTCGCGTCAGCACTCAAAGTGCTCGTGAGCCCAAGCTTCATTGGTTCAACGTTGCTCCGCCCCGTTCGTCGTTGCGAGCCCGTGTGCTCGCCATTCGGGTGGTCATGGTTCGTTGGGATTGGCATTTTGGTGGTGCTCGTGTGTTCATCTTCGCCGTGATCGGATTTGCTTTTGTCTCTAAGGGCATTTAATATTTACATTTTGATTGAGCTTGTGGTTAACTATAAGTTGCCATTGTAAACAAAACCCTATTTTATAAAGGGTCCACCTGTGTTGGAATAGAACACGTATTTATCTCTTTGGTCGATATCATTCGTGTTTCTTTCTCTCCTTCTTTCTTTATTCGTGTCTATCTTGTACGTTCAGCCTTCTTGTGACGAGGGGACTGTTCGGGCTTGCCCATGCACCTCTCCTCCTCATAAAGGCGTACGAGCATTTGTGTGTGTGTTTGTGTCTTCCATGTACGTTCGGTCGTCTTGTGACGAGGGGACCGTTCGGGCTTGCCCATGCACCTCTCCTCCTCATAAAGGCGTACGAGTATTTGTGTGTGTGTTTGTGTCTTCCTTGTACGTTCGGTCGTCTTGTGACGAGGGGACCGTTCGGGCTTGCCCATGCACCTCTCCTCCTCATAAAGGCGTACGAGCATTTGTGTGTGTTTTTGTGTCTTCCTTGTACGTTCGGTCGTCTTGTGACGAGGGAGCGTTTCGGGCGTGCCCATGCACCTCTCCTCCTCATAAAGACGTACGAGCATTTTGTGCGTGTGTTTGTGTCTTCCTTGTACGTTCGGCCGTCTCATGACGAGGGACCATTTCGGGCTTGCCCATGCACCTCTCCTCCTCATAAAGGCATACGAGCATTTTGTGCGTGTGTTTGTGTCTTCCTTGTACGTTTGGCCGTCTCGTGACGAGGGAGCGTTCGGGCTTGCCCATGCACCTCTCCTCCTCATAAAGGCGTACGAGCATTTGTGCATGTGTTTTGTGTCTTCCTCGTATGCTCAACGTCTTGTAACGAGGGAGTGTTCGGGCGTGCCCATGCACCTCCCCTCCTCATAAAGACGTACGGACATTCGTGTTTGTGTTATCGTCCCCTTGTGCGTTCATGTTGCGTGCTCATCTTGCTCGTACCCGTTTGGTCACTTGGCTCGTGCGGTGATCTCGAAAGGTCGACGAGTCGTGATCAATGAGAGCCACCGGCCTCACAAAACAAAGGGCAACGAGACCTTGGTCAGGAAGGGGTCGGGAAGTAGTATTGTCGTAAAGCAAACCTCGGTTCTTCTCTATCCCTTGAGTACTCCCTAGTCCAAGACCCCCGTGGTCCCGCCCAAGTAACACACGTGCGCGAAACTTCGTGACAACGTATGATATTGATAACGTGGGAATCCATGGGCATGCCAAAAACTTGTGTTGCTTGCAGTCGTGCCGGTCCGAAGATTACTTGCTTTTGGTTATCGAAAGCTGGCTCGCCGGGACGTGGTGTTAGATACGAACGCCGTGATAATGCATTTGCCTTCCCTTGGTGCTTCCCCGGATGATATGTAATTTTGAAGTCGAAACGCGTGAGGAAGTGGGCCCACCGAGCTTGACGTCGATTTAACACACGAGCATCCTGAAAGTAGGCAAGGTTTTTATGGTCACTGAATATGGTGACTTGATGAGAGGATCCCTCTAAAAGATGCCTCCATTGCATAAACGAGTCCACTATTGCCAATAGCTCCTTATCATGAATTTCGTAGTTGATTTCAGCGGCGTCAAACTTGCGTGAGTTAAAAGCCATAGAATGTAGCTTCTCATCATTACCCCGTTGTGACAGAATGCTCCCCGATGCGAAATCCGATGCGTCAGCTTCGATGATGATTGGTTTTTCCGGATCGACATGAGCTAGAATTGGAGCCGATGTAAATGCCTTTTTAAGACTCTCGAAAGTCATATTTGCTTCTTCAGACCAAATGAACGATGTCCCTTCCTGGTAAGCTGTGTGAGAGGCAGAACGAGCTTTGAGTAATCTTGTATAAACTTCCGGTAGAAATTGACAAAGCCAAAAAAGCATTGCACATCCTGCACCGAGCGCGGAGTCTGCCATTCTACCACCGTCTTGACCTTAGCTACGTCCATGGAGATGCCTTCTGATGAAATGACGTTGTCATAGTGTATTTCGTACACTACGTGAAAAACTTATAAACTACCGATTTAATAAATATGAATAAATAGTAGAAAATATTAAAATATATATAACATGCATAGGGCAAAATTCAAACCTTGCACCTCCATGTTAATAATGTGAAACCTTACCATTACACTAGCATTTAATTAATATTAAAAAGTAGATGTCCCACATAGAAAGCTAACTTCACCTAGGATAAACTTTAGTTAAAAGAAAACGCATGCTAAAAGAAAAAAAAACTACGCATGCACCTCTAGCGTGTATGAACGCTATAGTTTATAAAAAACGCACAAGTTAGAAAAAACATGATTACTTTAGATAAAGCATATAGTCTATGTATAGAAAAAGCATGGAGTCTATAGTTAGAGAAAACGAATGGGTTGGAATAGATTCTCTCAGCTCTATATAAGGATGAGGAGCACAATGTAATGGGGGTGAAAAATATTTGGAAACTGGATATGTTTCTAAAAAACAGCAATTAATAAACTATACTCGTGGGATTCACGAGGATTCTATATCATTCTCTTTCAACCCAAATTTATATTATTATATTCATATTGATTAATCTAATACAATACACTCGTGGGATTCACTAATTTGCTATAACTCTTTCTTACAACATATTTATATTCTTATTAGCCTTAAAACTCTCCTCTTCCTAGTCCAAAACCCCAGCGGTTCCCACCCGACCCACGCAAACGATCTGACGCCGAAAGGCACGACAATGTAGCCGAGAAATTCCACCTGGTTGTACCCAAAACTACATTTTTCTAGCTTTGCATAAAGACCATGTTCTCAAAGTCGTTTTAGTACTTATAGTACATGAGAATCATGCTCTTCTTCGGTCTTTGAATAGACCAGTAGATCATCCAAGTAGATGATCAGACACACATCCAAGAGATCTCAGTATATCATTTGCCATGTGCTGGAAGACTGTTGGCGCATTAGTGAGGCCGAACGGCATGACCGTATAATCGAAGTGCCCATATCTAGTGCGGAACGCGATCTTCCATTCATCTCCTGGTCGGATCCGTACGAGGTTATAGCCCCCCCCCCCCCCGTAAGTCGTTCTTTGTGAAGAACCTGGCACCATTGATCCGTTCTAAAAGACTTGAGATAAGGGGAAGTGCATACCTATTGCGGATTATAACTTTATTCAAGCCACGGTAATCTACCACCAGAAGAAGTGAGCCATCCTTTTTCTTGACGAAGAAAATGGGTGCGCCGGCTGGAGATTTCGAATGTCGAATGAATCCATTCTCCAAATTCTCCTCTATATAGGCTCAAAGGACTTCTAGCTCGGTTGTTGACAAATTGTAGATCAGTCCCCATGGTGGCTCTTTCCTCGGTTCTAAATCGATGGGGCAATCATATGGTCGATGGTGAGGAAGCGTATTGGCTCGTACTTTATCGAATACATCGGCATAATGATGATACTTCTTTGGAAGCTAAACGGTGGACTCCTCTTTAATGGTGTCAGAGGGTTTTAGTGATATTGCGAAGAGAAACATTTCTTCCTTGCGTCCTTCTTCCCACAACTGATGTAGTGAAATGGTGGCAATCTTCTAAGTAGATTCTCGGGTTTGTCGACACCGGATTTCTCTTGTTCTCCAATCTATGTCTGGGTTATGTAACTCGAACCATGGTAATCCCAAAACGATGGGATGTTCTGGGATACTAATAATGTTAAATGATACTACACATGCTAAGTTATCTAGGACAATATTAATGGGTTCTGACTCTTCTATGATATTTCCGGAAGCAATGGGACGACCATCAATGACGACTACAGAGGCTGGACACGGGAGTTTTCTAAGAGATATTTGATGAGCTTGGGCAAAATTCCTATCCATAAAGCAAGAATTAGCTCCGGAGTCTAGAAGTGCTAAGACGTGTACTAGAGGGGTACTTTTAGTACTAACTGTTACTTGGGCTACGAACACATTGCTAACTTGCTTAGAGGGAATGGAACCACTAATGGGCTGCACAGATCTAAGGCTGTCCAACCAAACGGCTCCTATTTTGGCTGGACTTAGTCGTTTAACTCTTCTTCTAACTGACTAAGTGTTAGGAAATAGGTCCCTCCGGATAGGATGACCTGGTGAGAACCGGATAAGGAGTACCCGGCAACGGAAGACCCGGTGAGAACCGAAAGAGGAGTACCCGAAAACGAAAGACCCGATGAGAACCGGATGAGGAGTACCCGAAAACGAGAGACCCTAAACCCTAAACCGATGAGAAGTACCCGGCAAGCGCCGGATGAAGAGTACCCAGCAAGCGCCGGATGATGCAGGCTCGGTGAGGAGTGCTCACCGGATGAAGGGACATATTCGTAAATATGTTTCTGAGAGTCCATCGGGGCTATATTTGTAAATAGCCGAAAAGTCATATTAGTATAAATATGACTTAGCGCAAACTTAGTGTAATGTTGTTGTCATTCTTGTTGGCGCAAGATTAGAGCGCAACAGTGTACAGAGAGTGTGAGAGAGATTAGTCGTTGCCTCGGTGCTTTACTATTGTACATTCTAATATAGTGATAGTTTGCAGTCTGTGGGCTGCCGTGGTTTTTTCCCCAGTTTGGGTTTTCCACGATAACATCTTGTGTTCTCTTCTCTTCACTGTGTCATGCATTCATTACCCGTTTTCTGAGTTTGATTCTAAGCTTGGTTGTGGCCGAGCATTATGCATAAGGAGCGTGTAGTTCCTATCAAGTGGTATCAGAGCGAGGCAACACAGAAAAATGGACGATTCGTTGGGAGGCATGTTCAAGCTCACCGGCTCCAGATGGTCGGCATAGGAGACGTGTGGCTGACAACACCAACCGGATGCAACATGCTGCTGAAGGATGTCCGACACGTTCCGGAGGTTCGTCTGAACCTGATATTAGCCGGTAGGATAGATGATGAAGGCTACATGGGTAGCATCCGGAACGGTGTTATGAAGTTCAGCAAAGGAAGCCTGATTGTGGCTTGGGCCCAGAAGGTAAACACGTTGTACCTGATGAATGCCCGGTTATGTCCGGAGGAAGTGAACGTGGCATCCGACACTGCTCGTGAGCTATGCCACAAAAGACTGTGTGACATGAGCGAGAAGGGGATGAAGAGGCTTGCAGACGACAACCTCATTCCAGTGAAGAATATGCACTTGGAGAAGTACACTGATTGTCTGGCCGGTAAACAAAACCGGACCTCCTTCTGATCGAGGCCACCGATGAGACATAATGCACCATTGGAGTTGGTGCATACTTATGTATGTCAAGTGGACACGAAGTCACATGCCGGATCGCAGTACCTCGTGACGTTCATAGATGACCATAGCCAGAAGCTTTGGGACACACCGTTGAAGACGAAGGATCAGGTGTTATCCGTCTTCAAAGAGCTCCACACGAGAGTGGAAAGAGAAACCGGCCGGAAGCTGAAGGCGGTTCGAGCAGATAATGAAGGGGAATACCGGGGGCAATTCGAGGAGTATTGTCGCTCGAAGGGAATCCGACTCGAATTTACCGTGCCGAAAACGCCGGAACTAAACGGGCTGGCCAAGAGGATGAACTGGACCATAATGGAGAGGGTCCGGAGTATGCTGGCGCATGCAAAACTACCCAAGAAGTTTTGGGTTGAGGCACTATCGACGGCGACATATGTGATAAACAGATCACCCTCAGTACCCTTGGACGGAGACACGCCACAAAGAGTCTGGACCGGTAAGGAAGTGTCCTACCAGCATCTGAAGGTATTCGGGTGTCTTGCGTACGTGCATCTGAAGGACCGGAGAGGAAAACTAGATCCGAAGACCCGGCCATGCATATTCCTCGGTTACGACGAGATGAGTTCGGCTACCAAGTGTGGGACCTGGTCAACAAGAAGGTATTCCGGAGTCGAGATATTATCTTCATGGAGGACAAGACACTCGCCGACTGGGAGTCAGAGAAGAAGATAATGAACTCCGAGTTGACCGGTAAGGATCGATTCTACGATGAGCAGACCCAACCGGCAAGAGACCGGTTAGCACTCGAGGAACCGGCCGGTTACGGTGAGGATACCGAACCGGCAGAAGAAGAAGTAGAGGAAGCTGAAACCGGAACCGGCCAATACCCCGAATCGGATTCGGATGAAGAGCAAATGGAGGAGCCGGTTACCAAAGTCCAAAGACGGGGATATCCTCTCAAAGAGACAAGGGCCCCCCAGAGATTTCCGGATGCAGAGCATGTGCTGCTAACCAATGAGGGGGAGCCAGAAAGCTTCGAAGAAGCGAAGGATGACACCCACAGCTGCAAATGGTTACGTGCCATGCAGGATGAGATGGATTCCCTGCACGAGAACCATACATACGAATTGGTGGAGTTGGCGAAAGGAAAGTGGGCACTCCAAAACGAGTGGGTGTACAAGTTGAAACCGCGGGATGCCGGCAACCCCCCGAGATACAAATCCAGGATCGTGGTGAAGGGGTTCCAGCAGAAGAAGGGTGTGGACTTCGACGAGATATTTGCCCCGGTAGTAAAGATGACCTCCATTCGGACGGTGCTGAGTATAGCGGCAAGCATGGACCTCGAGGTAGAGCAGTTGGACGTGAAGACGACATTCCTTCACGGTGACCTCGAAGAGGAGATCTACATGCAGCAACCGGAAGGATTCGTGGAGAAAGGGAAGGAGCACCTGGTTTTTCGGTTGAAGAAGAGCCTCTACGGTGTCGTGAAGATTTTCGGCAATAGTGTGAAAATCCCATAAAACGTACAAAATCGAGTATGAATCATGTAATACAATAATTGTGAAGATAACATTTTTAATATCTAAGTACAAAATGATGGAGGTTTCGAATGCACTTTATTACACGAGAAATGGACAACTAAATGTCAAGATATAAGGGTATAAAGTTTGTGAAAAGAAAAGAGAAAATTGTGAGATATCCCACATAGGCACGACAAATACGGCTCTCATCATATATAAGGAGGAGCAAAAGATATTATCTTTGTGTATATGTGTGGAGCATAGAGAGTTCAAGGTAACTTGAACTTAGAGTGGAGGTGGCTAGCTACTCGTAAAGGGTTTTGGCTAACCAAAACCGGACCGGCGATGGAGCCGGTGATCCGACGGCATGCGGCTGTCATGAACAGTACTGAGACAGAGAAGGAATTAGTACTAAACGAAGGATTAGTACTATGAGAG
This sequence comes from Azolla caroliniana, assembly GCF_043228905.1. Classification (NCBI taxonomy): domain Eukaryota; kingdom Viridiplantae; phylum Streptophyta; class Polypodiopsida; order Salviniales; family Salviniaceae; genus Azolla; species Azolla caroliniana. The sequence continues at coordinate 4,846,251 of NW_028230448.1, read as the reverse complement.
GTGTGGAACTTCTTCGAGAGAAGGAAGAAGTGAGCGAGACAGAGAGAAAGAGAGAGAGAGAGAGAGAGAGAGAGAGAGAGAGAGAGTGATGATAAGAAAGATATTTATTATATGAAGAAAATATACAACGGTGGCTAAAAGGCTTAAGACTGGCGTTGAACCAATTTGGTTCAACATAATGCCTAGTGCCCTCTTTTATAGTGTTTTCAGGAGTAATCCTGAAGCTTCTAGAATGTTCCAGAGAAATCTGGAATATACACTAATTTCCTATAATAAAATGTAAATGAAAATAATATCCTACGTATTACAATAGATGGTCTAATGGTCAAGAGCTCGACCCATATAACCTAAGGTCATGGGTTCGAGTCTTGCCATATCATGACACTATCCCCCCTTTAAAACGACGAGTGTCACGAGTCGTCTTGGATTGAGGACCCGGTTTGTGTGGATATTGACGATGGAAGTCTTCAAGAAGAGCACGAGCATTGGTTACATTCTCGATCGGTTCCCAAGTACGTTCGCTGGGACTATAGCCTAGCCAATCGACTAGATAGTAGAGCTTGTTGCGAACAATCTTGGAATCAAGAATGGCGGCAACCTCGTACTCCGGCCCATCTTCAAGCTCGATCGGGGGTGGAGGTTGGATAAGACGTTCTGGGATGGTGCTCTCGTGGTAGGGTTCGAAGAGAGAACTATGAAACACTGGATGTATCCGAAGTTGAGGAGGTAGATCGAGACGAAAAGCAACATCATTAATCTTTCCAATAATACGGAAAGGACCTAATCGCCGATAATCCAACTTCTCACATGGGCGAGTAGTCTTGATATGTCGTCGTAGCAACCACACCCGATCTCCAATATTAAAACTAGATGGAAGTCGATGACGATCCGCGTAGACCTTGTGTGTTTGTTGAGCTTGCTGGAGATGAGTAGATAAATCCGCTTGTATCTTGCGTAACCGCTCCAAACGATCCTCCGCGCACGGATTTGTGGACACCTCTAGGGTTTCAAGTACACTCCACCGGGGGTGACATCCCGTATAAGCATAAAATGGCGTAACTTTAGTGGATGCGTGGATAGAGTTGTTATAGGCAAATTCGGCGAAGTGGAGAATATCTGCCCAGTCGTCCTGATGATAGCTGAGAAAGCACCGCAGATACTGCTCCAACGTTTGATTTGTTCGTTCAGCTTGGCCGTCAGTTTGTGGGTGGTAGCCGGAAGAGAGGTTACAAGTGACCTTGAGCATGTTAAAAAGGTGCTTCCAGAATTTTGACACGAACTGGGGTCCACGGTCGCTGATGATACTATCGGGGAGTCCATGATGCCGACATACTTCACGCATGACAATTTCGGCAGTGTCTTCACTGGAGATCTCCTTAGTACATGGCAAGAAATGAGCCATCTTCGTATATCGATCGACCACCGTTAGAATCGCATTGAACCCCTTAGAGACTGGAAGATCTGTGATGAAGTCTAGAGCAATGGATTGCCACGGCTTGCTTGGAATTGATAATGGTTCTAATAAACCATATGGATGATGCCTTGGCATTTTCGCTCTACAACATGTATCACAAGTCCGAACAAAATCCTCGACAAATTGTCGCATACAGGGCCACCAGAATGATCGTTGTACTAAATGTAATGTTTTAGTACTACCAAAATGCCCAGCTGTATATGTGTCATGACAGTTTTGTACTACTCGAAGGCGGCAAGAACCATTAGGAACATACAAAAGTTCTTTAAAGAAGAGTAATCCATCATGGTATTTGAATTGCCGATAGTCCATACCTGGTGGTTGCGACTGTGAACACGACGCTTGAGAGGGATCAATTTGTGCTAGTATAGCTTGGGCGAACGCATCTGTCTTCAAGTCTTCACGTATGGTATCGATAACGCGGGAATCCATAGGCATGTCAAAGATTTGTGTTGCTTGTAATCGTGCCGGTCCCAAGATGACTTGTTTTTGGTTATCGAAAGCTGGCTCGCCGGGACGGGGTGTTAGATACGAACGCCATGATAATGCATCTGCCTTCCCTTGGTGCCTCCCCGGACGATATGTAATTTTGAAGTCGAAACGCGTGAGGAAGTGGGCCCACCGAGCTTGACGTCGATTCAACACACGAGCATCCTGAAAGTAGGCAAGATTCTTGTGGTCACTAAATACGGTGACTGGATGAGAGGATCCCTCCAGAAAATGCCTCCATTGCATAAAAGAATCCACTATTGCCAATAGCTCCTTATCATGGATTTTGTAGTTGATTTCGGCGGCATCAAACTTGCGTGAGTGAAAAGCCACAGGATGTAGCTTTTCATCATTCCCCTGTTGTGACAGAATGCTCCCCAATGCAAAATCCGATGCGTCAGCTTCGATAATGAATGGTTTCTCCGGATCGACATGAGCTAGAATTGGAGCCGATGTAAATGCTTTTTTAAGACTCTCGAAAGCCATGTCCGTTTCTTCAGACCAGGTGAACGGTTGTCCCTTCCCGGTAAGTTGTGTGAGAGGTAGAACGATCTTTGAGTAATCCTGTATGAACTTCCGGTAAAAATTGGCAAAGCCTAAGAAGCATTGCACATCCCGTACCGAACGCGGAGTCTACCATTCTACCACTGTTCTGACCTTAGCTGGGTCCATGGAGATGCCTTCTGACGAAATGATGTAGCCGAGAAATTCCACTTGGTTGCACCCGAAACTACATTTTTCTAGCTTTGCATACAGACCATGTTCTCGAAGTCGTTTTAGTACTAATAGTACATAAGAATCATGTTCTTCTTGGGTCTTTGAATAAACCAGTAGATCATCCAAATAGATGATCAAACAATCATCCAATAGATCTCGGAATATATCATTAGCCATGTGCTGGAAGACTGCCGGCGCATTAGTGAGGCCGAACGGCATGACAGTATACTCGAAGTGCCCATATCTGGTGCGAAACGCGGTCTTCCATTCGTCTCCTGGTCGGATCCGTACGAGGTTATATGCTCCCCGTAAGTCGATCTTCGTGAAGAACCTGGCACCATTGATCCGTTCTAAAAGACTTGAGATAAGGGGAAGAGCATACCTATTCCTGATTGTAACCTTATTCAAGCCACGGTAATCTACAACGAGACGAAGCGATCCATCTTTTTTCTTGACGAAGAAAATGGGCGCACCGGCTGGAGATTTCGAATGCCGAATGAAACCATTTTCCAAATTCTCCTCTATATAGGCCCGAAGGACTTCCAGCTCGGTTGGTGACAAATTGTTGATCGGTCCCCATGGCGGCTCTTTTCCCGGTTGTAAATCGATGGGGCAATCGTACGGTCGATGATGAGGAAGTGTGTTGGCTTGTACTTTATCGAACACATCGGTGTAATGGCGATACTTCTCGGGAAGTTGAACGGTGGATTCTTCTTTAGTGGTGTTGGAGGGGTTTACTGATATTGCAAAGAGGAACATTTCCTCGTGCCCTTCTTTACGCAACTGACGTAGCGAAATGGTTGCCATCTTCTGAGTTGACCCTTGGGTTTTTCTACACCGGATTTCTCTTGTTCTCCAATCTATGTCAGGGTTATGTAACTCGAACCACGGTAGTCCTAAAACTATAGGATGTTCTGGGATACTAATAATATTAAATGATACTACACATACTAAGTTATCTAGGACAATATTAATGGGCTCTGACTCTTCTAGGATATTTCCGGAAGCAATGGGACGTCCATCAATGACTATTACAGAGGCTGGACACTGGAGTTTTCTTAGGGATATCTTATGAGCTTGAGCAAATTTCTTATCCATAAAGCAAGAGTTAGCTCCGGAATCTAGGAGTGCTAGGACATGTACTGGAGGGGTACTTTTAGTACTAACTATTACTTGGGCTACGAACACATCACTAACTTGCTTAGAGGGAATGGAACCACTAATGGGCTGCACAGATCTAGGGCTGTCCAACCAAACGGCTCCTATTTTGGCTGGACTTAGTCGTTTAACTCTTCTTCTAACTGACTAAGGACATCAAATTTGTTTGCTAGATCTGGGATATTAGTACTATTAGGACTATCAGATATCCCTACTGAAATAGGTTCGGATTTAGTACAATTAGAACTAGCGACTATTTGGTTTACCTGTCTTCTTGGCCTATGGGGGCAATTTATTGCGATATGTCCTGGTCCACCGCAGTAAAGACATAGTCGATTTGTACGGCGTCGCTGCTTTTCTTCTTCGGATAATGGCCCTCGACGACGTGTAGTGTCAATCTCCATCGGAGTCGGAGTATTCGCTGGAGACGCATTATATGACTCCCTCGGAAAAGGTCTTGCTACCACTGAGGCGTAGGTGGGCTCTGATCTTGCCCTCGGCATCTGTAGCTGTCGTTCCGAACGTCGCTCAAAGAGGCGGTTGTCACATCTCACCGCGCGACTTATTGCTTTTGTTAAGGACTTTGGCTCTTCGGGGAAGGTCAAGAGTAAATCCTTGACGTCGTTGCGTAAACCATAACGGAATTGCTCCAATAACGCTTGATCATCCCAAGGGATATCGGCGGCGAGTAGGCGAAAATCTGCAGCGTATGCGGAGGCTGGATGGTCACCTTGGTGTAATCGCCGGATTTTGTTGATTGCGGTCCTGATGCTGTCAGTATCTCCGAAACATGCTTTAAACTCACCTAGAAACTCTTCAAAATTGTTGAGTAACGGAGATTCCTTTTCTAATAGTGGAGCGAACCATGACAACGCTGAGCCACTTAACAAAGTGCCTACTAAACCCACTCGTGATGCATCGGTGGGATATCGGGAAGGATGCATTTGAATAACTAATCGTACCTGGTTAAGGAACCCTCTAAACTGCGATCGCGTTCCATCGAACTTCGTGGGAAGGCCAATCTTAGGTTCTTTATGAATCCCTTGTGTTCCGGGCCCATGTTGTTGCATCGCTACGATGGTGGCTTCGAGTTGTTGCACGCGTAACGCAAGTTCCCCATGTTGTTGTTGCGTTTGCTGCTTTTCTAAGGAGATTTGCTGAAGATCCCCCAGCAACCGTTGGTTTTCTTGTTCCAAAGCATGGAACTTCTCCTTCAAGCATTGGAATTCCGAGAAAACAGATTGATATTCTTCAGCGCTAACAGTGGCCATGGGATGAAAGAAAAGAGGAATAAAAGATTAGTAGGAAATGAGAGAGACAGAAGGTAGGGAAAATTGGTTCAAACTGTCATGAACAGTACTGAGACAGAGAAGGAATTAGTACTAAACGAAGGATTAGTACTATGAGAGGTGTGGAACTTCTTCGAGAGAAGGAAGAAGTGAGCGAGACAGAGAGAAAGAGAGAGAGAGAGAGAGAGAGAGAGTGATGATAAGAAAGATATTTATTATATGAAGAGAATATACAACGGTGGCTAAAAGGCTTAAGACTGGCGTTGAACCAATTTGGTTCAACATAATGCCTAGTGCCCTCTTTTATAGTGTTTTCAGGAGTAATCCTGAAGCTTCTAGAATGTTCTAGAGAAATCTGGAATATACACTAATTTCCTATAATAAAATGTAAATGAAAATAATATCCTACGTATTACAATAGATGGTCTAATGGTCAAGAGCTCGACCCATATAACCTAAGGTCATGGGTTCGAGTCTTGCCATATCATGATAGCGGCACCGGTATCCGGCGGCGGCATCCGGCGACGGTATCTGGCGAACCGACGACTAGATAAAATAAATATATAAAAATATATACATATTTACATATACAAGGAAGGCAAGTATGGATTCGAACCTTGCACCTCCAAGTTAGGAGTCAAATGGCTTACCATTAAGCCATAATATTTAGTTGAACTTATATTTCTATCATTGTACTTTTACATGTAAATTCTCATCCATGAGTGCTAAAATGTGTGACATGGTTAGCATGCACCACATGTAATACTTAAGCGCCAAATGGCAAACATGCAATTTATGCATGTCTTGTACCCTCACATGCATCATATGCATGAGAGCATCTATAAAAGAGGGAAGGGGGAGGAGAAAAACACGGGTTTTTTTTTATGAAAATTAAGAAGGAGAAATTCGTTATCAAAGCAATCGTGTAATCTCATCTTCTCTCTTTCCCAATCTTTCTTAAGTACTTTCTCGCCAAACGACTCTAAATCCTTCTGGTCCAGAACCCCGGCGGTTCCGCCTCACGATCCGCGCGTAGTGACGGATCTTCACGACATAATTAAGTGGTGAACCCGACGTGAAGAGGCGGTAGGAAGGATCAAGTCGAGATTAATACTTGGAGATGGCGTCCTCAAGCAACCAAGCAGGAGAGCTCGAAAGGATGATGCTAATCGTCGAGCAAATGATGAGATCTCGGGACAACGACGCGAGCGTGGAGAAGGCTGTCGATCGTGTCGTAGAGCTCGAGGGCCAATTCGATGGAAGGAACGTTACGAAGTTCCTTGATGCATATAAGAGGGAGATGAATCAAAGGGACGTGTCCGAGGCACGTCAAATCGCAAGCTTCAAGAGAGTTGTCGCCAACAACATCCAAAGACGCGTCATCGAGCTTCAAGAAGGAAAGACAACATGGTCCGAGTTCGAGAAAACGATACTAGCTGAGTTCGTGACTGAAGACTCAACGAGGATGACTCAACATGCCCTGATGAAGTGGATAGAGAAGAAGAATAAGAAGATGAGCGTCTCAAGGGTGTACGACGAATTCGACCAGATGTTTAGTTGTCTCCCCAATACGGACCAAGTGTTGCTTGAAGAGGACAAGACTTTGTACTTCTTGAAGGCCGTGGACATAAAGGATAAACGGGAGTTGGGGACTCTTCTCGAAGATGATACCCAAGCAAATGGGCTCGTAGCGGACTGGATCGCGGTGAAGCGGGCATGCAATAGGCTCGACAAGCATCGCCAATGGGTTGATGACACCAACTTGACGGGACCGACTACCACGGAGAAAGCAAGACCGCCGAAAGTAGCTGAGCCGCCGAGACAAAGTAATGTGGAAGAAAAGAAGATTGATGACGACATCATTGAAGAGCTAGCGAAGAAGTTCGAGAAGGTCACGCTAGCCAACATGAATCGTCGGGGCCCTAAAGGAAAAGAACCCTTTAGATGCGTGTGGTGCGATAGCATGGACCACATGAGAAGGGATTGTGCGAGCCTCCGAGAGGCGATTCGACAAAATATCGTATACATAGAGGACAACATAATCTGCTCAAGCGAGACTAGAAGACCCCTATGGGTGAATTTCGGAAGAGGAGGAATGAAGAGATCTATGGAGGATGCCGATGCGACTCATGTGGATGCGATGCACTATGCTGCGTCGGCCGGAATAAGAGTCGGGAAAGACAAGACTGAAGCTGCTAGAGCGGGAGCAAAGTTTTGGACTTCCGTTCTCGAATATGAGAAGAAGGGAAAAATCACATCGAACGAGGTAGAGCTTGCGGACCGAAGCGTGCAAAACATAACCGGGTGGTCGGATCCGGTGGACGACAACACCATACTCGCGGAGGTGATGTGCGACAACCACGAGGTGTTCGTCGAAGAAAAGAGAAAGAGAATAGAAGAGCAAGGACCATCGAAAAGACATGAAACAAGGAACGCGAAAAAGAAGGACGATGCGGAGACGAGTCAACCTTTACAAACGGAGGAACGAGAATCAAGCCGAAAAGGGGAGCCGAGCATACGAGTTGAAGAAACGGTTCGGCCCGTGAAGGTTGGTGTCGAAGACCCCGCTCGGAGGACAAGGACCATACCTACCTATAAGCTAAGGTCGGACATAGAGCAGACGACGGACCTAAAGAAGATTCTCGAAGAACGAGTTCTTGATAGCCACGTAACTTTGTCCTTGAGGGAATTGCTTGGCATTACGAAGAAGGAGTTCCATGACACGATCGTGGACCTTGTAAAGAGAAAGAGACAACAATCGGACGAGGAAGAAGAGAAGCCGCAAAAAGCAAAAACGAATGCCATAACGATGGAAAGAGACGAAATCGATGAAGATATGGTGGACAGCCACTACACTCGACCTCATTGGGCACGAGCGACAACGGAGACGCCGGTGAAGATCGGGGAGAAGAAAGAGACCGTCGTAGCCTTGATCGACCACGGCTCGGAGATCAACCTCATGTCAACCGACTTCTATAAAAAGGGAAGATGGCCAATCAATACAAACCACGGATGGAAGATTCGCGCGGCAACAAAGTCTACGGAGGACTTGTACGGAGCTTGTCCCAATGTCAAAGTCACGATCGGGGATGTGGAGATGGATCAACACTTCTTCGTACAAGAATCGGCGTCGCATCCTGTCATCCTAGGGCAACCTTATATCACATCATCTCGGATGGAGACCAAAGTGTTCGATAATGGAGCAGCCTTCGCACGAATAAAGAGTCTTGACAACCAAAGATCGGTCCAATTCCTAACAGTGCGAGCCAATCATGAAAGGAATCGAGATAGTCTCGGAGGCGAATCCTCGGATTTTTAGAGCGGACTATTGAAGCATGGGGCACAAATAGTCCGAGCAATCACAAGACCCCACAAGAAAGAAGAGCGCATGGATTGCAAGGAGAAGCAACATGTGTCACACCTAGTGGCGCATGTAAACTAGTACTACCCGACATGAAGCACAAGCACCGGATACAAGAATTCGAGAAGATGCTGAAAGAAGAGAACATAATAGAAGAAGGGGAGTTCGTGACTCATATTATGGAAGAAGCCTCATTTAACGACACCATCGGCGAAATCGAGGACGTTGTGGACTTGAGCTATCTTCACAACCAATGCGTGATTTCGGTTAACTCCGTCAACATGTACGCTATCATCGATGAATACCGTCGTGGCATCTCGATGAAGGAAGCTGACATCAACACGAAATATAAAACAGTGGATAAGAAGATCAAGCCAGTTGCGGTTCCGCTACCGGAAGATAGCTGGCAAAAGATGAAGGAAGTCGCTAATGATCCAAGCTTAAGAGATCCGAAGAAGATAGGTCATGACTTCACCAAAGAGACGAAGGGGAAGCTACGAGTTGGAAAGGAGGATTTCCTTCTCCCTGAAGAGGAGCGAATGTTTCGCGATATGCTTGAGAGACATGGGAAGGCTTTCGCATTCTTCCCACGAGAAATTGGATGCGCCGACCCAAAGGTTATAGAGCCAATGGTGATCTTCACGGTGCCCCATGTGCCTTGGAATTTGAAACCGATACCGGTTCCGAGAGCACACCTTCCGAAGCTGATCGAGCTCTTAAAAGAAAAGGTGAGTATGGGAATTCTAGAACCGTCGAATGCTCCTTATTCCAATAGGTGGTTCACGGTGCCGAAGAAGAATGGATCATTGCGATTCATCCAAGATCTTCAACCCGTCAACAAGGTGACAATTCGAAATGCCGAAATCGGTCCGAGCGTGGATGAATTTGCCGAAGCGTTTGCGGGCCGGTCCATCTACTCCATTGGCGATCTCTACTCCAGATATGACCAATTCCAATTGGCGATCGACAGTCGGGACATTACAACCATGAGGACTCCGATCGGGCTTGTGCGGATGTGTACCTTACCCCAAGGCGCAACGAACTCGGTGGCTCATATGGTGAATGCCATGAATAAAGTCTTGAAGGATTGCATTCCGGACATCACGATGCCATTCTTGGATGATATTCCGATAAAAGGATGTTCAGATGAGGAGAAAGATGAATCGAAAGATAAGGAAGGTTGTAGAAAGTTCGTTGCGGATCATATGAAAGATTGCGACAAGGTGCTTCAAAGGCTCGAAGATGCGAATTTGACATTTTCGGGAGAAAAATCCGCATTCGGGCAACCAGAGATCTTGGTGGTAGGTCACTTGTGTGGAGCATATGGCCGAAAGCCCTCGCCATCCAAAGTGAATGCAATCCAAGACATGAAAGAAGAATGCGAAAACCAAACGGAGGTTCGAAGGTTCCTTGGAGCGTGCGCGTTTTATCATATATGGATTCCTCACTACGCTCATGTCGCTGAACCGTTATATGGACTACTAAAGAAAAGAATAAAGTTCGAATGGCGAGAAGAGCACACAGAGGCGATGCGAAGATTAAAGAAACTGCTTCTTGAAGCTCCGGCACTAAGGAAGGCCGACTATGCTGAAGGGAAACCAATTTACGTGACCGTAGATAGGAGCCCAACCGGAATCGGGTGGGTCATCAATCAAGAAGGTGAAGATAATGCGCGATATGCCGTCCGGTTCGGAGCAAAGGTTCTCAGCGAACGGCAACAAAGATATGCCCAAGTCAAGCGGGAACTTTGGGGTATTGTGTCGGCAGTGAAGACGGACAAAGATTACGTGATCGGGTCAGAAGTGATAATAGAGACAGATTGTCTCCCAATTCTCGGAATGGTCTCGGGATGTGCGACCCCAGATCTTGCTATGCTAAGGTGGATCGCCTACATCAAGTCTTTAAACCCAGAGATCCGTCACATCGCAGGGAAGAAGAACGCCATGGCTGACATGCTGTCAAGGGCAAGATTTTCAAATGGAAGTAACATGGTTTCGGAAGATGAAGATGTCGCCCTCGACTTCTTCAAGATGGCTCGATTGTCGGCGGAAGACCAGGACACGCAAACCCTCCACGCCTTCAACGAGAACGAGTACGAAGGAGAATGGTTACTCATCGGCAGATTCCTAAGAACATTGACGACCGATGCTTCGTTGACAAAGGAGGAGGCCCTACGAATCCGGAAGAAAGCTTATCGATACTTCTTGAAGGGAGGATTCCTTTGGCGACATCCAAAAAGAAGGACAGGAATACCACGTCGAGTGGTGGTAAAGAAAGAAGAGCAAGAGACGCTGATGACCGAATTCCACGAGAGTGCTTGGGCAGGTCATAGAGGAACATGGGCGACGTTCGAAAAATTGAAGGAGAAGTATTGGTGGCCAAGCATGTACAAAGATGTACTCCATTTCGTGTCCACATGGGAAACTTGCCAAATATATTCAAATATATGTCATCGTGATGAGTTAAAGCCGACATACCCACTCACCATTCACTTCAAATGGATGGTGGATCTGGTCTCGATGCCAATGGGAGTGGGACAAATGAAGTACTTAGCGCTCGCAAGGGAAGACTTGACAAATCAAGTGGAAGGACGAGCCTTGACAAATAAGACGACTTCAGCCGTTTGCAAATTTCTACTTGAAGATGTTGTTTGCCGATATGGATGTGTAGGGAAGATAGTGGCCGACCGAGGGGAGTTGGACGCGCACGAAGCGACGGAGCTCTTCGAAAGACTAGGCGTGAAGCTCTCCCTCACGACTGCCTACAATCCGGAAGCAAATGGGAAGATCGAGCGAGGGCATGGACCTATCGTTAAAGCCATCGTACGGGCATGCAACGGTCGAGTCGGGAATTGGCCACGACTATTACCCTATGCCTTGTGGGCCGATAGAATGACACATAGCTCGGTGACAGGGTATATGCCGACAGAGCTTATGTATGGACAAAAGCCGATTATGCCCATCGAAAGGACGATCGCCTCATGGGTAGCGATACCGTGGGGGAACGAGATGAGCCGAGAAGAGTTATTAGCAGCGCGGATAAGGCAACTTGAAAGAAGACCTGAAGATTTAGAAAAAGCGCGAAAGATGATGAAGGCAGCCCGAGTAAAGAACAAAGTTCGGTTCGACAACACGCATCGACTTCGTCCCAAGAAGATTGAAGAAGGGGATTGGGTTTTAGTTTACGACAGCACCCTTGACAATCAACATAGTACAACAAGGAAGTTCGCAAGAAGATGGTTCGGGCCGTATGTGGTGACAAGTGCCAACGATAATGCCACATACCACCTTGCGGAACTAGACGGATCAAGGTTGGCCGTACCCATTGCGGGAAAAAGAGTAAAGCTTTTCAAGAAAAGACAAGACAAGGATCCTGACCTCGATTACCTCGACGATGAACATAATAGGCCGGATGAAAATGAAGACATGGAGGAATCTAATTGATCATCGTAGCCGAAATCTCACTTCTTCTCTTCTTGGCACGTACCGGAGGACGTGCGGTTTGGTGGGGGTGGATGTCGTGAAGATTTTCGGCAATAGTGTGAAAATCCCATAAAACGTACAAAATCGAGTATGAATCATGTAATACAATAATTGTGAAGATAACATTTTTAATATCTAAGTACAAAATGATGGAGGTTTCGAATGCACTTTATTACACGAGAAATGGACAACTAAATGTCAAGATATGAGGGTATAAAGTTTGTGAAAAGAAAAGAGAAAATTGTGAGATATCCCACATAGGCACGACAAATACGGCTCTCATCATATATAAGGAGGAGCAAAAGATATTATCTTTGTGTCTATGTGTGGAGCATAGAGAGTTCAAGGTAACTTGAACTTAGAGTGGAGGTGGCTAGCTACTCGTAAAGGGTTTTGGCTAACCAAAACCGGACCGGCGATGGAGCCGGTGATCCGACGGCATGCGGCACCGGTACCCGGCGTCGGTATTCGGCACCGGTATCCGGCGTCGGCGGCGGCGGCGGCACCGGTATCCGACGGCGGCATCCGGCGACGGTATCCGGCGAACCGACGACTAGATAAAATAAATATATAAAAATATATACATATACAAGGAGGGCAAGTATGGATTCGAACCTTGCACCTCCAAGTTAGGAGTCAAATGGCTTACCATTAAGCCATAATATTTAGTTGAAATTATATTTCTATCATTGTACTTTTACATGTAAATTCTCATCCATGAGTGCTAAAATGAGTGACATGGTTAGCATGCACCACATGTAATACTTAAGCGCCAAATGGCAAACATGCAATTTATGCATGTCTTGTACCCTCACATGCATCATATGCATGAGAGCATCTATAAAAGAGGGAAGGGGGAGGAGAAAAACACGGGTTTTTTTTTATGAAAATTAAGAAGGAGAAATTCGTTATCAAAGCAATCATGTAATCTCATCTTCTCTCTTTCCCAATCTTTCTTAAGTACTTTCTTGCCAAACGACTCTAAATCCTTCTGGTCCAGAACCCCGGCAGTTCCGCCTCACGATCCGCGCGTAGTGACGGATCTTCACGACAACGGGTTGAAGCAGGCCCCCCGGCAATGGTACCGGAAGTTCGACTCCTTCATGACTGATCAAGGTTACCACAAAACGCAGGCCGATCACTGCGTGTTTGCGAAGAAGTTCGAAGGAGGCGACTTCCTGATACTCCTTCTGTACATGGACGACATGTTGATCGTCGAATGAGACCAAGCCAAAATACAGATGCTGAAGAAGGCCCTCAACGAGACCTTCTCAATAAAAGTCTTGGGTTCGGCAAGACAGATGCTGGGGATGCATATCATCTGGAACCGGTCAATGAAGCAATTGTGGCTGTCACAGGAGAAGTACGTGACAAAGGTGCTTCAGTGGTTCAACATGTTGGAAGCGAAACCGGTCGGATCGACACTCCCGGCAAACTGTAGATTATCCGGTAAGCAAAGCCAAAAGACGAAAGCAGAGAAGGCTGATATGATGAAGGTTCCATATGCCTCTGCCGTCGAGAGCTTAATGTACACAATGGTGTGTACCCGACCGGATATAGGATACGCAGTCAGAGTGGTGAGCCGGTTTATGAGCAATCCCGGCAAGGAGCACTAGAACGCGGTCAAATGGATACTCTGGTACTTGAAGGGCACTTCGAATATGTGTCTCCGATTCGGCTCCGGAAAAACCTCAACTTGACGGTTTTACTGATTCGGACATGTCGGCCGATGTGGATACCAATCAGTCTACATCCGAGTATGTAATGACATATGCATGGGGACATGTTTCGTGGCAGTCGAGGCTGCAGAAGACGGTTGCGTTGTCAACCACGGAGGCAGAGTATATGGCGGCTGTGGAAGCCGGCAAGGAAATATTATGGATGAAGGACTTCATCGGAGAGCTCGATATCCGGTAAGATGAATACCGGCTCTATTGCGATAGTCAAAGTGCCATCCACCTTGCTAAGAATGTGGCCTACCATTCCTGGACGAAGCATATCCAGCGAAGGTATCACTAGATCTGGGAAAGAGTAGATGACCAGGAGTTCGCGCTGACGAAGATCCACATGGCCGAGAACAGGTCAGATATGCTGACCAAAGTAATGATACCCGACAAGCTGGAAGCATGCCGGAAGCGGATTAGACTAGTAAGACATCCCATGCCGGAGTGAAGGGGGAGTTTGTTAGGAAACAGGTCCCTCCGGATGGGATGACCCGGTGAGAACCGGATAAGGAGTACCTGACAACAGAAGACCTGTTGATAACCGTATGAGGAGTACCCGGAAACGCAAGACCCGGTGAGAACCGGATGAGGAGTACCTGGAAACGGAAGACCCGGTGAGAACCGGAAGAGGAGTACCCGAAAACGAAAGACCCTAAACCCTAAACCGGATGAGGAGTACCCGGCAAGCGCCGGATGATGCAGGCCCGGTGAGGAGAGCTCACCGGATGAAGGGACATATTCGTAAATATGTTTCTGAGAGTCCATCGGGGCTATATTTGTAGATAGCCGAAAAGTCATATTAGTATAAATATGACTTAGGGCAAACTTAGTGTAATGTTGTTTTCATTCTTGTTGGCGCAAGATAAGAGCGCAATAGTGTACAGAGAGTGTGAGAGAGAGGAAGAGGTCGTTGCCTCTGTTGTAACTGCTGCCTGTGGCGAAGATAGCAAGCTCGAGGTCGTTGCCTCGGTGCTTTACTATTGTACATTCTGATATAGTGATAGTTTGCAGTCTGTGGGCTGCCATGGTTTTTTCCCCAGTTTGGGTTTTCCACAATAACATCTTGTGTTCTCTTCTCTTCACTATGTCGTGCATTCATTACCCGTTTTCTGAGTTTGATTCTAAGCTTGGTTGTGGCCGAGCGTTGCGCATAAGGAGCATGTAGTTCCTGTCACTAAGGACATCAAATTTGTTCGCTAGATTTAGGCTATTAGTACTATTAGTACTATCAGATATCCCTACTGTAATAGGCTCGGGTTTAGTACAATTAGAACTAGCAACTATTTGGTTTACCTGTCTTCTTGGCCTATGGGGACAATTTATTGCAATGTGTCTTGGTCCACTGTAGTAGAGACATAGTCGATTTGTTCGGCGTCGCTGCTTTTCTTCCTCGGATAATGGCCCTCGACGACGTGTAGTGTAAATCTCCATCAGAGTTCGAGTATTCACTAAAGGCACATTATAGGACTCCCTCGGTAAAGGTTATGCTACCATTGAGGCGTAGGTGGGCTCTGATCTTGCCCTCGGCATTTGTAGCTATCGTTCCGAACGTCGCTCAAAGAGGCGGTTGTCACATCTCACCGCGCGACTGGTTGCTTTTGTTAAGGACTTTGGCTCTTAAGGGAAGGTCAAGAGTAAATCCTTGAAATCGTTGCGTAAACCATAACGAAATTTCTCCATCAACGCTTGATAATCCCAAGGGATGTCAGCGGCGAGTAGGTGGAAATCTGCAGCGTATGCGGAGGCTGGATGGTCTCCTTGGCGTAATCGCCGGATTTTGTTGATTGCGGTCCTTATGCTGTCAGTATCTCCAAAGAATGCTTTAAACTCACCTCGAAACTCTTCAAAGTTGTTGAGTAATGGAGACTCCTTTTCCAACAGTGGAGCGAACCATGCCAACGCTGAGCCACTTAACAACGTCCCTACTAAACCCACTCGTGATGCATCGGTAGGATATCGGGAAGGATGCATTTGAATAACTAATCGTACTTGATTAAGGAACCCTCTAAACTGTGATCGTGTTCCATCGAACTTTGTGGGAAGGCCAATCTTGGGTTCCTTATGAATCCCTTGTGTTCCGGGGCCTTGTTATTGCATCGCTACGATGGTTGCTTCGAGTTGTTGCACGCATAATGCAAGTTCCCCATGTTCTTGTTGTGTTTGTTGCTTTTCTAAGGAGATTTGTTGAAGATCCCCCAACAAGTGTTGATTTTCTTGTTCCAAAGCAAGGAACTTCTCTTTCAAGCATTGAAACTCTGAGAAAACAGATTGATATTCCTGAGCGCTAATAGTGGCCATGGGATGAAAAGAAAAGAGGAATAAGAGATTAGTATGAAGGGAGAAAGACAGAACGAAAATTGGTTCAAACTCTTAGCAATAGTACTCAACAGAGAGAGGATTAGTACTAAATAGAGAGAGAATTAGTACTAGAGAAGGGAGGTACTATTAGTACTAAGAGGACGAGACTGCGTAAGACTCCTGAGAGAGGAAGAGAGAAGAGGAGAGAGAGAGAGAGATGATGATAACAGATTATATATTATAAGAAGAGTAAGTACGAAAGGTCTATGAGGCTAAAGATTGGCGTTGAACCAATTTGGTTCAACATAATGCCTAGTGCCCTCTTTTATAGTGTTCTTAGGAGTAATCCTGAAGCTTCTAGAATGTTCCAGAGAAATCTGGAATATACATTAATTTCCTATAATAAAATGTAAATGAAAATAATATCTTACGTATTACAATAGATGATATAATGGTTAAGAGCTCGACCCATATAACCTAAGGTCATGGGTTCGAGTCTTGCCATATCATGACAGTTGGTGTGTCTATTTCGAATGATTTCTCTGAGCCTCTCAGATGGCAATCGGCGAAGGCTTTCCGTTGCCGTTGATCATGTTCTAATCGGTCCAGACTGGTGCTCTGATGTTCGACGAGTTCGAGTAATTGCTCGAGTCGTTTTTGCTCTGACTTGGACTTCGAAAGTCGTGTAGTGATCTGGACTCGTAAAGTTGGTACCGGGAATTCAATAGGCATTACTGCCTCCAAACCGTAAGCCAGGCGAAAAGGGGTGGATTTGATACTGGTTTTGAACATCGTTCGATATGCCCAGAGTGCAATGTGGAGATTGCCATCCCAATCGGTTCGATTTTCTTGAGGATGTTTTGCAGTATCTTATTTTTTGACTTTGCAAGCTGTTGGCTTGAGGATAATACAACATGCTTTTCTTCTGCACTACCGCATAGTGGGTGGTGAGATCGTGAATGAGTCGATTGAGAAAATGATCTCCTTGGTCGTTGAAGAGCTCGATTGGGCAGCCAAATCGACACCATAGATATTCATAAACGAATTTGGCCATAGATATGGTCGTGTTGTCGCGAAGTGCCTTCACTTCGATCCATTTTGTGCAATAATCGGTTGCCACAATGATATATTTATTTCCGGTTCGAGTCGGAACCGGTTGGAATGGGCCGATGAAATCCAAACCCCACTTTTGGAAAGGTCATAATGGAAGAACCAGTTGGTGCGGCATTCAGGCTTGCTCTGTGGGCTGGCCCATCTGATGGCATAAATCACATTGCTTACAAAATTTGTGGGCATTTTTTTTCGAGGTGGGCCACCATAACCTACTCTACCAAATTTTTTGAACCGTGGCATCTCCGACATAGTGTCCCCCAGCTATCCCGTAATGTGCTTCTCGTAGGATAGCATCTTTTTCGAACTGCCACACCGTGCGCCACCAAATGCTGTTCGAGCCCTTGTGGTAGAGCGTATCGACGAACATGCAAAAATTCCGGCTGCGGACTACTAACCACTGCTTCGCATCTAGGGGCAAATGGTCTAATGGAAGTCCTGTGCTAAGGAAGTGAAATGTGTCATTTATCCATTCATCCTCGATTTCGGTATGTGGTGTCATAGGGTCCATAGAGAAAATGTTGGTGTCGAGCAAATCATCATATACGGTTTCGGCTGGTTCCCCCAATTCGAGCTGACTCAGATAGTCTGCAACCGCGTGTTGTACCCCTGGCCAATGGTGTATGTCGAATTCGAATTCGTGGAGAAGTAACATGCATCGTGCCAATCGGCCAGTTAGTGCTTGCTTGTGGGCTAAATACAATAAGGCCGAGTGATCGACATGGAGTGTAAATTTTTGGTCGAGCAAATAGTGCCGAAAATTTGTTATATTGTGTATATCATGCCGAGTCCTTCACGTTCCGTTGTCGAATAATTCGTTTCGGTCGTCAAGAGTCGTCTGCTAGCATAGTATATTGGTCGATACCAGTTTGGAGGTGTTCATTGCATGAGAGCGCTTCCGATGGCCACGTCCGACGCGTCGACGAAAACATGAAAAGGTTGTGACCAGTTAGGAGGTTTCACCACTGGTGCGTGCAATAGTATCACCTTTAGGGACCTATAAACGTCTTCTCCCTTTGTTGAACATTGAAACGTGACCCGATTTAATGCCGTGTGTAATGGTGTCACGAATTCGGCAAGGTAGCGCAACATTCGACTATGCATCCTGATTTGCCCCAAAAACCGGATGAGGGCTTTTGCCGTGTTCAGGGCCGGGACATTCAAGATGGCTTGAACCTTGTCGGGGTCCATAGTGATCCCTTCGCTGCTAACAATGTGTCTGAGCAGAGTGCTACTCGACACGTAAAATGCATAACAAAATCATCGAGAAATACTTGTATGAAGGCCGGGACGTAATCGTTGAAAATTTCAGCAATAATTCGTTGGAAGGTGGCTAGTGCCGTCTTTAATCCAAACATCATGATGAGTGCTATAAAAACACCCCATTCGGCCAGAAATGCAGTCTTTTCTTGGTCTTCGGGGTGCATGTGGATCTTATTATATTAGCTAAATCCATCGAAAAAACTATAGCATTCGTGCCCTACCACCGCGTCGAGCACTCCATCCTTAAATGGAAGAGGAAATGCATCCGTGATGGTTGTTGCATTCAACTTGCGATAGTTGACACAAACCTGTATTTGGCCATTTTTCTTCAGGACGTCAACAATAGGGCTTAACCATGTTACCGTCTTGACTGGCCGGATGAACCCCACTCGGAGAGGTTTGTCGATTTCCTCCTTTACTTTGGCAACATAGTTGGGATTCATTCTGTAACGGCGTTGTTGTACAATACGTGCATCCTGCTTCATATGAATCTGGTGCTGATAGTATGGTGGATCTAACCCCTTCATGTCACTGTATGACCTTACGAAAACATCCTGGTATTCCGCGAGCAACCCAACCAATGTTGAGCGATCTTCAGGAGCCAATTCCTTTGCGATTTTCAGGGTTC
Organism: Azolla caroliniana; assembly: GCF_043228905.1. Classification (NCBI taxonomy): domain Eukaryota; kingdom Viridiplantae; phylum Streptophyta; class Polypodiopsida; order Salviniales; family Salviniaceae; genus Azolla; species Azolla caroliniana. The sequence goes on along the minus strand of NW_028230448.1, from coordinate 4,827,258 downwards.
ATGGATTCGTGGTAGTGCCGAGATTGATCTCCTCTACTGTGGATGCCTTCACCCGTTGCGAGATAGCAAGTTCTCGTTTGATCGCTTGGCGAAGATGCCATAATTCTTCGATGAACTTCGGATCAGGTTCACGGTGGACATCTTTCTCTTCGGTGGCCGGTTCGGAAACATAAGGTCTAACGGCTGTGAGGACATCGATTTTAAATAGGGGGACAATCGTCGGGTGTTCCTCGAGGAAGTGGTCAACTTCCTCGTCGGCGAGTCCATCAAACATGTGGACACCTTCCGCATATAATGGAGTGGTGTCTTGTGGGGTAGAGATCTGATGCTCCGTGACGACGCGAACCTTGGTTTTCCTACGCCAGAACGAGATCATATTTCGCGGCCAGTGATGCTTGATGTTTGTTGTGCGCAACCACGGGTGACCAAACAACATCGATTAGGCACCAAGAGCATCAAGGCGTAACACTACCGCCGAAATCGTGAAGGTGTGCCCCCCCAGAGTAAAGTTGATGTAACGAATTAAACCCATTGGTTTGATAGACCGGGTATCCGCCATCCAGAGCCAAAACAGGCATCGTTCCCATTGGGTGGTATCGAGGTCATGGCATGTGGCCTTGCTGATGACATTGACACATGTGTGCGGAATAGCGCTCGGCCACAACTGAGTCTTAATCATTGAATGGAAGAAGACAACAAATAGAAACAAGAAGTAAGACAACACAATATGTTGACGTGGAAAACCCTAATTGGAAAAAAACGACAGGAGCCCACAGACTTCAACTATCACTATATGATAAAGAATACAATGCGAGACTCTGATGCAACAACCTCGAGGTCTATGTCTTCGCCAACCGGCAGTTACAACAGAAACAAGTTCTGTTTCTCTCTCTCGCTCTGTCTCTCTATCTCTGTACACCGATAATTATAACAACTACAATTACAACACCTAAAGTGATTGCCCTAAGTTATATTTATACTCATATGAGTTTAGGGCTATTTACAAATATAGTCATGATAGGCACATCAAAAACATATTTATATATATGTCCCTGCATCCGGTTCATAGCAGATCCATCCGGTATTATTTGTATAGGTGTACGAGAGGGATAAGGTGTAATGTGTATGGTCTAAGGTGTTTAATGTATATGAGTGCGTGAGTATGAGTATGTGTGAGTACATGCACAAGTATGTGCATCTGACAAGAATGTAACGATCTTCTTTTTGTAACGATCATATTAGTAACCGTTACATTATGTACTATAAAAACCCCTTATGGCCCACATAATGCAGATCTAGCTTTTCCCACTCATTTTTGTGTCATTTTCATATTCTCACTTTCATTCTCTCTCTCTAATGTAACTCCCCTTGGGGGGGGGGGGGGGGGGGGGGCTGAAATCATTCTAGGCTTCACCCCCCACCCCAACAACACTTTTTGGCACGCCCGAACGGCCGACCCCCTTGAGGAGAAGTCTCTCTCTCTCTCTCTTTGCATCTCTGTGTTGTGTGTGTGTCTCTCCCCTCACTCATCGTTTTGTTTTTTCTATGGGATGGAAAACCTAGACCCTCGGAGAAGTAGAAGAAGCAGGAAGAAGTTTTTGCTCTCTAACGTAACTTTGCAGAGGTGATTGCCAAAGGGGAAGCTCAAGGCATGGTCATATCAAGCTTCAAGCATATTCTTGGGGATCACTATTCCTCCTACTGCCGCTTTCTGCATCTTGATCTTGCTGTGGCCCGTTCTCACATTCCGCAGTCTTTTCCTGCAGCTCATCAATGGTTTACGATGAACACCTGCGGCTATAATGACTAGATCTGCTCCTTGTAATGCAGCCCCTAACTCCTCGTCACCAGCATATCCTACTACCTGCGCTCGGGTGTTGACATGGTTGACCTCTGTATCGACGCCAAGATAACCACCTTGCGTTGATGCTTCAGAGCTTGTATGCAACATATTATCTCGTGCAATATGCAACATATCTTGCATATCCTGAAGAAAGTTTTGCATACTTCACAACTCATCATGATGTATATTAACATCAATCGGGGCTTGTGGCTAAAAACCATACATCAACATAAAAGGACTATATCCTGTTGACGTATGTTGGAGCTGTTATAAACAAACTCCAAAATTGGGAGATAATGTTCCCATTTTGTTGGTTTTGCACCCACGTATGCTGAAAGCATGTCCGCAATTTTGATTTACTCATTCTATCTGTCCATCGGATTGAGGATGATCTGTGGAGCTCATGCTCAACATAGTTTCTAACTTCTTAAAGGCTTGCGACCAGAAGTCACTAGTAAACTTTGGATCTCTATCACTCATGACATCCATCGGTAATGCAAAAAAACGAAATAACTCGTTAACGAATTGGTAAGCCAATTCAAGAGTTGTTACCGTGGTTTTAGTAGCAATAAATCTGGCCATTTTAGTTAGTCTATCTACCACAACCCAGATGGCATCATGACCTTTTTGGGTGTGAGGAAGTCTAATAATAAAATCCATGGATATACTTTCCTAGTTATTATTGGGAATGTCCAAGGGATGTAAAAGTCTTGCGGCTTTGTTAACTTGACATTGGTGACATTTTGTCACATAGCTATGTATGTCAGGATGCATCTTAGGCCAATAGAATTGAGTGGAGATGAGAATGAGTGTACGATGTATTCCAGGGCGCCCTGCAAAGGGTGCATCATGGCATTCAAAAATAATTCTCTTTTTGACCTCAGGCAAATCTGGAACACAAACCTTCCCATTATGGTAGAGTAGACTGTTAGCAATGTGAAAGGATTCCTTCGAGGATGTGGTGGTGTTTGTTCCAGACTCAACTCTTGTCCAGTATTTCGCAAAATAACTGTCATCAGCATACTTTCCTCAAAGGTGATCATAAAGATCTGATGTTATTTCAATGAAGCTAAGCATGTTAACTTCACGGATGTGACTTAGTGCATTAGCGACAATGTTCATGGAACCTTTACAATATCGCATGGAAAAATTAAAGTCCTGGATGAGATCAACCCATCGTGGTCACAAAAATATCTGATGTTATTTCAATGAAGCTAAGCCTGTTAACTTCACGGATCTGACATAGTGCATCAATGACAGTGTTCATGGAACCTTTATGATATCATACGTAAAAATCAAAGTCCTGGATGAGATCTGCCTATCATGCTTTACGACCTTTAAGGTCTTGTTGGTCACAAAAATATTTCAAGGACTCGTGGTCCGTAGTTACCACAAAACGTTTTCCATAAAGATAATGGCACCATGTTTTGAGCGCATGTATAATTGCAAATAATTCCTTTTCTTGAATGGTATACCGACATTGAGGAGAATCAAGTTTCTTACTCTCGAATGCTATTGGTTTACCATCTTGATATAAGACAACACCTATAGCATAATCGCTTGCATCGGTTTCAACCTCAAAAGGTTCTGAGGATCGAGTAAAAGAAGTGACGGAGCCTTGCACACTAGGTCCTTGAGTTCCTTAAAGTCGAGGTCTAGTGTAGCATTCCACACAATAGGTTTTGTAGACTTACGCGTTTGACCTTTTAGTAGATCAGTAAACGGCGTCGTCAATTGGGAGTAATTACGAAGGGATTTTTGCAAAAACCCGACAAAACCAAGGAATAATCGAACTTCTCGAATATTCCGAAGAGTGGGCCAAAGTTTGATTTTCTCGATACGAGAAGGATCAATTTCAACTCCTCGTTTGGTTATGAGATGTCCAAGATAAGTAATTGATTTCTTGAAGAACTCGCATTTTGAGATCTTCGCGTAGAACTGCTTGTCGCGCAATGTTTGTAAAATAAAGCGGACATGTTTAGCATGTTCTTCTAATGTACAACTATAAACTAGAATATCATCCAAGAAAATAACGACAAATTTTCCAAGTTGTTCTCGGAAAATGTCATTCATTCCTTGTTGAAACGTGGCCGGAGCATTGGTCAAACCAAAAGGCATAACCAAAAACTCATAATGGCCATAAGGCGTTCGAAATGTTGTTTTGGGAACATCGTCCTCACTTATACGAATTTGATGGTAGCCCGTACAAAGATCAAGTTTCGTAAAATACCGAGCTCCCTGGAGACGATCAATTAGGTCGTCAGCCCGGGGCAATGGATATGAATTCTTGATCGTCACTTTATTCAGGCATCGTAATTAATACACATACGTCATGTGCCCTCTTTCTTTGTAACCAAGAGAACTGGTGCACCCCATGGAGATTTACTATAACGTATATAACCCATTCGTAAATAGTCATTGAGTTGCTTAGCTACCTCATCCTCTTCAGATCGACTTAAGCGATAAGGAGGTAGACTTATTGGTGCAACGCCAAGTACAATATCTATACGATGGTCTATATTACATTTAGGAGGTAAACCATCTAGTAGTTCACTCAGAAAAACATCACGAAAATCATTTAAGATTTCATCAAGTTAATGTTCAAAATATGTTAATTGAACCGAGACATTATCGATTTTGTAAACGTGAATGTCCGGATCAAGTACACAATAAAATAGAGTAGAACAAGACAACTCAGATATTGATGGACACGAGGAAACAATCGAGAGGGATTATTTTTTTACACATTGAATAAAATGAGGACAATCGTTCAGTACAAATGTAATTGAATGATGAACCCAATCAATGGATAAAGAAGAGTTTTTATTATAAAACCAGGGATAACCCAGTATTACATCGGTGGTACAAAGATTCATTACATGGAAGTCTACTTCCTCTATATAAGTGTCAATAGAAATTCCTAATCAATGAATCGCCTCGTTGATGTATTGTACTCTTCCATCAGCTGTCAAGAATAGTACTAAATAGAGAGAGGATTAGTACTAAATAGAGAGAGAATTAGTACTACAGAAGGGAAGTACTATTAGTATTAAGAGGATGGGACTGCGTAAGACTCCCGAGAGAGGAAAAGAGAAGAGGAGAGAGAGAGATAGGGAGGACGCGAGAGAGAGAGAGAGAGAGAGAGATGATGATAACAGATTATATATTATAAGAAGAGTAAGTACAAAAGGGCTATGAAGCTAAAGACTAGCGTTGAATAGGTGCACCCCATGGAGATTTACTATAACGTATATACCCTATTCGTAAATAGTCCTTGAGTTGCTTAGATACCTCATCCTCTTCGGATTGACTTAAGCGATAAGGAGGTATACTTATTGGTGCAACACCAGGTATAATATATATACGATGGTCTATATTACATTTAAGAGGTAACCCATGTGGTAGTTCACTCCAAAAAACATCATGAAAATCATTTAAGATTTCATAGAGTTGTTGTTGTTCAAAATATGATAATTGACCCGAGACATTATCGATATTGTAAACGTGAATGTCCGGATCAAGTATACAATAAAATAAAGTAGAACAATACAACCCGGATATTGATGGAGAGGAAACAATCAAAAGAGATTGTTTTTTAACACATCAAATAAAATAAGTACAATCATTCAGTACAAAAGTAATTGAATGATGAACCCAATCAATAGATAAAGAAGAGTTTTTATTAAAAAACCAAGGATAACCCAATATTACATCAATGGTACAAAGATTCATTACATAGAAGTCTACTTCCTCTATATAAGTATCAATAGAAATTCCTAATGAATGAATCGCATGTAGTAAATCATACCCGGGCGCTTCATTGGGTTTGTTATGGTCCTTCTTTGAAGTGCGTTGATAGCAAAGAACTATTTCAACGGCCTCTTCGAAGGATTTTGGATCCTTTTCGTGCACTATCTAGTGATAGTCCGAATTGGGGATGCCATTGACAAAACAAGCTATCAACCAATTGTCCCCTTCTAGACCCTATTTTTGTATTTGGGTTCTAGCATGGTGAACATAGTCTTCTAGTGAGGAAAACTTCCTGCTAGAGAGGTTCATTAAAGCTTGTGCTGCCTCGATTCGAGAGGGAAGTTGCAGAAATCGGCCCTTAAAAACTAGGCCACAATTGTCTAGGTATCGGGCAATTTCCCCAAAGTTCGGAGCCCATGCCACTAGGCGACAACCTTATCCCCGAGTTCTCGGCCGACATATGCAATCTTCATATTATCTGGGTGGGATAGAGCTCAAAATGAGACTCCCATCGGCCCAGCCACATGCAGATTGCTTCTTCGGTTCTTTCCTTTTTTTCTCCCACAAATGATGGTTCACTCTAACGCTCATTGGGTCTATTAGTCTCACGTTGTAAACTAATGACACATGCCTCGAGAGCACTTTGAGATTGCAGAAGCTCGGACACCTGATGAGCAGTTGAACAAAGGAAATTTTGTATTTGTAAGAAATACGACTCAATGAAGATTGCTTCAGGAGGATTTCCTTGAGTTCCTTCCGCTTGAGCGGATGACATTGGGTTGTAATTCTGAGTCATTGAATGATTATTTCTGGCAAAAAAATAGGATAAGGTGAGACAAATAGTCGTAACATCAAGTCGTGATGTAAACATATCATGGGCCAACATTAATCGATATCATGATCTCACGTGAATACCCATCTAGACGTATGAGATGAGGTTTAAGATTAGGTTACTATGCTAACACAAAGGTGTTTTAAAAACCATGGGGGTGACAAATGAATGTCTTTCCCTTATCTCTATATCGATTTTTTCATGGCGGCTCCCCGAGGCTGAACCATGTATGTTCGCATCATGAATAGTTTATACATGAAGAAAATGGTAACAATAAACTATATTTTTGTGCCCACAAATGTGGTTTCAGCTCTTTAAGTCCTATTATGAAGACCCCAAAGTGCACTTAGACCTAAAGTCTAAACATGTATTATAGTCATTTGTATCAACAATATTGTATGGTCTTGGTCATATTTGAACTCGAGACATCAAGAACAAATGCATTAAACACTTAAGCTAACCACATAGGTTGCTCGTGTTTAATGTTTAATGTTTTTTGCCCATATATGTTTTTTTTTAAAGAAACATATATGTGAAGAGTCCTTATTTCCCTCTGGTTTACCACAAACTATGTTGGTACGTTACCTAACCTCAAGTCTCATAATACGATGGCATACGCCAAAGTGCAACCTAATGGTCAATCCAAATGAGCCCTCTTTTCATAATAGGCCCACGTGGCCCATCACATGATTACGTCATCATCAATGTCTTTCGTAAGAATGATCTCATGGTGGCATCGTATCCATGTAATGAGGGAGGGATGTTGGATATGTGTGTCATAAGAGCGACCTCACGTGAAGTGGGTCAAGCCCTACGTTCTCAACACCATTGTGGCTATGAGCATTTCGTTACGTAACGAAATCGAAGTGACCAATGGGGATGTCAATAAAAAAAATTGTTGAAAAAAGGATGGTGACTATGGTCGAAGCATGCTATGGTGTACCAACTTTTGGCCAAAACTTTAGTACGAATTCCATGTGGAGGAAAAACTTCAAAATGTAAAAATAAATCCAATATTTGGGTTTAAAAAGTTGATCACTTGTCTTAAAATTAAGTCACACTCAATGAAAATAGAATTCAAATACAAATACACATCACTTGTGTTAAAATCCTAGGTAATGTTGTAAGGAGGTCTTAACTATATAAGATCTCGAGTCGTCAGTGAATCATCCACTCTGTCTCTCTTGGCAATTAACAAGTTTATGTCGAACTGTCAGTTAGTTAGTTAGTTAGTCTCTCTCTCTCTCTCTCTCTCTCTCTCTCTCTTTACACTTGGTAATTCCCTAGGTTCATACCTCCTCTCTCTTGCACTCTTTCCTTCCCCCTTCTATTCAAGAATTCATTACGTTCGTACCCCCCTCCCTCCCTCCCTCTTCCAACTTTTGCACAGGTTTCTCCACATTCTCTGCTCACTCTGCAAACCCTAAACCCATTCCCTGCCTGTCATGTCCTCTTTGCAACAATAGTACACTGTGACCTCGTTGTTCTGTGTCGTCATTACATCCACATCAGGTGTTGTACTGTGTCCTCGATGTACTGTGTCCTCGCTGCATCGACATCAGGTCTTCAACTGTGTCCTCGTCATGTCCTCTTTGCAACAACAGTACGTTGTGACCTCTCTGTTTTGTGTCGTCGTTACATCGACATCAGGTGTTGTATTGTGTCCTCGCTGCATTGACATCAGGTCTTCAACTGTGTCCTCGTCGTGTCCTCTCTCTCAGGTATTCTCTCTCTCAACCGTTGTACTGTGTCCTCTGTTGGCCATGTTCTCGAGCTTTCCTCTGCTCGCCACGTTCTCTCTCAAGGGTTCTTTGAAGTGTGGTCTACACACCGTGTCCTCTTTGCATTGGTTTAGGGTTTGCTAGTTGTGTTCCCTCTACCTCCAAGTGTTCCCTCATACCTAGTTCCCTCTACCCGGTGTGTTTCAATCGCGTCCCCTCTTCAAAGACTTCAACAACGACATTTGGTACTTGTTTTACACTATATTTGTATGTTTGATTCTATCTGTTTTTGTCATTTTCTATCTGTTTCTTACATCTGCAACCATAATGATGTCTGGGACATGTTTATCTATATGTTTGATTCTATTTGTTATTATCGTTGAGGGTTTTGTTGTTGTTGTTGTTGGTCTCCCTTGATCATTTGATCATTTGAGCGCGTTGTACATGCATATGCTTGAATTTGAGAGTCGGACAACATATGTATATGTCAAGTATCGGGAGTTAACATTATGTTTCATATCCAACATCTCCTTGAATTGTATATTATTTAATATTCTTTACTATTGTTGTGCATGATTTACTGTTATTTACTATTGTTGTGCATGTGAGGCGAAGAAGAGAGGCATGATTCACATGACAAGGAAGACACCCACAAAGAAGAAAATGGTCACCGAAAATGTCATCACACCATGCAAGGAAATAAAAAGGACCCCCATCAAAGAAAGTAAGATGACCCCCACCAAAGGGAGGTCATGGTTTTTAGCAACTCAAGGCAAAAAGGTTCACACAAACATCCTTCAAGGTTCAAAATTGGGATGGGGTTATTTCCTTCGTGCACGACCTGACACTTATGAAGATGTAGACATGTGGATGAAGCAAACTTGGGGCTCATCACAACCCGAGTCACGGAGAGGTTTCCACCTCACTCAATTGAAGATGGATTATATCACTGAACTAAAGTCACGATATGAACAAGTTTATGATACGAAACATATCCTAAACAATGAGGTTAGGATCTGTCTTTGCACATGCATTTGCATGTGAGCTCCTTGGTGGCATTGAAGTTGATTGGGAAGATTTTGCTCATCATCGATCATCACATTATAGAGGGTCCTCAAGTACCAACACTACCATGAAGTCTGAGGGTACCTCTCATATTGAAATCCCAACTCGGACATCTGTGTTCACTCAACAAATTGCAAAACAGAAAGCCACACTGACAAAAAAACATGAAGAGCAATTGTTGCGTTGTATAGCTTCCATGCAAACAAAAATGCAAGCACTGTTGGCCGATTTGGAAGAAGTTTCATCTGGTGAGATGGCAACAGAGAAACAATTTACATCTAGGTCGATTACATACGAATGGATTGCATCAACAATCCAAAATTTTGAAAGTGATGTGTTAAAAGAGGAATTGAAGAAGGAGCTCACAAGTATGGGCACTCATCTAGAAGCACAAAAGAAAGATCTAGGGACATGGCGGTCTTCTCGTAATGAAATTGATGAGCAATTACTAGCCTTAAAGCTGCATTCAGAGAATCTAACATGTTTGATGAAGGGTCTAAAAGAAAAAGGTTTAGATACTCTATGTCCAGACGTAGTTGAGCACCACGCTTGCATGGAAAGTACAAATAGAAGCATTACTATATCATGGTAATGGTTTATATTTCTCCTTTTTGACCTTCTATGGTATAAAATATCATTGGTACTAATATAGTGTATGTTGTGTCTCGTTATTGAAGGTGTTTATTCCGTGGCCTTGGATTCAAGGTTGAGTCTATGGATGCTATCATTACACCATGCTTGCACACATATCATTTGTTATGTGTTAAGTACCATTTCAAGAAAGAAAATATATGTTTGGACTGTAAAAGTACAGTTGGAGCCGAATGGTACCTAGCTTGGGGTTTAAAAGTACACTCCTATGGTACATGATTAAGCATTATGTAATTTTTATACTATGATTTTATAATTTTACTTTTGGTTCTGTTCTTACAGTTGGATCCAGGATGATTAGTCGATTTAGTGCAGATTATTTAGTACTAAAGGTCTTAAATGTTTAGTTGTATAACTTGTATTAGTATTAACATTGTTTATTACATTGTTGCTTTGCATGATTAAGTACTAATAGTACTTATTCCATTTTATTAGTTCATGATCATTTGATTCAGTATTGATTATTTAGTACGGAGAGTCTTAAATGTTTAGTTGTATAAATCGTATTATTACTAACATTGCTTAATTGCATTGTACTTTTTGTGTCCACTTTACTAGGCTTTCCATAACCGAACAAATAGGCCTGTCGGTCTTGGTTGTTTAGTACTAACATTGCTCATTACCATCAGAAATATGCATGTCCAAATGGTTCAGTACTATTCCTTTAAGATCCTAAGATGTTGATTAAGTACTAACAGTACCTTTTGAGTCCACTTGACTTAGGCTTTGCATAACCGAACAAATAGGCATGAAGGTCTTTGCTTTTTAGTACTAACATTGTTCATTACCAAATGAAATATGTGTGTCCAGGTGGCTTAGTACTAATCCTTTAAGTTCCTAAGATGTTGATTAAGTACTAACATTACTTAATACATTGTATTCCTTTATGATCAATTGATTCAGTATTGATTATTTGGTACGGTGGGTCCTAAATATTTAGTTGTATAACTTGTATTAGCACTAACATTGCTTATTGCATTGTACTTTATGTGTCCACTTGAATTAGGCTTTGCATGACCGAACAAATAGACATGAATGTGTTGACATTTTAGTACTAACATTGTTCGGATCCAAAGGAAATATGCATGTCCAGGTGGATCAGTAGTATATTTGTTATTTTGGACTCATGTTATAATATGTACTCTTATAATATGTATGCTTATAATATGAATGTTGTAGTTTCTAGCAACACCACACCAGGGAAGGTAATTGACAAACCAGGCCCTGTGTTACTACGTACAAAGTCTACTGCAAATTCCAAAGTACACGGTCGTTCTTTAGTGGTACCTGATGAAGTTTATGATGAAGATGAATGTATGAGAAAGGCCATTGGAATAATTGAAGATGTGATTCTTGAACCAAAATCTGCTAGCTCGGCACGCCCTGACTCTGTGAATGGTAATGCTAATTGTGTTTGCCTTTCTAAATTCTGAAATGTTGGGATACTACTAATTTATTATGTTTCTATGAAAGAGCCTACAAAGAAGCGTATTGCTGCAAGGAAATTGTACGAAAAGGGGAAAAAATGCAAAGGTGATTGTTGTGGTGGGTAATACAAATTCTCACAAACTTGTGTCTGTTGTCATCTTGATGAGTTAGACTAATACTGCATACTTTTGTTTTAAGACAAGGAAGAAAAAAGTAATGAAAATGGAGTTACAGATTCAGAGCCACAATATGAAGAAGAATTTATGTCACTTCCAGGTACATGTTGGTAGCATATTACTTCGCGTGACAATATTACTTCATGTGACAATAATGTACATGTGTATTAATACATAGGGCATGATGAAGAGCCCCAAGTTGAAACTGGGATCATCCCAAGCAACAATGACGATGTAACAGTAGGTAAACATTTGTCCCTTAACCTTAATCATTTGGCTAGGTGCCTTCACTTTTTCAGAATGTGAATTGATATTGTTCTTGGATCACTTTACTGTTATTTAGGAGTAGAGGAGCATGTAGATTCACAAATACCATTAGATGATTCAGGAAGTTTATGGAGCAATCTTGATTATTCAGGCTCAAATGCTAACGCACATGAGGAATGTGAGATCAGTCAAAAAGAGGAGCTGGAGTGTGAAAAGCCTGAGGTGACAAGCAACTTTGCAATGGAGTCTGCAGAGAATGTGAAAATGACCCAAGGGGAGAATGAGGTGTGTGTCCAAAACACCACAAGCAACCTTAATCTAGGGCAAGGATGTAACATTAAGGAGACCCCTGTAGCTACCCAAGAAGGAGAGTGTGGTACTACGAATGAGGTGTCTATCCAAAATACTGCAAGTAGCTTGCATTTGGAGCACTCTAATAATGTGGTAGTGGTGTCTACCCAAGGAGAGGAACATGTTTGTACTCCTAATAATGTGGTAGTGGAAACTACCCAAGATGAGGAACATGTTAGTACTCCTAATAATGTGGTAATGGAGCCAGAAAAGTTGAAGAATGACACGTCCAATGACCTCCAGGAGATTTCTGGTAAGACTATCGACCACATCTTCTTGGAAGTGTGTGCATCTCAAGCAGTTGCAACAGAGCACATTGTTCCCTCCAGCTTGGCTTCACCTTCCGATGATGAGTTGCCACTAAGTAGTTTACTACCTCGTGGTTTTAAGATGAAGAAGGATGTGAAATCTGAGCAGAATGAAACCAAAAATAGGCGCATTACAAGATCTAGAAAAAACTAAAACCAAAGTTTATTGTATATTGATTGTTTTATGTAATTGATTAACGAATCTTGACATAGTTTTAATTTACTAAGTCATTGATGGAAATCATCTTGACACTGTTTTAATTTATAGGAATGCTAAGTCATTGATTACCATCATCTTGACACAGTTTTAATTTACTTGTTATGCACACATGTCATGGTGACACAGCTTTAGTACTAACGAAAATTTTATTGTATCTAGGTTGTTGTCTGTAATTGATAGGAATGTTAAGTTATTGTTTACCCTCATCGTGACATTGTTCTGGTTTACTTGTTATGAAAACATGTGACAATGAGAAGATGAGTGATGAGTGTCACTACTTTGATACATATGTCTACAGATGCAAACTCTTAACACAACTTTAGTACTAACAATAAGTTTATTGTATCTAGGTTGTTGTCTGTAATTGATAGGAATGTTAAGTTATTGTTTACCCTCATCGTGACATTGTTCTGGTTTACTTGTTATGCAAACATGTGTCAGTTGGCGCCAATCGTGGATGGTACTCGTTGAGCTCATGTGACATGCACTTAAATTATGAGCTACTCGTTGAGCTCATGTGATGATGTTGGCGCCAATCATGGATGGTACGATAGACAACAGATTTGTGCCAACCCTTTTCTTCTTTTCTGGGCAATCAAGTACTAAGTGCTCCTTACCACACGATGGGCATGATGCTTCTCTTTGGAACCACTCGATAAGGTCCTGTGACAATTGGGTGAGACTTTGCGCCGGTGGTTGTGGGGGTGTTTCGAGTGGGGGGTGGTGTGGTCGTTGTGCCATTTTGTTGTAGTATTCATGTTTGGTTGGGCACTCGCTAACCATATGTGGGCCTTGGTAGTTTAAACATTTCAATTCTGACCTCCTTAGACCATTATTGTTGCGATATCCCATCGACGGCCCCCGTTGTTCCCCTCTCAGGATGTACATTGGTATTTGGTCTCCTTCGAAGTCCACAAAGTGGGACAACACCTCTTCTTCAACACCATACTCTCAGTACGAGTCTTCGTATTTGGGAGCACTCACCCTGACCTGGGTTTGGCTATCAGTGGTATATTCTAGTTCGGCGAGGTGAGCGCCAATGCATGGTAGTGGAGGTTGTTGGGGAAGTATCGTTGGTAGTTCTGGGCGACTAAGCGATGGAGGTGAGCGTGAGTGCTCCACCATTGGTGTTTGGTTGTACCTTCCGGTCGGGGCTTGCCAACAGTTCTCTTGCGGATGCATCACGAAAGCTTTGCACCACTTACAGTATTGCAGCCATCGTTGGTGGAGGAGGGGACACTCATGCCCTGTGTTGTGTCCATGGCATACCGTACACCTTACATTTTCTCTTTGGGCATATGCTTGGGGTTTTTCTATACAGGGTGGTCTCGGTGGTGTGGGTAGAGTGGGGGTGAGGTCCAAGGGTTTCTCGTGGTTGTTCCTGGGTGCTTGAGTGGGTATCCATAACCCGCTCATTGAATCTTCCAAGGTCATCACTACTATGCAAGCTTTAGTGAACGACCGACACATCTTGGCAATCAGGAAATTTTGGAGTGTCGGATTGAACAACCCATTGATGAAACGACTCATCAATTTGTCATCTGACATCTTGTCGCTCGGGCCACAACGATGGTGCAAGCTTTTCATGCGACGTATGTAGTCCCTGACCATCTCGTTCGCTTCTTGCTTGAGGGCGAGAAGTTGGTCAATGGGGTTCCATTTATTCCCTCGACGAGCGAAGTTTATCAAGAAATCTTCGATGACGTTGTCGCGAAGATTCGCGCGTGCGTGTGCTACTCGAGCGACCACCAGGGTCTTGGACTGGGGAGGATGTTTGCAGAATTATCGAAGAGATGACGATCAATGTAAGATTAGATGAAATTGGTTTGCTTGAGAAGAAGAAAAATTGTACTCTTGAGAAGTAGAAAAATATGAAGAAGATGAAGACAAATATAATTATATTGATGATAATGGAGTTGGTGATATCACATATTGAGCCCCCCTTACACAAGCCCAACTAGGGGCTTTTATAGGTCTTTCCATGCTTGTGACATGCACAAAACCATGGGCTAAAACCATGGTTTTGTGCACACGGTTTTGCTTATGTCATGCACAAACCATGGGTTTAGAACCATGGTTTTGTGCACATGGTTTTCTATGGTTGTTTCATCTATAATTCGTATATAAAAAGGAAATACATAGAATCTACACTATATGATAGTTGTCCTAATGGTAAGGCAATCATTTTGTATCTTAGAGGTGCAAGGTTCAAACCTTGCTTGCACCCCTCTATATGAACTCAAGTGCCACTAGGCCTTAGGTTTATTTGCTAAGTGCATGTGCAATGTTGCACATCCTTGGTTTATTCGTCTCACTCGGTTTCACACCGTAGCCGAAAATCGTCGCGACATCCTCCGGTATGTGCCGAGAAAGGTGAAGAGGTGAGATCTTTGGTAACGGTGATCAACCGAGATCCTCTGCACGCTCGTCGACCTCGTCTGACTTCGTCTTCCACTTCGAGTATGCGCAATCTTTCCAACCGAACCACCGTAGCCACCCGATCCACCATATCCGGCGCTCACACCTTCCCCGATCGGTTGTAGTAGATCTACCGAACGATGTCGTCGATCCGACTGCTCTTCCTTCGTCCACCGCGCGTGTCCTTCGATTGGACTCCTGGCCACTCCTTGCGCTCACCGTCTTCAACTGGGTGTTGTGGATCGTTTGTGTCGATCTCCGATTATGCCAGGTTTTCCCTTGTCCGGATCGGTCTCCGCCGATCGCTTCTTGGCTCGGTTGGCCTTCGTCTACATTCGCATTTCGCCGAGTTGGGCTCGACCGATTGATTCTAGCCGGGTCGGCCCCCTTTTGGATCGAGATCATCCGATCAATTTCCTCCGAATCAAGTTTCGGTCGGGTCGGCCCTGGTCGATCATCTCCCATGTGTATCTTCCTTCGTTCGGGCCGGAATCCCGGCCGGATCGTCTTCCAGTTCGACCGGTTCTTGACTCTTCCTCCGTTCCTGCATGCTGCCTCTCCATTGAACTCAACCGCGGATTCATCCTTGGCCTCCTCGTCGGCCACATCCTTCCCTCTGTGTATGCTCGCCTCGAGCCATATTATGTCCTCTCCGCCACCTCCTTTACCTTTGGTCTTATGTCGACACACGGTCTCGACTACCGAAGTCTCCGGAACCAGTGTGAAGGAATCCCTTCGTTCCTTTACCTTGTCTTCCTCATCACCCTTCCGGTCGTCCGCTTTTCCGTCGACACATTCCGTCTCTCCGGCCTCACATTGGCGCACGTGCACAACCGCCGAAGTCTCTAAAATAGGTGTGGGGATATCCTTTCTTCCTCGATCTTCTTCCTCTTTGTGTTGGGCCTTCGGCTTCCCGTCACCACATTCCGTCTCTCTGGTCTCACGTTGGCACACGGGCACAACCGCCGAAGTCTCTAGAACAAGCGTGGAGAAAGTGTCGACATGGCTATCCGTCGTCGACTCGTCCATAGCCACCTCTGACTCAATGTCGTTTTTCATGGCTACCTCCTCAATCACGTCGGACTCAAACACTTTATCTCCCTCGATCATTGAAGATTTTCTCATGCTTGCACCTTCATCACTCGATGTTTCGTACACAATGCGTGTTCCGAAACATTTATCCTCCCTCGAAGTGGCGTTCACCATCCTCGAGTCATCGGCCTGTTAGGAAACATGTCCCTCCGGATGGTGAAGACCCGGTGAGAACCGGATGAAGAGTACCCGGCTACGGAGAGCCGGATGGTGAAGACCCGGCGAGAACCAGATGAAGAGTACCCGGCTACGGAGAGCCGGATGGTGCAGACCCGGTGAGAACAAGATGAGGAGTACCCGACTACGGAGAGCCGGATGGTGCAGACCCGGTGAGAACCGGATGAAGAGTACCCGGCTAAGGAGAGCCGGATGGTGCAGACCCAGTGAGGAGTGCTCACCAGATGAAGAGACATATTCATAAATATGTTTCTGAGAGTTCATCATGGCTATATTTGTAAATAGCGGAAAAGTCATATTAGTATAAATATGACTTAGGGCAAACTTTTTTTGTTGTTGTTGTCATTCTTGTTTGTGTAAGATTAGAGCGCGCAACTGTGTACAGAGAGAGTGAGACAGAGGAAGAGGTCGTTGTCTCTATTGTAACCGCCGCCTGTGGTGAAGATAGAAAGCTCGAGGTCGTTGCTTCGGTGCTTTACCAATTTTTGTACTTTCTGACATAGTGATAGTTTGCAGTCTGTGGGCTGCCGTGGTTTTTTCCCTTATTTGGGTTTTCCACGTAAACATCCTGTGTACTCTTCTCTTCACTGTGTCGTGCATTCATTCCCATTTTTTCTGTGTTTTGATTCTAAGCTCGGTTGTGGCCGAGCATTGTTCATCGGGAGTGTGTGTTCTTGTCAAAGTGGTATCAGAGCGAAACGACACAGAAGATGGACGAATCGTTGGCATGTTCAAGATCACCGGCTCCAACTATTTAGTGTGGAAGACGAAGATGAGGGACATGCTCGTGGTTAAAGATCTTTGGTTGCCGGTTCAGTTCGGGGACAAGAGACCGGACAAAATCGACGCCACGATATGGGAGGTGATGCACATGAAGACAACGACGTACATATGGTGCGTCATCAACATGAGCCTATACAACAACTTCAATGAAGAGAGCAAGGCTCATGAGCTCTGGGAGAAGATCGGCATTATGTTTCAGAACAAAAATGTTGTTAAACAGGTTTCGGTGTTCCGGAAGCTAGTAAGACTCTGGTACCAAGATGGCTCCAGCATGGTGGAGCACATGAATGCCTTCCAGGGGCTGATCCACCAGGCAACATCATTGGAAGTACCTCTTGCCGATGAGGTACTAGCACTACTCCTGCTCGGTTGCCTCCCAGATAGCTGGGAGACATTGGTTGTCACCTTGGGCAACGCCGGGCCGGAAGGGAAACGGTTATCCCTAGCAAGAGTGAAGTCGAGCTTGCTAAATGAGGAGGCGCGTCGGAAAGATAAGGATACGAACTCCGACTCCAAAGCACTCCTTACCGAATCGGAACGCGGAAGACAAAGGAACCGTAGCCCCCAGAACCGGGAAAAGTCGGGGACACGGTCAAAGTCAAGGGGGAGGCCTACTTGCTTCTATTGCGGCAAGCCAGGACACTTCCAGAAGAACTATCAGCATTTCCAAAAAGACAAGGAAACTGACGCTACCGATTCAAAGCAGACATCGGACCGGAACGGTAAAGACCGGACGGGGTCGGACCAGAAGGGAACGATGGCAATCGCGGCAAGTGAAGAAGAGTTGATGCTCATCACCGAGGAGAGTGAGATAAACCTTGCCGGCGACGAGATGACCTGGGTGGTCGACTCCGGAGCGTCGTTCCACCTTACCCCAGACCGGAAATGCTTCTCATCCTCCTCAGTCGGTGATCACGGCTGTGTCCGGATGGGGAATGAAGGTACATGCCGAATTGTCGGCATAGGAGACGTGTGGTTGACAACACCAACCGGGTGCAAGTTGCTGCTGAAGGATTTCTGACACGTTCCGGAGGTTCGTCTGAACCTGATATCAGTTGGTCGGCTAGATGATGAAGGCTACACGGGTAGCATCCGGAACGGTGTTATGAAGTTCAACAAAGGGAGCCTGATTGTGGCTCGAGCCCAGAAGGTCAACACGTTGTACCTGATGAATGCCCGGTTATGTCCGGAGGAAGTGAACGTGGCATCCGACACTGCCGGTGAGCTGTGGCACAAAAGGCTGTGTCACATGAGCGAGAAGGGGATGAAGAGTCTTGCAGATGACAACCTCATTCCAATGAAGAACGTGCACTTGGACAAGTGCACTGATTGTCTGGCCGGAAAGCAAAACCAGACCTCTTTCCGATCGAGGCCTCCGATGAGACGTAATGCACCGCTGGAGTTGGTGCATACTGATGTGTGTCAAGTGGACACGAAGTCACATGCAGGATCGCAGTACTTCGTGACATTCATAGATGACTACAGCCGGAAATTGTGGGCCACACCATTGAAGACGAAGGATCAGGTGTTATCCGTCTTCAAAGAGCTCCACGCGAGAGTGGAAAGAGAAACCGGCCGGAAGCTGAAGGCGGTTCGAGCAGATAACGGAGGTGAATACCGGGGGCAGTTCGAGGAGTATTATCGCTCGAAGGGAATCTGGCTCGAATTTACCGTGCCGAAGACGCTAGAACTAAACAGGCTGGCCGAGAGGATGAACCAGACCATAATGGAGAGGGTCCGGAGTATGCTGGCACATGAAAAGTTACCCAAGACGTTTTGGGTTGCGGCGTTGTCGACAACAACGTATGTGATAAACAGATCACCCTCAGTGCCCTTGGATGGAGACACACCGCAGAAGGTGTGGACCAGTAAGGAAGTGTCCTACTGGCATCTTAAGGTGTTCGGGTGCCTCACATACGTGCATGTAGCTAAGGACAGGAGAGGAAACTTAGATCCAAAGACCCGGCCATGCATATTCCTCAATTACGGCGACGATGAGTTCGGCTACCAAGTGTGGGACCCGATTGACAAGAAGGTATTCCGGAGTCGAGATATTATCTTCATGGAGGATAAGAAGCTCGCCAACTGGGAGTCGGAGAAGAAGATAATGAACTCTGAGTCGACCGGTAAGGATCGATTCTACGATGAGCAGACCCAACCGGCAGGAGACCGGTTAGCACTCGACGAACCAGCCGGTTACGGTGAGGATACCGAACCAACAGAAGAAGAAGTAGAGAAAACTGAAACCGGAACGGGTCAAGACCCCGAATCGGATTCAGATGAAGAGCAAATGGAGGAGCCGGTTTCCGAAGCCCAGAGACGGAGATATCCACTCAGAGAGAGAAGGGCCCCCCGGAGATTTCCAGATGCAGAGCATGTGCTGCTAACCAATGAGGGGGAGCCAGAAAGCTTCGAAGAAGCAAAGGATGACACCCACAACCGAAAATGGTTAAGTGCCATGCAGGATGAGATGGATTCTGTGCATGAGAACCATACGTACAAATTGGTGGAGTTGCCGAAAGGAAAGCGGGCACTCCGAAACAAGTGGGTGTACAAGTTGAAACCGGGAGATGCCGGCAACCCCCCGAGATACAAAGCCAGGATCGTGGTGAAGGGGTTCCAGCAGAAGAAGGGCGTGGACTTCGATGAGATATTTGCCCCGGTAGTAAAGATGACCTCCATCCGGACGGTGCTGAGTATAGCGGCAAGCATGGACCTCGAGGTAGAGCAGCTAGACGTGAAGACGGCATTCCTTCACGGTGACCTCGAAGAGGAGATCTACATGCAGCAACCGGAAGGATTCGTGGAGAAAGGGAAGGAGCACCTGGTTTTTCGGTTGAAGAAGAGCCTCTACAGGTTGAAGCAGGCCCCCCCGCAATGGTACCGGAAGTTCGACTCCTTCATGACCGATCAAGGGTACCACAAGACGTAGGCCGATCACTGCGTGTTTGTGAAGAAGTTCGAAGGAGGCGACTTCCTGATACTCATTCTGTACGTGGACGACATGTTGATCGTCGGACAGGACCAAGCCAAAATATGGATGCTGAAGAAGGCTCTCAAGCGGACATTCTCAATGAAAGACTTGGGTCCGGCAAGACATATGTTGGGGATGCATATCATCCGGAACTGGCCAACGAAGTAACTGTGGCTGTCACAGGAGAGTACGTGACAAAGGTGCTTCAGCGGTTCAACATGTCAGATGCGAAACCAGTCGGATCGACACTTCCGGCAAACTGCAGGTTTTCCGGTAAGCAAAGCCAGAAGACGAAAGCAGAGAAGGCGGATATGATGAAGGTTCCATATGCCTCTGCTGTCGGGAGCTTAATGTACGCAATGGTGTGTACTCGACCATATATTGGATACGCAGTCAGAGTGGTGAGCCGGTTTATGAGCAATCCCGGCAAGGAGCATTAGAACACGGTCAAATGGATACTCCGGTACTTGAAGGGCACTTCGAACATGTGTCTCCGATTCGGCTCCGGTGTCGAGGTTTTCCTCGCGGATGCGTGGAATGAGGCGGGACCTCGGGGGTCCTGTACCCAAGAGCAAGAGAGAAAGGAGAAGATGCCCACTACGTGCGAGAGTAGATTCACAGGGACACGGCCCTTCGACACAAGGACGCGAGTGGGACAGTGACACAGGAAGACACAAACGTATGTATGTATTAACAAACGACAAACAACACAACACAGAGTCGGTTACAATCGAACAGGCCGGCGAACAGATGTCGATACCTGTTCGTAAACGCACAGAAAGGAAGGAGTAGGTTGGAGGTGTTGCCAGAAGCACTCGGGCATTCCTCAGAGCAGCGCGAGCCTCCCGAAACCTGCACAGAAGGAAGCTATGGCGTTTGCAAACCAGAGAGAGAGAGAGAGAGAGAGAAGCCTTCGCACGCAAACCGACAGAACTTCATCCTCGTCTCCCCGCGATCCTTCGCCCCTCCTCGCCACCCCCCTTTTATAGGTAAGGAAGGAGCCATTTCCCTACCTACAGAATCCACCTGCCTAGGATCTTCTATGTACAACAAGGGGCGCATGTGCACGTAGAGCCGGCTCCTACGCTCCGCGGCACCGATTCCGCTTGTGGACGGTTTTCTTCACGACATCCGCCCCCACCTAACCGCACATCCACCGGCATGCGCCAAATTGTGTTGGGACGGAGAAAACCTCTCCAGCCTTCATTCTCCACCCGTCGGTTCTTCTTCGGTTTCGGATCGTTCGTCGTCGCGGTCTAGGTTAACCGGATCCGGCTCGTTGTCGTGACGCTTCTTGAACGCTTTGATCCGCTTCCCAGCTACCGGTATCGCTATTCTTGTGCCGTCGGGTTCCGCCAAATGGTACGTCCCGTTGTCATTGGCGCTTTGTACCACGTAAGGCCCGAACCACCTTCTTGCGAACTTCCGTGTCGCTCGGTGCTGGTTGTCGAGGCTGCTGTCCTAGACTAGCACCCAGTCGCCTTCCTCGATCTTCTTCGGTCGGAGCCGGTGCGTCCGGTCGAACCGGGCTTTCTTCCTCGTCCTGGCCACCCGAAGCTTTTCCGCAGCCTGCTCCAGGTCCTCCGGTCTTCGCTCGAGCTGTCGTATGTGCGCCGTCAACAGTTCCTCCCGGCTCATCTCGTCTCTCCAGTCCACGGTTGCCCATGAGGAGATTGTACGTTCCATCGGCATGATCGGCTTCTGCCCAAACATGAGCTCTGCCGGCATGAATCCGGTTACCGAATTGTGCGTAGTTCGGTCAGCCCACAACGCGTAAGGCAGCAGTCGCGGCCAGTTCCCGACTTGACCCCCGCATGCCCGAACTAACGCCTTGACGATCGGTCCGTGTCCGCGCTCCACCTTTCCATTCGCCTCCGGATTGTACGCAGTGGTAAGCGAGAGCTTGACTCCTAGCCGGTCGAACAGCTCCTCGGCCTCTTCGGCGTCCAGCTCCCCACAATCAGCCACGATCTTCCCACGATCTCCCCACGATCAGCCACGATCAGCACCCGTACCGGCATATCACATCCTCAATCAGGAACCGACATACGGCCGCGGTCGTTTTGTTCTGAAGGGCTCAGCCTTCTACCTGGTTGGTCCGATCTTCCCGAGCCAGGACCAGATACCGCATCTGTCCTACTTCCATCGGCATCGTCACCAGATCTACCATCCATTTGAAGTGGATGGTCGGAGGGTACGTAGGGTGAAGCTCGTCCCGATGTCGGACTATGGAGTGCATCTGACAGCTCTCACAAGTTGTCACGAACCGATGCACGTCCCGGTACAGTCCCGGCCACCAGTACTTCCCCTTTATCTTCTCGAACGTGGCCCACGTTCCACGGTGTCCAGCCCAAGGGCTGTCGTGGTAGGCCGTCAGCAGCTCCTCCTGTTCTCCCTTCATCGCCACCACCCGGAGCGGGACGCCGTTCCTCTTCTTCGGGTGCTTCCATAAGTATCCGTCCCGGAAAAAGAATCGGTAAGCTTTCTTCCGGACCCGGTTGGCCTCGTCTTTCGTCCATGACGCATCCGGCGTCATTGTCCTCAGAAACCCACCGATCTGCAGCCACTCGCCGTCGTACTTGCTCTCGTCGAAGCCGTTAAGTGCCGGAGTGCTCGCCCCATCAGTCGTCACGTACGCCGCCTCGAAGAAGTCCACGCCGACTTCTTCGTCCTCTGAAACCATGCCGCCCTCGTCATCAAACTTCACCCTCGAAAGCATGTCGGCCATGGCGTTGTCTTTTCCGGAAATGTGTCGTATTTCCGGGTCCAGGGACTTGATGTACGCTATCCACCTGAGCATCGCCAGGTCCGGTGTCGCGCATCCGGAAACCATGCCGAGAATCGGCAGGCAATCCGTCTCGATAACCACTTCTGTCCCGATCAGGTAGTCTTTGTCGGCCTTTACTGCTGAAACGATACCCCAGAGTTCCCGTTTAACCTGGGCGTACCCTTGCTGTCGTTCACTGAGGACCTTAGCGCCGAATCGGATCGGGAACCGGGTGCCGTCCCCGTCTTCTTGGTTGACGACCCATCCGATCCCGGTCGGACTCGTATCCACCGTTATGTATACCGGGGTACCCTTCTCGTAGACAGCCTTCCGGAGCGCCGGTGCTGCCGCAAGAGCTTCCTTCAGCTTCCGGACTGACTCCGTGTGCTCGTCTCGCCACTCGAATTTTCGCCCTTTCTTCAGCAACCCGTATAGCGGCTCCGCAACGTGGGCGTAATGAGGGATCCATATGTGGTAGAACGCGCAAGCCCCCAGGAACCTCCGAACTTCCGTAACCGAGCTACAATCGATCTTCATCGCGGAGATGGCTTCTACCTTTGCCGGAGATGGCTTCCGGCCATAAGGTCCACATAGGTGTCCGGCCACCAGGATTTCCGATTGCCCGAAGGCTGATTTCTCCCCGGAGAAGGTGTGTCTCGCATCCTGTAGCCTCTGTAGCACCTTCTCGCAGTCGTCGATGTGTGTCGCCACGAACCGCCGACATCCGTCCGGCCCGACTGTCTCGTCCTTCTCCTCCACCGGGCACCCCTTGATCGGGATGTCGTCTAGAAATGGCATGGTGATGTCCGGTATGCAATCCCTCAGTACCTTGTTCATTGCATTCACCATGTGGGCCACCGAGTTGGTCCCTCCTTGTGGCAGGGTACACATTCGCACTAGGCCGAGGGGAGTTCGCATCGTCGTAATATCTCTGCTCTCCACGGCTAGCTGGAACTGGTCGTACCCTGAGTACAGATCACGGACCGAGTAAATCGACCTTCCGGCGAAGGCCTCCGTGAACTCGTCTATGGTCGGTCCGATTCCTGCGATCCGAATGGTCACTCTGTTGACCGGTTGCAGGTCTTGAATGAAGCGCATCGTTCCGTTTTTCTTTGGTACGGTAAACCATCGGTTCGAGTATGGGGCACGCGACGGTTCGAGAATGCCCATATCTACTTTCTGCCTCAATAGCTCCATCAACTTCGGGATGTGAGCTCTCGGTACCGGAATCGGGTTGAGATTCCACGGTACATGCGGTACCGTGAATATCACCATCAGCTCCACGATCGTCGGGTCTACGCACCCGATCTCTTCCGGTGAGAATGCGAAGGCCTTTCCGTGCCTTCCGAGCATTCTCCGAAACCGGTCTTCCTCCGCAGGCAGTAGGAACCCGCCCCCACCGATCTTGAGCTCCCGGAGCGTCCCGTCGGTGAAGGTGTGTCCTATGCAGGCCGGATCTCGTAAACTGGGGTCTGATGCAACCCCTCTGATTCGGGACTCGCTGCCCTCCGGTAAGGGTGCCGCGACAGGCCTTACCTTCCGGTCCACAGTCTTGTACTTCGTGCTAACTCGGGCCGTCCGATCCGACCCGAGCCCCCGACTGAAGTTCGCGATGACTTCGTACATCTCTTCGGAACATACCGGTATCGTCCGGTCTTCGTTAAGGTCTTCTCCGGCAACCTTCCTCAGCATCCCCAAGGTGTCGTCGAAGGAGACCGCCTCCACGGCCCCGCTGATTTCCTTGTCCGGGCCGAGAACTCCGCATGCTCGAAGTCGCACTTCCGCCCTTGTCTTTTCTCGGCCAACGATGCCGACTATCATACACCCTCCGTTGTCGGAGAAGCAAAATCTCCTACCTACCGTACAGTCGTGGGGTCATTCCCGAGTGTCCGGACTGTCTCGGCCCCACGCCTTGGCAGCCCTCTCTAAAAATCCTCCCGGTTCTCGCCACCGAGGGATTCGCGGTTCCGCTCGTGGTTCGGTCTCACGGTCAGAAATTGGACCGAATGGCGCCCGTCCTGGCTTTTGACCCTTGCGTAGGCCGAACCGTTGTCTAACACCTTGGTCTCCATTCGCGCCGCCGTGATGTATGGTTCACCTAATATGACCGGATGCGAGGATGTCTCCTGTACGAAGAAGTGTTGGTCAATCTCGACGTCGCCGATCTTGACTCGCACGTTCGGGCAGGCCCCGTGCAGTTCCTCGGTGGCGCGCGTCGCCGCCCGTATCTTCCACCCGTGCTTGGTGTTGATCGACCACTTTCCCTTCTTATAGAAGTCCATGGACATTAGGTTTATTTCCGAACCGTGGTCCACCAACGCCACCACCGGTTCCTGAACATCTCCGATCTTTACCGGGGTCTCCGTGGTCGCTCGGGCCCAGTGTGGCCTCGAATAGTGGCTCTCCGCCCACTCGTCTTCCATCGCCATGTCGTCGATGTGCGCCGTCCGCACCTCTACTGGTCTTTCCGGATCCGTCTCCGTCGACAACCTCTTCCGTTTCACCAAGTCTACAATGGAGTCGTGGAACTCCTTCTTGGCAATCCCTAGCACCTCCCACAATGACAGCTCCACCTTGCTGTCGAGGATCCGTTCCTCTAGGACCTTCCGTAGGTCCCTAGTCCTTTCTATTTCCGTCCCCAGTCGGTATCCGCCCTTCCTGGGGTTATCTTGCGAGCTGAGCCCGCCGGCATCGTTCCGTCGTTGCCCGAATCGGGTCTCGTACCGTTGTGAAGGCTCGACCGCTCCGGCTTTCCCCACTCGTTTGTCTTCTACCAGAGCCTCGTAGTTCCGGCAGGCGGCTTCTACGAAGCCCGTCTTCTCCCCGACCGGATCGCTCCACCCGGTTATTTCCCGGACCCGTCTCTCAGCGCGGTCCGTTTCGTCTTTCCTTAGCCGTGCGCCGGCAAGACCTTCCAGCATTGCCGACCAGAATCCGTCTTTGCCCTTCTTTCGGGCCTCGCTGCCCCCGACCCGAATGCTGGCCGACGCCGAGTAGAGGATGGCGTCCACGTGTCGGGCCGCTACCTCTTCCATCAGTCTCTTCATTCCTCCTCGTCCGTCGTTTCGGTTTAGGGCCCTTCTGGTGTCGCCAGCGTGCACCCGGCCTTCCCACAGGTACACCACCCGGTTCCTCAACGCTTCTGCGAAATCGCCGCAGTCCTTCCGGATGTGGCCGACCTCGTCACACCACATGCACCTGTTCCCTGCTGCAGGCAGTCGGTCACGAGCCGGTTCGCCGCCTTCCCTTCGAGCCTAGGCGATCTGGAGATCCTTTATCGCTCGCGTCAACTCCTCCAGCGCTGCTCCTCCGGACGAGCTATTGACCATGCCGGTCGAAGCCGGACCAGTTTCGAGCCATTCCCGGGTTTCTTCCCTTCGCCCTTGCGGTGCCGGTTCAAGCCTCCTTGCTGTGACAGACCCCGCACCGGCCGCCCCGTTATCAGCCCATTCTCGCCGTTTATCGAAACGGCCACAGACTCTCTTAACCGCAGCCCAGTCGGTTGTCAGCCTGTCCTCAGTTTCCAGCAAGGAGCCGACTTGGTCCCGGTCCCGCTCGTCCACCGACTTGACGAACAGTAGGACCCGGCTCGTATCCAGAACGGTTCGGTCAAGCGCCGAAAGGCGCGCAAAGCGTTCTTCGAACTCCCGGAGGAGTGCCGTCGCGTTTCTTCCCTTGCCGGGGAACTCCGCCCATTCCATGAAGTCCCTTTTCGAAAGCCGGAGCGCGTCGTCCAGCCCGTATTTTTCTAGGAGTCGGCCTTCGAACTCCTCCCAGGTACGGCTCTCCGCCCGCACCTCGAGCACCTCCGCATGGATGCTCGGCATCGCCACTCGAGGAAACCCGGCAAGACGTCTCTCTTCCGAAATGTCCCGCATCACCATTTCTGCCCCGTAGGACGCCAAATACTTCGTGGCATCCTTTCCGCTGAACCGGCCGATCGTACCGACGACCGCCTCAATGGCTCTGTCGAGGGCGCCGGAGCCCTCGCGTGCGCTCAGTATCCGATCCACGGCCGAAGCCATGGCCTTTGCAAGATCCGACCCTTTCATCTTCTACTCTTCTGCCGCCTCTTTCACGTCGGGTTCACCAAGATGTCTAGGTTTTCCTCGCGGATGCGTGGAATGAGGCGGGACCTCGGGGGTCCTGTACCCAAGAGCAAGAGAGAAAGGAGAAGATGCCCACTACGTGCGAGAGTAGATTCACAGGGACACGGCCCTTCGACACAAGGACGCGAGTGGGACAGCGACATAGGAAGACACAAACGTATGTATGTATTAACAAACGACAAACAACACAACACAGAGTCGGTTACAATCGAACAGGCCGGCGAACAGATGCCGATACCTGTTCGTAAACGCACAGAAAGGAAGGAGTAGGTTGGAGGTGCTGCCGGAAGCACTGGGCATTCCTCAGAGCAGCGCGAGCCTCCCGAAACCTGCACAGAAGGAAGCTATGGCGTTTGCAAACCAGAGAGAGAGAGAGAGAGAGAGAAGCCTTCGCACGCAAACCGACAGCACTTCGTCCTCGTCTCCCCGCGATCCTTCGCCCCTCCTCGCCGCCCTCCTTTTATAGGTAAGGAAGGAGCCGTTTCCCTACCTACCGAATCCACCTGCCTAGGATCTTCTATGTACAACAAGGGGCGCATGTGCACGTAGAGCCGGTTCCTACGCTCCGCGGCACCGATTCCGCTTGTGGACGGTTTTCTTCACGACACCGGTAAACCTCAACTTGACGGTTTTACCGATTCGGACATGTCGGCTGATGTGGATACCAGCCGGTCCACATCCGGGTATGTAATAACATATGCAGGGGGGGTTGTTTCGTGGCAGTCGAGGCTGCAGAAGACGGTTGCGTTGTCAACCACGGAGGCGGAGTACATGGCGGTTGTGGAAGCCGGCAAGGAAATATTATGGATGAAGGACTTCATCGGAAAGCTCGATATCAGGCAAGATGAATACCGGCTCTTCTGCGACAGTCAAAGTGCCATCCACCTTGCTAAAAATGTGGCCCACCATTCCCGGACGAAGCATATCCAACGAAGGTATCACTGGATCCAGGAAAGAGTAGATGACCAGAAGTTCGCATTGATGAAGATCCACACAGCCGAGAACGGGTCAGATATGCTGACCAAAGTACTGATACCCGACAAGCTGGATGCATGTTGGAAGCGGATCGGACTAGTAAGACATCCCATGCCGGAGTGAAGGGGGAATTTGTTAGGAAACAGGTCCCTCCGGATGGTGAAGACCCGGTGAGAACCGGATGAAGAGTACCTAGCTACGGAGAGCCGGATGGTGAAGACCCGGTGAGAACCAGATGAAGAGTACCCGACTACGGAGAGCCGGATGGTGCAGACCCAGTGAGAACCGGATGAAGAGTACCCAGCTACGGAGAGCCGGATGGTGCAGACCCGGTGAGGAGTGCTCACCAGATGAAGACACATATTCGTAAATATGTTTCTGAGAGTTCATCATGGCTATATTTGTAAATAGCCGAAAAGTCATATTAGTATAAATATGACTTAGGGCAAACTTTTTTTGTTGTTGTTGTCATTCTTGTTTGCGTAAGATTAGCGCAACTGTGTACAGAGAGAGTGAGACAGAGGAAGAGGTCGTTGCCTCTATTGTCACCGCCGCCTGTGGTGAAGATAGAAAGCTCGAGGTCGTTGCTTCGGTGCTTTACCAATTTTTGTACTTTCTGACATAGTGATAGTTTGCAGTCTGTGGACTGCCGTGGTTTTTTCCCTTATTTGGGTTTTCCACGTAAACATCCTGTGTACTCTTCTCTTCACTGTGTCGTGCATTCATTCCCGTTTTCTCTGTGTTTTGATTCTAAGCTTAGTTGTGGCCGAGCGTTGTTCATCGGGAGCGTGTGTTCCTGTGATGGCCTCCTCCTTGGCCGTCGTTTCTTCGTAAGACAAGAAGGTGACTTGTTTCGCACCTTCTCTCTCGGTACCGGCATACCGAACATGAGCCTTTGTATCGACCACTTCATTAACCCGCATTTGTTGGGAGGTCTTTTCTTCCTCGATCACCATTCGCCTCGGTTTTGTCTCCCTTTTACGCTTTATTTCTTTTGTTGGTGGCGCGTTGCTGCATCTCACCCCTCTTTGATTGTCCCTCGTGGGTCGTCTTGTTGTCGTCGATATTCTCACTCGCCCCTTATCGTGTAGTCGGCATACACTTTCCACTTTGCTCCAATCCTCGATGAGGCCATTTGCACTATCATCTTCTTCGAGTTTGAGGCCGATGGCCATCTTTTCCATTCGATCGATTGACTTCATGAACATAAAGACCTTATCGACCCCCACCAATCTTTGTTCCCACTCCGAGAGTTGAAAAAAATTACGCTCGAAGTCTACGAAATCTTGTGTCGCGCCTTGGTGGGTCTTCGCCGATGTCACCCATTGGTCGAAGTTGCGTCGATCTCGTCCCTTCAGTCTCTCATAGCCATATTTCTCCAATAGAGCCTTCTCGAAAGTCGCCCACGAATCATGAGCTTCTAGAAGCTCTTTTACATCTTTGAAGATCGGTTGAGACACCACTAGACAAAAGTACTCCAGCCTCATAACTTCGTGTTGAGCGGCAAGCTCAACCAGAGCCGGATCGGCTGAATAAGCCTGAGCCTTTATGACTTTATGACTCAGCCCCTTGGATTTTAGTCGGAGGTGAACAAGTTGGCGCTATGCCGGCTGAGGAAGTCGTTGTACGGCTTGAAGCAAGCCCCCCGTGCTTGGAATGCTAAGACCATGCACCGGTTGCAAAAGATGGGGTTTGTTGCCTCTAAGTCGGACTCTTCCCTGTTCATCCGTCAAGGCTCAAACGGTCTGGTATGTATCTTACTCCATGTTGATGATTTAGTCATCACCGGCCCAGGTCTTCCGGAAATCAACCGCGTCAAGTCCCAGTTGTCGGACGCATTCGATATGAAGGACTTGGGGGACCTTCATTATTTTTTGGGGATCGAGGTGATCCGCACCCCCGATGACATATTGCTTTCTCAACGCCATTATGTGTTGAATATGATGTACAAGTTCGGCATGACAGAATGCCGACTTGTCTCCACACCCCTGGACCGGAATCAGAAGATCTGTCCCAACTCCGGACCAGACTGCGATGAGAAACGGTTCCGACAAATAGTCGGAAGCCTGATCTACTTGACCATCACCTGACCCGACATTAGCTATCTGGTCGGAGTGGTAAGCCAATTCATGCAGAAGACGACCGTGGAGCACCTTCAGTGGGCGCAACGAATACTGCGGTATGTAAGCGGCACCAAGGACCGGGGGTTCTTATACCGGCAAGGTATAACCGAAGAGCTTGTCGACTCTACGGATGCCGACTGGGCTGGCGATGCAACGGATCGTCGCTCAACTTCCGGCTTTATGTTTTCTCTTGGGAGTGCGGTTGTTGCGTGGAGCAGCAAAAAGCAGCCAACAGTGGCTCTATCCAGCACTGAGGCTGAATACCGGGGCGCGACCATAGCCACCTGTGAAGCCATTTGGCTTCGGCGGCTACTGCAAGACCTACGGATCAAGGTACCGACCCCGATCCTGATCTACTGCAATAACCTCAACAGCATGCAGCTCGCCAAGAACCCTGTGTTCCATGCTCGCACAGCACATAGAAGTGCATTATCACTTCGTGCGTGAGCGGGTCTTGAGCGGTGAAGTTGAACTACGGTATGTTCACACGAATCGTCAAGTTTCCGACATCTTCACCAAGCCGCTCGGGTCGGACAAGTTGCAGCACTTTACCGAAATGCTTGGTGTTCAGCATCTCGACGTGCCGCACTTGAGGTGGAGACGCAAGGGCAAAGACACTATTGAAACGGGCAAAGGCAAAAAAAAACTGTTGAACCCGTAGGTAAGAGAAGAACCGGTAGAGGTGGAGACAAGAAGAAAAATGAAGCCGAGTCGACGAAGGAAGTCGGCACATCCGAACAAGTCGGTGAACCAACTGAAGAAGCCAAGGGAAGCACGGAGAAGGCCAAGACCCGGACGTGGTCCGATGTGGTGAGAGGCCTGAAGCCGAAAATCGAATCGGAGGATACCGATTCGGACAAGAGCTGGAACAAGTCGAAGACAGCCGATTCGGATCAACAAATGGATCTGGATGAGTCGGATCAACGAGAGGCCAAGGAGACACGGACGCAGCGGAAGTCGATGCCATCGCGGAGGAACCGACGGATCAGCAAGCGCCGGAGTCATAGTAGCGAAGGAGCTGAGATGGGCCTATTGATCAGACATGCCAAAGGTCGAGGCGCGCAAAACCAAAGGGGTCGCGGCAAACGGGACCGGACCGGACAAAGAGCGCGAGCAAGGCGAAGCGACGCCAGGAGAAGTCGGTTGGAAGAACCGGCTGCCACAGAGGTTGACACTACGACCCTACCTTAGGTTGAGCTTGAGGGGGAGTGTTTAGCGGCAAGCTCAACCGGAGCCAGATCGGCTGAATAAGCCTGAGCCGGTAAGCGAGATGAATCTGTATGCCGGTGAGAAACCGAGCCGGTAAGCAGTAAGGACCGGTGAGTTGGGGAGCCGGTATGCCGGATCCAGTCCGTAACTGGAAGCCTAGTATAGGTTAGACTACTAGGTAGTTATAGTCTCATAGTTAGTGTCAGATGCTCGTGTGAGCATTGAAGTACACCATACTTCTAACAGTCCCGTGTGGACTTATATAAATAGCGATGATGAGCGCGTTGTAGATACAGAGCACAAAGTATTCATATAACTTTGGAAAATAGTGTGTCCTCTCTCTCTCTCTCTCTCTCTCTCTCTCTCTCTATCTATCTATCTATCTCTCCCGCGTACTCGCTCTCTCTCTTTGTGTATTGTTCTTTCTAACGCTTCCACAAGCAATCTTTTACACTTCGTCCACACCTCTTGAATCCATCTCCGCATTGTAGACTTTTAGAAAACTTTGGACTTCAGCGCCGTTGAGATAGCTCACTCGCTCGACTACCCTATCGACGGCTTGTTGGGCTTCATTTCGTCTTTTCTCTTCTCTCAGAAACTCCATCATCCTTTTTGACATTGCCTCCATGAGATATTCTCCATCCATCTTCGTCCTCCCCTACTGCTCTTCACGTCGGGTTCACCAAATGATGTCGCGAAGATTCGCGTGCGCGTGCGCTACTTGAGCGACCACCGGGGTCTTGGACTGGGGAGGATGTTTGCAGAATTATCGAAGAGATGATGATCAATGTAAGATTAGATGAAATTGGTTTACTTGAGAAGAAGAAAAATTGTACTCTTGAGAAGTAGAAAAATATGAAGAAGATGAAGACAAATATAATTATATTGATGATAATGGAGTTGGTGATATCACATATTGAGCCCCCCTTACACAAGCCCAACTAGAGGCTTTTATAGGTCTTTCCATGCTTGTGACATGCACAAAACCATGGGCTAAAACCATGGTTTTGTGCACACGGTTTTGCTTATGTCATGCACAAACCATGGGTTTAGAACCATGGTTTTGTGCACATGGTTTTCTATGGTTGTTTCATCTATAATTCGTATATAAAAAGGAAATACATAGAATCTACTTATATGATAGTTGTCCTAATGGTAAGGCAATCATCTTGTATCTTAGAGGTGAAAGGTTCAAACCTTGCTTGCACCCCTCTGTATGAACTCAAGTGCCACTAGGCCTTAGGTTTATTTGCTAAGTGCATGTGCAATGTTGCACATCCTTGGTTTATTCGTCTCACTCGGTTTCACACCGTAGCCGAAAATCGTCATGAAAACGTACTCGAAATCCTCCACGATGTCTTCATTCAAGGTTCGAAACCAAATTCCAGCTTGGTCATCGAGTGTAAGCCCAAATTCGGCTACCTTGGTGGTCTTTATGAGGGGTTCATAAGCGCGACAAATTTGTTTGAACCTCTCAACATGATCATAGGCATCACCAAAACCGAGAAAACGGGGTACTAGTTTAGAAATGGAAGCACTCTTCCCGTTGTCATTCGTAGTGTTTCTCGGATGGTCCGTTGGTGCTCGCTCTTTTTCCATCAATGCTACGAGGGTTTGGATGGATTATAACGCTACTGTGTGTTTGGCGTTTGGGGGTGTCAGGGCAGTTTGGTCGGGTGTAGGGGTCATGTCCATACGTGGTGGTGTCGAGTGTCGTTGCGTGTGGGTTTCATTTGGACTGTCGCCTGTTGTGCTCGAATGCGGTAGGGGGCTGCGCTCACGGCCTCGACAGTGCATGTGCAACGATGTTTCTAGGAGGTGAAGTTTTTGTTGCACTCGTGAATCTGTCTTTCCTTTCCGCCAAAGCGGCTTCGATATCTCAAGTGATGCTTTCCAGTTGTCCTCCTTTCGTGAGTTGTACCATCCATAGATTGATTTCTTGTTCTATCACTCGTAACTCCTGTGCGGTGTCTCGTATGTGTCTCTCTACGCTAAGTGGGTCTATCATTGGGCTCTCCTGTAGTGGGGGCGTGTTGAGAGGTGCTTCAGTTCCTGGGCTCGATGGGAGGTTCATGTTTGGTAGTGTCCCCAGAGTTAGCCACCCTCCGTGGTACCGAGTCGGGTTAGGTGGGTCAGCATTGTGTATTTGGTTGGTTTGGGTGGACTCCTCCTGGTGTGTGGGTCGGGTTTTGAACATCTCTGTCCATGAGGATCCGGCCATGTTTTCTTGTCAAGCTTTTGCGATTTCGTCGAACTTTCATCTTTGTCGAAGGATGTGGGTTCGTCAAACTTTGATCTTTCGTCGAAAGATGTGGGTTTGTCGAACTTTGATCTTTCGTCTAAGGATATGGGTTCGTCGAAGGATGTGGGTTCGTCGAAAGATGTGGGTTCATCAAACTTGGATCTTTCGTCGAAAGATGTGGGTTCGTCGAACTTTGATCTTTCGTCGAAGGATGTGGATTCGTCGAAATTTGATCTTTCATCGAAGGATGATTCCCTTATCGAACTTTGATCTTTCGACGAACTTTGCGGGGGGAATTTGAATTTTTTGGCGCCAACAGTTGTTTCGTGTCCCATAGGATGATTGTAATCCGCGAGAATCGCGGTGGTTATGTTTGCCCTGCAACGGCTAAATCTCAACAATGCTTAGTGTTAACCGAACGAATAGCTTGCTAATGTCTGGGCGATTAAGGAAGGGTAATTTAAAACTTCTTTAAAAACAAAAAATTAACTTAATGAAAATGTGAAATAGTAAGTGTTTTAAAAAACCAAAAGTTAACTTAATTAAACTATGAAAGAGTGAGCAAAAAACAGAAAATAGTGGTTTCCTTTCGATTTCTTCCTACGAAATAGTAGTTAAGTGGGTTTCCTACGAATTTTTGACTACTCGAAATCGGCTTCAAGCGTTGGTCGTATCCCCGGCAGCGACACCAAATAGATGTGTACGATCTATGTATCGACGGAGTTAACTCCCCGATGTCGTTTGCAGAGTTCAAACCTGCGTATACCCTTTTGATGGCGAATCAGGTGGAGATGGTTGTCAGACACCTCCGAGCCTCACACTCACTTAACGATTAATAGATGATTAAGCACGATATCTCTCTCACTCTCTCAAGCTCGCTCTCATAAACAATAGGGTAATGAATGTAGACAATAAGAGTAATGAATATGTTTATTAACCCTCTTTGCTAAGAGTTCTAGCACCAACAAGGAAGAGAGATTAGTGTTCTCTAACTAAACACTTCACTAATCTCTCTTAAGCTTAAAGCTTACAAGAAGGAGGAGAGGGAGCTCTAGCTCTTAATCAATAGGAAGATCTTTACAAATGGAAGAATCCTTACAAAGCCACTATTATGTGGTTTATATAGCATTCACGTTTAGGGTATGGGCCTTCCACATTTGGACGTCCCTTTGCCTCTTTTCCTCTTCCCGTTTCCTCTTCGTAGGCCCTTCAACACATACTACATCCTTGTTGATGCGCTCTTATTCATGATTGGTTCTGTTGCAATCCAAATGCTTAACACACCCAACCTGACGAAGTGGAAATGTTGGTGGCTATTGTCGAGCATATGATGAGAGCTCGAAATAATGATGCAACCTTAGAAAAGGCCATCGACCGAACCGTTGAGATAACAGGCCAATTTGGTGGAAGAAACATGTAAAGAATCAGGTATGATTCTTGTGTAGCAGAATAGGTGTGAACTGTGTGTGTATGAGAGAGAGAGAGTGAGTAAGTGAGAAGTAAGACACAGAGTATACGCAAGGTAGATTGTATTAACAAAGGAGAAAGACTCAACATTTTACAAGGTGGGAGGAGGGTGCTTTATATAGTCACCCTCTCTCTACATTAACTACAAGACTCATGGAGCATGGGGAATGTGAAAGCTCATAAGTTATGTGTCATAGAATATGATTCTATGACTCATACTAAATGCTAGAATACAAAGTGGTGACATAATGGTGACTCTTGACTGTTGGAGTGTCTATTCACTCTCAAGGTGAGTTCACACACTAGACCAAGTTGAGCTTGATTCTCAACATGCCCCCTCAAGCTCTAGTCAGGTCGGTTTCATACGGTATCCGAAATCCGCTTCGACTCGCGTTCTGGAGTCCGCATCGACTCGCATTTATACAGAGTTGCAGAATACGTGCTCCAGCTTGCGTTGTGTGTAGTTGCGAAGTCTGTGCTTCGGCTTGCGTTTTTCTTCGCGGCTTTGCATGGTAGATCGGCTCTTCACGGCTTCGTTGCATGGATTCCGTAATCCACGCGTTATTGCGTAGTGTGCGCGGTTTGCGGAATCCATGTGTTATTGCATAATGTCTTCAGTACTCCCCCTCAAGCTTGGCAGGTCAAGAATTGTCAATCCGAGATCGGTCATGAATTGCCATAGCTTGTCGGCTCCTAAGGCTTTAGTGAAGATGTCGGCCATTTGAAGATTGGTGCTAATGTGTTGTAGGTCGACATCGCTAGCTAGAACGCGCTCTCGGATGAAGTGATAGTGCACTTCGATGTGCTTTGTCCACGCATGGAACACTGGATTCCGAGCCAGATAGATACTGCTCATGTTGTCGCAGTAAAGGGAAGTCGGATCCTTGATGGGTACTCCCACGTCCTTCAAAATCCTCTTGAGCCATACGGCTTCACACGCAGCTACGGTTGCGCCCCTGTATTCCGCCTCCGTACTCGAAAGAGCGATGCTAGGCTGCTTCTTGCTACTCCAGGATATTGCTCCGCTGCCGAGGGAGAAAACAAATCCGAAAGAGCGACGGTAGCCGGCCCAATCGGCGTCTGTGTACCCCTCGAATCGTATTGGCATCACGGTCTTGTAGAGGATGCCTCAATCCATTGTGCCGCTCACGTAGCGTAGAACTCTCTTAGCGCAATCCAAGTGAGTATCACGCGGTGTTTGCATGAATTGGCTAAGGAAACCGACTAGATAACTGAGATCGGGTCGTGTGATCGTGAGGTAGATGAGACTCCCGATGAGTTGCCAATATTGAGTCGGCTCACACGCTTTGGTGCCGGAGTTCGCATCTAG
The DNA here is from genome assembly GCF_043228905.1 of Azolla caroliniana. Taxonomy (NCBI): domain Eukaryota; kingdom Viridiplantae; phylum Streptophyta; class Polypodiopsida; order Salviniales; family Salviniaceae; genus Azolla; species Azolla caroliniana. The sequence goes on along the minus strand of NW_028230448.1, from coordinate 4,790,980 downwards.
TTTGAGATTGCGATCGAGCGGGGTTGCCGCGGATTTGCACTCAGCCATCCCGAACTTGTATAACAAGTTGAGGATGTAGTGCCGTTGAGAGATCATGATTCCGGCCGGAGTCCGAATTACCTCGATGCCAAGTAGTGGAGCTCCTTCATGTCCGTCATCTCGAACTTGTCAGAAAGGAGGGATTTGACCTTATTGATTTTGACAAGATGCTCACCTCCAATGACTAGGTCATCCACATATAAGATGATGACGATCGGACTTGCGGAATCGCTTCGTATGTAGAGGGAGTTGTTCGATTTTGACATACGGAAGCCGATTTGATGAAGATATTGCATTATCTTCGAATGCCAAGCACATGGTGCTTGCTTGAGGCCATAGAGTAGCTTCTTGAGTCGACATACAATTTTCGGATGGATGCTCGATTTGAAGCCGGGTGGTTGGATCATGTACACCTCCTCTTCTAATTCGCCTTGTAGAAAGGCGTTCTTGACGTCCATTTGATGGAGGTGCCACCCTTTCGCCGCGGCAAGCGCAATTACGGTCCGTACCATCGTCATCTTTGCCACCGGGGCAAAGGTCTCTTCGTAGTCAACGTCGTGCGTTTGGTTATAGCCTTTCGCTACAAGTCGCGCTTTGTAGCGGTTGACAGAACCGTCGGCATTGTACTTCACTTTGTAAATCCATTTGCATCTGATCGCCTTTTTGTGTGGTGAGGTGGGAATGAGATCCCATGTCTCATTCTTGCGTAGTGCCTGCATCTCCTCGTCTATGGCTTCGATCCATCGCGGATCCTTGGCTGCATCGGAAAAAGTTTCCGGCTTGCGTACTGTCACCACCTTCATCATAAAGGCGTAATGGTACACCATATAATCGTTGTAGCCGAATCGGCTTACGGGGTTCTTTTCACGGGTGGAGCGACGGAGCTTTTCATTTGCAAAGATGAGGGCTTTCTTAGCTCCGATTGGTACCTCGAAACCACCGAACTCACTGTCGAGTGAGTGAGTCGACTCATCGTCGTCGAAGTGATCATCTGCGTATTCCGCCATTTTCGACTTGCCTTTGTCCATCTTCGGGCTAGGCTGTGATGTGCTTTGATCGCTCAAAGGCTCTTGTGGTCCACTCAGTTGGGTCGTGATCGGACTTTCTTCGAACATGCGCGTAAGGTGATCTTCATCCTGTATCTCTTGTTCGGCGGATTCCCGGTCCAGCGGAGTCGGAGTCAGAGTTGTCTCTGGTGCGTACCAGGATGCGGACTCGTCAAAAACGACGTCTCGACTTACTCGAGATTTTCGAGTTGAGGGGTTGTAGCACTTGTACCCCTTTTGCTCCAGTGAGTATCCTACAAGGATACATTTCTCCGACTTTGGGTCAAGCTTTTGACGCTTCTCGTCGGGGATGTGCATGTATGCTATCACGCCGAATATCCGGGTGTGGGATAACTCCGGATTCTTTCCAAAGTATTTTTCGTGCAGAGTGACCTCGTGCACGCCGGATGTTGTGCATCGGTTCATTAGGTAGACGGCCGTATTTGCAGCTTCGGCCCAATATGACTTGGGCATATGCTTCTCGTTCATCATGGGCCGCGCTACTTCGAGCATGTGCTGATTTTTGCGCTTGGCTACTCCATTTTGTTTCGGAGTGTGTCGGCAAGTGAATTCTCGCTGAATTCCTTCCTTTCAGAGATACGTCATGAAATCGTCCAAGAAGTACTCCTTGTCGCCATCCGATCGAAGACAACGTACATGTCGACCCGTGGCTTTCTCGACTTCATTCTTGAATATTTGTAAGTGTCCGAACACTTCGCTCTTTTGCCGCATCGGGTAAATCCAAGTGTGCCTGGAGAAGTCGTCGATGAAGAGCACGTAATATCGGCATCCACCGAATGTAGCCATCTGTGCCGGTCCCCATACGTCGGAATGGACTACGTCAAGTAGACCTTTGCTCACGTTCCGCTCTTTCGGGAATGGGTGTCGGTGTTGCTTGCCGAATTGGCATGCTTCGCATACACATTCAATCTCCTTCTCTTTGAATGTCGGGAGTCTGATGACGACTCCTTTCGATTTCATTGATTTGAGTTTGTTGAGATTGATGTGGCCGATTCGCTTGTGCCTTAGCTCTATGTCGGGGTCGGCTTTTATGCTTTTCGCGAAAATGGCGGATTTCATCTCGCGTGAATCAAGAATGAACATCCAGCCCTCTCTTCTTCCACGCGCGATGATTCGGCCCTCTTTTTCGATGAAGCACCCTTCTTGGTCAAATCGTACTTGCATCCCTTGCTCAACCATTTTTCCAACCGAGACCAAATTCTTCATGATGGTGGGAACATGCAAGACATTTTTAATGTATGTTTGCTTACCTCTTTCACCGAACGGAACATTGCCGATGTGCCGAATCGGGTGCGTAGTGTCATCTCCGGTTTCTACATAATCGGGTCGCTCCGGCTCTCGAAGTTTGAGAAACCATTCTTTATGAGATGTCATATGGTATGAGGCTCTGGAGTCAACAAACCATACGTCCTCCGAATTGAGGGCATTAGTTGAGGTAGAGGCCGACATAGAGTTTGCTCTATGTTTCATCATGAACATTCCGCCACGGTCGGAGTTGTGTGCGTACATTCCGCCACGATCTTTGTAGTCGGAGTTGTGCCCATACATTCTGCTATACTCTTCGTAGTCGGAATTGTGTGCGTAATTCGTGAGTTCTCGGTTGTGGAAGCCGATTCACGCATCTTCTTTCGGCACTCTTCGTCATGGTGGCCGAGCTTTCCGCAATATCCGCATTTGGTTGCGTTCTGACGGCGCAGGCCGGTGTCGCGAAAATACGACGAGGATACGTGAACGTTGAGGCAAGACCCCGGGGCCTCCGACCAGAGGATAATCACATTCGTGCGTTTATATTTTTTAACAAATAACAGAAAGAAGAAATTTAATAATTTTCATTAACAAAGGAAAAAGAAATTACAATATGTCCCAAGATTGGAATTTAGAAGTTTTAGGTTTACTAAGATTAATAGAAAAGAAAAATTAGGGGTTTTGGTAGATATGGCTTCCGTAGGGAAGATTAGGATTAGGTTATATGAGTATTATGGCTTCCGTAGGGAAGATTAGGGTTTTTGAGTGTTATGGCTTCCGAAAGGAATTTTAGGGTTTATGGGAGTTATGGCTTCCCTAAGATAAGGGAGTTGAGAAGAAAATTAAGATAATATGGAGAGTATCCCAGTCTAGGAAAAAAAAAAAATGGAATTATATATGGAGTTCCTCGTTGATCATATGCCTCCACTTTTAGTTGCATAGCTTTTCTTTTCGTTGAATCTATTTTTAGTTGCATGGCTTTTTCTTTAGTTACATGCGACCGTCCACTTGACCTTTACTTTAGTTTGTTGCATGATCCAATCTTTCGTTCGTCCGCGTCCAACCTCGTCCCGTAGCCGGTTCCATTTTGCTTGCCGGTCGATTCCAGTTCCGATTTTGCTTGCCGGCCGGTTCCAGTTTTGCATATCGGCCAGTTTCCGGATTGCATACCGGCCAATTTCCGGATTTGCTTACCGACCGGTTTCCGGTTTTAGGGAATTTGGCCACCATCATCCATTAAGACAAAGTGGCCAAAGTGCTCTTAGCACAAATGAAAAATGAGGGAGCTCAAGGTGTTTATATAGCCAGGGCCTTAACTTTCCTATCTATGTGGGATAGTTCTAATTTCCCTATCTTCTCAAACTTTATTTTCTCATAACTTGATATGTATTTCTCCATTTTGTATATAGTAAAAAACGTTTTGAAGCTCTTGAGTATATCCATTTTTCTATAATACTCTACTAATCTAATCTATAATAATTATTTCATTTTTTTTTTTACATAGTGTGTGAAGATTCACATTACACCGGAATGGAAGCTCCCCCTTCCTGTGAAGGTTCCTCGTTGGCTTCCGTTTTGCGGCCGAAATTGGGAGTTGTTATCATAGGTCGGACCTCGTCCACCTTGTCCTTGGCCGAATCGGCCTCTCGACCGTCCGCATCCTCTTCCTCCGTTCGAGTGCGTGTAGAGCATGTGGCCTTCCGACTCATTGCTCCTTGTATGCACGTGGTTTTCTTCGACCAATAGCATTGATTGGAGCTCAAAGAAGGAGGGAGATTTCTCCTGTGCTAGAACGGTGGTTCGCATCACGCCGAACCATGGTGCGAGGCCGCCGAGGCATATTTGAACCATCTCATCATCATCGATATTTACACTTATTGAGCCGAGCGAATCGCAAAGCTCCTTGATCTTCGAGGTGTATGTCGTGATGGACATGTCCCTTTGTTGAATGTTGTTCAACTCTTACAAAGTTGAAGCCTTCTTGCGATTGTGTTCGCCGCGAAAATCTTTCGTAGATTTTCCCATGCCTCCTTCGGCGTCTTGGCTTCGTGAATGTAGCCGAGCATGTGATCATGAACACATGTCGCCAAGCAATACATCACACCACTTGCGGCTTGCTCCCATGTCGCGTATTCGGGAGCCGCTTCGGCGGGTCGGTCTTCATGTGATCCTTTGATGTAGCTCCAATAGCCTTGTCCGACAAGCTATTGGTGCATCTTGTACTCCCAAGATGCGAAGTTATTTCGATCCAACTTCTCGGTAGGGAGAGCGCTCCTCATTTGAGTATTCATTATGTCGATTCTTCTTCTTCTTCTTCTCTCTTCGAATGCGAACTATGTAGCGAAGCTACGATAACGATGAGCCGGTTCTTGGTCGTCAGCGTGGAGCACAACACACAATCACGATGAGGCGAATGGGCTAGATCGAGCTACCAAATCGCTCTGATACCATGTAAAGAATCCGGTATGATTCTTGTGTAGCAGAATAGGTGTGAACTGTGTGTGTATGAGAGAGAGAGAGAGTGAGTGAGTGAGAAGTAAGACATAGAGTATACGCAAGGTAGATTGTATTAACAAAGGAGAAAGACTCAACATTTTACAAAGTGGGAGGAGGGTGCTTTATATAGTCACCCTCTCTCTACATTAACTACAAGACTCATGGAGCATGGGTAATGTGAAAGCTCATAAGTTATGTGTCATAGAATATGATTCTATGACTCATACTAAATGCTAGAATACAAAGTGGTGACATAATGGTGACTCTTGATTGTTGGAGTGTCTATTCACTCTCAAGGTGAGTTCACACACTAGACCAAGTTGAGCTTGATTCTCAACAAAACATTACGGATTTTCTCGCTACATACAAGACGGAGATGCAACAATGTGATGTCCTCAAAGAGAAGCAAATATCAAGCTTCAAGCGTGTCGTAGCAATTGGGTTACAAGTCCGTATAAGGGAGATTCAAGCCGCCCAAACAACATGGGTGGGATTTGAAAGGGTGCTTTTGGCTGAATATATGCTTGAAGATGCGTCGAGGATGACTCGTCATACATTGATGAAGTGGATCAAGAAGAAGGGGAAGAACATGAACACATCGGGAGTGTACACTGAATTTGACCAAATGTACAACCGTCTCCCGAGAACCGACCAAACACTTCTCGAAGGACATAAAGTTTTGTACTTCTTAAAGGCGGTGGATGCAAAAAATAGACGAGAACGAGGTAGTCTATTAGAAGACGAAGCACAACCCAATGGTCTCATAACAGATTGTATTGCGGTAAGAAGGGCATGTGATCGATTTGACAAACGTCTCCAATGGCTAGATGATTCCTACATAGAGGGCCCAGTAGTCCAAAGAAGGAAGGCTCCAATAGCAACTGAGATGACAAAGAAAAGCAAGCTGACCGAAAGAGCGATGGATAACTCTGTCATTGAAGAGTTGGCATGAAAATTTGAAGCGGTTTCATTAGCTAATATGAGTCGTAGAGGGCCAAAGGGGAAAGACCCATATAGATGTGTATGGTGTGATAGTGTTGATCATGCAAGGAAAGATTGTGCTAGCCTTCAAGAGGCAATTCGACAAAACATTATACACTCAAGTGAGACTCGGAAGCTCTTGCAAGTGAATTTCGGTAGGCAGGTTCTAAAGAAAATAATGGATGAGGCCGATGTGAGCCACGTCGAAGCTATAAACTATGCCGCATCCACCGGTATAAGAATCGGGAAGGAGAACCTTGGAATGATTAAACCAGTAATAGGGTTTTGGCCAACCGTCCTCGAATATGAAAAAAAGAGAAGATTAATTCGGATGATGCAAAGCTAGCCAACTTTCATGTACGAGACCTTATCGAGTGGGCGGATCCAGTTGATAACAACACGATCTCTGCAAAGGTCATATGCGAAACCCACAAAGTGTTTGTGGATGAGAAGCGGAAGAGGACAGATCTAGATGAAGGACCTTCCAAGAAACATGACACAAGAAGCACTAAGAAGAAGGAAGAGATGATCAAGACCACAGGTCAAGAAGATAGAAGCTCAAACAAGAGAGCCGAGGAACCAACTCAGCCCATTGAAGAGATTTCCAAGAAGGGGAAGGATAGATCGACGCCAACATAAAAATTAAGGTCGGATATTGAACAAACAACTAACTTAAGAAAGGTTCTTGAAGAAAGAGTGCTTGATAGCCGTATTGACCTTACATTGAGAGAACTACTTGGAATTGCAAAGAAGGAGTTCCATGAGACCATCGTCGATCTTATCAAATGAAAAAGACAACAAGTGGATGAGGAAGAGGGAATTTCGACAAAGGTGACAACCAATGCCATAAATATGGCAAGGACAGAAGAAAAAGAAGAAGATCTAGTGGACAGTCATTATACACAACCCCATTGGGCGAGAGCGACAACGGAAACTCGAATGAAGATTGGAGAGAAAAAAGAGACGGTTGTGGCTCTTATAGACCACGAATCAGAGATTAACCTCATGTCGATGGATTTCTATAAGAAGGGAAGATGGCCTATCAACACGAACCATGGATGGAGGATTCATGCGGCGACAAAGGTAACGGAAGAACTTTATGGAGCATGTCCCAATATTCAAGTCACAATCGGGGATGTAGAGATCGACCAACACTGTTTTGTGCAAGATTCAGCCTCCCATTCGGTGATTCTTGGGCAACCCTACATAACATCATCAAGGATGGAGGCTAAGGTGTTCGGCAATGGAGCGGCATTCGCTCAGGTGAAGAGTCTTGATGGTCGAAAGTTGGTTCAATTCTTGACCATGTGAGCTAATCATGGGAGGAACTAAGATAGCCTAGGAGATGAGGCCTCGGATTTTTAGCATGGACTATTGAAGAATGGGGCAAAGATAGTCTGAGAGAAAGTAAGTCCCTGAAAAGAAGAAGAAAGAAAGAAGGAAACCTATATTTAGCACCTAATGGCGTGTGTGGGATGACTACACTCAATGAGAGAGAGAAGAGCCAAGTTCAAAGCTTTGAACATTAGTTAAAAGAACAAGGAATATTAGAAGAAGAAGACAACATATCATGGGTCATGGAGGAAGCCTCATTTAACAATACAATTGGAGAAATAACGAGTATCGTGGACTTCAGCCCTCATGAGCAACATACTATTCATATCAACTCCATCAACATGTATACCGCCATTGACAAATGTCAACGAGGGGTTATGGAGGAGTTGGTCAAAGTAAATACAAAATATAAAACAGTAGATAAGAAGGTCAAGCCGGTAGCTATTCCTTTACCGGAGGATAGTTGGCAAAGAATGAAGGAAGTTACCAAGGATCCAAGTCTCAGAGACCCAAAAGGGATAGGTCATACCTTCACCAATGAATCAAGAGGGAAACTCCAAGTCAGGAAGGATGACTTCCTTCTCCCCGAAGAAGAAGAAAGGTTTCGGATGATGCTTGAGAGACAAGAAATCGGATGTGCCGACCCGAAGATGATAGAGCCGATGGTGATATTTACGGTGCCGCATGTACCTTGGAACCTCAAGCTGATACCAGTTCCAAGAGCTCACATTCCGAAGTGGATTGAGCTTCTAAAGGAAAAGGTTAGGATAGGAATTCTTGAGCCATCCAATGCTCCCTACTCCAATAAATGGTTTACAGTGCCGAAGAAGAAGGGGTCCTTACGCTTTATTCAAGATCTCCAACCCGTCAACAAGATGACGATCAGAAATGCCAGAATTGGTCCAAGCGTGGATGAATTTGCCAAAGCCTTCGCGGGAAGATCGATCTATTCCATTGGTGATCTCTACTCGAGCTATGATCAATTTCAATTGCTAGTCAATAGTAGAGACATTACAACAATGAGGACACCGATTGGGTTGGTAAGGATGTGGACCTTACCCCAAGGTGCGACAAACTCCATAGCCCATATGATGAATGGCATGAAAAAAGTGTTAAAGGATTGTATTCCTAATATGACAATGCCTTTCTTAGATGAAATTCCGATCAAAGGATGCTCGATGGAAGAAAAAGATGAATCAAAAGATGAAGATGGTTGCCGAAGATTTGTCATCGATCATATAAAGGATAACAAGAAGGTGTTGCAAAAGTTTGAGGATGCAAATCTCACGTTTTCGGGAGAGAAGTTCGCATTCGGTCAACCAGAAATATTGGTAGTAGGACACTTCTGTGGATCTTATGGCCGGAAGCCATCTCCATCCAAGGTGAATGTTATCCAAGAGATGAAATAGGAGTGTGAGTCCCAAACAAAGGTGAGAAGATTCTTGGGAGCATGTGCGTTCTACCACATATGGATTCCACACTATGCCCATGTTGTTGAACCATTGCATGGACTACTAAAGAAAAGGAAGAAGTTTGATGGGAAGACGAGCATACCTACGCGGTTCAAAAGTTGAAGAAACTATTATTGGAAGCTCCAGCATTGCGCAAATCCAACTACACCGAAGGTACCCTGATATATGTGACAGTGGATATGAGCCCAATCGGAATTGGATGGCTGATTAACCAAGAAGAAAAAGTCAAAAATCGGTATGCAATCCGATTCGGTGCAAAGGTGTTGACCGAAAGACAAAGAAAGTACATCCAAGTAAAGAAAGAGCTATGGGGGATAGTATCCGCGGTTAAAACCGATCGCGACTACCTTATCGGAATGGAAGTCATAATCGAAACCGAATGCCTACCTATTCTCGGGATGATATTTGGTTGTGCTACACCACATATTGCTATACTACGATGGATTTCCTATATCAAGTCGTTCAACCCCGAGATTCAACATAAAACTGGGAAGCATAATGTGGTGGCCAATATGTTGTCAAGGGCAAGGTACGAGGGTGAAGAAGATCTATGCTCTGATAAAGAGGATGTTGGCCTAAACTTCTTTACAATTTCTTGTGCTCGGGTGCTAGCGGTGATTAAAGTAGAAGATTATGAGGGTGAATTCATCAAAATTGGCAAGTACTTAAGCTCTCTTACAAAGGATGAATCATGGTCAAAGGAAGACTTCTACCGAATTAGGAAGAAGTCCTACAAGTTCTTCCTCAAAGAAGGATATCTATGGAAGTTTCCAAAGAGGAAGAATGGAACTCCACTTCGAGTGGTGTGCAAGAAACAAGATCAACAAACACTAATTGTTGAATTTCATGATAGTTTGTGGGCAGGTCATCGAGGTATATGGGCAACTTTTGCAAAGCTCAACGAGAAGTATTGTTGTCCAGGTGTTTACAATGATGTAACAAGCTATGTTGAAACATGTGCGCAATGCCAATTATACTCGAATGTTCAACTTAGGGATGAACTTCATCCGACATATCCATTATCAATGCACTATAAGTGGTTGGTAGACATAGTGGCTATGCCAATGGGATTGTGGCAAATGAGATACCTCGTGCTAGCAAGAGAGGATCTCACCAACCAAGTAGAAGGTCGGGCACTAAGGAATAAAACAACTTTGGCGGTTTGCAAGTTTCTCTTGGAAGATGTTATTTGTCGATATGGATGTGTCGGCAAAATAGTAGCCGATAGAGGAGAATTAGATGCAAATGAAGCTAAAGAGTTTTTCTCAAGGATAGGTGTCAAATTATCACTTACCATGGCATACAACCCGGAGGCAAATGGAAAGGTGGAGCGGAGACATAGCCCGATTGTAAAAGCTCTAGCAAATTCTTGCGAAGGGAAGATGGGGGACTGACCACGATTATTACCATATGCATTGTGGGCCGATAGAACTACACATAGCACGACTACAGGATATATGTCGAGCGACCTCATATTAGGGCAAAAACCAATAATGCCTATCGAGAAAAGTGTTACTTCATGGACGGCTTTGCCATGGCAAGAGAAGATGAGTCGAGAAGACTTGCTAGCTACAAGGATCCAACAATTAGAACGGAGACCCAAAGATGTCGAGTTAGCAATAGAGCGGTTACGTGAGGCTCAATTGAGGAACCAGGAGAATTTTGATAAAAAACATCGTCTTCGTCTAAGAAAAATTGAAGAAGGAGATTGGGTACTTGTCTATGATAGAAGCCTTCATAACCAGCATAGCACTCCTCGAAAGTTCGTGAAACGATGGTTTGGCCCATATGTGGTTAAGGAAACTGAAAACAATGCAACCTATTTTCTAGCGGAGTTAGATGGAACTCGACTTGCTTTGCCGATTGCAGGGAAGAGAATCAAGATCTTTAAGAGAAGAGAGACCACAAATCCTTAAATCGAACCTCTAGACTTCGAGGTTTAAAAAGAATAAGCAATAGCAGCTAACAATCATTGGCACATACCGGAGGATGTGTAGGTTTGGTGGGACTGGAAGTCGTGATGTTTCTAACACATAGTGTAAAACCACCCTCGAAAAGAAGTAAAATAGTAGTTCAAATAAACTAGTATTGTGAAGTCAACTTTATTGGTAGCAAAAATACTTTTTCATTTGCCAAAGATAATTCCTTATAAATAAAAGGTCAAAGGATTGAACCTTACTATAAATAATGATGAATATTAAGTTAGAGGCGGTTTTCAAAAGTAGAAAAAAGTAGAGAAAAAGATGGAGAGAAAAAAAGACAAAAGCACGCGTGGATATGAGGAACACAATAGAGAAAAAAGCTCATAATTGCCTCATCAAATGTCCAAATTAGAAAAGAAAAGATCCATAAGAAAGCTAACCCAAAGAGATTTCCAAGAATATCTTGCATGTGAAATTTGGGGCTAGAAACCGAAATAGTGAGGAAAAGAAAAGTCGACTCATATACACAAGCTTTTTTTTAGGGGGAAAAGGCAAGCAATCCTAAACCTATAAATAAGAGCCTATTGTAGTGAAGAAGGGGGGGAGGGAGAAGGAATGCGGAAGGTCTACTCAATTGGAAGGCAAAAGAAGAAAGATCAACAACATCGAGAGGCATCATCAACAAAGAATCACCTTCTTCTATATTCCACTCTCATCTTTCCTCCACCTCTCTTCCCCCTTCCTTTATAAATTATCTCTCATATTCATATCAAACCTGTTGTAAAATTGATTCTTATTTTATAAAAGAATCTATTATATTGTAATAAACTAATGTTTGGTTTCACCTACGTGTCTTATATGTTATTGTCATTTGTGCTTATTTGTTTGTGTGCCTTGTGACAAGGGGCCGTTTCGGGCTTGCCCCTGCACCTCTCCTTTCACAAAGGCATTCAAACTTACGTATCTTATATGTTATCATCATTTGTGCTTATTTGTTTGTGTGTCTTGTGACAAGGGAGCGCTTCGGGCTTGCCCATGCACCTCTCCTTTCCCAAAGGCATTCAAACTTACGTGTCTTATATGTTATTGTCATTTGTGCTTATTTGTTTGTGTGTCTTGTGACAAGGGAGCGTTTCGGGCTTGCCCATGCGCCTCTCCATTCACAAAGGCATTCAAAATTTTGTGTCTTGCCTGTTAGTGTAAATCTTGCTTGTGTGATCGTGCGACTTGTGGCAAGGGAGCGTTCAGGCTTGCCCATGCACCTCTCCTTTCACAAAGGCGTTTGAAATTGTGTCTCCCGTGTGTAAACCTTGCTTGTGTGTTCGTGTGTCTTGTAACAAGGGAACGTTTGGGCTTGCCCATGCACCTTACTTTTCACAAAGGCATTTGAAACTTTGTCTCTCGTGTGTGTAAGTAAGCCTTTTCCTTGTGTGTCCGTGTGTAAGCCTTCCTCACGTGCATTCATTCGCCTTATGACTAGGGGTTGATTCGGGCTTGCTCATGCACCTCTCCTTTGCACAAACACGTTCAAATACTCATGCCTTGTTTGTGTAAGACTTCCTTGTGTTGTGTGTGTGAGCCCTATTTCCTTCCCGTCCATAACCTTGGCGGTTTTGCCTCTTGATCTGCACATAGTGACAGATTTTCACAACAACGTGCTGATCCGCCTCCTTCGCCACAATCACAGGGCCAATCCGCCTCCATCTATATCATCCTGCTATTGGTGTGTGTGCTCGTTGATGCACCCACATGGTTCTCCTCTACTAGGAGCATCGACTGTAAATCGAAAAACGAGGGCGTATTCTCCCTTGTACAGACCGCAATCCGGAATGCTCCAAACTTTGACGTTAGGCCCCCGAGACAGACCTGCACCATCTCATCTTCCTCGACGGTCATGTTGATAGAGGCAAGTTAGTCGTAGATTTCTTTGATCCGGGCCGCATAGTCGGCCATCGACATGTCCTTCTATCAAACATTGCTCAACTCCTGCCGGAGTTGCAGCTTCCGGGTCATGGTGCTTGTAGCAAAGACCCTCTTTAGGTTTCCGCAATCTTCCTTTGGCAGCTTGCCGTCCCAGATATGGCTCAGTAATTGAGCGCCTACACTGGACGCGAAGCAGTACATAACTTTGCTTCATGTTTGTTCCCAAGTCGGGAAGTCCTTCTATTGCGTCAAGCGCCGTATCGTTAACTCTGTCGACATAACTCCAGTAACCATGCCCGAGTAGGTACTGGTGCATCTTGTACGACCAAGATGTGTAGTTGGATCTGTCGAGCTTTTCCGTCGGGAGCGAGCTAGCCATTCCTCGGTCCATATTCTTCTTTTGTCTGTTCTTTACCAACTATTAGGGTTTTGTCTTCAGAAAACGCTTGTCGGCTACAAAGGTTCTCAACCCTCACGCTCTGATACCATTTAAAAGTAGATATGCGAAAGCTAAGACAAAACCAGCTCAATTGGATAGCAATAGAATATAGACACATGTTTAATGGAAACATTACATGGGAGAGACAGAGAGAGCAGAACATAACTCTATTGAAAACAATAATTCTATGTACATACAATGTGCTCAGTGAGCACTTTTATACAAGTCCTTACATGAACTGACAGAAGTATTGACAAGTACTTCAATGCTCATACGAGCGACTAACACTGACTCCCAAAAAATATGTCTACGTACTAGGCTAAATTTGTAGGCCTCTAACGGCCTACCAGTTACAATCTAATCCGGCCCTTGGTTCTAGATACCATACTGACACAGATCCGGTTCTCGTTCTGAACTCCAATCCAGATCATGTTGAGATTGTACACTCAACAAGTTGTCCGGATCGGCCTCTTCACAACTTCATCGAAAACGTGTCTGGATGTGTAATCCTATCCGGATTGATTCCCGGATGCCGAACGGTGAGCGCATGGGATTAGAGACGTATGTTGTTCTACAATGGATGCTAGAAAGCATCAATGAGCTCATAGGCTCATGCTCCCGGAAACGCTCTCTCAAATGGAACAAAGCAAGAATAAAGCACAGGGACACCCAAACACATGGGAGGAGCAATAAACTAATGATTAATCAGAGGAAATAGAAAAAGAAATACAACCGGACTCGACCGGTAGAAGAGCTTCAAGCTCTCTATGCCCACACTCACACAGACACTGATACTGGTGGGCCTCTAGTCGAGAGCACTCGGGCTTCCTACGAGAGCAGAGGACTCCACAGCACCGCACAGATATGCGGACATAGCAAATCAAATGCTCAGCTCTCAAACTAATAGCACTTCGACCTCCCAAATCGTGCATCCCCTCTACATCCTCTCTCCCTCCTTTTATAGCTCAAAGAGGGAGAGAAGTTGTTACATCAGGTTGTTAAGGCAACCGCTTTTCTCTCAGATCTTCCCTCACTTCTCTCCCTTAAGTACCCTTTTATTCCTCCCCATCTGCGTGGTCTTAAAGTGTCTATCTGTAAAATAATACGTGTGCGGAAGAGTACACGGTTCGGACGTACGACAGTTCGATAAAACTCAAAAATCATAGAGAAGGAGAGGGAGAGACAGAGTGAGCAGAAAATACAAAACTATATTCGAAACTAATTCTCTATATGTTCTTTGTACATATTTCATGCTCAATGAGCACCTTTTATACAAGCCCTGACTATCGGGCTAACACAAGTACTGACAGTACTTGACCGCTCATAAATGAGCCTTCTACACTAACTCCCAAAACTATTCCTTACGAGGAATAACGTTCTAACGGCCTTCCGGTTTAGACACCTTCACGGCCATATTTTGCGTACGGTTTTACGCACCCAATCTACACACTGGGTTACGCACCCAATGTTGAGCTTGTCTCTCAACACTCCCCCTCAAGCTCAACTTGAGGTTCCTATGCTTTTCCGGATCTTCGCTCCGACTTCTCTTGGCTTCACGCCTCGCTCGCGCTCCTCGACCCGTCCAATTCCACGCTCCTCGACCCTTTCAGTTGGCTTGTCTACTCATGTGGCCTTTCTCAGCTCCCTTGCTATCACGGTTTTGGCGCCTATTTCGCTACTCTTTTCTCCGCTTGGCCCTTAGTTGATTTGGCGTATCCAAATCGAACATTTCCAATTCATTCCCGCTTTCACTCGAATTGGTTGTCTCCAATTCGTCTTTTTTCTTTAGGCCCTTAACTACGTCTGACCATGTCTTAATCTTGGCCTTTACGCCTTTCTTGGCTTTGTTTCCCCTTTATTCGGCTATCTCCAGCTCTTCCTTCCGATTACGGCCCCGTTTTTTTTCTTCGGCTTCTTCAGCCGGCCCGAAATCGAATTCTTCATCTAATTTGACATTGCAGTTACTACCGCTCCTTTCACGCTCCTATTCTTATTCCTGTCTCCCCCTCAAGTTTGGCGTGTCGAGGTGACACAAACCCAACTCAATCGAGAAATGTCGTAACTTGTCGAGACTAAGGGGCTTGGTGAAGGTGTCGGCAATCTGCCGACCCGTTCGAACATACGGCAGTTCGACTTCACCAGAAAGGACACGCTCGTTGACAAAATGGTAGTGCACCTCAATGTGCTTAGTCTGAGTGTGCAATACAGGGTTTTTTAGAAGGTGGATGTTGTTGAGGTTGTTATAGTAGATCGTCGTTGGATCGGACACCTCTACGTGCAGATCCCGTAATAGCCGTTTGAGCCAAAATGACTTCGCACGTAGCGATAGTCGCCCCTCAATATTCAGCCTCAGTGCTCGATAGTGCTACTATTGGTTGCGTCTTACTACTCCACGTGATCACCGCTCTTCCCAATGAGAATGTGTATCCAGATGTGGATCTTCGATCATGGGCATTTCCGGCCTAGTCGCCATCCGTGTAGCCGACTAACTGCTCGGCTACGTCTATACGATACAACAGCACCATGTCTTTCAAGCCGCTCACATATCGTAATATCCTTTACGCGCATTGAAGGTGTTCGGTCGTGGGCTACGACATAACTTGACTGATCATTCCGACCGGATAGCTGAGGTCCGACCGAGTGATCGTCAAGTAGATGAGGCTTCCGACAATCTATCGAAACTATGTCATGTTGCACGCCTTTCCCGAATCTCGACGAAGCTTCACGTTGCTATCCAAAGGGGTTAAGATGGGCTTACAATCTGCCATCCCGAACTTGAAGAGCATATTCAGCGCGTAATGACGTTGACTGATCAATATGCCTTCGGGGGAATGGATCACTTCGAACGATGCCGCAAGTTGAGACTTTACGTGGCCGATTTCTTCCAGGTCGGCACCGGCGATGACTAAATCATCAACATAAAGTAAAAGACAAATTGGTCCATGTCGACCTTGTCGAACGAACAACGAGGAGTCCGACTTTGATGTCGTAAACCCCATTTTACGCAACCGTTCCAAGCTCGCAGGGCTTGCTTAAGTCCGTACAACGCCTTCTTCAATTGGCAAACTGTTGAATTGTTCTGTTCGGATAGAAATCTAGGGGGTTGTACCATGTACACTTGTTCCTCAAGAATACCTTGCAGGAACGCATTGTTTACAACCATCTGATGTAGATGTCATCCTTTCATCGATGTTATGGCTATAGTAGAACTCGCACGGTAGTCATCTTCGCGACTGGGGCGAAGGTCTCATCAGAATCTATGTCGTGCTTCTGCACGTAGCCTTTCGCAACCAAACGGGCCTTATATCAGTTACCGAACCATCGATGTTGTATTTCACCTTAAACACCCATCTACATCCCATCGGCTTTACACCCTTCGGTGTGTCAACCGGATCCCAAGTCTCATTGTCTATTAATGCGCACATCTCTTCCTCCATCGCGACATGCCAATTTGCGTCTTTCGCCGTTGTCGCGAAAATACGACGAGGATACGTGAACGTTGAGGCAAGACCCCGGGGCCTTTGACTAGAGGATATCAAAGTCGTGTATTTATGTACTAAGAATTAACCGAAATGAGAAAGATTAACAAATTTCATTAACAAGTAGAAAGAAAGATTACAATTAATCCCAAGATTGGGATTACAAAAAGTTTGCTAATGGAGATGGCTAGAGTAATTGATTAAAGGAAATTAAGATATGAATTCTATAGAAAATTAGGGTTTTTGGTTTTGATAAGAGATTATGGTTTTATGAGTTGAATAGCTTCCGTATGGAAATTTAGGGAAAGGAAATTAGGGTTTACTTGATAGATATGGCTTCCGTAAGGAAATTAGGGTTTACTTGAGAGATATGGCTTCCGTAAGGAAATTAGGGTTTACTTGAGAGATATGGCTTCGATAAGGAAATTAGGGTTTACTTGAGAGATATCTTCCGTAGAGAAGATTAGGGTTTTTGAGTGTTATGGCTTCCGTAGGGAATTTAGGGTTTATGAGAGTTATGGCTTCCCTAAGATAAGGGAGTTGAGAAGGAAAAGAAAAATAATATATGGAGAGAGCCCCCAAGTATAGGAAAAAAACAGAATATATATGGTGTTCCCCGTTGATCATATGCATGTCTACTTTTTGTTGCATGGCCTCTACTTTTAGTTGCAAGCTTCTTCTTTTAGTTGCATGCGACCATCCACATGACCTTTACTTTTTGCATGCACTCCAACCTTACTTGCTTGCGTCCACATGGCCTTTACTTTAGTTCTCTTCACTTTACTTTAGTTTGTTGCATGATCCAATCTTCCCTCCGTCCGCGTCCAACCTCGTCCGATAGCCGGTTCTGCCCGATCGCCGAATCCCTCGCCGGTCGGTTCCATTTTGCTTGCTGGCCAGTTCCAGTTCCGATTTTGCTTGCCGACCGATTCCGGTTCCGGTTTGATTGTCGGCCGGTTCCAGTTTTGCTTCTCGGCCGGTTCTGGTTCCGGTTTGCTTTCCGGTTCCGGTACCGGTTTTACTTACCGGCCGATTCCGGTTTTGCTTGCCAGCCGGTTCCAGTTCCGGTTTTGCTTGCATGCCGGTTCCAGTTTAGGGTACCGGTTCCGGTTCCGATTTTGCTTGCCGGCCGGTTCCAATTCTGGTTTTGCTTGCAGGCCAGTTCCAGTTCCAATTTTGCTTACCGGCCGGTTTCTGGTTTGCCTACCAGTTCCTGTTTTGCTTACCGGTCGATTCCGATTTTGCTTGCAGGCTGGTTCCGATTTTGCTTACCGACCTGTTTCCGATTTGCATACCTGCCGGTTTCTGGATTTGCTTACCGGAGCAGTTTCCAGATTTGCTTACCGGCCGGTTTACAAATTTATTTACCGACCGGTTTCTGGTTTTAGGGAATTTGGCCACCATCATCTATCAAGACAAAGTGGCCAAAGTGCTCTTAGCACAAATGAAAAATGAAGGAGCTCAAGATGCTTATATAGCCAGGGCCTTAACTTTCCTATCTATGTGGGATAGTTCTAATTTCCCTATCTTCTTAAACTTTATTTTCACATAACTTGATATGTATTTCTCCATTTTGTATATAGTAAAATATGTTTTGAAGCTCTTGAGTATATCCATCTTTCTATAGTAAGCTATTAATCTAATCTATAATAATTATTTCATCATTTTTTTACATAGTGTGTGAAGATTCACACGACATTGCTTCTGCGTAGCTCTTCGGCTCATGCACTTCCGCCACTCGTGTCATATACACGTAATGGTGCACCATGTATTCATTGTACCCGTACCTCTTTACGGGGTTCTTCAGGCAGGTAGATTAGCATAATTCGTGATTACCCGATTTCAGGGTCTTTTTAGCCAATTTCAAGCTCTTCTATGGAGATTCCTTTTCAATTGGTCCGAAATCGAACTCGCTCCGGTGTGACTCAGCGTTGCCAAAATCGTATTCCGACATTTTCTTCTTCCCTTTTTCTTTACACGTAAACCATCTCCTCGGCTCTTTACGGGGGGACAGCACGACCGAGTCTCCACTACTCGTCGGCTCTTCATTTGGTGGGCCATCTTGGCTCAACCCCTCATTCGGCCCACTTAGCCGAAATGAGATTGGACTCTCTATTAGAGCTCTGATTTCCTCATCACACATAGGCAACTCGGTCTTGCTAACCTCTTCTTCAAAATTCGGAATGGAGTCATCAAGGATTGGAGGCAAAGGCAAGTACCACGAAGCGGACTCGTCGAACATGACATCTCGGCTTACACAAACTTCCTTCATTTGGGGGTTATAGCACTTATACCCCTTTGGTTTGTCTGAATAGCTAACTAATATGCACTTTTCGGCTTTGGTGTCCAGCTTCCTCTGTTTCTCCTTCGACACATGCACGTACACGATGTTGCCGAAAATCCTCAAGTGTGCCAAGTTCGGCTTCTTGTCGTAATACAACTCGTGTGGCGAAACTCCTCCATTAGCAGAGGTCCAATTCTTCAAGTAAACAACCGTCTTTACAGCTTCAGCCCAGTAAAACTTCGGCATATGCTTCTCTTCAAGCATTGCCCTGGCGGCTTCTTCGATCGTCTGATTCTTCCGTTCGGCTACGCCGTTCTACTTCGGCATATATCTACACAAGAATTCGCATCGAATTCCCTCCTTCTGTAGATAACTCATGAACTGGTCGGAGAAGTACTCCTTCCCGCCATCGGACCGTAGGCACTTGATCTTTCGTCCAATTTCCCTTTTCGCAAGGTTCTTCACCTTCGGGAACCACGTGAAGACTTCACTCTTTTTCGCGATCAAGCATGCCTAGGTATGCCGAGTGAAGTCATCGATGAAGGTTACGAAATAACGGCTTCCACCGAGACTCACGTTCTGTGCCGGTCCCCACACATCCGAATGGATCAAATCTAGCAGATTTCGATTTCGATTACGCTCATTGGGGAATGGAAGTTGGTGCTGCTTCCCGAGTTGGCAGGCTTCGCAGACTTGGCCATTAAGGCCCCGAAATTTCGGCAAGCTGAAAACAACGTTCTTCGTCTGCATTTCATGAAGCCGTGGGAAGTTAACATGGCCGAACCGCTTGTGCCACAGGTCGATGTTCGACTCGACCTTCTATCCTCTAGCGAACAACGCGGTTCCGGCTTGATTGGTGTCGAGGATGAACATCCTCCCTTCACGGCGCCCTTGCGCAATAACTTGGCCTTCCTCTTCGATGTAGCACCCAAGGTGAGTGAATCAAACTTGCATCCCCTGGTCGACGATCTGACCGACCGACACCAAGTTCTTGGTTATTGTCGGGACGTGCAACAGGTTCATAAGTTTCCCTTACTGCACGATGTGGTTGAGAGGAACTTCTCCGACATGTTCGATGGTATGTGGAGTGTCGTCTCCCGTTTCGACCACTCCTTGTTTTTCCGGTTTCTCCAAGTACGAGAACCATTCCTCATGACTCGTCATATGATTTGACGCTCCAGAATCAACATACCACACCTCGGTCGATTTCAATGTGTTCACGACCATCGAATTGGCCATGTGCTTCATCACGAAGGATGGGCTCGATCCATTTTCGACTCGTTCGGAGCCTTCGGCGTAGTGCGATTGCTGACGCCTTCCTGCGTCTCTTCCGCCCGATTCGGCTTTGTCCGAATCGGCTCTCTTCTTCCAGCACTCGCTCTCCCTGTGTCCTTTCTTGCCACAGTACTAGCATTCTGTCGCGGCCTTCTCTTGCCGACTTCCGGCGCCGCTATGGCTCCCCTTGCTTCCGGAGGGGCCGGAATTGCTTCCGGCATTTCGATTATGCCACACGTTCTGCTCTTTTTGGCCGCCTTCATTGCACGCCGATCCACCTCGTCCGCCACGACTACGGGGCCTATCTTCCTCCATGTACAGCATCTTGATGTCGGTGTGCATACTCGTTGACGCACCCGCGTGATTTTCCTCCACGAGCAACATCGACTGAAGCTCGAAGAACGAAGGCGTAATCTCCCTTTTGCAGACTGCTGTTCAGAATGCTCTGAACTTTGATGCTAACCCTCCAAGAAAAACCTACACCATTTCGTCCTCCTCGATGTTCACGTTGACGGAGGCGAGGGAATCACAAATCTCCTTTATTTGGGTCGTGTAATCGGCCACAGACCGTTCTTTCTATCGGACATTGCTAAGCTCCTATCTGAGCTGCAGCTTCGTGGTCGTTGAGCTAGCGGCGAAAATCCTCTTGAGATTCGCCCACGCGTCCTTTGGCGTCTTAGCATCCCAAATGTAGCTCAAGAGCTGGTCACTCACACAAGACGCAAAGCAGTAAAGAACTCTACTTGCCATTTGTTCCCAAGCCGGAAAGTCTCTGTGTGTCGATTCGGGTGTTGCATCATTAGCTCCTTCAACATAACTCTAGTAACCATGACCAAGCAAACACTGGTGCATCTTGTACGACCAAGATGCGTAGTTGCTCCTGTCGAGCTTCTCAGTTGGTAGCGAGCTTCCCATTCCTCTGTCAGGAATAGTACTAAAACAGAGATGGAATTAGTACTAAGAGGACGAGACTGCGTAAGATTCCCGAGAGAGGAAGTGAGAAGAGGAGAGAGAGAGAGATAGCGAGAATGAGAGAGATGATGACAGCAGCTATATATTATGTGAAAAGATAAGTACAAGCGGCTAAGAGGCTTAAGACTGGCGTTGAACCAATTTGGTTCAAAACAATGCCTTGTGCCTCCTTTTATAGTGTTTTTAGGAATAATCTTGAAGCTTCTAGAATGTTCCAGAGAGATCTGGAATATACATCAATTTTCTATGATAAAGTATAAATGAAAATAATATCCTACAAAATACAATTCCTAATCTAATGGTAAGAGCTCGACCCATGTAGCATAAAGTCATGGGTTCGAGTCTTGCCATGACACTATCTCCCCCTTAAAGACGACGAGTGGAACGAGTCGGCGCTAACTGCGGACCGGGTTTGTCCGGATACTTTCGGTGGAAATCAGCAAGAAGATCTTGTGCATTGGCAACATTCTCGACGGGTTCCCAAGTACGTTCGCTCGGACTATAACCGAGCCAATCGACCAAGTAATAAAGTTTGTTGCGAACAAGTTTGGAATCGAGGATGGCAGCAACTTCATACTCCGGGCCGGCGTCCAACTCCAGCGGGGGCGGCGGTGGTGTCACACGATCGGGAATGGTGTTTGCTTTATAAGGTTCAAGAAGAGAACAATGGAAAACCGGATGTATCTGAAGCTGCGGAGGGAGATCCAGGCGGAAGGTGACATCATTAATCTTCCCCGTAATACGGAAAGGACCGAGTCGTCGATAATCCAACTTGTCGCACGGTCGAGTAGTCTTGATGTGACGACGTAAGAGCCATACTCGATCTCCGATGGCAAAAGAGGAGGGAATCCGATGACGATCCGCATAAGTCTTCTGTGTGTGTTGAGCATGACGAAGGTGAGTAGAGAGATCCATCTGGATCTTGCGTAGCCTCTCCAAATGGTCCTCGGCACGAGGGTTGGTAGGTAGCTCCGGAGTGTCGATCACCGACCAGCGAGGATGGAAACCGGTATAAGCGAGAAATGGGGAGACCCGAGTCGAGGAGTGAATAGCATTATTATACGCAAACTCCGCAAAGTGGAGAATCTCGGCCCAATCGTCCTGTTGATAACTCAGGAAACACCGGAGATATTGCTCCAACGTTTGGTTTGTTCGTTCCGCTTGTCCGTCAGTTTGAGGATGGTAGCCGGAGGAGAGGTTGCAGGAGACCTTGAGCATCCTGAAGAGATGCTGCCAAAATTTGGAGACAAATTGCGGGCCTCGGTCACTGATAATACTGTCTGGTAGGCCATGATGCCGAAATACCTCACGCATAACAAGAGCGGCGGTTTCCTCGCTAGTGATGGCTTTAGTACATGGCACAAAATGTGCCATCTTCGTATATCGATCGACGACGGTTAGGATAGCATCGAACCCCTTCGAGACCGGCAGATCTGTAATAAAATCAAGACAAATAGACTGCCATGGCTTACTTGGAATTGGTAAAGGTTCCAACAAGCCATATGGATGGTGTCGTGGCATCTTTGCTCGGCAGCAAGCATCACAGGTCCGAACGTAGTCGTCGACAAAACGGCGCATGTGGGGCCACCAAAAAGATCGTTGCACTAACTCCAACGTCTTGGTACTACCGAAATGTCCCGCCGTATGGGTGTCGTGACAATGTTGGACGATTTGAAGGCGACAGGAGCAATCGGGGACATATACGCGCTTTTTAAAGAATAACAAACCATCATGATATTCGAATTGTCAGTAGTCAATACCTGGTTGTTGAGACTGAGAACAGGATGCCCGAGAAGTATCAATGTGCGCCAGGATGTCTTGAGCAAAACTATCCGTCTTCAAGGTTGCACGTATGTCATCGGTAATCCGTGAATCCATCGGGGTGTGAAAAATCCGCGTCGTGTGCAATCGTGTTGGTCCCAAGATTACTTGCTTTTGATTATCAAATGTTGCGTCACTAGGACGAGGTGCAAGATCTGAACGCCGTGATAGTGCATCTGCTTTTCCTTGTTGCTTCCCCGGTCGATATGTGATTTCGAAGTTGAAACGCGTGAGGAATTGCGCCCACCGAGCTTGCCGTCGATTTAGTACGCGAGCGTTCTGAAAATAAGCAAGATTTTTATGATCGCTAAAGACAATGACCTGATGTGGAGAGCCCTCTAAGAAATGCCGCCATTGTACAAATGAATCCATGATGGCTAATAACTCATTGTCATGTATTTCGTAGTTGATTTCTGCGACATTGAATTTGCGCGAATGGAAAGCCACCGGATGCAACTCTTCTTTATCGCCTTGTTGAGAAAGGATGCTACCGAGGGCGAAATCTGATGCGTCGGCCTCCATGATGAATGGTTTGCTTGTATCCACATGAGCTAGAATCGGTGCTGATGTAAAGGCTTTCTTAAGATGCCGAAAAGCCATATCTGCTTCGATGGACCAAAGAAATGCTTGGCCCTTCTTCGTAAGTTGTGTGAGAGGTAAAATAATCTTCGAGTAATCCTGTATAAACTTACGGTAGAAGTTAGCAAAGCCTAGAAAACATTGTACATCTCGTACCGACCGTGGAATTTGCCACTCTAGTACAGTTTGGATTTTAGCTGGATCCATGGCGATGCCCTTTGAGGAGATGACGTAGCCTAGAAATTCCACTTGCTTGCAGTCAAAGCTACATTTCTCTAGCTTGGCATAAAGACCATTCTCGCGGAGTCGCTTTAGTACTAATAGTACATGAGAATCGTGCTCTTCCTGGGTCTTCGAATAAATCAACAGATCATCCAGATAAATGATCAAACAGATATCCAAGAGGTCTCTGAATATATCATTTGCCATGTGTTGGAAGACTGCGGGTGCATTGGTTAGGCCAAACGGCATAACAGTATACTCGAAATGCCCATACCGCGTGCGAAAAGCGGTCTTCCACTCATCTCCCGGTCGGATCCGCACGAGATTATACGCTCTTCGTAGGTCGATTTTAGTAAAAAACTTGGCACCATTAACTCGCTCTAAAAGACTTGATATAAGAGGAAGTGCATACCTATTCCGGATGGTGACTTTATTCAATCCGCGGTAATCAACGACAAGACGAAGTGAGCCATCTTTCTTCTTGACAAAGAAGATGGGTGCACCGGCCGGAGATTTCGAATGACGGATGAACCCGCTTGCCAAGTTCTCCTCTATGTAGGCTCGAAGGACTTCTAACTCGGTGGGTGACAAGTTGTAAATTGGTCCCCATGGTGGCTCGGTTCCTGGTTGTAAATCGATGGGACAGTCATAGGGACGGTGATGAGGAAGGGTACCGGCTTTTACCTTGTCAAATACATCGGCACAAGGATGATATTTTGCCGGAAGTTGTATTGAGGAGTCCTTCTTAATAGTGCTAGAAGGATGTACTGATATGGCAAATAGGAACATTGCCTCCTTGGGTCCTTCTTCGCGTAGTTGATGGAGTGAAATGGTCGAAACTCGGTGAGTTGATTCTTGGGGTGGTCGATATTGGACTTCTCTTGTTCTCCAATCTATGGCTGGATTATGTAATTCAAGCCAAGGTAATCCTAGGACAATGGGATGCTCTGGACTACTAATTATATTAAATGATATTATACACACAAAACTACCTAGGACAACTTGAATGGGTTCTGATTCTTCTACAATATTCCCGGAAGCAATGGGACGACCATCAATGACCACTACAGATGCGGGACGAGGAAGTTTTCTTAAGGATATCTGAGAAGCTTGGGCAAAATTTCGATCCATGAAACAGGAATTAGCTCCGGAATTTAAAAGTGCTAGGACGGGTACTGGGGGAGTACTTTTAGTACTAACAATGACTTGGGCTAGGAACACATTGCTAACTTGCTTGGAAGGAATGGAACCACTAATGGGCTGTACAGAGCTAGGGCTGCTGTCCAACCAAATGGCTCCTATTTTGGCTGGACTCAATCGTTTAACTCTTCATCTAATTGACTAAGGATTTCAAATTTATTTGAGATACTTGGGCTATTAGTACTATGAATACTATCTGACCCTCTATTAGTACTATTAATACTATCAGACACTCCAAAGGGAAGAATTGACTCGGGTTTAGTACAGGCGACGATTTGATTTACCTGTCTTCTTGGCCTATGGGGACAATTGATGGCGATATGTCCTGGTCCACCGCAATAAAGACATGATCGATTGGCACGTCGTCATTGCTTTTCTTCTTCCGATAACGGGCCGCGTCGACGCATGGTATCGATCTCCATCGGTGTCGAAGTATTTGCTTGAGGTGTGTCTCGTGCAAACGGTTTAGCCACGACTACGGCGTAAGTGGGCTCTGGCCTAGAGCGTGGTATCTGTAATTGACGTTCTGAACGCCGTTCAAAAAGGCGGTTGTCACATCGAACTGCTCGACTGATTGCCTCCGTAAGAGACTTTGGTTCTTCGGGGAAAGTTAGAAGTAGATCTTTGACATCGTTTCGCAAGCCATAGCGAAACTGCTCCATTAGTGCTTGATCATCCCAGGGTATATCTGAAGCAAGTAGGCGGAAATCCGCCGCGTAGGCAGAGGCTGGACGATCGCCTTGACGCAATCGCCGGATCTTGTTGATCGCCATCCTGATGCTGTCGGTGTCTCCAAAGCAGGCTTTAAACTCACCAATAAAATCTTCAAAGTTATTAAGTAAGGGTGATTGTTTTTCTAGAAGCGGAGCAAACCATGCCAAGGCTGAGCCGCTAAGTAGCGTGCCTATTAGGCCGACTCGAGATGCATCAGTGGGATATCGGGAAGGATGCATCTGGATGACTAAGCGTACCTGATTAAGGAATCCCCGGAATTGCGAACGCGTTCCATCAAATTTCACAGGAAGTCCAATCTTGGGCTCTTTATGAAATCCTTGAGGACTGGATCCTTGTTGTTGCAACGCTGCTTCGAGTTGTTGTACCCGTAACGCTAACTCCCCATGTTGTTGTTGCGTTTGTTGTTTTTCTAGAGCGATTTGTTGCAGATCCCCTATCAGCCGTTGGTTTTCTTGTTCCAGGGCAACAAACTTTTCTTTTAGGCACTGTAGCTCGGAGAAAACGGATTGGTATTCTTGGGCGCTAACAATAGCCATAGTATAGGGAAAATGTTAGGAGGATGAGGGAGAGTGACAAGTAGGCTAGAGGAGAAATTGGTTCAAACTGTCAGGAATAGTACTAAAACAGAGATGGAATTAGTACTAAGAACAACAGTACTATTAGTACTAAGAGGACGGGACTGCGTAAGATTCCCGAGAGAGGAAGTGAGAAGAGGAGAGAGAGAGAGATAGCGAGAATGAGAGAGATGATGACAGCAGCTATATATTATGTGAAAAGATAAGTACAAGCGGCTAAGAGGCTTAAGACTGGCGTTGAACCAATTTGGTTCAAAACAATGCCTTGTGCCTCCTTTTATAGTGTTTTTAGGAATAATCTTGAAGCTTCTAGAATGTTCCAGAGAGATTTGGAATATACATCAATTTTCTATGATAAAGTATAAATGAAAATAATATCCTACAAAATACAATTCCTAATCTAATGGTAAGAGCTCGACCCATGTAGCATAAAGTCATGGGTTCGAGTCTTGCCATGACATCCTCTATCCATATTGTTGTCTTATCCTTTTTGAAAACAACAGCTTAACTTTGTCTTTATCGCAGGCTTTTATGTCGGCTGTAGAGGAGTCTCAACCCTCGCGCTCTGATACCATGTAAAAGAATACGTGTGCGGAAGCGTATGCGTAGGAGCATAGAGTACATGGTTCGAAAGTATGACAGTTCAATAAAACGCAAAAATCACAGAGAAGGAGAGGGAGAGACAAAGTGAGCAGAAAATACAAAACTATATTCGAAAATAATTCTCTATATGTTCTCTGTACATATTTCATGCTCAATGAGCACCTTCTATACAAGCCCTAACTATCGGGTTGACACAAATACTGACAATACTTGACCGCTCATAAATGAGCCTTCTACACTAACTCCCAAAACTATTCCTTACGAGGAATAACGTTCTAACGGCCTTTCGGTTTAAACACCGCCATAGCCATATTTTGCGTACGATTTTACGCACCCAGTCTACACACTGGGTTACGCACCCAATGTTGAGCTTGCCTCTCAACACTATCAAATCACTCCTACCTAATATTTCTCAATACTCCACTATTACTATGTTATTTACACATCTTTGTACACTAAGACCTATTTCGTGTGCATCTGTGCTCACCCCCGTTCACGCGCATCCGGCTCCGTTTTCCTCCTATGGCCGGAATCCTTAATGACAACGTGAGCTTGCAGGTTCAATGCTCGCCTACTATGTATTTTATGTCACTGTATCGTGACACATGTCCTCTCTTACCCATGAAATATCTATTTTTGCTTAATTTATCTCTTCATATAATATATAATATATAATATTATCATAGTGTTTTGTTAAAATGAACTTTATGTATATTACAAGTATGGCCTAAACACTATCAAGATTCATTTTATTTTAGCCATGTATGTATCTTATTTTGGATTTTTAATGTTAAGCATTCCTACTTCACGACAACTTCCATCGCAAGAGGCGACGTGGCCATCGATCGTTGATACATTGCACCAAAAATCGAGGATTTCTCCCTTAAACTCCACTCTAGAACTTATCTTCTCCAATTATTCTTTCTTCATCATCATCATCTTCTTCTTCTTCTTCTTCTTCTTCTCCGCATACTATCTTCTTCTTCATGAAATTTAGGGTTTATAGGTCATGATTAATTTTTTAAATTTACCGCCATTGTATAAACTATTCCAAACCTTGTAAGCTCTACTTTATAAAGGGAATTTCATTCATAATCCAATGTTTTCAGCCTATAATTTGGACAATCTAGACTTAATATTATAAAACTCATTCGTAACCTCAAGTTCTTTGAGTTAATTGTGTGTTAATCTAGTGCAAAATTCACTGGTCGGATTGCTGCAACCTTCGACTCTGAGGATCATTTGAGTCTGGAGAGCCTTCGACTATCAAGAATCTTCGACTCTAGGTTACACTCGACTCTTACTAATCTTCAACTCTGGATACATTCGACTCTAACTAATCTTCCACTTTGTAGAGTGTTCAAATCTGACCTACCTACAACTCTGTAGAGCCATCGACTCTAATCTAGCTTCAACTCTACAAAGCCTTCAACTCTAATATACCTTTGACTTTATAAAGCATTTGACTCTAACTTTCCTTCAACACTAAAGAGCCTTGGACTTTGATCTAGCTTCGACTCTATACAACATTCAACTTTGACTTACTTTTGATTCTGCAGAGCCTTCAAGTCTAACGATCTTTTGACCCTTAGGAGCTTTCGACCTTGATGAGCCTTCGTGTTTAACAATCTTTCAACGCCTAGGAGCTTTAGACTCTGACAAACCTTTGATTCTAACAAGCCTTCGAGTCATTCATCCTCTCTTGTTCAAGCCCACAATGGTCCCACTTGAGAAGCATACGTATGCGCGTAACTTTGCGACACTGCATTGAAAATTCTCTTGGCTTTCGACTTTGAGGGAGTCTCGGCATGGTTAGGCCTTACCATAAGGAATTGGATTGAATTCCTCTCATCTGGCTCTTGACCTATAAATATGCCAACCCATTTTCAAGCACCTTCTTCTCAATGTGAGCCACCATTATGTATGGTTCACACAATATGATGTGGTGACAATATATCTCTTGTACAAAGAAGTGTTGGTTGATCTCCGCATCCTTTACCTTCACCCGAATGTTTGGGCAAGCCCTATGTAGCTCTTCGGTTGCTCAGGTTGCTACTCTAATCTTCAAGCCATGCTTCGTCTTGATCAGACACTTCCCTTTCTTGTAGAAGGCCACGGACATTCAATTGATTTTGAATCCATGGTCTATCAGTGCTATCACCGGCCCTTTAACATCTCCAATCCTTACCCACCGGCTGCTATCACTTTTCCTAATTTCATAATCATTATGAGCTATGTACTTTAGGATTTGGATTGGCTACTACCAATTTTCCCAGTTTCTTCATACCATATTGTATAGGAAGCCAACTAATCCCAAATCGGGCTTTGTTTCTTGAAAGTCTATTTGAAACTTAGGTAATGATTTCCAAACAATAACATGAACCAAATTGTAATTGGAAAAGATTGAAGACGACACAAAAGTCCATCCATCCCATTGGGAAAAAAAAAACCTTGGGCTTTTGTATATAGCTTCAAGCCTACTTTTTCCACTATAACATTAACTCACTTGCAAAACCACTCTACCAATGATATTGTTCTTGTACGAGAATGGAATTAATACCTGTATCGTAAAACATAAAGAAGACTTTGAAGATGTCCTTTTCTGGAATCTCCACCTTTATAGTATCCATGAACTTTGCATCACGAATAATTATATCATCCTTATGTAGCAGAACATCCTTTATTAGTTCATGGTTTCACAAGCCCCATGGTGCGTTTCATTGAAGAATGCTATGCAAAAACCTAATTAATTATGTCACATCATGTGTAGCTTGCCCAAATCAAAGTTCATATGGGAGGATTATGAGTGGAACTGCGGAGAACTTTCTCCCTCTTGCTTTTATGTTTTAAAAACACGGAAAGTCTATCTATTTTCATGATTTGTGTACGTGTATGAATGAGTCTACATTTCTCATAGCTCATTTCACATGAGCTAAGAGCCTTTTGGTTATATATGTTATATTCTTTGTCTCGTTCTCTCTCCTAATATACATACATATATGGGAAAATAATAAAATATTTTAAATTGATTTTTCTTTTCCCAAAAACAAAACTCTTTCCATTGGTTATAAAAATATTTTAGTTTTAGTTGTAGGAGTCCATATGGGACAATCAATAATAAACTAAAATTGTCTTTTTAAAGTGTCTTGCTCTACCAATCTAGAAGGTCGTGGGTTCAAATAACAATAAAAAAATTCCACACACTTTCTCTTTAACGCATTCCACTTTTGATTGTAGAATAGAACAATTCCTCTTCTAGTTCACGACCCATCTCCTTCGTTCTGGCTCTCTCTTATTACTCTTCTGTTTCTTTCCCACCGCCTCCTCATACACGACCATGATCAGTCGCCCAACACGACCCATCCTTCTCACCCTCGTTACCATCATGGCCACCATCGCCGCCCAACCCTCCTCCTCCTCAGCCCAGCAGCAGAAGACCATCTTCACCTTCAATGGTTTCGACAGAGCAGCAACATACCACATAACCATGGATGGGATAGCAGAGATACGCCCCCACACCACATTCATACAGCTAACAAACACATCCTCAAGGCAATTCGGTAGGGCATTCTACTCCTCCCCCATCACAATCAAGAAGCCCAATGCTTCTTCTTCTTCTTCTTCTTCTTCGATGGACCTCGTCTCGTCGTTTAGCACGACTTTCGTGTTCTGCATCTCTCCTCTCTTGGATGACTTCGGCGGACATGGCATGGCCTTCGTCATGGCCCCTTCCTTGGATGCCCACTCCGTCTTCCCTAGCCAATTCTTGGGGCTCCTCAACTCGAGCGACATCGGGAACACTTCCAACCACCTCTTCGCCATCGAATTCGACACCGTCCAAGACCTCGAGTTTGACGACATCAACGATAACCATGTCGGCATCAATGTGAACAGTATGGCGTCGATCAATGCTAGCGAGGCCGCGTATTGGGTGAATGAGACAGTCAAGAAAGGTATCCATCTGAAGGGTGGGCAATTTATCCAAGCATGGGTGGATTATGATGGCTTGAATCACATGCTTAATGTGAGTATTGTGCCCGTGGGGCTGGCTAAGCCATCCATACCCCTTCTCTCCACACATCTTGACCTCTCACAAGTCCTCCTACCCCAGACCTTTGTCGGATTCTCTGGCGCCACCGGACTCATCTCGGGAACCCATCGGCTTCTCTCGTGGAGCTTCAATAGCGATGGCACGACCCCACCCCTAGACCTCTCCTTACTCCCAGTCGTCTTCCCCACCCCCACACTCGTCTCGTCCACGCCTTTCAAAGTCGGTATAAGTATCGGTAGTGCCGTCGCGTTCCTCATCATTTGTGCCTTGGGTGTCTTGTACAAGAAGCGGCGACGAGAAGTTATCGAGGGATGGGAGCTCGAGTTCGGAGCTGGGTTGCATAGATATGGCTATCACGAGCTTAGTAAAGCGACCCACAACTTCCACGACAAGCAATTGCTAGGGGTTGGCGGTTTCGGCCGGGTGTTCCAGGGAGTGTTGCCCAAGTCCGGCATCAAAGTTGCCGTGAAAAGGCTATCTAGAGGGTCCAACCAAGGGGAGAGAGAGTTCATCGCGGAAATGGCAAGTATGGGGCGGTTACGACACCGAAACCTTGTACAACTCCTTGGGTGGAGTCGATGCAACGGTGAACTACTACTAGTATATGACTATATGTGTAATGGTAGCTTATACAATAAGTTGTTCTCGGGGAGCAACACATGTCGTCTCGGCTGGGAGCAAAGGCTTACAATCGTGAGAGGAGTTGCGGAAGGGATGTTGTACTTGCACGAGGGTTGGGAACAACAAGTGTTGCATCGAGACATCAAGGCTAGCAATGTGCTCTTGGATGTTGATATGAACGCGAAGCTTGGGGATTTCGGGCTTGCAAGACTTTATGAGCATGGACAACATCCATATACAACAAAGGTTGTTGGGACATTGGGCTACCTAGCACCCGAGTTTGCGAGGACGGGCAAAGCTACAACAAGTACCGACGTTTATAGCTTCAGTGTTTTGCTTCTTGAAGTGATGACAGGGCTACGGGCAATCCAACACACGGAGAAAGGAGAAGACTTTCCTCTCGTGGATTTAGTTTGGGGTTTGTACACAAAGGGAGCGATACTCGAGATCGTTGATCCGAGACTCGATGGGTTATTCGATCCTGTACAAATGGAAAAGGTGCTTGTGTTGGGGCTTTTGTGTGCGCATCCCAATCCTACAAGGAGGCCGTCAATGCGGCAAGTGGTGCAAATCTTGGGCAATGAGGCAAAGCTACCTCTTTTAACTTCTCTAGAATACCCAAACTTTACCTTGGGAAATTGGTTTCATACTAAAGACAATGAGGCCATGGATTACACATGTGTAAGTCCTAGGTAAAATATTGTGCATGAATTGGGTTGGGTTCCACGTTTATAGAAAAAACAAGGACTTTGTCATTGCCAAAATATGTTTTGCTTCAAAGAAAGTCTTTCGTTTTTTAGAATATATATTTTTTCATCTCTAAAGATTATATTCCTTTTAGTTGTACCAATGACAATGGTATGACATCAAATGAACTCTAATAAGATAATGGACATTTACTATATAAGAAAAGACCTAAAAAATGGAACCTCATAGGGCAAGAGAACAAGAAAGAGAGAGAGAGAGAGATGATGATGATGGGGATAAAGATGCATTGTGGTCCTTGTGAGGGCATTATATGCCATAACCTTAGAGATGTTGAGAACCTTACTATTCTCATTTGGTTGTGTGTCAAATGTGGAGATGAATGGTAGATCACCTTCTTTCAGCATGTGTTTTCGGAAAATCGAGTGTATAGTAATGTCTTCTATCTCTCAAGTGCCCCAACCATCTTCCAACACATGAGAAATGTCATTTTTGGGAGTACATCAATGGTATTTGGTTTTTTTTGTGAACGGCTTGCGCATGCTATGGTATTCAATTATTGAAAATCAATACCTCAAAGATTAAATATAACATTTATGACAAGGAAGTTGCTACCATCATCTTTATGTTTACTTTGTGGCCACCTGAGTTTACATAAATGTTTTGACAAACCATAGAAAACTCTTGTATTTCCCTACTACTTGCACGTCAAATCACATTGCATTTCCTTGTTATGATTTGCAGCATTGAGACTTGTACCAACAAGATCAACTCCTTTTTAAACGTAACCAAGTCATAACCTTAACATACATACATCCTCCCTCCCTATGAATGACTCACTCTCATACAAATTCTAAGTTTGTCCTCACAAGATGACATGACCATAGATAACATCCAAATATAAAAAAATGTTGTCAAAGCGGTAGCCTAGCCAACTTGTTTGTCCAAATTCATGAGAACAAGCAAAGCTACCTCCATTAAGCTCTCTTGAAGGTTTGAACTTTTCCTATGAATTTTCAACCTTTGAATGCCAACTTCATGTTAAAGAATTCTACAAATTCATAGAATATTATGGATAGCAAAGCACATATAAGTGCTACATAAGATGGTGTGCATGCATTGATGCATATTGGAGTAAAGTATGAAACGATTTGTGTTTGGCTTGTAAAATAAAACATAGACTTTTGGTGCACAAGAACATAGTATTTGGTTTCTTTTTTCTTTTAAAATATATATTTTTTCTGAATTTAACTCTATGGGTCAAATATTGACGATTCTTAACAACATACACCCACTATGAATGAATCAGTGTAATATGCATGCGAAGTTCAACGTTACTAGACAACATGAGCAGGGCCTGAATTTGACAGGTTGGTCTTTAAGTTTTTTGACGGGCATTTTTTAAAGATGTATGTCATATGACATGAGAGTGCAAAAACTAATATGTCATTTGACGAACAAGTTTTAATATGTAATGAAAAGCTCTATATGATGCTTCATTATTATACATTTTATTACTATAGAAAATACACAAAGATAAACAAATAAACATAACTACATGACAAAGATAATGAAATCATACAAAAAAAATGATACAAATTGAATACTTAATCATCATATATTTCTTAAAGCCCAAAAAATACAAAAAAATATTTGTCATATTGTGATTCCTCATATTTAGCATTGTGCAATATGTGTCTACGTCAATGATACTATCCTTCTCTCTTTCTCTTCAAACCAAAGGTTAAATATATCCCTCCAACAAATGTTTGATGTCTCCTAAAATTCCTCTAGCATCACTTGTGCATATTAATAGTTCATCCAATCAACAATCAAACATAATAACCTCATCACAACCATACTCCTTGATATCTATGGGTTCAACCAATCAACAATCAGACGTATCTCACCTCCTCCATGCTTTCAATGGCTTTCAATAAGTCCATATTGGACAAACATATGTAACTAATCTCTCTAATTGCTTAGTCCTTATCCTATTGTAGATTTTTGTGGGAATAAAAGAAAATGCATTCCACTTTGTCATACACGCTTCTCATGAGCAATCTTCAAAGAAAAAAGATTCAATGAAAGAGAAAAACTGAGAAAATAGAGAGAAAGAGAAAAAGAGAGACAAAATACATACTTCAGAGTGGTGTAGTGGTAAACAGTAGATGTCGTGCAATCACTGAGAAGCGATAGGGAGCAACGTGTAGTGAGCGAGCCGGGAGCAATGGGTAACAACCAAGGAACAGGGAGTAGCGATGAAGGAAAGCAACGAGCAACGCATGAAGAAGGAACAGGAAGCGTGAAGAAGGAAGCAAGAAAAGAGAAAACGGGGGGGAAATAGAGAGAGGGGGGAATTTGGGAATGAAACATTGAAAGAAATATACAATATAAATATTTTCATATACTATAGAAATAGCCAACTCTTCTGACTAAATTCCAGTTGGTCGGAAATCTTGGCCGGAATCGATTTTGGTTATCCATAATGGTTGCCGCCAGCCAAGAAAAGTCCCGACTCCCAATTCAACCTTTGCCATGTCATATATATATATGTTATATATATATACACACACACACATACATATATATATATGACATGGAAATTAAATTTTTAGCATGTCATTTGACATGTATAATTTTTGGGCGCCTTTCGCATGAAAAATGAAAATTGTAAGTTTATATGTCACTTGACGGACATTTTTATTAGGTGTATGTTTTTTGACGGGCAAAATGGCCTTAGACGGGCATGACACCCGTCAAATTCTTGCCCTGGACATGAGCACACACAACATCCACATACAAAAAATGTACTGGGGACAAAAACTTTCCCTTTGAACGATTGTTTCATGTTCAAAATTCTACAAATTCATGGAATATTATGGATAGCAACACACATATAAGTCCTAGATAAGATGGTGTGCATGCAATGTTGCATATTGGGGTTAAGTATGAGACTATTTGCGTTTAACTTGTAAAAGAAAACAAAGACTTTTGGTGCTCAAGAACATGGTATTTCGGTTTACTTCTCTTTGAAGCTTTGTATTCTTTAAAATGTATATATTTCATCTCAAAATATCACATTCAATTTAACTCTATAAGCCAAATATTGAGATTCGAGAATACCTTGGCCTTCTCGAATGATCTCTAACATGAAAAAGCATGGAAACGAAGCATTGCAAGTGAGGGAGGTAGAGACAAAGATGACAACAAAGATGAGGATGTATTGTTGTCCTCTCAAATACACATATTTTTAGCAATGAAACCTACGTACATTTATTTTTTCTACCACTAAAATATGTCCTCTTGAAGATGATGTCGTACATATATAATTATTTTTAGCAAAGCATTATATAAATTGTTGGAAATATTAGAATTGAGTTAAAGTCCCATGCAACGTATTTACCACACATCATTTCATACATCTAACCATGTCACCACTAAAAAAAAGAGGATACTCTAAGAGAAAACTTAGATAATTCATATGAACGTGAAAACAAATAGCCTAGATCTTTCTTAGTATGAAGAGAGATATTTTTCTTGTGCAAAAAATATAGAAAAAGGTTCTAAGTTCTATTGTAAAAATCTAAAAGAGCCAAAAAACATTTCGGAGTGATAAGTAGTGAACTCTCATACATCTAGCCATGTCACCACTAAAAAAATAGGATACTCTAAGAGAAAACTTAGACAATTCATATGAACGTGAAAATGAATGACCTAGATCTTTCTTAGTATGAAGAGTGATATTCTTCTTGTGCAAAAAAATATAGAAAAAGGATCTAAGTTCTATTGTAAAAATCTAAAAGAGATAAGTAGTGAACTTTGATCACAAAAGGTTAGGTCCTAAAGGAAACGAAGAAGAGTCTCAATGGCATGCCCACACCATGAGTTGTCAAGACAAATTGTATTGGGACAACACAACATGTTTTTTTCCCCGAAAAAACACTACTTCTCATTAGTTAGCAAACAAAATACAATAGAGTTCAACCCGAATCCACAGTGGGATAAGAATATACAACTTGGAGGAACAACTCTAGAACTAGTAAAGAAAACAATAAAAACTCATGCGGCCCCTATCTCCAACAAAACTGAAGTAAGCCCCATTTTACCCCGTCTCTACTTATGCCAACGAACTCTTTTATAACAAATATATCTCGGTAACACAACTATGCTAACCCACTTGTGCTCCAACTATACATACATATTTACATCCCATGTATAATATGGGAGCTTGGTAGTTCCACTTAGGCCTCGTCGAAGATTTGACCATCATGGGAGAACCACCCCAAAACACAACACGCACAAAATTTTAAGAAGTCATTTCAAGGAAAGACATGTTTCCACACCCCTCTAGCTCTTTGTTGCACTAGACTGATGACTTTAAACAACTTGTTTTGTTAATGATAATGGAGAAGAGGGTGTCACTCCAAGTTAATATGAAGGTCTTTACTTTAAACAATTTTAAATACTTTATATTCCATCAATATAAAATATTTGATGTTTTATATTTTATTTTATCGCTTTCTTGACATTGCAAAATCTAAGATCCTCAAAGTATCAAGTCAATCTTTATTCAGTGTTTGATGGTGTTGAACATTCAATATATGATCCTACTGCACCTTGTTTTTAAATAAAGGTGTTAAGTGTGTAGTGTGCTTCATTCGCTTCAATCACATGCCACTACTACAACCATTATACATAATGTTTGAATCCCCTTAACATCCTTTTCATCTCAAAGAGGTTCAATAAATGTGTTAATTTAAGATTATTAATGAATAGAATAGGGCATGATAAATGAGGCCTAATGCATAAAAGTCATCATAGAGATGCCTATTAATGGAAAGCTTCATCAATTAGTAATGAGAACGTACGAGAAAATTGAAAGTTGTATTTTTCTTGATAGGATTTTATGTACTAGTTTACAATGTAAGGCATGTTAATATGTCACCAAGCTATGACACATGAATAAAAAGTTAATGTATCGTAAATGTAAACATTCTGCATGTTTGGGATAGAATTTTAAACCCATTTGAAATTTGCTTGAAAGTGAAACTAACCTAGTCAACTAAACCATTTCCTAACAATTCTAAATATTGTCTTACTATGCAATTACAGAACAAGAAGTAACTCAAGTCAAGCTGGAATTCATCAAAGTGATTATTTTCTATCCTATTATTGTAGCTCAATTGAACTTGCAATTAAGGAGAGTTGTACCTTTAAAAAATAAATGATTGATTCATTACTCAAGTGAACGAGTGACCTTTAAAGTATTCCTACAACTCACAATAGAAGAGCGCTTGATTTTTTTTTTGTGTAAATGGGTTTCTATCTACTTGCTTGCCAAAATTATCCTCATGAGTCAAATTGAATTATTTACATCAAGAAACCCTCTTTAGACATTCATTGCAATTGTGGAAGTTGAAATTGTTGGAAATTAAGTCGTCCAGTGAAGGATATACAACAAAGCACTATATGCTAAAAGACAACAAGTTGATGGACATAGAACAAAGAACAGCAGTAACAAAGACATCTGCAAGAATCTAACAGGATGCAATAGTGGAGGGAGAGAGAGAGAACGAAACCAAGAGGCACAAATAATACATTGTATTTTTCAAAATTTCAGTTACAACAACAATGGCAAAAAAACCCACATCAAACTAGGTTACAAAGTTGGTTATATACTAACCAAACTATTGGAGTTTGAGATCATCAGTGCTGAAACAAGAACAACATCTATGTTATGAAGATTGCCAAGTTAATGTGTTAAAGGAAAATCAAGGAGACAGAGAGTGAGTGAGAGAGACAAAGAGGCACACAATGTAACAACCTTGTTCCAAAAGTTACAATACAAGAATGGCACTATCAACAACCTCTTCTTGAACTAGGTTACAAAGCCAGCTATATACTAACTAGGCTAGGGCAATTGCCCTTTGACATACTTACATTATTGTTCTAAACCTAGTTTGTTCAAAGGGACAATGTAAATACGGCCATTATACACACGTATTCAACACTCCCCCGTAATGGGTGTATACACTAAGGAGAGACTTGTAATATGAAACAAGGTATACATGATATACAAAGAGATGCTAGCGCAGATCGGCTTATAATTGAGTTGATGATGGCTGGAAGAAACGAAGGCTGAATCGGGTGGTTCAAGTGCAAAAGCATGTTCGACAGTTAGGGCTGATTGTCAGAAGCTATCTGTTGTCTGACTCAATTAGACAGATTTCTCGTTAAGCCCATCTGGTGCCGAAGTGATCGGAATAGGGCAGCTGCGAGACACTTGGTCATCTCATCTGATATGTTGTTGGTTGTGGATATCTTCTGGAGGCCGAGCTTCCCCAAAGTTACACAAACCCAAACGAAGTGATACCGAACGTCAACATGCTTGGAGGTGTTATGATGAACTAGATTCTTTGACAAAGCGACAACATCACTATGGACAATTGGAGGTGAATTGTGATCGACTTGTCAAATGTACACGCTAGCCAATTGAGCCATAGAGCCTCTTTCATTGTGTTGGATGCGGCTACATATTCGGCTTCAGTTGTTGAAGTGGTCGTGCACTCCTGAAGCTTCGACTTCCATGGAATCCCCGTTTCTTATCATTAGAAAAAATACTTGTTGCTAAACCTAGGGTTTTTTACCTCAATGTAGTGATGTGTTTCCATATTGACGTGCCACTAAAATTTTGCATGTGTCACTAAACATTATAGCTTGTGAGTGACACACGTTTCCTACTGTTGGAGTTTAAGCTCGTCGGTATGCAGAAACAAGAAACAATACCCTTTCATGAAGCACAAGAAGATGAACAGAGAGCAATATCAATAGATAGAGTGAAAACGAGGGAGACAAAGATAGAGAGGCACAAACATATACTATTGTATTATTCAAGATGGCAACAACAACATCCACCACAATATGAACTAGGTTACAAGGCCAATTATATACTAACTGGGTTAGGGAAATGTTGAGAATCAAGCTCAACCTAGTCCAGTGTGTGAACACACCCTTTGAGAATCCATGTACACTCAAAGGTCAAAAGTCACCACTGCTTTTGTAGCATTAAATGTGTCATAGAATCATATTCTATGACACATAACTAATGAGTTTCCACATTCCCCATGATCGATGAGTTTCGGTAGTTAATGAAGAGAGAGGGTGACTACATAAAGCACCCTCCTCCTACTTTGTAATGTGTCGGTTAATCTCCGTTGTAATATACAATCTCTTGAGTATTTTCTATTCTATCATCCATTTGATCTTGTGTCTCTCTCCTCTCCTCTTCTCAAACACACACACACAACACACATCTCTAACCTATTCTGCTGCACAGAATCATACCATGATTCTTCACATGGTATCAGAGCGATTTGGTAGTTCAATCTAGCCCATCTATGTGTGTCGTTTTCTACACCGATGTTCAAGAAGAATTGGCTCATCGCTATCATAGTGCGACTACATAGCTCGTGTTCGAGAGAGAAGGAAAAGAAGGAAGAAAACTACATTGACATAATGAATACTCAAATGGGTTGCGTTCTTCCTAATGAGAAGTTGGACCTAAACAACTTTGTATCTTGGGAGTACAAGATGCACCAATACCTTGTCAGTCAAGGTTATTGGAGCTACATCAAAGGAGCACAAGAAAATCGACCCGACCCAAAGGACGCCGACAACTCACCATGGGAGCAAGTGGTGAGTCGAGTAATGTATTGCTTGGCGACATGTGTTCATGACCAATACGACTACATGAAGATATTCGCCGCCAATACGACTACACGAAAGCTTCAACTCCACCAAGGGTTGAATAATATCTAGCAAAGGGATATGTCCATCACAAGCTACACCTTGAAGATCAAGGAGCTTTGTGATTCACTCGGCTCAATAAGCGTCAATGTGGATGATGACGAGATGATGTAAATATGCCTCAACAGACTCGCACCACGGTTCGGCGCGATGAGAACCATTGTTCTAGCAAGGGAGAATCCTCCCTCTTTTTACGATCTTCAGTCAATGCTATTGGTTGAAGAAAATCATGTTCGAACTAAGAGCAATGCCTCGGAATGCCACATGCTCTACACACTTAGATGGAGGAAGAGGACACGATCGAGTGTTGAGCGAGCAAGCTCAACCGGATCCGGATCGGCTGAATATGCTAGAGTTGGATCGGTATCCGGAACGGAGAGCTGGATCGGATTGAAACCAATAGGCCGTTGGAGGCCTACGGATCTAGCCTAGTATGTAGGCATAGTTTTGGGAGTAAGTGTCAGTCGCCTGTATGAGCATTGAAGTACCTGTTAGTCCTTTATGGACTTGTATAAAAGTTCTCTCTGAGCACATTCTATGTACACAGAGTGTTATTATTTTGAATTGAGTTTTATGTTCTGCTCTCTCTGTATCTCATGTGCATTCTCTGTTAAACCTTCTTCTGTCTACGTTCTGTTGGTATCCCGGCTGAGTCGGTTTGTCATACCCTTCCGCATATTAACTTTTACATGATATCAAAGCGCGAGGGTTGAGAACCTCTACACCTGACAGATGCTTTTGAAGACAAACCCTAACACCTGGTGAAGAACAAAAGAGAACCGAGGTGGACAGAGGTATGGCAAGTTCGCTTCCCATAGAAAAGCTCAACCGGAGCAACTATGCATCCTGGTCATATAAAATGCACCAGTACCTACTAGGGCATAGTTATTGGAGCTATGTGGAAGGAACGAACAATGTAGCGCTGGCGCCGGCACACGAGGACTTCTTGGCAGGGGAACAAGGAATGGGCAGAGTATTGTACTGCCTCGCATCCTATGTGCAGATCAAATGCTCGGCTACATCAAGGATGCTAAAATGCCAAAGCAAACCTTGGAAAATCTTTGGAAGATTTTCACCCCAAGTACCAGAACTTGTAAGTTGCAGCTCCGGCAAGAGTTGAACAACATCCGATAGAGAGATATGTCGGTTACGGAGTACCCCACCAAAATAAAGGAGATTTGTGACGCACTC
Source organism: Azolla caroliniana (assembly GCF_043228905.1). Taxonomy (NCBI): domain Eukaryota; kingdom Viridiplantae; phylum Streptophyta; class Polypodiopsida; order Salviniales; family Salviniaceae; genus Azolla; species Azolla caroliniana. Next base: position 4,749,939 of record NW_028230448.1, on the reverse strand, counting down.
AAGTCCATCAATGTGATAGTGGACGAAGATGAAATGGTACAAATCTGCCTTGGTGGTCTAGCACAATGGTAGGGGCCAATCCGGATGGCGATCTGTTGAATACGGGTTTCTAATGGACGTATTCACACTGTCTCCTTTTGTACACACTAGGCTTAGGCCATTTATGTAAATAGTGAGAAGGGCAGTTGCCCTAAGTCAGTCAACCTATAAACTGACATTGTAACCCAGTTAGTGGTTGTTGCGTTAAGTTGTAATATACTCTTTACATTGTGCCTAACTATTTCTCTATCTTTGGCGTACTAGTTGTATTGTTTGATCTTTGCTGCTATCATAGTTATGATCTTGTATACAAACACGATCTTATAGGAGCCTATAGGAGAAGAGTGTCAATCTTGTTCCGCATTAGATGACTGTGATCCCAACATTTGGTATTAGAGCTTGGTATTGTTTGATTCTGCTACCGCCATCTATCTAACTTCCATCGACAACTCTTCTCTTGTACACCTTGAAGATCTTGATTGGCAACTCCTCTTGAAATTACATTTGATGAAGAGAGACAACTGAAGGTCTACACTCCACTATTCGAAATCACCCTTGAAGTAAGTCATTCGATTGTACTTCGACTCTGTGACTATCGTTGCTCGGAGTGAGACCCTTCTCTTGATCAGGCCACATCTGTGCCTCACGTGGTTAGGCAAAAATCGAATAGGTCATCAGACACTATCTCCTCACTTGCCGTAACCACTCGAAGCAAACATAACTCCAAGGGGCAACCCCAATCTTTGTTTCATTCGGTTGAACGACATTCAAGAGGACTAGTAGGCTCCATCCCTCTCATCGTTGCAATTACCCGAAACAGGATCGGCCTGGAAAATCACACATAATTCGTGTTGGGAAATCTCAGAAAATCGACATTCGAAATCGAACAATCAAATCCGGGTTCAACTCGACTAAGTCAGTTGATAATAGTCACTCCGAACGGGATTCATCGATATTCGTAATCAATACAACTTGTGTCCAACTTTGGATAGAACGGCATTGAGTGAGTCAAGTTGCTGCACTCCATCACACTTCGTAGCTGACTCCGGATAAAGCCTACCCAACCAACACAGATGGCATCAACATCCGGCTCGTCATAGATGAGTCTAAGGAAGTTCGACGGATCGAACTTCAACTTCTGGAAGGAGCAGATGCAAGACTATTTAATAGTCAAGGGGAAAATTGACCCAATTGAGAATGAAGACTCTCCAGAAGGATACAAGCTGCTCGAATGGGAAAAGCTCGACAGAATTGTCCGAGCCACCATTCGGATGCACATATTGTAGTCCGTGTACTTCACGGTGCAATCATGTTCGACTGTCTTCCAACTATGGAAGACACTTTCGGACACTTACGAAAAAAAGGTCGTCACCGCCAGGATATACCTGATTTGGTGCCTTTATAACCTTCAGATGAAAGAGTCCGACTCGGTCCAGGCACACCTGAATGAGTACGAAAGCTTAAGCTCCCAAATTTCGGCCCAGGGGACAACTATCGAGGATGAACTAAAAGCAATGTTGCTCATGAGTAGTCTCCCTCCTTCATGGGAAACTTTCGTTACAACCGTGTGCAATGCGTTGATAGGCTTCGTCAAGTACTCTTTAGTCACGAGCACAATTCTGACTGAAGCGGCTCGGAGAAAATCTTTCACTAACGATTTAGCTAACAACGCTTATGTAGTACAAGGTTCGATTGACCGATCGAACAGCCATGGAAGAGGTTCTTGTAAAAGAATAGCATGCGGAAGCAATAGGAAATCGTCCACAGAAATGCAGGTCTAATGGAGAGCTTAGGATATACACAGTACGCGGGAGAGATAGAGAAAGAGACAGAGAGAACACAGAAACTCAATTCAAAAATATTACTCAATTTGTAACACTCTGTACATTGTATGTGTTTAGTGAACGCTTTTATACAAGTCCATACAGACTGACAGAAGAACAGTGTACTTCAATGCTCACACAGGCGCCTGACACTAACTATGAGACATTAACTTCGTAGTAGTCTACGTTGCTACTAGGCTTCCGGTTACTGATGGATCCGGCTAACCAGCTCCCCAACTCACTGGCTCACTTGCTCACCGATCCGGCTCATCCTTCCGGATGCCGATCCGGATCCGGTTGAGCTTGCCACTCAACAGTTCTTCACGGCAGCCGAACACTCAACGAAGTCGGAGCAAGTCCCGGGATAATCGAGTCTGCAACTACTGCAAGAAACCCGGACACATCAAAACCGATTGCCGTGCACTCAAGGCCAAAAATGATAAGGCTCAGCGAGCTGAGAAGAAGAATGACCGACATGAGGAGATAAACTACATCGGCTCTTCGGCCGAAGTATTGATAAGCGAGCCGAACATATTATCAATTGAGAACCCCGTCGAATAAGAAGTTTTGCATACAACTGAAGAATTGAGCACGTGGCTCTTAGAGTAAGTGTGTCCTTTCATGTAACTCCTCATCGATCCCAATTTCGGCAATACACGGACTGACATTCAGACTTAGTTCGGGTAGGAAATTTGCAACATTGCGACATAATTGGAATCGGCACGGTAGAGCTCAACCTTGCGAGTGGCTCTACATTAGTACTATGCAATGTTCAACACGTACCTGAGCTCTCACGACCACTGATCTCAGTCGGACAATTGATATATAGCCGTACCTTGCAAGATCATGTTCAACATGTTCAATTTGTTTTGCAAAAGTTGCATGACAACTCTTTCTATGCAAAACATTCTATTAAGAATTAGGTAAGTAATTAAGCAAGGATTAATTAGTACCTATTTATGTGATTAGTTGATAAGCGGAAGATTAAGTGATATGTGTGTGTATGTGTGTGAGAGGAAGAGAGAGAGAGAGAGAGAGAGAGAGATACACTTTATGAACAACAGTAAGTATGTTAAATTAGCATTATCATCATCAAATACAAAAATACCCACGATGAGGTATATATACATCTCATGTGCAAAGGTGCACATGTGTGAGTAGAATATAGGTAATAATGTGTAAGTCCTATATTAAATGTACTTAGGAGTGGAGGATCTAGAATATCTCACTTAGGTACAAGGTCCTATTTAAGGCATTATAGTCAACACTTCTAACTAGATTCTATCTAGGTAACTACGAAGTTACATGGTTGACTAACTAACTAAACCAAGTTGAGCTTGATCTCTCAACACGCCCCCTCAAGCTCAAGTGTGAGGCGTCCGACATCCGCTTTGGCTTTCGTCGGCTTTGTGTGCTTCCATCCGGCCTTCGGCTTTCTTCGCCGTGGCAATCTCGGTTCCTCCCCCTCAAGCCGGTGACGAAGGCTTGTAGCGTGTGGGTGAAGGTCGACTACTTCCACCCATCGTGGGTTACGAGCCGCTTCGGTGAAGCTCTTGGGCTCTTTCTCGGCCGCTACCTTCATTGCGAAGGCGTAATGATGGGCCATGTACTCGTTGTAGTCGTGCTGAGTGACGGGGTTCTTAGCTCTAGATGAGCGTCGAAGTTTTTCGCTCGCTGATGTGAGCGCCTTCTTTACTCCGGGTGTCCGCATGATGGGTACACCGAACTCACTATCTAGTGAGGGAGCCGATCCATCCGAATCATTGTCGTCGGGGTGGTCGACTTCGTATTCGGGCATCTTACCTTTGCCTTTCTCCAAGTTCGTACTTGGCCACGACGTGCTTGGGTCGCGTGGGGGCTCTTGTGGGCCACTAAGCTCGGTCGTAATCGGACTTTCTTCGTTCATATGCGCAAGTTGATCTTCAGCTTCTACCTCTTGTTCGGCATAATCCGCAGCGAGCGTAGTCGGAGTCGAAGAGGTCTCTGGTGCGTACTAGGATGCGTACTCGTCGAAGACTACGTCTCGACTTACGTGAGCTTCTTGCGTCGATGGGTTGTAGCACTTGTACGTCTTCTTCTCGGACGAGTATCGTACGAGGATACATCTCTCTGACTTTGTGTTAGGCTTCTGTCGTTGTGTGTTCGGGATGCGTACATTCGCAATGCTTCCGAACACTTTGAGATACGACAGGATAGGCTTCCTTCCAACAAGGAGCTCATATGGAGTTAGCTCATGCACTCCATTTGTGGGGCATCGATTCATGAGATAGACGGCCGTAGATGCCGCTTCGGCCCAATAAAAGTTCGGCATGTTTTTCTCATGTAACATGGCCCATACTACCTCAAGTATTTGCCAATTCTTCCTTTCGGCGACTCAATTTTGTTGGGATGTGTGTCAGCATGAGAATTCTCTCATAATGCCTTCATTTTGGAGGCAGGAGGTGAACTCGTCGGAGAAGTACTCCTTCCCTCTGTCCGATTGTAAGCATCAAATGTGCCAACCAATTTCTTTTTCGACTTGACACTTGAGCTTTTGGAAGTGGGAGAGCACTTCGCTTTTCTTCTTCATCGGGTAGATCCACGCGTAGTGGGAGTAGTTGTCAATGAAGGTTACATAGTATTGGCATCCGCCGATCGTCAGCGTTTGAGCCGTTCGCCATACATCCGAGTGTACGACGTCGAGGAGGCCTTTGCTTGCGGAGCTCTCCTTCGGGAATGGGAGTTGATGTTGTTTTCCGAGTTGACACGCTTCGCATACTCGGTCGACTTGTTTCGACTCGAATGTTGGAAGTCCGATGATGACTCCCTTGGTTTGCATCGCTCGAAGCCGTTGGAAGTTTATGTGGCTGATTCTCTTGTGCCACAACTCGATTGCCGTTGGAGGTCAAAGAATGAAGGAGGGTTTTCTCTCACCAAGATTGTCGTCCTTAATGGATCGAATCGTTGTGCGAGGCCGCCCAAGCATACTTGCACCATCTCGTCTTCGTCGACGTTTATTTTGATGGAGCCAAGAGAGTCGCAAATGCTCTTGATCTTGGCGGTGTAGTCTGACACAAACATGTCTTTTTGCCGAATGTTGTTCAACTCTTGTCGGAGTTGAAGCTTTCGGGCGGTTGTGTTGGCGACGAACATTTTCTTAAAGTTCGCCCACGCCTCTTTGGGCGTCTTGGCATCTCGAATGTGGCTAAGCATGTGGTCATGGACACATGTTGCCAAGCAATACATGACTCAACTAGCCGGTTGCTCCCATGTTGCGTAGTCGGCATTCTCTGAGTCGGGTTGATTTTCTTGAGTGCCGTTGATATAGCTCCAATACCCTTGGCCAACGAGGTATTGGGTCCTCTTGTACTCCCAAGATGAATAATTGCTCCAGTCTAGCTTTTCACTAGGGAGCGTGCTACCCATTTGTGTGTTCCTGTTGATTAGTGTCTTCTCTTCTTTTACTTTTCTTCGTTCGATCAGGTGCACATGCTACGTAGCGGCACTACGGTAGCCAATAACCGGATTTTGTCATCGGCATCTCGAACACACAATCACGGAGTTGGGTGGGCTTAGTGGATTTTCTAAACCACACGCTCTGATACCATGTCAAGAATTAGGTAAGTAATTAAGCAAGGATTAATTAGTACCTAATTATGTGATTAGTTGATAAGCGGAAGATTAAGTGATATGTGTGTGTATGTGTGTGAGAGGAAGAGAGAGAGAGAGAGATACACTTTATGAACAACAGTAAGTATGTTAAATTAGCATTATCATCATCAAATACAAAAATAGCCACAATGAGGTATATATACATCTCATGTGCAAAGGTGCACATGTGTGAGTAGAATATAGGTACTAATGTGTAAGTCCTATATTAAATGTACTTAGGAGTGGAGGATCTAGAATATCCCACTTAAGTACAAGGTCCTATTTAAGGCGTTATAATCAACACTTCTAACTAGATTCTATCTAGGTAACTACGAAGTTACATGGTTGACTAACTAACTAAACCAAGTTGAGCTTGATCTCTCAACACATTCAAAATGTGATTTTTTCCAAAAATCTATTGTGTACCTAGGTCATTTAATTACGGAAAATGGTGTTGAAATTGAACCTTCTCGTATTGAAAAGGTTAAACTTTGGCCCATTCCTCGTAATATTCGTGAACTGCGATCATTCTTAGGGTTTGTTGGATTTTTACGAAAATCAATTCGTAACTATTCCAAATTGACTACACCATTAACTAACCTTTTAAAAGGTCATCCACGTAAGTTTGTCAAACCAATTGCATGGAATGAACAACATGACAAATCATTTGAGACACTCAAAGAGCAAGTGTGTTAGGCTCCCACTCTTCTATTACCGGACCCTTCTAAGCCTTTCTCAATCGAAACCGATGCTAGTGATTATGCTATTGGCGTCGTTCTTTATCAAGGCAGTCACCCTATTGCTTTTGAAAGTAAGAAGCTTGATGCTGCTCAATCTCGGTATTTGGTTCAAGATAAAGAGTTGTTTGCGGTAATACATGCACTTAAAACATGGAGGCACTATCTCTATGGAAATAAATTTGTGGTTACAACAGACCATCAATCATTGAAGTATTTTTGTGACCAGCTAGATCTTGTTGGTTGTAAAGACCGTTGGGCTGACCTTATGCAAGATTTTGATTTTTCCATATGATATTGGAAGGGTTTTGTGTACACTGTTGCGGATGCTCTTAGTCGCATTAAAGAAGTTAACATTCTTAACTTCACGGAAATAAAATCTTATCTTTTAGATCACCTTCGAGGGAAATACCTTGATGATAGTTATTTTTCGAAATACTGGACGAAAGCCGAATTTGGTTTAGATGTTGATACTAGTAGCTTACCCTCGAAGGCGACCTTTCACATTACAAACGGTTTGCTTTACCGTAGTGGAAAGGTCTGTGTTCTAGATTTACCAAATGTAAAACAGAAAATTCTTCATGAATGTCATGATGCACCATCTGTTGGTTATCTTGGAATACAACGCACACTCCTTCTCATCTTGAGTACTTTTTTCTGGCCTAAGATGCGCTCTGACGTGCATAAATACGTAACTCAATGCTTACAATGTCAGATTAATAAATCGGAACGACTTAAAGCTGCGGGTCTTTTACATCCCTTAGATATTGCCAACAACAAATGGGAAAGTATCTCGATGGATTTTATTGTTAGTTTACCTTGTACACAGAGGGGTCATGATGCCATTTGGGTTGTCATTGACAGACTAACAAAATTGGCTAGATTTATTCCTACCAAAACCACGGTAACCACTCAACAATTGGCTTATCAATTTGTTGATGAGTTATTTCGCTTTTATGGATTACCAATGGATATTGTTAGTGATCAAGATTCCAAGTTTACTAGTGCCTTTTGGACTCAAGTCTTCAAGAAACTAGAAGCTACGTTGAGCATGAGTTTCGCAAGTAATCCTCAGTCTGATGGACAAACTGAACGAGTTAATCAAATTATTGAGGACATGCTTCGAGCTTATGTAGCAAAAACCCCTTCTATGTGGGAGCAATACCTTCCTATCTTAGAATTTGGCTACAATAGCTCTAAACATACATCCACTGGATATAATCCTTTTATGTTGATGTATGGTTTTCAGCCACGTGCCCCAGTTGATGTCACGATTCATCGTGATACATTAGACAATACACATAATTTTTTGCAAGACATGAACCAAATGTTGCATATTGCCAAAGAGAATGTCAAGACAGCTCAAGATCGTGCTCGATTTTATGTTGATCAGGATAGACGTCCTCGTGCATTTACTATTGGTCAAAAAGTTTTTTTGCGTGTTTTTACTAACTCTATGTCATTGTCTACGGGCAAGTGCACTAAGTTAGCTCCATGATATTGTGGCCCATTTGAAATCCTTAAGCGGGTTGGGTCATCTGCTTATCACATTGCCTTACCTCGTAATGTTGGTATTCATCCTATTTTTCACGTTAGTTGTCTAAAACCATTTTTAGGCTCTGGTGATAACACCATCACAATCCAAGATCTTGTAATATTAGAGGATTTTTCTTACAAATCTCATGTTCCTGAACGAATTCTTGATTCTCGTACAAAACGTTTACGTTCTAAAGAGATTCGGCTATTCAAGATCAAATGGATGGATAAACCTATTGATGATGCCACATGGGAACGCGAGCATACTCTTAAGGCACAATTTCCTCACTTTATATTGCAAGAGTGCAATCTTTTGAAGTAGGGGAGTATGTTATGTACACATAACGTTGGTGAGGGTAGATCACCAATATTTACATTAGTGAAGGGTATGTTCACTAATGTTAAAAAGGGGACTAATGATTGGATAGAAGGAATGATAAGTGCATGCACTATCATGATTTGGACAACCAATGAATGGAGAGCCTTTTAGAAAGGCACATCTATTCAAGGGGCCTAGGAAAAGGTATAAATATGAGGCTTAGCTACCCTCATAATCACATTACGTCGGAAGGTTGCTGTCTTAGACACCAGTGGTGTGGCCTAGGCTTTCATCTCGACGATCGTGTTTATCTCTTCCAAGGTATTAGTCATCCTAATATCCGGCGGTATGAGACATCGGTGGTAGATTGGCTATGTCTAGATCATAGCTTGGGGGTGGTCGGGTGGAACGGTTTCTTCTATCCAATCTATTTTCCTTCTTTTACTTTACTTTGGTCTATTGATTAGTAATAGACTCTTAACACTATGATCTCAGGAAATGATGTTTATCAAAAGTTGATTGACAAACATAAGTAGGATGGAAGAAAGGGTTATAAATATATGGGTTTTTTGTAAGCCATTATATGGTGGTTTCATGTGATCAAGGTAGGTTGGTGTTCTAGATTGATGTTTCGGGCTAAGGTATTCATTTGGAGAGTTATGGTTGGAGCTTTACCTTTGGAGGATGCATTAAACAAAAGAAACATTGCTAGAGGAATGTGTTTCTTTTGTTCAATGGAATTGGAACATAGTAGGCATCGATTTCTTTTATGCATGATGGCTAGAATGGTTTGGAGGTGTATCAATTTAGTGTGGATGTATTTAAGTGGAGTAAGACTATCTTCATCCAATTGGTTTTTGCACATATAGAGAATAGTGAACGGATGCCTCATTTCCAAATTATTTTTGACTCCTTGAGGTATTGGAGGCTATGGTTCAATTGGAATATGTGGAATGCCTATTACTTTTGATTCAAAAGTTTGGGTGAGAAAATATTTTGTAAAGTTAAAAGTACTTTTGTGGCAATTGACAGCGCTAGAGTCATTAAATCTTAACCGTGAATATCATCATATTCGCCATTTAAATTGGTGTGTAGGGAGGCATTGAGTTTGTAGTTGTCGTAGTATTTAGATCCCTCGAAGGGTTCTATACTCTGTTGTAAGTTACTAGTCATGGTGGTGTTTTCTTTTTGTAATGAAAGCCATTATTTATGAAAAAAAGATAGTACGAGAAGTTACGAAGAAGGATAGCATACAAATAATGTGAAAAGAGGGTGGCCACAACTAGCCATTTCCGAGTCATCAATTCTGAATCAACTCGGCTCTAACGCGTCTCACTTAGACTTAGGTAGCTAGATGCAACCAATAAAGAGGGTGGTCAGCCATTTCCAATGCAAGAGTTCTAAAACAGCTCTCTCTAGCAATACGTGGCATTTAGAGTGGAGGGAGAGAGTACAATTGCGGGGTGTCTGAGCCTAGTTAGTGTTACATACATACTTACTGGGGCGGACGGTTAGGTTTCACACAACATGAGGCTAGCAATGAGACAAGTTTTCCAAACATCTGCCCGATTGGATAAGAGAAGGTCAATGGAAACTAGAACATTTGGCCGACAAGTTTGCCAGCCATATGCCCGATCGGATAAGAGAAGGTCAATGGAAAACTAGGAATCTGAAGGAAGATGGGCGGCTCGGTATCGGCCGGCCAGCTGGGAATGGCGGCCCGCGGCCCAACATGCTCATGCCATCTCCAAATTGCATACATTCATTATACATACATAATATCACTGCTTCATCTCTCTCAACATTCAGATGAAAAGGCTTTAGGGTTTAAATTAATCTTCTACCTCCTTCTCCTTCTCCAACTGGGTATATTAGACTCTGCAATCCTGTAAAATGCATGTGACTCTTCTGTGGTGGATGAGCTCTTTGTCCTTTTGCATATATTACACACAGGTACCCTTTCTCCTTCCTTCCCTACTCCATCAGTAAGTATTACTATTGCCCATGTTCTAATTTCTTTTAGGGTTTCAGAGACACCCTAATACCCTACCATATTCTCTCTCTTTATACATCTTTGTCTTGATGATAGTTCTTTGTTTTCCTTCCACTATGCTGCTGCTAACTTTGTTTGTACATTTACATGCTTTTTTGTTTGCCATAAGGATTCGATGAGTGTCCAAATTTCGATAGAGAATCATGGATGATGTGTACGCCTGTGTTGGTAGAGAAATCTTGATGATGTATGCACATGTTGCGATGAATTGTTTATCGCTAATTTGATGTATGTCCTTGTGTGGATAGAGAATTCTTGATGATGTACACACATTTTCTTATGTGAAATTGGTCTATATATATGTGGTAAATCAAATTTGTAGTATTCTTACATGTTTTGAAGTATACCTATTTTGCTGGAGAAATTTATTGGATATACATATATGCGTGTTTTCTAATCAAATTTTTTTGTTTATACACAAGTCTCTGTATATACATGTTTCCATAGTCTCTCTCGTATGTACATGTTGCTATATCATTTGTCGTATGTACATGTAGTTGTATCATTTGTTATATACACGTGTTAGTATAACCTTTATGATAAACGCATGTTGGTCTATGTTTATGGTTCAAAGTTAAAACATTTCAGTATAGCATCTGCTGTAAATACATGTTTGGCATAACATTTTGTTGGCAAAACATGTTGCCGTGAATTTCTCGTTGATGCATGTTTTTGTTACATATACATATCGCTTTGAAATTTGTGTGTATGTAGACGAGGTGCTTTAAGATTGATTTTTACATCTGTATTGTTTGTATATGTTAGGTTCAATATTGTTAGTATGTATATGTGCCATTTCACATTTTTATTGTGTATACATGTCAGTATAGTACTTGTAGTATATCAGAGACCATGATCTTGGCTATGGTATATAGTTTGTTGTTTATTAGAGGCCTTCGCCATTGCTTACAGCTAGGTAGAATATATGATTTTACCATTACATATAGCTAGATAATATTATATTGTTTTGTTTTATGAAGTTATAATGGCTTGCTTAAAAAGGGGCATATTGAAGAATCAATTAGTAATTGGCACTAGTTTGGTTTGGTTTGGGTGTCTCAAACTCAACAAGCCATGAAACCTTTAAACTGAAACGGTTCAAACCAAAGTGTTTGAGGTATTTTCAAGGTCAAACCAAATTGTGAAGCCGTTTAGCTACAGTTTTGCAGTTCGTTTTTGACTAAAACCAAAATTTTGGACTGTAAACTCAATTTTCAACTCTTCAAGAAAGGGTTTTTTTCTTTGAAACTCAGAAGGAAACTAAAAAGAAATATTTGGATTCCAAGTTAAACTTCATAGTAATATTACATCTTACTTAATTTATAGAGTTAACTTATATATTTATAAAAAATTCAAAAGTATTCCCCAAACCCTGTAAGCTGATAAAAGCTGAAGCCAAACTGGTTAAGCTGCAGTTTCAGAGTTTGGTTCGGGTCAAACTGAAGCATTGCCTATTCCTGTAATAAATTAACATAGATCAAACAAACAATGCTTTGTTGATCTTGGTGAAAAGATTCATTCATCTTCCACTTACATAAAATAAGAGAAGGAGATTTGTTGAAGACCTTTTTATGAAATAATGAATGCAGTCGGACTCAAATGACAAAGAATGAATGAACCCAACCCACCATTATGCATCCACCATTTTCATGGATTTGTGTGGAGGACATGATGATCAAAATACAATACCTTTTTATGTGATGGTGTTACCAAATAAAATACAGGGAGAAACTCCGAAATATCCTTAACATTTTCTTCTTTTTTCCAAATGCCCCTTAGTTGTTTTATTCCCCCAAACACCCTTACACAACCCCGAAAGGGAGTGGAAAGGAGGCTGAATTGACCCTATGATTGCTGAAATAGCACATATAATTGAGAAGACAGGGGAGAGGGATGAATTGACAACATAATCCTTCAAACAGCATGTATAATTGCTCTTTAATGATGACATTAGGTGTATTTGGGGAAATATTGAAAAACTTGGGTATGTTAATGATGAGAAAGGTTATATTTTTATGTGATGGTGAGAATGCGCTATGACATGCTTCATATTTCATTCTTTCCTTCACAGGTATCACGCTTCTTTTGGATTGAAAATGCCAAAAGAGTTATGCATCCGAGAGGTATGGGAAGATAACCTTGAAGAAGAGTTTGACCTTCTAAGAGAAATCGTTGATGATTATCCATATCTAGCTATGGATACAGAGTTTCCTGGAGTTGTGGTGAGACCAGTGGGCATCTTCAAATCAACTGCCGATTATCATTACCAAACCTTAAGAGCAAATGTGAACATGCTGAAGCTTATTCAGTTAGGTTTAACTTTCGCTGATGAGGATGGATCACTTCCTAAATGTGGCACAAATGAATGTTGTGTTTGGCAATTCAACTTCAGAGAATTCAAGATACGGGAGGATGTGTATGCACAAGATTCTATCGATCTCTTGCAACAAAGTGGAATTGATTTCAAGAAGAATGAAGAGAGAGGGATTGATGCATATCGATTCGGTGAGCTTCTCATGTCATCCGGCATTGTGATGAATGAAAATGTTCATTGGATCACTTTCCATAGTGGCTATGACTTTGGGTATCTACTCAAGCTTCTGACGTGTCAGAATCTACCTGTCTCGGAGCCGGATTTCTTCAATCTTCTTAGAGTGTATTTCCCCACTGTCTATGACATCAAGTATTTGATGAAGTTCTGCAACAATTTGCATGGAGGATTGACTAGGTTGGCAGAGATGTTGGAAGTGGAGAGATTTGGTTCATGTCATCAAGCTGGTTCTGATAGTTTGCTAACCTCATCAACATTTCGCAAGCTCAAGAACGATTTCTTTAATGGATCCACTGAGAAGTATGCAGGAGTTTTGTATGGACTGGGGCTGGATAGTGGAGATTGATCACATCCAATACTTTAAGGCACAACAAGTTATGCAAATCTTTCTTCTTTGTTGTGTATATTGTTTTATATTGGAGGTCTTTTTGCGTGGCTACTTCTAATTTTTCTCAATTGCTTGGAATAAAATACCATAGAATGTTATCACCACATTGTGGTTTTTCTTCCATATGCATTTATTTTGCCCTTACTGCGGCCACGTTTTGCATTTTTCGCTAAAGCGATCTTTGTTGGAGGTTTAAGGGCACTTTGATGAATGGTCGGTCGCTAGACAACTTCTCATGTTGTTTTCTGGTCTGATTTGTCATCTTTGTTTTGCACACTTTCCTGTGAGCCACTTCATTGACATTGTATCCATTCCTTCATCTGATAAATATTTTTTTGATAAAGTGCCTTCTATTCATTCCTAGCAAGTTCCTCTTCTTTAATTCATTCTGTGCATTTGTGTGTGTGTCTATATACATATACATATATTGCATGAAAAAGGTTTTAAGGCTACTTGGAGAAGGGTAGAAGTGCTTGAATGAGCTCCTCCTGATTAGTTATGAAGATAGTTGAAGGCATATGTGTCTGCGTTCAGAGGTAATGCATATGAAGGTTTAAGTGGTGGTTTAAGCTTTCACTTATCTGGAGAAAATGCACATTTTTGTCCTTGAAAGTGATCTAAATTGACAGAAAATCTGTAAAACACTGAAATGGGCACCCATTTGATGATGACTCATGGAGCCCATTATTCACAATGTTTTGTGCATAGTTAACTTCTTTGATAATTTGAATTAAAGAACAGAAAATGAACTTTTGGCAGAAAGGTCACAACCTTAGTCTTGTGCAGTACATTGTTTTGTGACTTTATGATCTGCAAGTTAGACTGACTCTATATCAAAACTTTTTCCATGGAGATAGACATACTGTTTGTATGTATATCATTGAAAGTTTGTTATTATAGTGGACAGGCAGCCTTTGTTTTACACATATGTTCATGGATTGTGACATACAAGTGACTGCCCTATCCTAGGCGATGCCAGAAGGATTAACAACATTTGTCATTGTTTTATGGACCATCAGAAGACATCAAATAGTTTCTTTCATTAGCATCTAACCTGCTATTTGGGCTGCTCATCTTGTGCTTTATTTTTATGACATCCATTGTGATCTTGCGTCTCGAGTAAAATGGTTCAACAAAAGTAGTTCGATTTTTCAATGCCTAGTATCAGCAACCTGGCATGCCCTCCACTTATATGATTTTCTCTTGCTTTGGATGACAACATTATAATAAATCTTGCCACTGGAATTGTTTACAGGGCATATTATGAAGATTGGGTCAAACAATAAGGGAGTAATACATATGGCTTTTTGAAATATAAGTTCTTATGACAATCAAAACAGTACGAGAAACATGGATACCACAACAAAGTTTACGCTTTTGAGTGACATGAGCAAAATCATGTTTTCAAATGATATAATTGAGATTAGAGAAAGTTTGTTAACAAAATTGGTACAAGACACAAAACAAGTGTATTGTCATAGTATCTCAAGCTTTAAAAAATGGAATTCTCTTGGCTTCCTCCATAGATAATGTCATGGGAAAGCATACAATTGAAGAACATTTGAATAAAAATGATGGTGCTAAATCGATCAAATACAAGAATGTCCTTATGCTGGAACCATCCTCCAAAGAAATGGCTGGAGATTGTCCCATTAGCAGCTCACATGTCAATATTTCTTTACTAAAACTATCTGTCCCTTTTGACTTTGGCAAGATATACTGGTTGGTTACCAAGAAATGTTTTACCTCATTTGCTGTTTAACTTCTTTCTTCAGTATTGAAGGTGTCTATCTATCTACCTTGAGGATTCACCATTTGACAGAAAAGAGCACTAGCTGAAGCATCCTCTGACTCTCTCTCACTATCCGAACTAACAGGTTCTTCTTCTCTACTAACATTCCAATGCACTTGTTCCGGAAGATGTACCGGAAGTTGTGAGATTTGATTTCGGCTACTTCCATCATCGGCATCCTCAATCAATACGGATGTCTCTTGTAGCTGCAAAGCATACTCCAAGTTCCAAAGCACATCACCCATATATGGTCTTTCTATACCTTGATCGGCCAAGCATTTTTCGACGGTCTCGCCATACTTTCTTAACGAGTTTGTGTTAATGGTTCCTCGTATGTGAGGATCGACGATCTCCTCTAAGCGCCCTAATCTCTTCCACTGTAATGCCCATTCTGCTATGTTCACTTGATCCCTCGGGAGTGCAGGGTTAATGGCAGGCCGAGCACAAAGAACCTCGATTAACACTACCCCATACGAGTACACATCGGACTTCTCTGTAAGTTGCTGCCTCCGGAAATACTCGGGGTCAAGATATCCAAAGCTCCCTTTCACAGCTGTGCTCACATGCGTATGATCGAGTGCGGGCCCTGTCTTTGACAAACCAAAATCGGCCACTTTCGCGACTAGGTTTTCATCCAGAAGTATGTTGGTGGTCTTAACATCTCGATGTATGATGCTTTGTGCAGCACCAGTGTGGAGATAATGAAGGCCTCTCGCAGCGCCGATGCATATTTCAAGCCTTTGCTTCCATGACAAAGGCGGGAAGTCGGTGCCGTAGAGATGGCTTCGTAGAGGCCCATTCGACATGAATTCATATACCAATATCATCTCCGAGTTTTCGTCGCAGTAGCCAATCAGCGATACGAGATGCCGATGCCTTAACTTGGAGAGCATGTCTATTTCGGTCCGGAACTCCGTAAGTCCTTGTTCGGATCGGGGGTTACCCCTCTTTACAGCAATCTTCATACCATCATCGGTAACACCTTTGTAGACTTTCCCAAACCCACCCACACCAAGAACTTGAGTTTCATCAAAGTTGTTTGTGGCCTCTTGGATCTCGAGGAAGGTAAAAAGGCGGCCGAAGCTCGAGGGGGCAGATGAGACATAGCTCCCGGTACCGCTCTTATGGGAGAAGTTCAATTCCTTGCTCACAATGCTTGCCGAATTCGCGCCAAGAGGAAGCCAATTGGGAGGAGATTGCTTGTGAACTTTCGTCTTTCGAGGTAAGAAGAACAAGAAGCACACGATGAGAACAATCACGATCAAAACAATAAGGACTCCGGTGATAACAAGCCCAATGATGACACCAAGGTGTAGACCATGATAGGCAGCAGAGTCCCGAGGGACTTTCTCAGCCATCAGACCATCTAGGCTTCCGGCCGAGTTATTAAGCTTCCATATCTCGAACCCATTGAGAATGGCATTGTTATTAGAGAGGGCAGCATTAGGGGTAGGACCTACCTGGATCCATAGCGTGGAGATGCCCCCCGACGAGTTCACAGTGAAGTCTCGGTAGTACGCTTGGTCCGCGGACTCCTCGCGTACGAGGTCTAGAGATTGGTAAGCCGTCTCGTTCTGGATGTAGATATCGAAGACCCGAGAGCCTGCGGAATCGAACACGATCTCGCAGAGGTGGAGCCGGACGAGGTACACGAATTCGGGGTCAATGCGGAGGAGCCAGGAGATGTTAAACAAGGAATTGGAGATGGTGTCTTGTGGCTGCATTTGGAGGGCGGTGCTATAGACGACAGGGGGGGCGATGTAGGCCGGCAAGAGGGGAGGGTACACGATCGAGTCACGGCTGGTCGAGACGCTCTCTAGGCCGGCATCAGAGTAGAGGTAGCTCCCGTTCGCGGCCCACGTTCTGTACAGCCCGGCCGAGTCGTTGAGGGGAGACACGGGCGGGCCGCCGACGTTGATGCGGTGCACGCATTCAGCCGCCGTCCGGGGCATCCCGACAGAGACGGGCGCGTTCACACCACCGCCACTGACCGGGCTCGCGAGGTCCTGCAGGATGTCGGGCGGCATGGACAGGACCTCCATGGCGTTGATGAAGGCAAAGGACCCCACCGCAGGCTCCAATGTGACTGTGAGAGTGGGAGATGTGACATTGATGGAATACTCTTTGAAGAGGTAGGGCATGCCTGTGTCTGAGGCTTGGATGGACGAGGTCACATGGAGACGCGAGAGGAGAGTGAAGCCATTGGCCAGCACGGAGAAGACGGCTGCGTTCAGGTCGTAGGCAGGAGGAGGATTGAATGCGAATGGGTAGAAGTAGAGACGAATCCAGAAGCGAGACGGAGAGACGGAGAAGGTGTAGGAGGATGTGTTGGGGAAGATGGACGCAGAGAGGAGCAGGGGAGCTATGGAGAGAGTGGAGAGAGAGGAAGATGATGAAGTAGTAGATGCAGAGATGGGTGTAGAGGAAGAGACGAAAGAAGAGGGCGATGGCGATGAATCAGGGAGCCAAGATCGGCCATGTACGAGGGTGGGGTCAGAGGAGGGGCTACCGCAGTCTAGGAGGAAAGAATTTGTGGGAGAAAAGGCAAGCTGTTCAGCTATGGAGGAGGAAGAAACGAGGAAGAAGAGGAAGAAGAAGAAGAAGGAAGGCATGGAGGAGACAGAGACAGAGGAAGGAGGACCTCCCATGGGTCTCATACAGAAGCAGGAAAAGCAGTAACAGTAGCAGAAGAAGAAGAAGAAGAAGAAGAAGAAGAAAAGGAAAAAGACAGAGACAGTGAGTAGCTCTTGCCAGCGTGGCGCTTCCCCTGCCATGCTGGACTAATCAGAACGGTCCTCCATATGTACACGTCCGCAGCGTTTGCCGACGTGGACCCTGGGTCTATTGCCCTCCGCCCTGCACAGGTCAGCCATTGGCCACGTCAGCCGGGGAGGCCGTAGGCCAGAGCGCGCCGCCGCTCCTGCGCCGTTTTGCCACGATGGAACCCACGTGGCGGTCGAGAGTGCCAGCTCAGCAGGCAGCGCCTCCAGTTGAGAACTCAAAAACCCATAAAGGGCGAACATTTTTTTTTTTAAAAGAAAAAAAAAAACCACCCGTCATTAACTGTTTTTTTTTACTCTTCTTTTTTTACGTTTATTTTATTTTATTTCTTTATGTTCATTTTATGTATATATTTTTTTACAAGAAAATAAGGTTTTGGGCTACATAAGGAAAGCTAGTAATAGTAGTAGTGTAGTTAGTAGTAGTAATTTAAGAGTAGTAGTAATAAAACAAGCGTAATGTAATGCTGATCCCTCATAGAAGAACTCCCATCAACACATACATACGTAAACACATGCACAATTTGTGGCTACCATAATATCATGCATTAATCCTTCGTCATGATAGTACGTATCGCAACAACCACTTCTAGATATGGAATGTGTTCCATAGGAAACAATTGGATGGTTTTACTTCGTGATGCCATGCTTCCTTCATGGGATAGTGGACTTGCGTCTACTCCCACATCACTAGAGCATTACTTATGGGGGAGATCGCGTTCATGATTTTTGTGGAGATCACGTTGATTCCGCAAAGCCGCTTTGATGATGTTGTGATTAGGTTGTTAGTATGTTTCACACAAATTTGTACGTAAGTCTACTCGATTTCTCAAATAATAATTGCATGGGCACGATGCATATTCTCCCTCCAAGAGGACAAAAAAAGAACATCTTACCAATCGGGGGCAGGTGTTTGATCGATACCAACGATCTAGTAACCACGTCACAATAGCTCATAAATGAGACCCATATCATATCTCAACAATGACACATCCTCTTCCTCCTTACCATATAATGCTTACCATACAATCCTCACAAGCTATACCCCCCCCCCCCCCCCATTCACATAGAAGCAAGAAATGTGCTCCATCCAATTATACGTGGAATAAATGTGCTCCATTCACATAGAAGCAAGAAAAAGAGGGCTTCTTACAATCACAATGACTTGGAGAACATATGCAATGGTGGAGAAATTAAGTGTTTCGTTCTAGAGAAATGTGTCATCAATGTATTGGTAACATCGATGCTTCTCTAAGGGGTTGATGTATAGGACGACAACATCCCTAACTCCACTTACGCACATACTTCTTTCTTATAGAGTTTCTTCAAGTCACACTACAAATGCCATAGATGCTCATATTTGAGATGAAATAATTTCCTATTGAGATTATGGCGATGGAAATGGATAACGAATACATTCTCAAGGGTAAAAATACCCCTCACATCGACTTTCTAGGCCCCGAACTTTGAGTGGAAAAAAGTAAAAACATTCAAAAGACACGTAAAAGCAAAATTTTGACTTTCACATGGATTTGAAGAAATGACCTAGAAAATGGGATGATTATGTTTGTTTCAAAATAGTACACAGGGAGTGTACTTATTAGGATGCCTATCCCCTAAGAATGCAAGTCAAAACCTTGGTGGTGATGGGCATGCATGATAGTTGTTTGTCTCATAGTTGATGAGAATCAACTATGAGACATTAGGAGAGCATGGCAAGAGAATTAGAGATATAACACATAGTAACATGCAATGCTCTCCTTGTAAAAAAAAGTTACCACGTATGTGATGGTTGGATTCTGGAACTTCATTTCACATTATGCCACATAAATGATGGTCTATAAACTTTGAGGATCATTGATTTTTCATCATTTTTAAATGGTGCCGAATGTTGTGTTGATCCATGTGAATTGGCGCTAGAAAATGTGAAAATCAAGAAGAGGTAAAAAGGTGGATAAAATAAAAGTGAAGAGATGGAGAATTGGTGAAAGAAGAGACAACGTCAACAAAACAAGAAGAAATTGGAGGAGATGAGGGAGAGAGGATGAGTAGGTATTTGGATCAAGTATGGAGGAGGGTGTCAAAACAAGGAGGACAAGGGGATGTCAGGTTGATATCCAACAAGATTATGAAGATGAGGATTTGATAACAAGATAGGAATGCAAGACTAATTAGACTAGGAAAAATAGGGCAAGTTCAATGTTTTTGTCTTAAGATGTGTGTTGATATGCTAGACATCAATGTGTATGGACGCCCTTTTGTATACATTCACAAAAGTAACCCATGACTACAACCATACAATTTTAAATTTTAGGTACTTTCCTCCTTGATTGGCTCGTGAACTCTAAATCATCTCTAGAGATTTTTGCTCTAAATTGTCCTTACGAATTTTTTCCTTAACAGTATCTAGAATTCTAAATTGTCTCCAAAGATTTTCTTTTGAATTGTCTTTATGATTCTATGGTGTCCCGAGATATTATTATTTTTCTAAATTGTTTCTAAAGCCCTACATCATCCCTTGATATTTTTGCGTTGTCTTTGATGATGACTGTTTGTTTTCTAGTAGTTTATTTCTTCAATTATTCACCCCAATGTAGAGTTGGGAGTTCGATAACCATCTTATTGATGGAATTATATTCACTCCAAGTTACAACACAAGAATGATGGACCCTTCCTTGTGTAGGGAATGAACAAAGCCGTCAGTGCGGAAGAGATCACACAGTATGAATCTGTGAGGAAGAAATACCTGCATATGAGAGAGGCAAGAACAAGATACGTACAAGGAGAGAGAGAGAGAGAGAGAGAGGCACAAAGCATATATCTATATTCATAAAAGGGGCAACAATTACAACAATGAACAACCAACCTTTACAAGAGGTTACAAAGTCACTTTATATAGTGACTCACATAGGGCAACTGCCCTTTATGTTATTTACAGAAATAGCCCGAACTTGGGCTCTCTAAGAGAATAGTGTGAATACGTCCATTATACATTTGTATTAGACACTCCCCCGTAATGGGCGTATACATGGGTTATCTAAAAAATACAGGTATAGGCATAGGTTCTCGGACAGGTCGGTTTTGTTCGAATCGGCCTGATCTGTAGACAGAAGACCGAACTGGTCGGGTCGGAAAAGCTGAAGCCGATCGTCAGTGAACCGATGTCTGTTGTCCGAAACCATCCTGCACTATGTCCGGCTTCAACCAGACCGATATGTTGTTACGCCCATCTGTTGCCGAAGAGACCGGAATCGGTCTGCCGAAAGACACTTGGTCATTCCGTCTGCGACATTGTCGGTTGTGGATATCTTTTCTAAACCGATTTTCCCGAAAATGGCGTAGTCCCGAACGAAGTGATATCGAACTTCGATATGCTTGGAGGCGTTGTGATGAACCGGATTTTTCGACAAAGCAACAACACTCTGACTGTCGCTGTAGACAACTGGAGCCGAGTCGGAGTCGACTTGCCGAAACGTGTGTGCCAACTGACCGAGCCATAAAGGTTCTTTCGCTGCGTCGGAGGCAGCTACATATTCTGCTTCGATCGTTGAGGTGGCTGTGCACTCCTGAAGTTTCGACTTCCACGAGATTGCGCCATTGCCGAATTTAAAGCAATATCCGGTTGTTGACTTGCGACTGTCCACACAACCGGCAAAGTCTGAGTCGGTGTAACCGGCTACGCCTGAAGTTGAGTTCGGACCGAAAAGGATGCCGTGGTCTTTTGTGCCAGCTAAATATCTGAACACATGCTTGACTGCGTTCCAGTGCGATCGGTTGGGATTGTGCATAAATCTGCTGATGACTCCTACGCCGTGAGAAATATCAGGCCATGTCGCGACCATCGCGTACATCAGAGAGCCTACTGCCGGTGCATACGGTACCGACTTCATGTCTTCCCCCTCTGGACCGGATGTCGGACAGTCTCGTTGAGAAAGCCGAAGATGAACGGGGAGCGGGGTCGAAGCAGATTTAGCCGATTGCATGTTGAAGCGTTCCAAGACACGTCCGATGTAGTCGGTTTGAGACAGAAAAAGCTGTCTTTTGGCGCGATTCCGACTAATCTTCATTCTGAGTATGTGTCTTGCCGGACCGAGGTCCTTCATGGAAAACTTCGATCGCAGTTTCCGAACGAGTTCGGTGAGCTCTTCGGTATGCCGACCGGAGAGTAGCATGTCGTCCACGTAGATGATGAGGAAGATGGGAGAACTATCTTGAGCTGTTTTGGTGAAGAGGCAGTGGTCCTCATCGCTCTTGGAGAAGCCAACTGACTTGATGAAATTGTCGAACTTCTTGTACCACTGTCAGGGGGCCTGTTTCAGGCCGTAAAGACTCTTCCTGAGTCGGCAGACTAGATGTTCCTGACCGGTGGCCACAAAGCCTTTCGGCTGCTCCATGTAGATTTCCTCCTTTAGATCACCGTGGAGGAATGCCGTTTTCACATCTAGCTGAATCAGCTCCAAATTGTCGGTAGCCACAACACCGAGCATGAAACGAAGGGTTGTCATTTTCACCACTGGTGAAAAGATTTCGTCGAAGTTGACGCCATATTCCTGTTGAAATCCCTTCGCAACTAATCTGGCCTTGTACTTTGGGGTGGTCGAGTCGGACGTCTCCTTTAGTCTATAGACCCACTTGCAAGGAAGAGCACATCGATTCTTCGGTAAATCGACCAGATCCCAAGTCTTGTTGGCTCGGATGGAGTGCATTTCCGACTCCATTGCCAGATGCCAGGTGGCTGAATCGGCAGCTGCCGATGCTTCTTCGTAGGATGTTGGTTCGCCGGCGTCGGTGAAGAAAATTCCGGGAGAGTACCTCTTCGGAGGTTGCGACAGTCTCTCGGATCTTCGAGGTATGACTGGACTGGTCGCACCGGGTGTCGATGTCGGATGGTCGGAAGCCGAGCCATTCGGCTGTGCCGAATTTGTGGATTCGGTGCGAGAGAAGTCGGTTACCCCTGAAACCGGTCTCGTGTTGTGTGCTGGGCCGTCATGAAGGGTTGGCACTTCGGAAAATATTACCCTTCGGGCTTCAATAGGCCTTTCGGCCGTTTTGTGCATAGTCGACTCGTTGAACACGACGTCCGAACTTCGGACGATTTGCTTGTGCTCGGGGTCCCAGAGTCGGTATCCGATCTCGCCGTCGGGTCCATACCCGAGGAAAATGCATTTCCTTGATCTCGGTTCGAGTTTTCAGCGGTCGTCTTTCGGTATGAGGGCGTATGCCTCGCAACCGAAAATCCTCAGCTTATCATAAGTCGGCTTTCTGCCGGTCCATATTTCCTGAGGTATCTTAAGTCCTAGAGGTCTACTTGGCGACATATTGATTATGTGTACTGCCGTGAGTAGAGCCTCTGCCCAGAAGCCATCCGACAGTCTGGAGTGTTGGAGCATGGATACAATGTGTTCTTGAATCGTTCGATTCATGCGTTTTGCGATTCCGTTCTGCTCCGGACTATATGGTGCCGTATATTCACGTCTAATGCCGCGTTCTCGGCAAAATTTGACGAATTCATCAGATTTGAACTCACCTCCATTGTCGGTTCGGAGACACTTCAGTTTCCGACCGGTCTAGTTTTCGACCATTGCGAGCCAATTTGGAAAGATCGAGAACACCCGATCTTTGGTTCTGATGGGGTAAGCCCACACCTTCCGAGTCGAGTCGTCAATGAAACTGACGAAGTACGAGGCACCGCCGAGTGACTGATGTGGCATCGGGCCACAGACGTCCGAGTGGACCAAATCGAGCAGGCTCGACTCTCTTGGTGCTGATGTCAGGTGTGATGCGGCTACCTATTTGCCGTACTGGCAATGCTCGCAAAACTGATGGTCTGGGAAGGAGAGTTTCGGGATGTATCCGGCTCTAGATAGGTGCGTGATGCCGGCCTTGCTGAGGTGTCCAAGTCGTCCATGCCATAAGGATGACACAGGGATATCTACCAGAAATAAGCCACCCTCTCTGAGTGTGACATACAAAGGGTACAATGAGTGTACCTTTGGTCATCTAGCAAGCAGGAGATTCCCTCTGTGGAGTGTCCACCCTCCTGATGAGAAACCAGCACGGATGCCAGCTTCATGAGGTTGTTCGATTGAGATCAGGGGTCGTGAGAGCTCAGGAGCGTGTCGGACGTTGTGTAGTACGAGTGTTGAGCCACCCGGAAGGTTGAGCTCTACGGTGCCGATTCCGATGATAGCACAGTGCTGCGAATTTCCGACTCGAACTGAGTCGGAGTGCCGGTCCGAATATTGCCGAAACTGTGATCGGTGAGGTGTCACGTGATACGACGTGCCCGAGTCCAGAAGCCATGTGCTCGATTCCTCAGTCGTAAGCAGAACTTCTGATTTGACTGGATTCTCTATGGACAATATGTTCGGGTCGGTCGTCAATATCTCGGCTGAAGAGCCGACGTAGTTGACTTCCTCATGCCGGTTACTCCTCTGATCAGCTCTCTGAGCTTTGTCTGTCTTTGACTTGAGTACCCGACAGTCGGCCTTGATGTGTCCCGGTTTCTTGCAGTAGTTGCAAATTCGGGTTTCCCGGGACTTGTTGCGGCTTCGCTGATTTGTCGGCGGTCGGGAAGAACTTCTTCCCCGGTTGTTCGATCGGTCGGTCGAACCTTGTACTACATAGGCTTCTTCTGCCGAGTCTTTGGTGAAAGACTTTCTTCGAGCTGCTTGAGTCAGGATTGCACTTGTGACTTCGGAGTACTTGATGGCAGTCGTAGAAGCGTTGCACACAGTTGTAACGAAGGTTTCCCAAGAGGAGGGGAGACTGCTCATGAGTATCATTGCTCTGAGTTCATCCTCGATTATCGTCCCCTGTGACGAGATTTAGGAGCTCAAACTTTCGTACTCGTTAAGCTGTGCCTGAACCGAATCGGAGTCTTTCATCCGCAAGTTGTAGAGGCACCGGATCAAATACATCTTCGTTGAGGCGACCTTCTTTTCGTAGGTTTCCGACAGCTTCTTCCAAAGTTCGAAGGCTGTCGTGCACGATTGCACTGTGAAGTACACTGACTCCGATAGGTGCATCTGAATCGTGGTGCGGACGATTCTATCCAGCTTCTGCCACTCATTTGCCTTGTATATTTCTGGAGCAGTTTCATTCTCAATCAGATCGATCTGACCCTTGACTATAAGATAGTCCTGCATTTGCTCCTTCCAAAAATTGAAGTTCGAACCGTCGAACCTCCTTAGACTCATTTCCGATGAGCCGGATGTTGATGCCATCAGATTTGGTTTCGGTTGACGAAGCTCGGTTCGGAGTTGACTACGAACCTTGTTGGAGTGCAGCCAGTCGGCTCACCCGATATCGTTCTAGTCGGATTTGAACCCGAGTTGGTTCGGCTTCGGATATATGTATTGTTGAACTTGCTCGAATTGACTCCGGTAACTTGAGGGACAGAACCGACTGGTCTTCCCGAATGTTGCCGAGTCGGAGTGAGCCAGGTTCGCTTCCGAATATATATGCCAAATACTGATTATTGAAACCGATTGTCTGGACCGATTCTGCTTTGGGTGACTGCAGCGACGAGAGAGACGGATCCAATTGATCCTCCCGAATGTCGATCAGCCGGATGAAGCACGGATTGGGGTTGTTTTCTTGAGACCGATCTGCACCGAGTGGTTACAACGGGCGGCGAGCGGCGTTCTATGACCTGTTCGGATGCCGTTTAACCGAGCACGATCGTGTCAATGTTGCACAAGGTGATTTCACCTCGAGCGGTTATGATCACAAGGAACAGAGTATAGCCGGCTGGCTTACTCCAAGCGAAGATGATCTAACGCGATGAGATGCAAGCCTCGTTTTTCTTCTTCTTCTCTCTTCTCTTTTTCTTCAAATACAAAGCAAAAAAAACAGAATGTTGTGATCCAAAGATTCGAATGGCGGCTGGCAGCGGGATGAAGGACATCCAAGCTCTGATACCAAATGTAGGGAATGAACAAAGCCGTCAGTACGGAAGAGATCACACAGTATGAATCTGTGAGGAAGAAATACCTGCGTATGAGAGAGGCAAGAACAAGATACGTACAAGGAGAGAGAGAGAGAGAGAGAGAGAGGCACAAAGCATATATCTATATTCATAAAAGGGGCAACAATTACAACAATGAACAACCAACCTTTACAAGAGGTTACAAAGTCACTTTATATAGTGACTCACATAGGGCAACTGCCCTTTATGTTATTTACAGAAATAGCCCGAACTTGGGCTCTCTAAGAGAATAGTGTGAATACGTCCATTATACATTTGTATTCGACACCTTGGATTGAAAAACAACTCTCACACTCCGTAAAACTCCAATAGCTCTTTGGAACAGAGGATTAAACCTTTGAAATTTTATACACTAAAAGTAAACTTCCCAAGCTTTCCAAGAAGCTATAAGTCACTAAATTTGGTGAATTTGATGTCCATCAACTTCCTTCCACTAAACAAACTGAAAACTTGTCCAAATAGGCAACTCGCATCTATATCTTGTGTTTCAAACATATCACTTATGCATATACAAAAATTAGACTAGAGGGCTTTGAAGCTTTGAAGACTTACAATAGTAGAAACAAAAATGAGTTATATTAAGCTAAGTTTGTGTGTTTAAACCTACACTATGCATTGTCCAAAATACCGAAAAATACCAAAAAATTGAGAGTAATATACTACTCTCCAATGCTTTGCTTATGTAATGCTCCAATAAAAGTTTGTGTGGAATTTGAATTCAAAAGTTGCTTCCAAATTCTTCCATTTTTCTTCATTACATACTTTAACAAAAAATTTAATGATGTGGTATTTGACTAAGCAATGGTTCACACTCAAATTTGTGTTAATGCCTCTCGATAGTAGACAAGTTGAATACTTGATCATTAAGTACCCTATCAAGAAAGATTGCGGTTTGGAGGGATTGTTTTATTTTTTACCACTTACTACTGATATATAACTTAATTATATGAATTAATCCATTTTGTTCAACTACATTGAGATAACTATCTGTTGTTCAAATCAGCCACAATCGATTGACTTACACAGTTAAATAAAGACACCATCAGACACAAAGTTTCTCAATAAAAATAACCATATTAAACCTTAATCCACTTACAGGCCAATGTTTGTTTTACAATGCCCTATGCCCCTTTTTATAGGCAGCATGGGAAGCTTTTGTCAAGAAAATACAACATGTTGTTCGGCAAGAACCCTAACACCTAACAGTTAAAACTACCTAGTATTTACATTTGGCATTATTTATTCTCGTCCATTACTTTCTATCCTTGTTCAACTATACACTTGTCCGGTTCCACATTTGTTCGGCTACTCTTTCGACTACGTTTCCAACTATTCTTTCGCTTATACACAATTCATTCTGCCTTTCGGCCCTTTCACACCTCAGGTCGACTCAACTAGGTAACACGAAACCCTAAATTTATTTCTTATTATTAGACTTAATTTTACGTTTGACTTCTTAAGTGTTGGAAATCTAGAAGGCTCAAAGAGTGTTCTTACGGTCGGTGGGTTTTTCCACTAGGTTCCATGTTTTATTTTTGGTGAGGGAATGCATTTCATCTTTCATTGCGTTTATCCAATGATCTGCATTGGGGCTTTGAAGTGCTTCTTCGACGTTGGTAGGTTCTTCGAGATTGGTATATGGATTGTCTATGTCGAGGTTGGATGTATGTTCCGTGTCAAGATCGCTAAAATGACATTCCAGTTCGTCTAATTCTTGGTAGATGTTCGATAATTTTCTAAGGCATCTAGGAGGTGTAGTGTTGATGTTAGAGATGGGCAGGTGTTTAGTTTGTGGGGTGTTTGGAGAGTTTAAATTTTTCATAGTCTTTGGGTTTAACAAAGCAGATGGGTGCCCAACATTTGAGTGGTCAATTCTGTTATGGGAACTGAGTGAAGGGTGAGAGCTCGGTGACGTGACCTTGAGTTGCCGGTTGTGTAAGTCGGCAATGGACAGTTCAGGACAGTCATGGTGGTCTGTCTATCACGGTCGGATGAGGCCGTGACTGTCCTTTTCGTCCTCGTCAGAAGACCTGATCTTGTAGGTAGTAGAGGAGGACGAGGCCTGATCGGTGACGTGCAGGGGCGATCGTGGGCGGGGATGGAGCGAGCGACCAAAAGTTGGAGGAAGTCGAATATGGTCGTCTTGCTTAGCCCATTGTAATGGAGCGTTGTGGACAGGTTCGCTTTGCCGAGGTAAGTTTCTAATATTTGTACACATGCTTGTTTTCTTCACACAAAGGGGAAGACTGTGCATCGTGTGATGAGTTTATTGGGGTGTCCAAATATGTGGAGTCATATTCATCGCCAGAAAAGTGATAGTGTGAGGGTGTCGTCAAGCTGAGGGAAACTGAGGGTGGTGTAGCGGCTGTGCTTTAGGAGCCGTGGTGTGGATCATGTGGAGAGTGTTCATCGAGTTGTAGTGGCCACGAAGTGACATTACCTTGATTGTGTTTATCGGTTTCTATGTTTGTTAAGGAAGTGTTGGGACTCTTATGTGTTTGAAGAATGTTATCTTCGTCAAATAGGACGACGAAGATTGCTTTCTTGGCTTTTGTGTCAAGTCTCTTTCTTTTGGTGTCTGGTATGTGAGCAAATGCGGGACAACCAAATATTTTCAGATTTTGGAGGTGTGGTTTATGTCCATACCAGAGTTTGAATGGAATGAGGAAGTCTAGGGAGTGGTGCTAGATTCGATTTTGGATATAGCAGGTTGTCGCAATAGCTTCTTCCCAGAATTTCGATTCTAGTTCTGCAGCACGTAGCATGCTGCGGGTAGCATTTAACAGGCTTCTATTTTTTCTTTCGGTAGTGCCGTTTTGTTAAGGTGTGTGTGGAATGGACCTCCGATGGTGGATTCCTTGTGATTTACAGAAATTTATGAATTCCTTTGAGTGATATTCCCCTCCTCCATCGGTTTGTAGGGATTTTAGTTTTTGGTTAGTTAGATTTTGTTTGATGTTTTTCTATGAGGTCTTTGAAGAGAGTAAGAATTCTAGTCTATTTGAGTGATTTGTTGATTCTGTTCTCTATTTCCCTATAATAGGATATGGAACCTTGATCCAATATCATCTAGAGAAACAGAGACAGGGAGATAGAGAAAGAAAGAATGATGAATTACTTTTCTGAGATTTCCTGTTGCTCTTCTCTCCTCAATTAGAGAGAGGTGTGTATTGTTTTCATATAGGATACATGTGTCTATTCATGTGACTCTTCATATCAAGAGTCATAACTGTTTATTTTGATTATTTTACAATTTTTATTCTTTTCCTTATATTTTCCAATAAAATGTTTCTTTCGTATCTTCTTCTGGTGGCAGCCACGCTAATTGCTTCTTTAGATTCTGAAATCTAATAATGAATTGTGGAACGGTTTCATATTGTTCCTGATATGTGGCATAAAACTGCCACATCAGTTCCCTCTTAGTGATTCGTTGGTGAAACAACCGGATGAATTTGTCAATTAGTTGCTTAAACGATTCGAATCTGCCAAGGTTGTACTAAGAGTACCAGTTTGCCCACTAGCCTTCTAATGATAATCTGAATTCGGCTAGCTTCAACGCATCGGCAAGCGTCTGCTTGTGATAATCTTTGGGACACATGATTCGCCTACCATGTAGTTAGCAATGCACATACATGCGCTTCAACATCTGGACAGTTCATCGTTATACTTAGGGTTAGGATATGGCATTGTGTCATCTTGTTTTATGTAGTTTAAAAAATCGCCTTCCCACCAATTATTGGACGTCTTGTCTTGTGAACTACTCTCCTCGAAAGTTTCCAAATCTGGAATGAAATCTTCTTCGGCCTCTTGCCGAACGAATTCTACTACTGCTTGTAGATGTTCTGATCAAATGCGAGGTTCCCTGCATGTCATAGATTCGTCATTGCTATTGCGATCATACGACATCCATCCTCCAGTGTTCTCTGTTTCTTATAGACTTGCAAGTGGGTACTCCGAATAAAGTATGACCCCTAAGGACAACCTGCTCGTTTCAAAGCAAGACTAGTTGCTCGAGGTTTCACACAAGTACCTGGAATAGACTTCATAGATACCTTTAGTCCTACACTACGAATAACATCCTTTCGACTACTTGTGGCCATCGCTGCGGCTCAAAAGCATGAACTTCATCACTTGGACGTCCAAACCGCTTTTCTACATGGTGACCTTGAAGAAGAAGTCTAATGGCGCAACCCCCCTATTTTCAGAATATGTACAATTTCCAACACACGTCTGCAAACTTCGGAAGTCAATCTACAACCTACGACAATCAACTCGAGCCTGGTATTATCGTCTCCACACCTTTTTAATAAAATGTGGCTATAGTAGACTTAAAAATGAACCAAACATCTATCTTAGAAAATCGGCATCCAACTTCATCATATTAGGAGTATATGTGGATGATTTTCCCTTACTATCAAATTCTCTATCTTATTTAAGTTTTTGTAAACAAGAGCTGAAATCAATTTTTCCTATCACCGATCTTGGACCCATGACCTATTTTCTAGGAATAGAAGTAAAAAGAAATACAAGTCTAGGACAAATATCACTCTCACAATCTTGATACATTGATAATATTCTAAAACGTTTTAACATGGAACATTGCAAACCCATATCTACCCCACTTCTGACCACACGTAAGTTGTCCATTGAAGATAGCCCAAAATCACTCATAGAAGAAACTGAAATGAAAAACATTCCCTATAGACAAGTAATAGGCTCCATACGATATCTAGTTAGTAGCACGAGACCAGATTTTGCTTTAGTATAGGATTACTATCACGCTTTATGACAAACCCTGGCCCCAAACATTGGCAAGAACTTAAGAGAATTCTTAGATATCTTAAACATACTAAACACTTGTGTCTTAATTTTCAATCCACGCATTTGGAATCGATCTAACCAAAATTGTGTGGATGGGCAAACCTCTCAACCGCTCTTCATGGATGGAACGATGTTGACTGGGGGGAGATGTGGATGACCGAAAATCCACAAGTGGCTACATTTACACTTTTGCCGAAGGAGTGATTGCGTGGAGATTGAAGAAACAAGCTACGATTTCATTATCGTCGACAGAAGTGGAATATGTTGCCGCTACCCTAGCTGCAAAAGAAGGAATTTGGTTAAAAGCCATATTAGAAGAAATAAATTTTGCTAATGAAAAACCAATAGAAATCTATTGTGACAATTAGTCATGCTTAAAGTTGGCAAGCAACCCAAGAATTAGCGACAATATACGTAACATATCTTTCACGCACCATTTCTTAAGAGCCATGATTGAAGAAAAGAAGATCAACATAAAGTTTATGCCATCAACTTTGATGTGGGCAGATTTCTTAACAAAGCTAGTAGCAAGTCATAAACATCTACAATCCTGCAAAAACATCAGACTACTCAATCATACAAAAACCGAAGATAAAAGCTTAGAATTTTGATTATTTTCCTTAGGGGGGAGTGTTGGAAAATATAAGGAAAAGAATAAAAATTGTAAAATAATTAAAATAAACAGTTATGACTCCTGATATGAAAAGTCACATGTATCCTATATGAAAACAATACACGCCTCTCTCTAATTGAGGAGAGATGAGCAACAAGAAATCTCAGAAAAGGAATTCATCATTCTTTCTTTCTCTATCTCCCTGTCTCTGTTTCTCTAGACATTTTTCACAGCACTACGCGAGCCATTAAGAATGATGCTGGCAATTTTAGATTTCAAAGACGACACATTGGAACAGGTAATTGCTTCTTTAGATTTCAGAATCTAAAGAAGCAATTAGCATGGACGCCACCAGAAGAAGATATGAAAGAAACATTTTTCACAGCACTGATAGTGAGAAAAGGCCAAAAACGTAATTTCTTACTATTAGTGCAGAGGTATAAAAGTAAATAGAAACGAGGGTTTCTGTGTGCCTCCAAAAAGTTGTGTTTGTATTTTTCTCTTTTTCTGTATTGTCTTTTGTGTGTGTTGTTCGACATTTGTTTGCAGGTAAAACAACAACTCGTCCGCCTCCATTGCTTTCTCTCCAACAGTGGTATCAGAGCGCAGGACTTCGTGAAGACTGTGTGTGTGGCAGAAAGCATCCGACTTCTCTGTTTTTCCCCCTCTGCGCATGCTATTTTTCTAGGAACTCGATAGAGGTAATATCTAGTACATGTTTATGTATGAACAAATTTTTTTGTGCCAATTTTTTGGGGAAAAATAGACCTTTGGTGAAAGGTAGAAACAGAGAGGACTCACTGTTTCTAGTATAGAGAAGAGAGGATTTACACGTGAAAACTTGCATTTGGTTTTTTCAATGCTTGCTCACTTGATGTGAGATTGTGACGTTGATGTTAAGTCTTAGTTACATTCCTTCTGCCTTGGCTGATATAAGAGTGAGGTGTTGTTCTCAGTCGAACACACATACCTACCCTAGAACACGATGATAGTTGTACTTGAGACCAGGTAGTTAGTAGTGTCTCAACTATCATTAGGTGCTTAGATTTGGAATTGACTAAGTTTACCTACCACCCAAAAGGCCTCTAAAATGTCCGAGGTTTCAAGTACCTCACGCGATGGTTCCTTTAATTCCCATAGAAATCACTCTATGAGTGGAAAAGACCACCTTGAGATCCGTAAATTTGACGAATCCAACTTTGCCTTGTGGAAGAATTAGATGAGAGATGTCCTGATTCAAAGAAGTCAATTAAGACCATTAAGGGGTGAAGCCAAGAGACCTGAGGGCATGATCAAGGACGATTGGGAAGAACTCAATCTCTTGGCAATGTCTACCATAAGACTGCACCTAGCTGACAATGTGTATTTCACGGTCTTGGACTGTGACTCAGTTGAAATGCTATGGACTAAACTATGCAATACATACGAAAAAGAGACCGCATCAAACAAAGTTTATCTAATGAGAAAATTTTATGATCTTCGAATGAAGGACAATGACAGTGTCGCCTCTCATTTGAATGATTTTGATGCATTATGGTCACAATTACTGGCTCAGAAAATGATTTTGGATGATGACTTGAAATGTGTATTTTTATTATGCACTTTGCCTAGCTCATGGGACACTTTTTGCACCGCTATTAGTGCAAGTGCACCAAATGGGAAATTAGTCTATAATGACATATGTGGAGCACTTTTGGGTGAAGAAATTCGTAGAAAATGTGTGATTGCATCACATAATGGAGATGCATATAATGTTTCTGATGTTGGTCCGTGCAAGAACCAACACTGTGGTAGGAGCCAAGCAAGAAATAGTAGTGGAAATGATAGAGGTAGAAGCAAATCTAGAAAGAAAAATATGGAGTGTCATTACTGTCATAAAAAGGGTGGTTGTTGGACTCCGGTGCATCATTTCATGTGACTCCACATAGAGAGTGGTTCACATGTTATGAAGCCAAGTCACTTGGGAAAGTTCGACTTGGAGACCCACATCAGTGTGACGTGATTGGCATTGGAGATGTCTCAATGCATTTTAGTGATGGTTCTCATCTCACCATTAAAGATGTACGCCATGTTCCTCAACTAACTCGTAGTTTGATTTCCGTTGGTCAGCTTGATGACAATGGATATATGGTGCTATTTGCTTCTCAATCCTTTCGTATAACGAAAGTAAATATGATTGTTGCAAAAGGGAACAAAGTTGGTTCCCTCTACCCTCTACTTGTTCATAGAAAAGAACACTTGTTGGCTGTCACAGACCAACCAATGACGAGCATTTGGCATGGTCGTTTAGGCCACATGTCAAGAAATGGCATGGAAATCCTATCTTGCTATGGCCACTTACCTAAGTTGTCATTCTCTGATTTTGCTTTATGTGAGCATTGTCAACATGGTAAGCAAACTAGAAGTGCACATAAGACCAGTGTTAACTCATCCACTAAACCATTGGATCCACAAGATCTTTGGGTGGTGCACTATATTTTGTTACTTTCATTGATGATGCCACTAGGAAAGTTTGAGCTTATCCAATTAAGGGAAAGGATGATGTATACCCCACTTTCAGAAAATGGCTTAGTTCGGTTGAACTGGAAAAGGACATAAAGCTTAAGGCTTTCCGTTCGGACAATGGAGGTGAGTATACCTCTCACGAATTTGATGACTTTTGTAAGTCTAGAGGCATTTGGAGAGAGTTTACAGCTCCTTACACCCCTGTCCAAAATGGTGTGGCTGAGAGGATGAATAGATC